>NC_090937.1:724566215-725257321 GCF_040938575.1 Ambystoma mexicanum | reverse complement strand
CAACTCATGTCCCCCTGCACCCCCACCCCCCCCCCAGCACTGTGGGGCACCCTCCACCAGGCCCCCACTCATGTCCAACTCATGTCTCCCTGCACCCCCACCCCCCAGCATCCAGGGGCACCTTCCACCAGGCCCCCACTCATATCTCCCAGCACCCCCACCCCCCAGCATCCAGGGGGCACCCTCCACCAGGCCCCCACTCATGTATCCCCCCCACCCCTAGCACTGTGGGGCACCCTCCACTAGGCCCCCACTCATGTCCAACTCATGTCTCCCTGCACCCCCACCCCCCAGCATCCAGGGGCACCCTCCACCAGGCCCCCTCTCATGTCCAACTCATGTCTCCCTGCACCCCCACCCCCAGCATCCAGGGGCACCCACCACCAGGCCCCCACTCATGTCTCCCAGCACCCCCAACCCCCAGCATCCAGGGGCACCCTCCACCAGGCCCCCACTCATGTCTCCCAGCCCCCACACGCCCCAGCAGTCAGGGGCACGCTCCACCAGACACCCACTCATGTCTCCCTGCACCCCCACCCCCCAGCATCCAGGGGCACCCTCCACCAGGCCCCCACTCATGTCCAACTCATGTCTCCCTGCACTTCCCCCCCCAGCATCCAGGGGCACCCTCCACCAGGCCCCCACTCATGTCTCCCAGCACCCCCATGCCCCAGCATACAGGGGCACCCTCCACCAGGCCCCCACTCATGTCTCCCTTCACCCCCACCCCCCAGCATCCAGGGGCACCCTCCACCAGGCCCCCACTCATGTCTCCCTGCACCCCCTCCCCCAGCATCCAGGGGCACCCTCCAACAGGCCCCCACTCATGTCTCCCACCCCCACCCCCCAGCACTGTGGGGCACCCTCCACCAGGCCCCCACTCATGTCCAACTCATGTCTCCCTGCACCCCCACCCCCAGCATCCAGGGGCACCCTCCACCAGGTCCCCACTCATGTCCAACTCATGTCCCCCTGCACCCAACCCCCCAGCACTGTGGGGCACCCTCCAACAGGTCCCCAATCATGTCCAACTCATGTCTCCCTGCACCCCCACCCCCTAGCCTCCAGGGGCACCCTCCACCAGGCCCCCACTCATGTCCAACTCATGTCCCCCTGCACCCCCACCCCCCAGCAGTCAGGGGCACCCTCCACCAGGCCCCCACTCATGTCTCCCTGCAACCCCACCCCCCAGCATCGAGGGGCACCCTCCACCAGGCCCCCACTCATGTCCAACTCATGTCCCCCTGCACCCCCACCCCCCAGCACTGTGGGGCACCCTCCACCAGGCCACCACTCATGTCCAACTCATGTCTCCCTGCACCCCCAACCCCAGCATCCAGGGGCACCCTCCACCAGGCCCCCACTCATGTCTCCCCCCACCCCCTAGCACTGTGGGGCACCCTCCACCAGACCCCACTCATGTCCAACTCATGTCCCCCTGCACCCCCACCCCCCAGCACTGTGGGGCACCCTCCACCAGGTCCCCACTCATGTCCAACTCATGTCTCCCTGCACCTCCACCCCCCAACCTCCAGGGGCACCCTCCACCAGGCCCCCACTCATGTCCAACTCATGTCCCCCTGCACCCCCACCCCCCAGCAGTCAGGGGCACCCTCCACCAGGCCCCCACTCATGTCTCCCTGCACCCCCACCCCCAGCATCCAGGGGCACCCTCCACCAGGCCCCCACTCATGTCCAACTCATGTCCCCCTGCACCCCCACCCCCCAGCATCCAGGGGCACCCTCCACCAGGCCCCCACTCATGTCTCCCACCCCCATCCCCCAGCAGTCAGGGGCACCCTCCACCAGGCCCCCACTCATGTCCAACTCATGTCTCCCATCACCCCACCCCCCAGCATCCAGGGGCACCCTCCACCAGGCCCCCACTCATGTCCCCCACCCCCCCACCCCCCAGCAGTCAGGGGCACCTTCCACCAGGCCCCCACTCATGTCTCCCTGCACCCCCACACCCCAGCATCCAGGGGCACCCTCCACCAGGCCCCCACTCATGTCTCCCACCCCCCACCCGCCAGCACTGTGGGGCACCCTCCACCAGACCCCCACTCATGTCTCCCTGCACCCCCACCCCCAGCATCCAGGGGCACCCTCCACCAGGTCCCCACTCATGTCCAACTCATGTCCCCCTGCACCCCCACCCCCCAGCACTGTCGGGCACCCTCCACCAGGTCCCCACTCATGTCCAACTCATGTCTCCCTGCACCCCCAACCCCCAGCATCCAGGGGCACCCTCCACCAGGCCCCCACTCATGTCTCCCAGCCCCCCCACGCCCCAGCAGTCAGGGGCACGCTCCACCAGGCCCCCACTCATGTCTCCCTGCACCCCCACCCCCCAGCATCCAGGGGCACCCTCCACCAGGCTCCCACTCATGTCCAACTCATGTCTCCCTGCACCCCCACCCCCCAGCATCCAGGGGCACCCTCCACGAGGCCCCCACTCATGTCTCCCAGCACCCCCACGCCCCAGCATACAGGGGCACCGTCCACAGGCCCCCACTCATGTCTCCCTGCACCCCCACCCCCCAGCATCCAGGGGCACCCTCCACCAGTCCCCCACTCATGTCCAACTCATGTCCCCCTGCACCCCCACCCCCCAGCAGTCAGGGGCACCCTCCACCAGGCCCCCACTCATGTCTCCCTGCACCCCCACCCCCCAGCATCCAGGGGCACCCTCCACCAGGCCCCCACTCATGTCCAACTCATGTCCCCCTGCACCCCCACCCCCCAGCATCCAGGGGCACCCTCCACCAGGCCCCCACTCATGTCTCCCACCCCCCATCCCCCAGCAGTCAGGGGCACCCTCCACCAGGCCCCCACTCATGTCCAACTCATGTCTCCCATCACCCCACCCCCCAGCATCCAGGGGCACCCTCCACCAGGCCCCCACTCATGTCCCCCACCCCCCCACCCCCCAGCAGTCAGGGGCACCTTCCACCAGGCCCCCACTCATGTCTCCCTGCACCCCCACACCCCAGCATCCAGGGGCACCCTCCACCAGGCCCCCACTCATGTCTCCCAGCCCCCCATGCCCCAGCAGTCAGGGGCACGCTCCACCAGGCCCCCACTCATGTCTCCCTGCACCCCCACCCCCCAGCATCCAGGGGCACCCTCCACCAGGCCCCCACTCATGTCTCCCTTCACCCCCACCCCCCAGCACCCAGGGGCACCCTCCACCAGGCCCCCACTCATGTCTCCCTGCACCCCCTCCCCCCAGCATCCAGGGGCACCCTCCAACAGGCCCCCACTCATGTCTCCCACCCACCACCCCCCAGCACTGTGGGGCACCCTCCACCAGACCCCCACTCATGTCTCCCTGCACCCCCAACCCCCAGCATCCAGGGGCACCCTCCACCAGGCCCCCACTCATGTCTCCCAGCCCCCCCATGCCCCAGCAGTCAGGGGCACGCTCCACCAGGCCCCCACTCATGTCTCCCTGCACCCCCACCCCCCAGCATCCAGGGGCACCCTCCACCAGGCCCCCACTCATGTCCAACTCATGTCTCCCTGCACCCGCATCCCCCAGCATCCAGGGGCACCCTCCACGAGGCCCCCACTCATGTCTCCCAGCACCCCCACGCCCCAGCATACAGGGGCACCGTCCACAGGCCCCCACTCATGTCTCCCTGCACCCCCACCCCCCAGCATCCAGGGGCACCCTCCACCAGGCCCCCACTCATGTCTCCCTGCACCCCCACCCCCCAGCATCCAGGGGCACCCTCCAACAGGCCCCCATTCATGTCTCCCACCCCCCAGCACTGTGGGGCACCCTCCACCAGGTCCCCACTCATGTCCAACTCATGTCTCCCTGCACCCCCACCCCCAGCATCCAGGGGCACCCTCCACCAGGCCCCACTCATGTCCAACTCATGTCTCCCTGCACCCCCACCAACCAGCATCCAGGGGCACCCGCCACCAGGCCCCCACTCATGTCCAACTCATGTCTCCCTGCACCCCCCCGCCCCCCCCAGCAGTCAGGGGCACCCTCCACCAGGCCCCCACTCATGTCTCCCTGCACCCCCACCCCCCAGGATCCAGGGGCACCCTCCACCAGGCCCCCACTCATGTCCAACTCATGTCCCCCAGCACCCCCACCCCCAGCATCCAGGGGCACCCTCCACCAGGCCCCCACTCATGTCTCCCACCCCCCCACCTCCCAGCATCCAGGGGCACCCTCCACCAGGCCCCCACTCATGTCCAACTCATGTCCCCCTGCACCCCCACCCCCCAGCACTGTGGGGCACCCTCCACCAGGCCCCCACTCATGTCCAACTCATGTCTCCCTGCACCCCCACCCCCAGCATCCAGGGGCACCTTCCACCAGGCCCCCACTCATGTCTCCCAGCACCCCCACCCCCCAGCATCCAGGGGGCACCCTCCACCAGGCCCCCACTCATGTATCCCCCCACCCCTAGCACTGTGGGGCACCCTCCACTAGGCCCCCAATCATGTCCAACTCATGTCTCCCTGCACCCCCACCCCCCAGCATCCAGGGGCACCCTCCACCAGGCGCCCACTCATGTCCAACTCATGTCTCCATGCACCCCCACCCCCCAGCATCCAGGGGCACCCGTCACCAGGCCCCCACTCATGTCTCCCAGCACCCCCACTCCCCAGCATCCAGGGGCACCGTCCACCAGGCCCCCACTCATGTCCCCCACCCCCCCACCCCCAGCAGTCAGGGGCACCCTCCACCAGGCCCCCACTCATGTATCCCTGCACCCCCACACCCCAGCATCCAGGGGCACCCTCCACCAGGCCCCCACTCATGTCTCCCAGCACCCCCACCTCCCAGCATCCAGGGGCACCCTCCACCAGGCCCCACTCATGTCCAACTCATATCCCCCTGCACCCCCACCCCCCAGCACTGTGGGGCACCCTCCACCAGGCCCCCACTCATGTCCAACTCATGTCTCCCTGCACCCCCACCCCCCAGCATCCAGGGGCACCTTCCACCAGGCCCCCACTCATATCTCCCAGCACCCCCACCCCCCAGCATCCAGGGGGCACCCTCCACCAGGCCCCCACTCATGTATCCCCCCCACCCCTAGCACTGTGGGGCACCCTCCACTAGGCCCCCACTCATGTCCAACTCATGTCTCCCTGCACCCCCACCCCCCAGCATCCAGGGGCACCCTCCACCAGGCCCCCACTCATGTCCAACTCATGTCTCCCTGCACCCCCACCCCCCAGCATCCAGGGGCACCCGCCACCAGGCCCCCACTCATGTCTCCCAGCACCCCCAACCCCCAGCATCCAGGGGCACCCTCCACCAGGCCCCCACTCATGTCTCCCAGCCCCCACACGCCCCAGCAGTCAGGGGCACGCTCCACCAGACACCCACTCATGTCTCCCTGCACCCCCACCCCCCAGCATCCAGGGGCACCCTCCACCAGGCCCCCACTCATGTCCAACTCATGTCTCCCTGCACCTCCCCCCCCAGCATCCAGGGGCACCCTCCACCAGGCCCCCACTCATGTCTCCCTGCACCCCCACCCCCATAGCTCTCAACTCACACGCTTTTGGCGGGTGTCACCCGCCTTGTAAAGGGCTGACTCACCCGCCAAGCCTCCTGCACTCTCATTCATCCCAATGGGCGTCTCACCCGCCAAAAACAAAATCGGGTGATTTCACCCGCCCTTGCAACACAAATGGTTGAGAGCTATGCCCACCCCCCAGCATCCAGGGGCACCCGCCACCAGGCCCCCACTCATGTCTCCCAGCACCCCCAACCCCCAGCATCCAGGGGCACCCTCCACCAGGCCCCCACTCATGTCTCCCAGCCCCCACACGCCCCAGCAGTCAGGGGCACGCTCCACCAGACACCCACTCATGTTTCCCTGCACCCCCACCCCCAGCATCCAGGGGCACCCTCCACCAGGCCCCCACTCATGTCCAACTCATGTCTCCCTGCACCTCCCCCCCCAGCATCCAGGGGCACCCTCCACCAGGCCCCCACTCATGTCTCCCAGCACCCCCATGCCCCAGCATACAGGGGCACCCTCCACCAGGCCCCCACTCATGTCTCCCTTCACCCCCACCCCCCAGCATCCAGGGGCACCCTCCACCAGGCCCCCACTCATGTCTCCCTGCACCCCCTCCCCCCAGCATCCAGGGGCACCCTCCAACAGGCCCCCACTCATGTCTCCCACCCCCCACCCCCCAGCACTGTGGGGCACCCTCCACCAGGCCCCCACTCATGTCCAACTCATGTCTCCCTGCACCCCCCACCCCCAGCATCCAGGGGCACCCTCCACCAGGTCCCCACTCATGTCCAACTCATGTCCCCCTGCACCCAACCCCCCAGCACTGTGGGGCACCCTCCAACAGGTCCCCAATCATGTCCAACTCATGTCTCCCTGCACCCCCACCCCCTAGCCTCCAGGGGCACCCTCCACCAGGCCCCCACTCATGTCCAACTCATGTCCCCCTGCACCCCCACCCCCCAGCAGTCAGGGGCACCCTCCACCAGGCCCCCACTCATGTCTCCCTGCACCCCACCCCCCAGCATCGAGGGGCACCCTCCACCAGGCCCCCACTCATGTCCAACTCATGTCCCCCTGCACCCCCACCCCCCAGCACTGTGGGGCACCCTCCACCAGGCCACCACTCATGTCCAACTCATGTCTCCCTGCACCCCCAACCCCAGCATCCAGGGGCACCCTCCACCAGGCCCCCACTCATGTCTCCCCCCACCCCCTAGCACTGTGGGGCACCCTCCACCAGGCCCCCACTCATGTCCAACTCATGTCCCCCTGCACCCCCACCCCCCAGCACTGTGGGGCACCCTCCACCAGGTCCCCACTCATGTCCAACTCATGTCTCCCTGCACCTCCACCCCCCAGCCTCCAGGGGCACCCTCCACCAGGCCCCTACTCATGTCCAACTCATGTCCCCCTGCACCCCCACCCCCCAGCAGTCAGGGGCAGCCTCCACCAGGCCCCCACTCATGTCTCCCTGCACCCCCACCCCCCAGCATCCAGGGGCACCCTCCACCAGGCCCCCACTCATGTCCAACTCATGTCCCCCTGCACCCCCACCCCCCAGCATCCAGGGGCACCCTCCACCAGGCCCCCACTCATGTCTCCCACCCCCCATCCCCCAGCAGTCAGGGGCACCCTCCACCAGGCCCCCACTCATGTCCAACTCATGTCTCCCATCACCCCACCCCCCAGCATCCAGGGGCACCCTCCACCAGGCCCCCACTCATGTCCCCCACCCCCCCACTCCCCAGCAGTCAGGGGCACCTTCCACCAGGCCCCCACTCATGTCTCCCTGCACCCCCACACCCCAGCATCCAGGGGCACCCTCCACCAGGCCCCCACTCATGTCTCCCAGCACCCCCACCTCCCAACATCCAGGGCCCCTCCACCAGGCTCCCACTCATGTCCAACTCATGTCCCTCTGCACCCCCACCCCCCAGCACTGTGGGGCACCCTCCAGCAGGCCCCCACTCATGTCCAACTCATGTCTTCCTGCACCCCCACCCCCCAGCATCCAGGGGCACCCTCCACCGGGCCCCCACTCATGTCTCCCAGCACCCCCCACCCCCCAGCATCCAGGGGCACCCTCCACCAGGCCCCCACTCATGTATCCCCCCAACCCCCTAGCACTGTGGGGCACCCTCCACCAGGCCCCCACTCATGTCCAACCATGTCTCCCTGCACCCCCAACCCCCAGCATCCAGGGACACCCTCCAACAGGCCCCCACTCATGTCCAACTCATGTCTCCCTGCACCCCCACCCCCCAGCATCCAGGGGCACCCGCCACCAGGCCCCCACTCATGTCTCCCAGAACCCCCAACCCCCAGCATCCAGGGGCACCCTCCACCAGGCCCCACTCATGTCTCCCCAGAGCCCCCCACGCCCCAGCAGTCAGGGACACGCCCCTCCAGGCCCCTACTCATGTCTCCCAGCACCCCCACCCCCCAGCATCCAGGGGCACCCTCCATCAGGCCCCCACTCATGTCCAACTCATGTCTCCCTGCACCCCCACCGCCCAGCATCCAGGGGCACCCTCCACCAGGCCCCCACTCATGTCTCCCAGCACCCCCACGCCCCAGCATACAGGGGCACCCTCCACCAGGCCCCCACTCATGTCTCCCTGCACGCCCACCCCCCAGCATCCAGGGGCACCCTCCACCAGGCCCCCACTCATGTCTCCCTGCACCCCCACCCCCCAGCATCCAGGGGCACCCTCCAACAGGCCCCGGCTCATGTCTCCCACCCCCCAGCACTGTGGGGCACCCTCCACCAGGCCCCCACTCATGTCCAACTCATGTCTCCCTGCACCCCCACCCCCAGCATCCAGGGGCACCCTCCACCAGGTCCCCACTCATGTCCAACTCATGTCCCCCTGCACCCCCACCCCCCAGCACTGTGGGGCATCCTCCACCAGGTCCCCACTCATGTCCAACTCATGTCTCCCTGCACCCCCACCCCCCAGCCTCCAGGGGCACCCTCCACCAGGCCCCCACTCATGTCTCCCACCCCCCATCCCCCAGCAGTCAGGGGTACCCTCCACCAGGCCCCCACTCATGTCCAACTCATGTCTCCCATCACCCCCACCCCCCAGCATCCAAGGGCACCCTCCACCAGGCCCCCACTCATGTCCCCCACTCCCCCACCCCCCAGCATCCAGGGGCACCCTCCACCAGGCCCCCACTCATGTCTCCCAGCACCCCCACCCCCCAGCATCCAGGGGCACCCTCCACCAGGCCCCCACTCATGTCCAACTCATGTCCCCCTGCACCCCCACCCCCCAGCACTGTGGGGCACCCTCCACCAGGCCCCCACTCATGTCCAACTCATGTCTCCCTGCACCCCAACCCCAGCATCCAGGGGCACCCTCCACCAGGCCCCCACTCATGTCTCCCAGCACCCCCACCCCCCAGCATCCAGGGGCACCCTCCACCAGGCCCCCACTCATGTATCCCCCCCACCCCCTAGCACTGTGGGGCACCCTCCACCAGGCCCCCACTCATGTCCAACTCATGTCTGCCTGCACCCCCACCCCCCAGCATCCAGGGGCACCCGCCACCAGGCCCCCACTCATGTCTCCCAGCACCCCCAACCCCCAGCATCCAGGGGCACCCTCCACCAGGCCCCCACTCATGTCTCCCAGCCCCCCCACACCCCAGCAGTCAGGGGCACGCTCCACCAGGCCCCCACTCATGTCTCCCTGCACCCCCACCCCCCAGCATCCAGGGGCACCCTCCACCAGGCCCCCACTCATGTCCAACTCATGTCTCCCTGCACCCCCACCCCCCAGCATCCAGGGGCACCCTCCACCAGGCCCCCACTCATGTCTACCAGCACCCCCACGCCCCAGCATACAGGGGCACCCTCCACCAGGCCCCCACTCATGTCTCCCTGCACCCCCACCCCCCAGCATCCAGGGGCACCCTCCACCAGGCCCCCACTCATGTCTCCTGCACCCCCACCCCCAGCATCCAGGGGAACCCTCCAACAGGCCCCCACTCATGTCTCCCACCCCCCAGCACTGTGGGGCACCCTCCACCAGGTCCCCACTCATGTCCAACTCATGTCTCCCTGCACCCCCACCCCCAGCATCCAGGGGCACCCTCCACCAGGCCCCACTCATGTCCAACTCATGTCTCCCTGCACCCCCACCAACCAGCATCCAGGGGCACCCGCCACCAGGCCCCACTCATGTCCAACTCATGTCTCCCTGCACCCCCCCGCCCCCCCAGCAGTCAGGGGCACCCTCCACCAGGCCCCCACTCATGTCTCCCTGCACCCCCACCCCCCAGGATCCAGGGGCACCCTCCACCAGGCCCCCACTCATGTCCAACTCATGTCCCCCTGCACCCCCACCCCCAGCATCCAGGGGCACCCTCCACCAGGCCCCCACTCATGTCTCCCACCCCCCACCTCCCAGCATCCAGGGGCACCCTCCACCAGGCCCCCACTCATGTCCAACTCATGTCCCCCTGCACCCCCACCCCCCAGCACTGTGGGGCACCCTCCACCAGGCCCCCACTCATGTCCAACTCATGTCTCCCTGCACCCCCACCCCCCAGCATCCAGGGGCACCTTCCACCAGGCCCCCACTCATGTCTCCCAGCACCCCCACCCCCCAGCATCCAGGGGGCACCCTCCACCAGGCCCCCACTCATGTATCCCCCCCCACCCCTAGCACTGTGGGGCACCCTCCACTAGGCCCCCACTCATGTCCAACTCATGTTTCCCTGCACCCCCACCCCCCAGCATCCAGGGGCACCCTCCACCAGGCCCCCACTCATGTCCAACTCATGTCTCCATGCACCCCCACCCCCCAGCATCCAGGGGCACCCGCCACCAGGCCCCCACTCATGTCTCCCAGCACCCCCACTCCCCAGCATCCAGGGGCACCCTCCACCAGGCCCCCACTCATGTCCCCCACCCCCCACCCCCCAGCAGTCAGGGGCACCCTCCACCAGGCCCCCACTCATGTATCCCTGCACCCCCACACCCCAGCATCCAGGGGCACCCTCCACCAGGCCCCCACTCATGTCTCCCAGCACCCCCACCTCCCAGCATCCAGGGGCACCCTCCACCAGGCCCCCACTCATGTCCAACTCATGTCCCCCTGCACCCCCACCCCCCAGCACTGTGGGGCACCCTCCACCAGGCCCCCACTCATGTCCAACTCATGTCTCCCTGCACCCCCACCCCCCAGCATCCAGGGGCACCTTCCACCAGGCCCCCACTCATATCTCCCAGCACCCCCACCCCCCAGCATCCAGGGGGCACCCTCCACCAGGCCCCCACTCATGTATCCCCCCCACCCCTAGCACTGTGGGGCACCCTCCACTAGGCCCCCACTCATATCCAACTCATGTCTCCCTGCACCCCCACCCCCCAGCATCCAGGGGCACCCTCCACCAGGCCCCCACTCATGTCCAACTCATGTCTCCCTGCACCCCCACCCCCCAGCATCCAGGGGCACCCGCCACCAGGCCCCCACTCATGTCTCCCAGCACCCCCAACCCCCAGCATCCAGGGGCACCCTCCACCAGGCCCCCACTCATGTCTCCCAGCGCCCACCCCCCCCGGCAGTCAGGGGCACGCTCCACCAGGCACCCACTCATGTCTCCCTGCACCCCCACCCCCCAGCATCCAGGGGCACCCTCCACCAGGCCCCCACTCATGTCCAACTCATGTCTCCCTGCACCTCCACCCCCCAGCATCCAGGGGCACCCTCCACCAGGCCCCCACTCATGTCTCCCAGCACCCCCACGCCCCAGCATACAGGGGCACCCGCCACCAGGCCCCCACTCATGTCTCCCTTCACCCCCATCCCCCAGCATCCAGGGGCACCCTCCACCAGGCCCCCACTCATGTCTCCCTGCACCCCCTCCCCCCAGCATCCAGGGGCACCCTCCAACAGGCCCCCACTCATGTCTCCCACCCCCCTCCCCCAGCACTGTGGGGCACCCTCCACCAGGCCCCCACTCATGTCCAACTCATGTCTCCCTGCACCCCCACCCCCAGCATCCAGGGACACCCTCCACCAGGTCCCCACTCATGTCCAACTCATGTCCCCCTGCACCCCCACCCCCCAGCACTGTGGGGCACCCTCCAACAGGTCCCCACTCATGTCCAACTCATGTCTCCCTGCACCCCCACCCCCCAGCCTCCAGGGGCACCCTCCACCAGGCCCCCACTCATGTCCAACTCATGTCCCCCTGCACCCCCACCCCCAGGCAGTCAGGGGCACCCTCCACCAGGCCCCCACTCATGTCTCCCTGCACCCCCACCCCCCAGCATCGAGGGGCACCCTCCACCAGGCCCCCACTCATGTCCAACTCATGTCCCCCTGCACCCCCACCCCCCAGCATCCAGGGGCACCCTCCACCAGGCCCCCACTCATGTCTCCCACCCCCCCATCCCCCAGCAGTCAGGGGCACCCTCCA
Source organism: Ambystoma mexicanum (assembly GCF_040938575.1). NCBI lineage: Eukaryota > Metazoa > Chordata > Amphibia > Caudata > Ambystomatidae > Ambystoma > Ambystoma mexicanum. Next base: position 725,245,388 of record NC_090937.1, on the reverse strand, counting down.
CCAGGCCCCCACTCATGTCCAACTCATGTCTCCCATCACCCCCCAGCATCCAGGGGCACCCTCCACCAGGCCCCCACTCATGTCCCCCACCACCCACCCCCCAGCAGTCAGGGGCACCTTCCACCAGGCCCCCACTCATGTCTCCCTGCAACCCCACACCCCAGCATCCAGGGGCACCCTCCACCAGGCCCCCACTCATGTCTCCCAGCATCCCCACCCCCCAGCATCCAGGGGCACCCTCCACCAGGCCCCCACTCATGTCCAACTCATGTCCCCCTGCACCCCCACCCCCAGCACTGTGGGGCACCCTCCACCAGGCCCCCACTCATGTCCAACTCATGTCTCCCTGCACCCCCAACCCCAGCATCCAGGGGCACCCTCCACCAGGCCCCCACTCATGTCTCCCCCCACCCCCTAGCACTGTGGGGCACCCTCCACCAGGCCCCCACTCATGTCCAACTCATGTCTCCCTGCACCCCCACCCCCCAGCATCCAGGGGCACCCTCCACCAGGCCCCCACTCATGTCCAACTCATGTCTCCATGCACCCCCACCCCCCAGCATCCAGGGGCACCCGCCACCAGGCCCCCACTCATGTCTCCCAGCACCCCCAACCCCCAGCATCCAGGGGCACCCTCCACCAGGCCCCCACTCATGTCTCCCAGCCCCCCCACACCCCAGCAGTCAGGGGCACGCTCCACCAGGCCCCCACTCATGTCTCCCTGCACCCCCACCCCCCAGCATCCAGGGGCACCCTCCACCAGGCCCCCACTCATGTCCAACTCATGTCTCCCTGCACCCCCACCCCCCAGCATCCAGGGGCACCCTCCACCAGGCCCCCACTCATGTCTCCCAGCACCCCCACGCCCCAGCACAGAGGGGCACCCTCCACCAGGCCCCCACTCATGTCTCCCTGCACCCCCACCCCCCAGCATCCAGGGGCACCCTCCACCAGGCCCCCACTCATGTCTCCCTGCACCCCCACCCCGCAGCATCCAGGGGCACCCTCCAACAGGCCCCCACTCATGTCTCCCACCCCCCAGCACTGTGGGGCACCCTCCACCAGGTCCCCACTCATGTCCAACTCATGTCTCCCTGCACCCCCACCCCCAGCATCCAGGGGCACCCTCCAGCAGGCGCAACTCATGTCCAACTCATGTCTCCCTGCACCCCCACCAACCAGCATCCAGGGGCACCCGCCACCAGGCCCCCACTCATGTCCAACTCATGTCTCCCTGCACCCCCCCCAGCAGTCAGGGGCACCCTCCACCAGGCCCCCACTCATGTCCCCCTGCACCCCCACCCCCAGCATTCAGGGGCACCCTCCACCAGGCCCCCACTCATGTCTCCCACCCCCCCACCTCCCAGCATCCAGGGGCACCCTCCACCAGGCCCCCACTCATGTCCAACTCATGTCCCCCTGCACCCCCACCCCCCAGCACTGTGGGGCACCCTCCACCAGGCCCCCACTCATGTCCAACTCATGTCTCCCTGCACCCCCACCCCCCAGCATCCAGGGGCACCTTCCACCAGGCCCCCACTCATGTCTCCAAGCACCCCCACCCCCCAGCATCCAGGGGGCACCCTCCACCAGGCCCCCACTCATGTATCCCCCCCACCCCTAGCACTGTGGGGCACCCTCCACTAGGCCCCCACTAATGTCCAACTCATGTCTCCCTGCACCCCCACCCCCCAGCATCCAGGGGCACCCTCCACCAGGCCCCCACTCATGTCCAACTCATGTCTCCATGCACCCCCACCCCCCAGCATCCAGGGGCACTCGCCACCAGGCCCCCACTCATGTCTCCCAGCACCCCCAACCCCCAGCATCCAGGGGCACCCTCCACCAGGCCTCCACTCATGTCTCCCAGCCCCCCCACGCCCCAGCAGTCAGGGGCACGCTCCACCAGGCCCCCACTCATGTCTCCCTGCACCCCCACCCCCCAGCATCCAGGGGGACCCTCCACCAGGCCCCCACTCATGTCCAACTCATGTCTCCCTGCACCCCCACCCCCAGCATCCAGGGGCACCCTCCAACAGGCCCCCACTCATGTCTCTCACCCCCCAGCACTGTGGGGCACCCTCCACCAGGTCCCCACTCATGTCCAATTCATGTCTCCCTGCACCCCCACCCCCATCATCCAGGGGCACCCTCCACCAGGCGCAACTCATGTCCAACTCATGTCTCCCTGCACCCCCACCAACCAGCATCCAGGGGCACCCGCCACCAGGCCCCCACTCATGTCCCACTCATGTCCAACTCATGTCTCCCTGCACCCCCCCCCAGCAGTCAGGGGCACCCTCCACCAGGCCCCCACTCATGTCCCCCTGCACCCCCACCCCCAGCATTCAGGGGCACCCTCCACCAGGCCCCCACTCATGTCTCCCACCCCCCCACCTCCCAGCATCCAGGGGCACCCTCCACCAGGCCCCCACTCATGTCCAACTCATGTCCCCCTGCACCCCCACCCCCCAGCACTGTGGGGCACCCTCCACCAGGCCCCCACTCATGTCCAACTCATGTCTCCCTGCACCCCCACCCCCCAGCATCCAGGGGCACCTTCCACCAGGCCCCCACTCATGTCTCCCAGCACCCCCACCCCCCAGCATCCAGGGGGCTCCCTCCACCAGGCCCCCACTCATGTATCCCCCCCACCCCTAGCACTGTGGGGCACCCTCCACTAGGCCCCCACTAATGTCCAACTCATGTCTCCCTGCACCCCCACCCCCCAGCATCCAGGGGCACCCTCCACCAGGCCCCCACTCATGTCCAACTCATGTCTCCATGCACCCCCACCCCCCAGCATCCAGGGGCACCCGCCACCAGGCCCCCACTCATGTCTCCCAGCACCCCCAACCCCCAGCATCCAGGGGCACCCTCCACCAGGCCCCCACTCATGTCTCCCAGCCCCCCCACACCCCAGCAGTCAGGGGCACGCTCCACCAGGCCCCCACTCATGTCTCCCTGCACCCCCACCCCCCAGCATCCAGGGGCACCCTCCACCAGGCCCCCACTCATGTCCAACTCATGTCTCCCTGCACCCCCACCCCCCAGCATCCAGGGGCACCCTCCACCAGGCCCCCACTCATGTCTCCCAGCACCCCCACGCCCCAGCACAGAGGGGCACCCTCCACCAGGCCCCCACTCATGTCTCCCTGCACCCCCACCCCCCAGCATCCAGGGGCACCCTCCACCAGGCCCCCACTCATGTCTCCCTGCACCCCCACCCCGCAGCATCCAGGGGCACCCTCCAACAGGCCCCCACTCATGTCTCCCACCCCCCAGCACTGTGGGGCACCCTCCACCAGGTCCCCACTCATGTCCAACTCATGTCTCCCTGCACCCCCACCCCCAGCATCCAGGGGCACCCTCCAGCAGGCGCAACTCATGTCCAACTCATGTCTCCCTGCACCCCCACCAACCAGCATCCAGGGGCACCCGCCACCAGGCCCCCACTCATGTCCAACTCATGTCTCCCTGCACCCCCCCCAGCAGTCAGGGGCACCCTCCACCAGGCCCCCACTCATGTCCCCCTGCACCCCCACCCCCAGCATTCAGGGGCACCCTCCACCAGGCCCCCACTCATGTCTCCCACCCCCCCACCTCCCAGCATCCAGGGGCACCCTCCACCAGGCCCCCACTCATGTCCAACTCATGTCCCCCTGCACCCCCACCCCCCAGCACTGTGGGGCACCCTCCACCAGGCCCCCACTCATGTCCAACTCATGTCTCCCTGCACCCCCACCCCCCAGCATCCAGGGGCACCTTCCACCAGGCCCCCACTCATGTCTCCAAGCACCCCCACCCCCCAGCATCCAGGGGGCACCCTCCACCAGGCCCCCACTCATGTATCCCCCCCACCCCTAGCACTGTGGGGCACCCTCCACTAGGCCCCCACTAATGTCCAACTCATGTCTCCCTGCACCCCCACCCCCCAGCATCCAGGGGCACCCTCCACCAGGCCCCCACTCATGTCCAACTCATGTCTCCATGCACCCCCACCCCCCAGCATCCAGGGGCACTCGCCACCAGGCCCCCACTCATGTCTCCCAGCACCCCCAACCCCCAGCATCCAGGGGCACCCTCCACCAGGCCTCCACTCATGTCTCCCAGCCCCCCCACGCCCCAGCAGTCAGGGGCACGCTCCACCAGGCCCCCACTCATGTCTCCCTGCACCCCCACCCCCCAGCATCCAGGGGGACCCTCCACCAGGCCCCCACTCATGTCCAACTCATGTCTCCCTGCACCCCCACCCCCAGCATCCAGGGGCACCCTCCAACAGGCCCCCACTCATGTCTCTCACCCCCCAGCACTGTGGGGCACCCTCCACCAGGTCCCCACTCATGTCCAATTCATGTCTCCCTGCACCCCCACCCCCATCATCCAGGGGCACCCTCCACCAGGCGCAACTCATGTCCAACTCATGTCTCCCTGCACCCCCACCAACCAGCATCCAGGGGCACCCGCCACCAGGCCCCCACTCATGTCCCACTCATGTCCAACTCATGTCTCCCTGCACCCCCCCCAGCAGTCAGGGGCACCCTCCACCAGGCCCCCACTCATGTCCCCCTGCACCCCCACCCCCAGCATTCAGGGGCACCCTCCACCAGGCCCCCACTCATGTCTCCCACCCCCCCACCTCCCAGCATCCAGGGGCACCCTCCACCAGGCCCCCACTCATGTCCAACTCATGTCCCCCTGCACCCCCACCCCCCAGCACTGTGGGGCACCCTCCACCAGGCCCCCACTCATGTCCAACTCATGTCTCCCTGCACCCCCACCCCCCAGCATCCAGGGGCACCTTCCACCAGGCCCCCACTCATGTCTCCCAGCACCCCCACCCCCCAGCATCCAGGGGGCTCCCTCCACCAGGCCCCCACTCATGTATCCCCCCCACCCCTAGCACTGTGGGGCACCCTCCACTAGGCCCCCACTAATGTCCAACTCATGTCTCCCTGCACCCCCACCCCCCAGCATCCAGGGGCACCCTCCACCAGGCCCCCACTCATGTCCAACTCATGTCTCCATGCACCCCCACCACCCAGCATCCAGGGGCACTCGCCACCAGGCCCCCACTCATGTCTCCCAGCACCCCCAACCCCCAGCATCCAGGGGCACCCTCCACCAGGCCTCCACTCATGTCTCCCAGCCCCCCCACGCCCCAGCAGTCAGGGGCAAGCTCCACCAGGCCCCCACTCATGTCTCCCTGCACCCCCACCCCCCAGCATCCAGGGGCACCCTCCACCAGGCCCCCACTCATGTCCAACTCATGTCTCCCTGCACCCCCAGCATCCAGGGGCACCCTCCACCAGGCCCCCACTCATGTCTCCCAGCACCCCCACGCCCCAGCATACAGGGGCACCCTCCACCAGGCCCCCACTCATGTCTCCATGCACCCCCACCCCCCAGCATCCAGGGGCACCCTCCACCAGGCCCCCACTCATGTCTCCCTGCACCCCCTCCCCCAGCATCCAGGGGCACCCTCCAACAGGCCCCCACTCATGTCTCCCACCCCCCACCCCCCAGCACTGTGGGGCACCCTCCACCAGGCCCCCACTCATGTCCAACTCATGTCTCCCTGCACCCCCACCCCCAGCATCCAGGGGCACCCTCCACCAGGTCCCCACTCATGTCCAACTCATGTCCCCCTGCACCCCCACCCCCCAGCACTGTGGGGCACCCTCCACCAGGTCCCCACTCATGTCCAACTCATGTCTCCCTGCACCCCCACCCCCCAGCCTCCAGGGGCACCCTCCACCAGGCCCCCACTCATGTCCAACTCATGTCCCCCTGCACCCCCACCCCCCAGCAGTCAGGGGCACCCTCCACCAGGCCCCCACTCATGTCTCCCTGCACCCCCACCCCCCAGCATCCAGGGGCACCCTCCACCAGGCCCCCACTCATGTCCAACTCATGTCCCCCTGCACCCCCACCCCCCAGCATCCAGGGGCACCCTCCACCAGGCCCCCACTCATGTCTCCCACCCCCCATCCCCCAGCAGTCAGGGGCACCCTCCACCAGGCCCCCACTCATGTCCAACTCATGTCTCCCATCACCCCCACCCCCCAGCATCCAGGGGCACCCTCCACCAGGCCCCCACTCATGTCCCCCACCCCCCCACCCCCCAGCAGTCAGGGGCACCTTCCACCAGGCCCCCACTCATGTCTCCCTGCACCCCCACACCCCAGCATCCAGGGGCACCCTCCACCAGGCCCCCACTCATGTCTCCCAGCACCCCCACCCCCCAGCATCCAGGGGCACCCTCCACCAGGCCCCCACTTATGTCCAACTCATGTCCCCCTGCACCCCCACCCCCCAGCACTGTGGGGCACCCTCCACCAGGCCCCCACTCATGTCCAACTCATGTCTCCCTGCACCCCCACCCCCCAGCATCCAGGGGCACCCTCCACCGGGCCCCCACTCATGTCTCCCAGCACCCCCACCTCCCAGCATCCAGGGGCACCCTCCACCAGGCCCCCACTCATGTATCCCCCCCACCCCCTAGCACTGTGGGGCACCCTCCACCAGGCCCCCACTCATGTCCAACCCATGTCTCCCTGCACACCCACCCCACAGCATCCAGGGGCACCCTCCACCAGGCCCCCACTTATGTCCAACTCATGTCTCCCTGCACCCCCCAGCATCCAGGGGCACCCGCCACCAGGCCCCCACTCATGTCTCCCAGCACCCCCAACCCCCAGCATCCAGGGGCACCCTCCACCAGGCCCCCACTCATGTCTCCCAGAGCCCCCAACGCCCCAGCAGTCAGGGACACGCCCCTCCAGGCCCCTACTCATGTCTCCCTGCACCCCCACCCCCCAGCATCCAGGGGCACCCTCCACCAGGCCCCCACTCATGTCCAACTCATGTCTCCCTGCACCCCCACCCCCCAGCATCCAGGGGCACCCTCCACCAGGCCCCCACTCATGTCTCCCAGCACCCCCACGCCCCAGCATACAGGGGCTCCCTCCACCAGGCCCCCACTCATGTCTCCCTGCACCCCCACCCCCCAGCATCCAGGGGCACCCTCCACCAGGCCCCCACTCATGTCTCCCTGCACCCCCACCCCCAGCATCCAGGGGCACCCTCCAACAGGCCCCGGCTCATGTCTCCCACCCCCCAGCACTGTGGGGCACCCTCCACCAGGCCCCCACTCATGTCCAACTCATGTCTCCCTGCACCCCCACCCCCAGCATCCAGGGGCACCCTCCACCAGGCCCCACTCATGTCCAACTCATGTCTCCCTGCACCCCCACCAACCAGCATCCAGGGGCACCCGCCACCAGGCCGCCACTCATGTCCAACTCATGTCTCCCTGCACCCCCCCCAGCAGTCAGGGGCACCCTCCACCAGGCCCCCACTCATGTCTCCCTGCACCCCCACCCCCCAGCATCCAGGGGCACCCTCCACTAGGCCCCCACCCATGTCCAACTCATGTCCCCCTGCACCCCCACCCCCAGCATCCAGGGGCACCCTCCACCAGGCCCCCACTCATGTCTCCCACCCCCCCATCCCCCAGCAGTCAGGGGCACCCTCCACCAGGCCCCCACTCATGTCCAACTCATGTCTCCCATCACCCCCACCCCCCAGCATCCAGGGGCACCCTCCACCAGGCCCCCACTCATGTCCCCCACCCCCCCACCCCCCAGCTGTCAGGGCACCATCCACCAGGCCCCCACTCATGTCTCCCTGCACCCCCACACCCCAGCATCCAGGGCACCCTCCACCAGGCCCCCACTCATGTCTCCCAGCACCCCCACCCCCCAGCATCCAGGGGCACCCTCCACCAGGCCCCCACTCATGTATCCCCCCCCACCCCCTAGCACTGTGGGGCACCCTCCACCAGGCCCCCACTCATGTCCAACCCATGTCTCCCTGCACACCCACCCCACAGCATCCAGGGGCACCCTCCACCAGGCCCCCACTTATGTCCAACTCATGTCTCCCTGCACCCCCCAGCATCCAGGGGCACCCGCCACCAGGCCCCCACTCATGTCTCCCAGCACCCCCAACCCCCAGCATCCAGGGGCACCCTCCACCAGGCCCCCACTCATGTCTCCCAGAGCCCCCAACGCCCCAGCAGTCAGGGACACGCCCCTCCAGGCCCCTACTCATGTCTCCCTGCACCCCCACCCCCAGCATCCCCCCCAGCATCCAGGCACCCTCCACCAGGCCCCCACTCATGTCCAACTCATGTCTCCCTGCACCCCCACCCCCCAGCATCCAGGGGCACCCTCCACCAGGCCCCCACTCATGTCTCCCAGCACCCCCACGCCCCAGCATACAGGGGCTCCCTCCACCAGGCCCCCACTCATGTCTCCCTGCACCCCCACCCCCCCAGCATCACCCTCCACCAGGCCCCCACTCATGTCTCCCTGCACCCCCACCCCCCAGCATCCAGGGGCACCCTCCAACAGGCCCCGGCTCATGTCTCCCACCCCCCAGCACTGTGGGGCACCCTCCACCAGGCCCCCACTCATGTCCAACTCATGTCTCCCTGCACCCCCACCCCAGCATCCAGGGGCACCCTCCACCAGGCCCCACTCATGTCCAACTCATGTCTCCCTGCACCCCCACCAACCAGCATCCAGGGGCACCCGCCACCAGGCCGCCACTCATGTCCAACTCATGTCTCCCTGCACCCCCCCCCAGCAGTCAGGGGCACCCTCCACCAGGCCCCCACTCATGTCTCCCTGCACCCCCACCCCCCAGCATCCAGGGGCACCCTCCACTAGGCCCCCACCCATGTCCAACTCATGTCCCCCTGCACCCCCACCCCCAGCATCCAGGGGCACCCTCCACCAGGCCCCCACTCATGTCTCCCACCCCCCCATCCCCCAGCAGTCAGGGGCACCCTCCACCAGGCCCCCCACTCATGTCCAACTCATGTCTCCCATCACCCCCACCCCCCAGCATCCAGGGGCACCCTCCACCAGGCCCCCACTCATGTCCCCCACCCCCCCACCCCCCAGCTGTCAGGGCACCATCCACCAGGCCCCCACTCATGTCTCCCTGCACCCCCACACCCCAGCATCCAGGGCACCCTCCACCAGGCCCCCACTCATGTCTCCCAGCACCCCCACCCCCCAGCATCCAGGGGCACCCTCCACCAGGCCCCACTCATGTCCAACTCATGTCCCCCTGCACCCCACCCCCCAGCACTGTGGGGCACCCTCCACCAGGCCCCCACTCATGTCCAACTCATGTCTCCCTGCACCCGCACCCCCCAGCATCCAGGGGCACCCTCCACCAGGCCCCCACTCATGTCCAACTCATATCCCCCCTGCACCCCAACCCCCCCAGCATCCAGGGGCACCCTCCACCAGGCCCCACTCATGTCTCCCAGCACCCCCACCCCCCAGCATCCAGGGGCACCCTCCACCAGGCCCCCACTCATGTCTCCCACCCCTCCCCACCCCCCAGCAGTCAGGGGCACCCTCCACCAGACCCCCACTCATGTCTCCCACCCCCCCACCCCCCAGCAGTCAGGAGCACCCTCCGCCAGGCCCCCACTCATATCTCCCTGCACCCCCACCCCCAGCAGTCAGAGGCACCCTCCACCAGGCCCCCACTCATGTTTCCCAGCACCCCCCCCCCAGCATCCAGGGGCACCCTCCACCAGGTCCCCACTCATGTCCAACTCATGTCCCCTGCACCCCCACCCCCCAGCACTGATCGGGGCACCCTCCACCAGGTCCCCACTCATGTCCAACTCATGTCTCCCTGCACCCCCACCCCCCAGCCTCCAGGGGCACCCTCCACCAGGCCCCCACTCATGTCCAACTGATATCCCCCTGTACCCCAACCCCCCAGCATCCAGGGGCACCCTCCACCAGGCCCCCACTCATGTCTCCCAGCACCCCCACCCCCCAGCATCCAGGGGCACCCTCCACCAGGCCCCCACTCATGTCTCCCACCCCTCCCCACCCCCCAGCATACAGGGGCACCCTCCACCAGGCCCCCACTCATGTCTCCCTGCACCCCTACCCCCCAGCATCCAGGGGCACCCTCCACCAGGCCCCCAGTCATGTCTCCCTGCATCCCCACCCCCCAGCATCCAGGGGCACCCTCCACCAGGCCCCCCTCATGTCTCCCAGCACCCCCACCCCCCAGCATCCAGGGGCACCCTCCACCAGGCCCCCACTCATGTCCAACTCATGTCTCCCTGCACCCCCACCCCCCCAGCAGTCAGGGGCACCCTCCACCAGGCCCCCACTCATGTCTCCCAGCACCCCCAGCCCCCAGCATCCAGGGGCACCCTACACCAGGCCCCCACTCATGTCCAACTCATGTCCCCCTGCACCCCCACCCCCAGCACTGTGGGGCACCCTCCACCAGGCCCCCACTCATGTCCAACTCATGTCTCCCTGCACCCCCACCCCCCAGCATCCAGGGGCACCCTCCACCAGGCCCCCACTCATGTCTCCCAGCACTCCCACCCCCCAGCATCCAGGGGCATCCTCCACCAGGCCCCCACTCATGTCTCCCACCCCCCCACCCCCAGCATCTAGGGGCACGCTCCACCAGGCCCCCACTCATGTCTCCCACCCCCCCACCCCCCCCAGCAGTCAGGGGCACCCTCCGCCAGGCCCCCACTCATATCTCCCTGCACCCCCACCCCCAGCAGTCAGAGGCACCCTCCACCAGGCCCCCACTCATGTTTCCCAGCACCCCCCCCAGCATCCAGGGGCACCCTCCACCAGGTCCCCACTCATGTCCAACTCATGTCCCCTGCACCCCCACCCCCCAGCACTGATCGGGGCACCCTCCACCAGGTCCCCACTCATGTCCAACTCATGTCTCCCTGCACCCCCACCCCCCAGCCTCCAGGGGCACCCTCCACCAGGCCCCCACTCATGTCCAACTCATATCCCCCTGCACCCCAACCCCCCCAGCATCCAGGGGCACCCTCCACCAGGCCCCCACTCATGTCTCCCAGCACCCCCACCCCCCAGCATCCAGGGGCACCCTCCACCAGGCCCCCACTCATGTCTCCCACCCCTCCCCACCCCCCAGCAGTCAGGGGCACCCTCCACCAGACCCCCACTCATGTCTCCCTGCTCCCCCACCCTCCAGCATCCAGGGGCAACCTCCACCAGGCCCCCACTCATGTCTCCCTGCACCCCCACCCCCAGCATCCAGGGGCACCCTCCACCAGGCCCCACTCATGTCCAACTCATGTCTCCCTGCACCCCCACCCCCCAGCATCCAGGGGCACCCGCCACCAGGCCCCCACTCATGTCCAACTCATGTCTCCCTGCACCCCCACCCCCCAGCAGTCAGGGGCACCCTCCACCATGCCCCCACTCATGTCTCCCTGCACCCCCACCCCCCAGCATCCAGGGGCACCCTCCACCAGGCCCCCACTCATGTCCAACTCATGTCCCCCTGCACCCCCACCCCCCAGCATCCAGGGGCAGCCTCCACCAGGCCCCGACTCATGTCTACCACCCCCCATCCCCCAGCAGTCAGGGGCACCCTCCACCAGGCCCCCACTCATGTCCAACTCATGTCTCCCATCACCCCCACCCCCCAGCATCCAGGGGCACCATCCACCAGGCCCCCCACTCATGTCCCCCACCCCCCCCACCCCCCAGCAGTCAGGGGCACCCTCCACCAGGCCCCCACTCATGTCTCCCTGCACCCCCACACCCCAGCATCCAGGGGCACCCTCCACCAGGCCCCCACTCATGTCTCCCAGCACCCCCACCCCTCAGCATCCAGGGGCACCCTCCACCATGCCCCCACTCAAGTCCAACTCATGTTCCCCTGCACCCCCACCCCCCAGCACTGTGGGGCACCCTCCACCAGGCCCCCACTCATGTCCAACTCATGTCTCCCTGCACCCCCACCCCCCAGCATCCAGGGGCACCTTCCACCAGGCCCCCACTCTTGTCTCCCAGCACCCCCCACCCCCCAGCATCCAGGGGCTCCCTCCACCAGGCCCCCACTCATGTATCCCCCACCCCCTAGCACTGTGGAGCACCCTCCACCAGGCCCCCACTCATGTCCAACTCATGTCTCCCTGCACCCCCACCCCCCAGCATCCAGGGGCACCCTCCACCAGGCCCCCACTCATGTCCAACTCATGTCTCCCTGCACCCCCACCCCCCAGCATCCAGGGGCACCCGCCACCAGGCCCCCACTCATGTCTCCCAGCACCCCCAACCCCCAGCATCCAGGGGCACCCTCCACCAGGCCCCCACTCATGTCCAACTCATGTCTCCCTGCACCCCCACCCCCCAGCATCCAGGGGCACCCTCCACCAGGCCCCCACTCATGTCTCCCAGCACCCCCACGCCCCAGCATACAGGGGAACCCTCCACCAGGCCCCCACTCATGTCTCCCTGCACCCCCACCCCCCAGCATCCAGGGGCACCCTCCACCAGGCCCCCACTCATGTCTCCCTGCACCCCCACCCCCCAGCATCCAGGGGCACCCTCCAACAGGCCCCCACTCATGTCTCCCACCCCCCACCCCCCAGCACTGTGGGGCACCCTCCACATGGCCCCACTCATGTCCAACTCATGTCTCCCTGCACCCCCCCCCCCCAGCATCCAGGGGCACCCTCCACCAGGTCCCCACTCATGTCCAACTCATGTCCCCCTGCACCCCCACCCCCCAGCACTGTGGGGCACCCTCCACCAGGTCCCCACTCATGTCCAACTCATGTCTCCCTGCACCCCCACCCCCCAGCCTCCAGGGGCACCCTCCACCAGGCCCCCACTCATGTCCAACTCATGTCCCCCTGCACCCCCACCCCCTAGCAGTCAGGGGCACCCTCCACCAGGCCACCACTCATGTCTCCCTGCACCCCCACCCCCCAGCATCCAGGGGCACCCTCCACCAGGCCCCCACTCATGTCTCCCACCCCCCCATCCCCCAGCAGTCAGGGGCACCCTCCACCAGGCCCCCACTCTTGTTCAACTCATGTCTCCCATCACCCCCACCCCCCAGCATCCAGGGGCACCCTCCACCAGGCCCCCACTCAAGTCCCCCACGCCCCCACCCCCCAGCAGTCAGGGGCACCTGCCACCAGGCCCCCACTCATGTCTCCCAGCACCCCCACCCCCCAGCATCCAGGGGCACCCTCCACCAGGCCCCCACTCATGTCCAACTCATGTCCCCCTGCACCCTCACCCCCCAGCACTGTGGGGCACCATCCACCAGGCCCCCACCCATGTCCAACTCATGTCTCCCTGCACCCCCACCCCCCAGCATCCAGGGGCACTCTCCACCAGGCCCCCACTCATGTCTACCAGCACCCCCACCCCCCAGCATCCAGGGGCACCCTCCACCAGGCCCCCACTCATGTATCCCCCCCACCCCCTAGCACTGTGCGGCACCCTCCACCAGGCCCCCACTCATGTCCAACTCATGTCTCCCTGCACCCCCACCCCCCAGCATCCAGGGGCACCCTCCACTAGGCCCCCACTCATGTCCAACTCATGTCTCCCTGCACCCCCACCCCCAGCATCCAGGGGCACCCGCCACCAGGCCCCCAGTCATGTCTCCCAGCCCCCCCACTTCCCAGCAGTCAGGGGCACGCTCCACCAGGCCCCCACTCATGTCTCCCTGCACCCCCACCCCCCAGCATCCAGGGGCACCCTCCACCAGGCCCCCACTCATGTCCAACTCATGTCTCCCTGCACCCCCACCCCCCAGCATCCAGGGGCACCCTCCACCAGGCCCCCACTCATGTCTCCCAGCACCCCCACGCCCCAGCATACAGGGGCACCCTCCACCAGGCCCCCACTCATGTCTCCCTGCACCCCCACCCCCCAGCATCCAGGGGCACCCTCCACCAGGCCCCCACTCATGTCTCCCTGCACCCCCACCCCCCAGCATCCAGGGGCACCCTCCAACAGGCCCCCACTCATGTCTCCCACCCCCCACCCCCCAGCACTGTGGGGCACCCTCCACCAGGCCCCCACTCATGTCCAACTCATGTCTCCCTGCACCCCCACCCCCAGCATCCTGGGGCACCCTCCACCAGGCCCCCACTCATGTCCAACTCATGTCTCCCTGCCACCCCCACCAACCAGCATCCAGGGGCACCCGCCACCAGGCCCCCACTCATGTCCAACTCATGTCTCACTGCACCCCCCCCAGCAGTCAGGGGCACCCTCCACCAGGGCCCCACTCATGTCACCCTGCACCCCCACCCCCCAGCATCCAGGGGCACCCTCCACCAGGCCCCCACTCATGTCCAACCCATGTCCCCCTGCACCCCCACCCCCAGCATCCAGGGGCACCCTCCACCAGGCCCCCACTCATGTCTCCCACTCCCCCATCCCCCAGCAGTCAGGGGCACCCTCCACCAGGGCCCCCACTCATGTCCAACTCATGTCTCCCATCACCCCCACCCCCCAGCATCCAGGGGCACCCTCCACCAGGCCCCCACTCATGTCCCCCACCCCCCACCCCCCAGCAGTCAGGGCACCCTCTACCAGGCCCGCACTCATGTCTCCCTGCACCCCCACACCCCAGCATCCAGGGCACCCTCCACCAGGCCCCCACTCATGTCTCCCAGCACCCCCACCCCCCAGCATCCAGGGGCACCCTCCACCAGGCCCCCACTCATGTCCAACTCATGTCCCCCTGCACCCCCACACCCCAGCACTGTGGGGCACCCTCCACCAGGCCCCCACTCATGTCCAACTCATGTCTCCCTGCACCCCCACCCCCCAGCATCCAGGGGCACCCTCCACCAGGCCCCCACTCATGTCTCCCAGCACCCCCACCCCCCAGCATCCAGGGCACCCTCCACCAGGCCCCCACTCATCTATCCCCCCACCCCCTAGCACTGTGGGGTACCCTCCACCAGGCCCCCACTCATGTCCAACTCATGTCTCCCTGCACCCCCACCCCAGCATCCAGGGGCACCCTCCACCAGACCCCCACTCATGTCCAACTCATGTCTCCCTGCACCCCCACCCCCCAGCATCCAGGGGCACCCGCCACCAGGCCCCCACTCATGTCTCCCAGCACCCCCAACCCCCAGCATCCAGGGGCACCCTCCACCAGGCCCCCACTCATGTCTCTGAGCCCCCCCACACCCCAGCAGTCAGGGGCACGCTCCACCAGGCCCCCACTCATGTCTCCCTGCACCCCCCAGCATCCAGGGGCACCCTCCACCAGGCCCCCACTCATGTCCAACTCATGTCACCCTGCACCCCCACGCCCCAGCATCAAGCGGCACCCTCCACCAGGCCCCCACTCATGTCTCCCAGCACCCCCATGCCCCAGCATACAGGGGCACCCTCCACCAGGCCCCCACTCATGTCTCCCTGCACCCCCACCCCCCAGCATCCAGGGGCACCCTCCACCAGGCCCCCCACTCATGTCTCCCTGCATAACCCACCCTCCAGCATCCAGGGGCACCCTCCAGCAGGCCCCCACTCATGTCTCCCAACACCCCCACCCTCCAGCATCCAGGGGCACCCTCCACCAGGCCCCCACTCATGTCCAACTCATGTCTTCCTGCACCCCCACCCCCCAGCAGTCAGGGGCACCCTCCACCAGGCCCCCACTCATGTCTGCCAGCACCCCCAGCCCCCAGCATCCAGGGGCACCCTCCTCCAGGCCCTCACTCATGTCCAACTCATGCCCCCCTGCACCCCCACCCCCAGCACTGTGGGGCACCCTCCACCAGGCCCCCACTCATGTCCAACTCATGTCTCCCTGCACCCCCACCCCCCAGCATCCAGGGGCACCCTCCACCAGGCCCCCACTCATGTCTCCCAGCACTCCCACCCCCCAGCATCCAGGGGCACCCTCCACCAGGCCCCCACTCATGTCGGACACCCCCCCACCCCCAGCATCTAGGGGCACCCTCCACCAGGCCCCCACTCATGTCTCCCACCCCCCCACCCCCCAGCAGTCAGGGGCACCCTCCGCCAGGCCCCCATTCATGTCTCCCTGCACCCCCACCCCCAGCAGTCAGAGGCACCCTCCACCAGGCCCCCACTCATGTCTCCCAGCACTCCCACCCCCCAGCATCCAGGGGCACCCTCCACCAGGCCCCCACTCATGTCGGACACCCCCCACCCCCAGCATCTAGGGGCACCCTCCACCAGGCCCCCACTCATGTCTCCCACCCCCCCACCCCCCAGCAGTCAGGGGCACCCTCCGCCAGGCCCCCATTCATGTCTCCCTGCACCCCCACCCCCAGCAGTCAGAGGCACCCTCCACCAGGCCCCCACTCATGTCTCCCAGCACCCCCCCCAGCATCCAGGGGCACCCTCCACCAGGTCCCCACTCATGTCCCCCTGCACCCCCAACCCCCAGCACTGTGGGGCACCCTCCACCAGGTCCCCACTCATGTCCAACTCATGTCTCCCTGCACCCCCACCCCCCAGCCTCCAGGGGCACCCTCCACCAGGCCCCCACTCATGTACAACTCATGTCCCCCTGCACCCCCACCCCCCAGCATCCAGGGGCACCCTCCACCAGGCCCCCACTCATGTCTCCCTGCACCCCCACCCCCCAGCATCCAGGGGCACCCTCCAACAGGCCCCCACTCATGTCTCCCACCCCCCACCCCCCAGCACTGTGGGGCACCCTCCACCAGGCCCCCACTCATGTCCAACTCATGTCTCCCTGCACCCCCACCCCCAGCATCCTGGGGCACCCTCCACCAGGCCCCACTCATGTCCAACTCATGTCTCCCTGCACCCCCACCAACCAGCATCCAGGGGCACCCGCCACCAGGCCCCCACTCATGTCCAACTCATGTCTCACTGCACCCCCCCAGCAGTCAGGGGCACCCTCCACCAGGGCCCCACTCATGTCACCCTGCACCCCCACCCCCCAGCATCCAGGGGCACCCTCCACCAGGCCCCCACTCATGTCCAACCCATGTCCCCCTGCACCCCCACCCCCAGCATCCAGGGGCACCCTCCACCAGGCCCCCACTCATGTCTCCCACTCCCCCATCCCCCAGCAGTCAGGGGCACCCTCCACCAGGCCCCCACTCATGTCCAACTCATGTCTCCCATCACCCCCACCCCCCAGCATCCAGGGGCACCCTCCACCAGGCCCCCACTCATGTCCCCCACCCCCCACCCCCCAGCAGTCAGGGCACCCTCTACCAGGCCCGCACTCATGTCTCCCTGCACCCCCACACCCCAGCATCCAGGGCACCCTCCACCAGGCCCCCACTCATGTCTCCCAGCACCCCCACCCCCCAGCATCCAGGGGCACCCTCCACCAGGCCCCCACTCATGTCCAACTCATGTCCCCCTGCACCCCCACACCCCAGCACTGTGGGGCACCCTCCACCAGGCCCCCACTCATGTCCAACTCATGTCTCCCTGCACCCCCACCCCCCAGCATCCAGGGGCACCCTCCACCAGGCCCCCACTCATGTCTCCCAGCACCCCCACCCCCCAGCATCCAGGGGCACCCTCCACCAGGCCCCCACTCATCTATCCCCCCACCCCCTAGCACTGTGGGGTACCCTCCACCAGGCCCCCACTCATGTCCAACTCATGTCTCCCTGCACCCCCACCCCCAGCATCCAGGGGCACCCTCCACCAGGCCCCCACTCATGTCCAACTCATGTCTCCCTGCACCCCCACCCCCCAGCATCCAGGGGCACCCGCCACCAGGCCCCCACTCATGTCTCCCAGCACCCCAACCCCCAGCATCCAGGGGCACCCCCCACCAGGCCCCCACTCATGTCTCTGAGCCCCCCCACACCCCAGCAGTCAGGGGCACGCTCCACCAGGCCCCCACTCATGTCTCCCTGCACCCCCCAGCATCCAGGGGCACCCTCCACCAGGCCCCCACTCATGTCCAACTCATGTCACCCTGCACCCCCACGCCCCAGCATCAAGCGGCACCCTCCACCAGGCCCCCACTCATGTCTCCCAGCACCCCCATGCCCCAGCATACAGGGGCACCCTCCACCAGGCCCCCACTCATGTCTCCCTGCACCCCCACCCCCCAGCATCCAGGGGCACCCTCCACCAGGCCCCCACTCATGTCTCCCTGCATAACCCACCCTCCAGCATCCAGGGGCACCCTCCAGCAGGCCCCCACTCATGTCTCCCAACACCCCCACCCTCCAGCATCCAGGGGCACCCTCCACCAGGCCCCCACTCATGTCCAACTCATGTCTCCCTGCACCCCCACCCCCCAGCAGTCAGGGGCACCCTCCACCAGGCCCCCACTCATGTCTGCCAGCACCCCCAGCCCCCAGCATCCAGGGGCACCCTCCTCCAGGCCCTCACTCATGTCCAACTCATGCCCCCCTGCACCCCCACCCCCAGCACTGTGGGGCACCCTCCACCAGGCCCCCACTCATGTCCAACTCATGTCTCCCTGCACCCCCACCCCCCAGCATCCAGGGGCACCCTCCACCAGGCCCCCACTCATGTCTCCCAGCACTCCCACCCCCCAGCATCCAGGGGCACCCTCCACCAGGCCCCCACTCATGTCGGACACCCCCCCACCCCCAGCATCTAGGGGCACCCTCCACCAGGCCCCCACTCATGTCTCCCACCCCCCCACCCCCCAGCAGTCAGGGGCACCCTCCGCCAGGCCCCCATTCATGTCTCCCTGCACCCCCACCCCCAGCAGTCAGAGGCACCCTCCACCAGGCCCCCACTCATGTCTCCCAGCACCCCCCCCAGCATCCAGGGGCACCCTCCACCAGGTCCCCACTCATGTCCCCCTGCACCCCCAACCCCCAGCACTGTGGGGCACCCTCCACCAGGTCCCCACTCATGTCCAACTCATGTCTCCCTGCACCCCCACCCCCCAGCCTCCAGGGGCACCCTCCACCAGGCCCCCACTCATGTACAACTCATGTCCCCCTGCACCCCCACCCCCCAGCATCCAGGGGCACCCTCCAACAGGCCCCCACTCATGTCTCCCACCCCCCACCCCCCAGCACTGTGGGGCACCCTCCACATGGCCCCCACTCATGTCCAACTCATGTCTCCCTGCACCCCCACCCCCCAGCCTCCAGGGGCACCCTCCACCAGGCCCCCACTCATGTCCAACTCATGTCCCCCTGCACCCCCACCCCCCAGCATCCAGGGGCACCCTCCACCAGGTCCCCACTCATGTCCAACTCATGTCCCCCTGCACCCCCACCCCCCAGCACTGTGGGGCACCCTCCACCAGGTCCCCACTCATGTCCAACTCATGTCTCCCTGCACCCCCACCCCCCAGCCTCCAGGGGCACCCTCCACCAGGCCCCCACTCATGTCCAACTCATGTCCCCCTGCACCCCCACCCCCTAGCAGTCAGGGGCACCCTCCACCAGGCCACCACTCATGTCTCCCTGCACCCCCACCCCCCAGCATCCAGGGGCACCCTCCACCAGGCCCCCACTCATGTCTCCCACCCCCCCATCCCCCAGCAGTCAGGGGCACCCTCCACCAGGCCCCCACTCTTGTTCAACTCATGTCTCCCATCACCCCCACCCCCCAGCATCCAGGGGCACCCTCCACCAGGCCCCCACTCAAGTCCCCCACGCCCCCACCCCCCAGCAGTCAGGGGCAACCTGCCACCAGGCCCCCACTCATGTCTCCCAGCACCCCCACCCCCCAGCATCCAGGGGCACCCTCCACCAGGCCCCCACTCATGTCCAACTCATGTCCCCCTGCACCCTCACCCCCCAGCACTGTGGGGCACCATCCACCAGGCCCCCACCCATGTCCAACTCATGTCTCCCTGCACCCCCACCCCCCAGCATCCAGGGGCACTCTCCACCAGGCCCCCACTCATGTCTACCAGCACCCCCACCCCCCAGCATCCAGGGGCACCCTCCACCAGGCCCCCACTCATGTATCCCCCCCACCCCCTAGCACTGTGCGGCACCCTCCACCAGGCCCCCACTCATGTCCAACTCATGTCTCCCTGCACCCCCACCCCCCAGCATCCAGGGGCACCCTCCACTAGGCCCCCACTCATGTCCAACTCATGTCTCCCTGCACCCCCACCCCCAGCATCCAGGGGCACCCGCCACCAGGCCCCCAGTCATGTCTCCCAGCCCCCCCACTTCCCAGCAGTCAGGGGCACGCTCCACCAGGCCCCCACTCATGTCTCCCTGCACCCCCACCCCCCAGCATCCAGGGGCACCCTCCACCAGGCCCCCACTCATGTCCAACTCATGTCTCCCTGCACCCCCACCCCCCAGCATCCAGGGGCACCCTCCACCAGGCCCCCACTCATGTCTCCCAGCACCCCCCACGCCCCAGCATACAGGGGCACCCTCCACCAGGCCCCCACTCATGTCTCCCTGCACCCCCACCCCCCAGCATCCAGGGGCACCCTCCACCGGCCCCCACTCATGTCTCCCTGCACCCCCACCCCCCAGCATCCAGGGGCACCCTCCAACAGGCCCCCACTCATGTCTCCCACCCCCCACCCCCCAGCACTGTGGGGCACCCTCCACCAGGCCCCCACTCATGTCCAACTCATGTCTCCCTGCACCCCCACCCCCAGCATCCTGGGGCACCCTCCACCAGGCCCCACTCATGTCCAACTCATGTCTCCCTGCACCCCCACCAACCAGCATCCAGGGGCACCCGCCACCAGGCCCCCACTCATGTCCAACTCATGTCTCACTGCACCCCCCCAGCAGTCAGGGGCACCCTCCACCAGGGCCCCACTCATGTCACCCTGCACCCCCACCCCCCAGCATCCAGGGGCACCCTCCACCAGGCCCCCACTCATGTCCAACTCATGTCCCCCTGCACCCCCACCCCCAGCATCCAGGGGCACCCTCCACCAGGCCCCCACTCATGTCTCCCACTCCCCCATCCCCCAGCAGTCAGGGGCACCCTCCACCAGGCCCCCACTCATGTCCAACTCATGTCTCCCATCACCCCCACCCCCCAGCATCCAGGGGCACCCTCCACCAGGCCCCCACTCATGTCCCCCACCCCCCACCCCCCAGCAGTCAGGGCACCCTCTACCAGGCCCGCACTCATGTCTCCCTGCACCCCCACACCCCAGCATCCAGGGCACCCTCCACCAGGCCCCCACTCATGTCTCCCAGCACCCCCACCCCCCAGCATCCAGGGGCACCCTCCACCAGGCCCCCACTCATGTCCAACTCATGTCCCCCTGCACCCCCACACCCCAGCACTGTGGGGCACCCTCCACCAGGCCCCCACTCATGTCCAACTCATGTCTCCCTGCACCCCCACCCCCCAGCATCCAGGGGCACCCTCCACCAGGCCCCCACTCATGTCTCCCAGCACCCCCACCCCCCAGCATCCAGGGGCACCCTCCACCAGGCCCCCACTCATCTATCCCCCCACCCCCTAGCACTGTGGGGTACCCTCCACCAGGCCCCCACTCATGTCCAACTCATGTCTCCCTGCACCCCCACCCCCAGCATCCAGGGGCACCCTCCACCAGGCCCCCACTCATGTCCAACTCATGTCTCCCTGCACCCCCACCCCCCAGCATCCAGGGGCACCCGCCACCAGGCCCCCACTCATGTCTCCCAGCACCCCCAACCCCCAGCATCCAGGGGCACCCTCCACCAGGCCCCCACTCATGTCTCTGAGCCCCCCCACACCCCAGCAGTCAGGGGCACGCTCCACCAGGCCCCCACTCATGTCTCCCTGCACCCCCCAGCATCCAGGGGCACCCTCCACCAGGCCCCCACTCATGTCCAACTCATGTCACCCTGCACCCCCACGCCCCAGCATCAAGCGGCACCCTCCACCAGGCCCCCACTCATGTCTCCCAGCACCCCCATGCCCCAGCATACAGGGGCACCCTCCACCAGGCCCCCACTCATGTCTCCCTGCACCCCCACCCCCCAGCATCCAGGGGCACCCTCCACCAGGCCCCCACTCATGTCTCCCTGCATAACCCACCCTCCAGCATCCAGGGGCACCCTCCAGCAGGCCCCCACTCATGTCTCCCCAACACCCCCACCCCCCAGCATCCAGGGGCACCCTCCACCAGGCCCCCACTCATGTCCAACTCATGTCTCCCTGCACCCCCACCCCCCAGCAGTCAGGGGCACCCTCCACCAGGCCCCCACTCATGTCTGCCAGCACCCCCAGCCCACAGCATCCAGGGGCACCCTCCTCCAGGCCCTCACTCATGTCCAACTCATGCCCCCCTGCACCCCCACCCCCAGCACTGTGGGGCACCCTCCACCAGGCCCCCACTCATGTCCAACTCATGTCTCCCTGCACCCCCACCCCCCAGCATCCAGGGGCACCCTCCACCAGGCCCCCACTCATGTCTCCCAGCACTCCCACCCCCCAGCATCCAGGGGCACCCTCCACCAGGCCCCCACTTATGTCGGACACCCCCCCACCCCCAGCATCTAGGGGCACCCTCCACCAGGCCCCCACTCATGTCTCCCACCCCCCCACCCCCCAGCAGTCAGGGGCACCCTCCGCCAGGCCCCCATTCATGTCTCCCTGCACCCCCACCCCCAGCAGTCAGAGGCACCCTCCACCAGGCCCCCACTCATGTCTCCCAGCACCCCCCCCCAGCATCCAGGGGCACCCTCCACCAGGTCCCCACTCATGTCCCCCTGCACCCCCAACCCCCAGCACTGTGGGGCACCCTCCACCAGGTCCCCACTCATGTCCAACTCATGTCTCCCTGCACCCCCACCCCCCAGCCTCCAGGGGCACCCTCCACCAGGCCCCCACTCATGTACAACTCATGTCCCCCTGCACCCCCACCCCCCAGCATCCAGGGGCACCCTCCAACAGGCCCCCACTCATGTCTCCCACCCCCCACCCCCCAGCACTGTGGGGCACCCTCCACATGGCCCCCACTCATGTCCAACTCATGTCTCCCTGCACCCCCCCCCCCCAGCATCCAGGGGCACCCTCCACCAGGTCCCCACTCATGTCCAACTCATGTCCCCCTGCACCCCCACCCCCCAGCACTGTGGGGCACCCTCCACCAGGTCCCCACTCATGTCCAACTCATGTCTCCCTGCACCCCCACCCCCCAGCCTCCAGGGGCACCCTCCACCAGGCCCCCACTCATGTCCAACTCATGTCCCCCTGCACCCCCACCCCCTAGCAGTAAGGGGCACCCTCCACCAGGCCACCACTCATGTCTCCCTGCACCCCCACCCCCCAGCATCCAGGGGCACCCTCCACCAGGCCCCCACTCATGTTCAACTCATGTCTCCCATCACCCCCACCCCCCAGCATCCAGGGGCACCCTCCACCAGGCCCCCACTCAAGTCCCCCACGCCCCCACCCCCCAGCAGTCAGGGGCACCTGCCACCAGGCCCCCACTCATGTCTCCCAGCACCCCCACCCCCCAGCATCCAGGGGCACCCTCCACCAGGCCCCCACACATGTCCAACTCATGTCCCCCTGCACCCTCACCCGCAGCACTGTGGGGCACCATCCACCAGGCCCCCACCCATGTCCAACTCATGTCTCCCTGCACCCCCACCCCCCAGCATCCAGGGGCACTCTCCACCAGGCCCCCACTCATGTCTACCAGCACCCCCACCCCCCAGCATCCAGGGGCACCCTCCACCAGGCCCCCACTCATGTATCCCCCCCACCCCCTAGCACTGTGCGGCACCCTCCACCAGGCCCCCACTCATGTCCAACTCATGTCTCCCTGCACCCCCACCCCCCAGCATCCAGGGGCACCCTCCACTAGGCCCCCACTCATGTCCAACTCATGTCTCCCTGCACCCCCACCCCCAGCATCCAGGGGCACCAGCCACCAGGCCCCCAGTCATGTCTCCCAGCCCCCCCACTTCCCAGCAGTCAGGGGCACGCTCCACCAGGCCCCCACTCATGTCTCCCTGCACCCCCACCCCCCAGCATCCAGGGGCACCCTCCACCAGGCCCCCACTCATGTCCAACTCATGTCTCCCTGCACCCCCACCCCCCAGCATCCAGGGGCACCCTCCACCAGGCCCCCACTCATGTCTCCCAGCACCCCCACGCCCCAGCATACAGGGGCACCCTCCACCAGGCCCCCACTCATGTCTCCCTGCACCCCCACCCCCCAGCATCCAGGGGCACCCTCCACCAGGCCCCCACTCATGTCTCCCTGCACCCCCACCCCCCAGCATCCAGGGGCACCCTCCAACAGGCCCCCACTCATGTCTCCCACCCCCCACCCCCCAGCACTGTGGGGCACCCTCCACCAGGCCCCCACTCATGTCCAACTCATGTCTCCCTGCACCCCCACCCCCAGCATCCTGGGGCACCCTCCACCAGGCCCCACTCATGTCCAACTCATGTCTCCCTGCACCCCCACCAACCAGCATCCAGGGGCACCCGCCACCAGGCCCCCACTCATGTCCAACTCATGTCTCACTGCACCCCCCCCAGCAGTCAGGGGCACCCTCCACCAGGGCCCCACTCATGTCACCCTGCACCCCCACCCCCCAGCATCCAGGGGCACCCTCCACCAGGCCCCCACTCATGTCCAACCCATGTCCCCCTGCACCCCCACCCCCAGCATCCAGGGGCACCCTCCACCAGGCCCCCACTCATGTCTCCCACTCCCCCATCCCCCAGCAGTCAGGGGCACCCTCCACCAGGCCCCCACTCATGTCCAACTCATGTCTCCCATCACCCCCACCCCCCAGCATCCAGGGGCACCCTCCACCAGGCCCCCACTCATGTCCCCCACCCCCCACCCCCCAGCAGTCAGGGCACCCTCTACCAGGCCCGCACTCATGTCTCCCTGCACCCCCACACCCCAGCATCCAGGGCACCCTCCACCAGGCCCCCACTCATGTCTCCCAGCACCCCCACCCCCCAGCATCCAGGGGCACCCTCCACCAGGCCCCCACTCATGTTCAACTCATGTCCCCCTGCACCCCCACACCCCAGCACTGTGGGGCACCCTCCACCAGGCCCCCACTCATGTCCAACTCATGTCTCCCTGCACCCCCACCCCCCAGCATCCAGGGGCACCCTCCACCAGGCCCCCACTCATGTCTCCCAGCACCCCCACCCCCCAGCATCCGGGGGCACCCTCCACCAGGCCCCCACACATCTATCCCCCCACCCCCTAGCACTGTGGGGTACCCTCCACCAGGCCCCCACTCATGTCCAACTCATGTCTCCCTGCACCCCCACCCCCAGCATCCAGGGGCACCCTCCACCAGGCCCCCACTCATGTCCAACTCATGTCTCCCTGCACCCCCACCCCCCAGCATCCAGGGGCACCCGCCACCAGGCCCCCACTCATGTCTCCCAGCACCCCCAACCCCCAGCATCCAGGGGCACCCTCCACCAGGCCCCCACTCATGTCTCTGAGCCCCCCCACACCCCAGCAGTCAGGGGCACGCTCCACCAGGCCCCCACTCATGTCTCCCTGCACCCCCCAGCATCCAGGGGCACCCTCCACCAGGCCCCCACTCATGTCCAACTCATGTCACCCTGCACCCCCACGCCCCAGCATCAAGCGGCACCCTCCACCAGGCCCCCACTCATGTCTCCCAGCACCCCCATGCCCCAGCATACAGGGGCACCCTCCACCAGGCCCCCACTCATGTCTCCCTGCACCCCCACCCCCCAGCATCCAGGGGCACCCTCCACCAGGCCCCCACTCATGTCTCCCTGCATAACCCACCCTCCAGCATCCAGGGGCACCCTCCAGCAGGCCCCCACTCATGTCTCCCAACACCCCCACCCCCCAGCATCCAGGGGCACCCTCCACCAGGTCCCCACTCATGTCCCCCTGCACCCCCAACCCCCAGCACTGTGGGGCACCCTCCACCAGGTCCCCACTCATGTCCAACTCATGTCTCCCTGCACCCCCACCCCCCAGCCTCCAGGGGCACCCTCCACCAGGCCCCCACTCATGTACAACTCATGTCCCCCTGCACCCCCACCCCCCAGCATCCAGGGGCACCCTCCAACAGGCCCCCACTCATGTCTCCCACCCCCCACCCCCCAGCACTGTGGGGCACCCTCCACATGGCCCCCACTCATGTCCAACTCATGTCTCCCTGCACCCCCCCCCCCAGCATCCAGGGGCACCCTCCACCAGGTCCCCACTCATGTCCAACTCATGTCCCCCTGCACCCCCACCCCCCAGCACTGTGGGGCACCCTCCACCAGGTCCCCACTCATGTCCAACTCATGTCTCCCTGCACCCCCACCCCCCAGCCTCCAGGGGCACCCTCCACCAGGCCCCCACTCATGTCCAACTCATGTCCCCCTGCACCCCCACCCCCTAGCAGTAAGGGGCACCCTCCACCAGGCCACCACTCATGTCTCCCTGCACCCCCACCCCCCAGCATCCAGGGGCACCCTCCACCAGGCCCCCACTCATGTTCAACTCATGTCTCCCATCACCCCCACCCCCCAGCATCCAGGGGCACCCTCCACCAGGCCCCCACTCAAGTCCCCCACGCCCCCACCCCCCAGCAGTCAGGGGCACCTGCCACCAGGCCCCCACTCATGTCTCCCAGCACCCCCACCCCCCAGCATCCAGGGGCACCCTCCACCAGGCCCCCACACATGTCCAACTCATGTCCCCCTGCACCCTCACCCCCCAGCACTGTGGGGCACCATCCACCAGGCCCCCACCCATGTCCAACTCATGTCTCCCTGCACCCCCACCCCCCAGCATCCAGGGGCACTCTCCACCAGGCCCCCACTCATGTCTACCAGCACCCCCACCCCCCAGCATCCAGGGGCACCCTCCACCAGGCCCCCACTCATGTATCCCCCCCACCCCCTAGCACTGTGCGGCACCCTCCACCAGGCCCCCACTCATGTCCAACTCATGTCTCCCTGCACCCCCACCCCCCAGCATCCAGGGGCACCCTCCACTAGGCCCCCACTCATGTCCAACTCATGTCTCCCTGCACCCCCACCCCCAGCATCCAGGGGCACCAGCCACCAGGCCCCCAGTCATGTCTCCCAGCCCCCCCACTTCCCAGCAGTCAGGGGCACGCTCCACCAGGCCCCCACTCATGTCTCCCTGCACCCCCACCCCCCAGCATCCAGGGGCACCCTCCACCAGGCCCCCACTCATGTCCAACTCATGTCTCCCTGCACCCCCACCCCCCAGCATCCAGGGGCACCCTCCACCAGGCCCCCACTCATGTCTCCCAGCACCCCCACGCCCCAGCATACAGGGGCACCCTCCACCAGGCCCCCACTCATGTCTCCCTGCACCCCCACCCCCCAGCATCCAGGGGCACCCTCCACCAGGCCCCCACTCATGTCTCCCTGCACCCCCACCCCCCAGCATCCAGGGGCACCCTCCAACAGGCCCCCACTCATGTCTCCCACCCCCCACCCCCCAGCACTGTGGGGCACCCTCCACCAGGCCCCCACTCATGTCCAACTCATGTCTCCCTGCACCCCCACCCCCAGCATCCTGGGGCACCCTCCACCAGGCCCCACTCATGTCCAACTCATGTCTCCCTGCACCCCCACCAACCAGCATCCAGGGGCACCCGCCACCAGGCCCCCACTCATGTCCAACTCATGTCTCACTGCACCCCCCCCAGCAGTCAGGGGCACCCTCCACCAGGGCCCCACTCATGTCACCCTGCACCCCCACCCCCCAGCATCCAGGGGCACCCTCCACCAGGCCCCCACTCATGTCCAACCCATGTCCCCCTGCACCCCCACCCCCAGCATCCAGGGGCACCCTCCACCAGGCCCCCACTCATGTCTCCCACTCCCCCATCCCCCAGCAGTCAGGGGCACCCTCCACCAGGCCCCCACTCATGTCCAACTCATGTCTCCCATCACCCCCACCCCCCAGCATCCAGGGGCACCCTCCACCAGGCCCCCACTCATGTCCCCCACCCCCCACCCCCCAGCAGTCAGGGCACCCTCTACCAGGCCCGCACTCATGTCTCCCTGCACCCCCACACCCCAGCATCCAGGGCACCCTCCACCAGGCCCCCACTCATGTCTCCCAGCACCCCCACCCCCCAGCATCCAGGGGCACCCTCCACCAGGCCCCCACTCATGTCCAACTCATGTCCCCCTGCACCCCCACACCCCAGCACTGTGGGGCACCCTCCACCAGGCCCCCACTCATGTCCAACTCATGTCTCCCTGCACCCCCACCCCCCAGCATCCAGGGGCACCCTCCACCAGGCCCCCACTCATGTCTCCCAGCACCCCCACCCCCCAGCATCCAGGGGCACCCTCCACCAGGCCCCCACACATCTATCCCCCCACCCCCTAGCACTGTGGGGTACCCTCCACCAGGCCCCCACTCATGTCCAACTCATGTCTCCCTGCACCCCCACCCCCAGCATCCAGGGGCACCCTCCACCAGGCCCCCACTCATGTCCAACTCATGTCTCCCTGCACCCCCACCCCCCAGCATCCAGGGGCACCCGCCACCAGGCCCCCACTCATGTCTCCCAGCACCCCCAACCCCCAGCATCCAGGGGCACCCTCCACCAGGCCCCCACTCATGTCTCTGAGCCCCCCCACACCCCAGCAGTCAGGGGCACGCTCCACCAGGCCCCCACTCATGTCTCCCTGCACCCCCCAGCATCCAGGGGCACCCTCCACCAGGCCCCCACTCATGTCCAACTCATGTCACCCTGCACCCCCACGCCCCAGCATCAAGCGGCACCCTCCACCAGGCCCCCACTCATGTCTCCCAGCACCCCCATGCCCCAGCATACAGGGGCACCCTCCACCAGGCCCCCACTCATGTCTCCCTGCACCCCCACCCCCCAGCATCCAGGGGCACCCTCCACCAGGCCCCCACTCATGTCTCCCTGCATAACCCACCCTCCAGCATCCAGGGGCACCCTCCAGCAGGCCCCCACTCATGTCTCCCAACACCCCCACCCCCCAGCATCCAGGGGCACCCTCCACCAGGCCCCCACTCATGTCCAACTCATGTCTCCCTGCACCCCCACCCCCCAGCAGTCAGGGGCACCCTCCACCAGGCCCCCACTCATGTCTGCCAGCACCCCCAGCCCCCAGCATCCAGGGGCACCCTCCTCCAGGCCCTCACTCATGTCCAACTCATGCCCCCCTGCACCCCCACCCCCAGCACTGTGGGGCACCCTCCACCAGGCCCCCACTCATGTCCAACTCATGTCTCCCTGCACCCCCACCCCCCAGCATCCAGGGGCACCCTCCACCAGGCCCCCACTCATGTCTCCCAGCACTCCCACCCCCCAGCATCCAGGGGCACCCTCCACCAGGCCCCCACTCATGTCGGACACCCCCCCACCCCCAGCATCTAGGGGCACCCTCCACCAGGCCCCCACTCATGTCTCCCACCCCCCCACCCCCCAGCAGTCAGGGGCACCCTCCGCCAGGCCCCCATTCATGTCTCCCTGCACCCCCACCCCCAGCAGTCAGAGGCACCCTCCACCAGGCCCCCACTCATGTCTCCCAGCACCCCCCCCAGCATCCAGGGGCACCCTCCACCAGGTCCCCACTCATGTCCCCCTGCACCCCCAACCCCCAGCACTGTGGGGCACCCTCCACCAGGTCCCCACTCATGTCCAACTCATGTCTCCCTGCACCCCCACCCCCCAGCCTCCAGGGGCACCCTCCACCAGGCCCCCACTCATGTACAACTCATGTCCCCCTGCACCCCCACCCCCAGCATCCAGGGGCACCCGCCACCAGGCCCCCAGTCATGTCTCCCAGCCCCCCCACTTCCCAGCAGTCAGGGGTACGCTCCACCAGGCCCCCACTCATGTCTCTCTGCACCCCCACCCCCCAGCATCCAGGGGCACCCTCCACCAGGCCCCCACTCATGTCCAACTCATGTCTCCCTGCACCCCCACCCCCCAGCATCCAGGGGCACCCTCCACCAGGCCCCCACTCATGTCTCCCAGCACCCCCACGCCCCAGCATACAGGGGCACCCTCCACCAGGCCCCCACTCATGTCTCCCTGCACCCCCACCCCCCAGCATCCAGGGGCACCCTCCACCAGGCCCCCACTCATGTCTCCCTGCACCCCCACCCCCCAGCATCCAGGGGCACCCTCCAACAGGCCCCCACTCATGTCTCCCACCCCCCACCCCCCAGCACTGTGGGGCACCCTCCACCAGGCCCCCACTCATGTCCAACTCATGTCTCCCTGCACCCCCACCCCCAGCATCCTGGGGCACCCTCCACCAGGCCCCACTCATGTCCAACTCATGTCTCCCTGCACCCCCACCAACCAGCATCCAGGGGCACCCGCCACCAGGCCCCCACTCATGTCCAACTCATGTCTCCCTGCACCCCCCCCCAGCAGTCAGGGGCACCCTCCACCAGGCCCCCACTCATGTCTCCCTGAACCCCCACCCCCCAGCATCCAGGGGCACCCTCCACCAGGCCCCCACTCATGTCCAACTCATGTCCCCCTGCACCCTCACCCCCCAGCACTGTGGGTCACCATCCACCAGGCCCCCACTCATGTCCAACTCATGTCTCCCTGCACCCCCACCCCCCAGCATCCAGGGGCACTCTCCACCAGGCCCCCACTCATGTCTACCAGCACCCCCACCCCCCAGCATCCAGGGGCACCCTCCACCAGGCCCCCACTCATGTATCCCCCCCACCCCCTAGCACTGTGCGGCACCCTCCACCAGGCCCCCACTCATGTCCAACTCATGTCTCCCTGCACCCCCACCCCCCAGCATCCAGGGGCACCCTCCACCAGGCCCCCACTCATGTCCAACTCATGTCTCCCTGCACCCCCACCCCCAGCATCCAGGGGCACCCGCCACCAGGCCCCCAGTCATGTCTCCCAGCCCCCCCACTTCCCAGCAGTCAGGGGCACGCTCCACCAGGCCCCCACTCATGTCTCCCTGCACCCCCACCCCCCAGCATCCAGGGGCACCCTCCACCAGGCCCCCACTCATGTCCAACTCATGTCTCCCTGCACCCCCACCCCCCAGCATCCAGGGGCACCCTCCACCAGGCCCCCACTCATGTCTCCCAGCACCCCCACGCCCCAGCATACAGGGGCACCCTCCACCAGGCCCCCACTCATGTCTCCCTGCACCCCCACCCCCCAGCATCCAGGGGCACCCTCCACCAGGCCCCCACTCATGTCTCCCTGCACCCCCACCCCCCAGCATCCAGGGGCACCCTCCAACAGGCCCCCACTCATGTCTCCCACCCCCCACCCCCCAGCACTGTGGGGCACCCTCCACCAGGCCCCCACTCATGTCCAACTCATGTCTCCCTGC
This sequence comes from Ambystoma mexicanum, assembly GCF_040938575.1. Classification (NCBI taxonomy): domain Eukaryota; kingdom Metazoa; phylum Chordata; class Amphibia; order Caudata; family Ambystomatidae; genus Ambystoma; species Ambystoma mexicanum. Next base: position 725,214,270 of record NC_090937.1, on the reverse strand, counting down.
ACCCCCACCCCCAGCATCCTGGGGCACCCTCCACCAGGCCCCACTCATGTCCAACTCATGTCTCCCTGCACCCCCACCAACCAGCATCCAGGGGCACCCGCCACCAGGCACCCACTCATGTCCAACTCATGTCTCCCTGCACCCCCCCCCCAGCAGTCAGGGGCACCCTCCACCAGGCCCCCACTGTTGTCTCCCTGCACCCCCACTCCCCAGCATCCAGGGGCACCCTCCACCAGGCCCCCACTCATGTCCAACCCATGTCCCCCTGCACCCCCACCCCCAGCATCCAGGGGCACCCTCCACCAGGCCCCCACTCATGTCTCCCACTCCCCCATCCCCCAGCAGTCAGGGGCACCCTCCACCAGGCCCCCACTCATGTCCAACTCATGTCTCCCATCACCCCCACCCCCCAGCATCCAGGGGCACCCTCCACCAGGCACCCACTCATGTCCCCCACCCCCCACCCCCCAGCAGTCAGGGCACCCTCTACCAGGCCCCCACTCATGTCTCCCTGCACCCCCACACCCCAGCATCCAGGGCACCCTCCACCAGGCCCCCACTCATGTCTCCCAGCACCCCCACCCCCCAGCATCCAGGGGCACCCTCCACCAGGCCCCCACTCATGTCCAACTCATGTCCCCCTGCACCCCCACCCCCCAGCACTGTGGGGCACCCTCCACCAGACCCCCACTCATGTCCAACTCATGTCTCCCTGCACCCCCACCCCCCAGCATCCAGGGGCACCCTCCACCAGGCCCCCACTCATGTCTCCCAGCACCCCCACCCCCCAGCATCCAGGGGCACCCTCCACCAGGCCCCCACTCATGTATCCCCCCATCCCCTAGCACTGTGGGGTACCCTCCACCAGGCCCCCACTCATGTCCAACTCATGTCTCCCTGCACCCCCACCCCCCAGCATCCAGGGGCACCCTCCACCAGGCCCCCACTCATGTCCAACTCATGTCTCCCTGCACCCCCACCCCCCAGCATCCAGGGGCACCCGCCACCAGGCTCCCACTCATGTCTCCCAGCACCCCCAACCCCCAGCATCCAGGAGCACCCTCCACCAGGCCCCCACTCATGTCTCTGAGCCCCCCCCACACCCCAGCAGTCAGGGGCACGCTCCACCAGGCCCCCACTCATGTCTCCCTGCACCCCCACACCCCAGCATCCAGGGGCACCCTCCACCAGGCCCCCACTCATGTCCAACTCATGTCTCCCTGCACCCCCACGCCCCAGCATCAAGGGGCACCCTCCACCAGGCCCCCAACCATGTCTCCCAGCACCCCCATGCCCCAGCATACAGGGGCACCCTCCACCAGGCCCCCACTCATGTCTCCCTGCACCCCCACCCCCCAGCATCCAGGGGCACCCTCCACCAGGCCCCCACTCATGTCTCCCTGCACCCCCACCCTCCAGCATCCAGGGGCACCCTCCAGCAGGCCCCCACTCATGTCTCCCAACACCCCCACCCCCCAGCATCCAGGGGCACCCTCCACCAGGCCCCCACTCATGTCCAACTCATGTCTCCCTGCACCCCCACCCCCCAGCAGTCAGGGGCACCCTCCACCAGGCCCCCACTCATGTCTGCCAGCACCCCCAGCCCCCAGCATCCAGGGGCACCCTCCTCCAGGCCCTCACTCATGTCCAACTCATGCCCCCCTGCACCCCCAACCCCCAGCACTGTGGGGCACCCTCCACCAGGCCCCACTCATGTCCAACTCATGTCTCCCTGCACCCCCACCAACCAGCATCCAGGGGCACCCGCCACCAGGCCCCCACTCATGTCCAACTCATGTCTCCCTGCACCCCCCCCAGCAGTCAGGGGCACCCTCCACCAGGCCCCCACTCATGTCTCCCTGCACCCCCACCCTCCAGCATCCAGGGGCACCCTCCACCAGGCCCCCACTCATGTCCAACTCATGTCCCCCTGCACCCTCACCCCCCAGCACTGTGGGGCACCATCCACCAGGCCCCCACTCATGTCCAACTCATGTCTCCCTGCACCCCCACCCCCCAGCATCCAGGGGCACTCTCCACCAGGCCCCCACTCATGTCTACCAGCACCCCCACCCCCCAGCATCCAGGGGCACCCTCCACCAGGCCCCCACTCATGTATCCCCCCACCCCCTAGCACTGTGCGGCACCCTCCACCAGGCCCCCACTCATGTCCAACTCATGTCTCCCTGCACCCCCACCCCCCAGCATCCAGGGGCACCCTCCACCAGGCCCCCACTCATGTCCAACTCATGTCTCCCTGCACCCCCACCCCCAGCATCCAGGGGCACCCGCCACCAGGCCCCCAGTCATGTCTCCCAGCCCCCCCACTTCCCAGCAGTCAGGGGCACGCTCCACCAGGCCCCCACTCATGTCTCCCTGCACCCCCACCCCCCAGCATCCAGGGGCACCCTCCACCAGGCCCCCACTCATGTCCAACTCATGTCTCCCTGCACCCCCACCCCCCAGCATCCAGGGGCACCCTCCACCAGGCCCCCACTCATGTCTCCCAGCACCCCCACGCCCCAGCATACAGGGGCACCCTCCACCAGGCCCCCACTCATGTCTCCCTGCACCCCCACCCCCCAGCATCCAGGGGCACCCTCCACCAGGCCCCCACTCATGTCTCCCTGCACCCCCACCCCCCAGCATCCAGGGGCACCCTCCACCAGGCCCCCACTCATGTCCAACTCATGTCTCCCTGCACCCCCACCCCCCAGCATTGTGGGGCACCCTCCATCAGGCCCCCACTCATGTCTCCCACCCCCACCCCCCAGCTCTGTGGGGCACCCTCCACCAGGCCCCCACTCATGTCCAACTCATGTCTCCCTGCACCCCCACCCCCCAGCATCCAGGGGCACCCTCCACCAGGCCCCCACTCATGTCTCCCAGCACCCCCACCCCCCAGCATCCAGGGGCACCCTCCACCACGCCCCCACTCATGTCCAACTCATGTGTCCCTGCACCCCCACCCCCCAGCATCCAGGGGCACCCTCCACCAGGCCCCCACTCATGTCTCCCAGCACCCCCACCCCCCAGCATCCAGGGGCACCCTCCATCAGGCCCCCACTCATGTCTCCCTGCACCCCCACCCCCCAGCAGTGCGATTGGCCTGGGTACGTGTATTTCAAGGGTGCGCGGGTAGTCTTACACGCGATATCAGCAGGGTACGTGTATTACGGGTCCGCGTGAACTTCCACACGCGATATCAGCAGGGTACGTGTATTACAGGGGGTCGTGTTGGCCCCCACTCATGTCCAACTCATGTCTCCCTGCACCCCCACCCCCCAGCATCCAGGGGCACCCTCCACCAGGCCCCCACTCATGTCTCCCAGCACTCCCACCCCCCAGCATCCAGGGGCACCCTCCACCAGGCCCCCACTCATGTCGGACACCCCCCCACCCCCAGCATCTAGGGGCACCCTCCACCAGGCCCCCACTCATGTCTCCCACCCCCCCACCCCCCAGCAGTCAGGGGCACCCTCCGCCAGGCCCCCATTCATGTCTCCCTGCACCCCCACCCCCAGCAGTCAGAGGCACCCTCCACCAGGCCCCCACTCTTGTCTCCCTGCACCCCCACCCCCCAGCATCCAGGGGCACCCTCCACCAGGCCCCCACTCATGTCCAACCCATGTCCCCCTGCACCCCCACCCCCAGCATCCAGGGGCACCCTCCACCAGGCCCCCACTCATGTCTCCCACTCCCCCATCCCCCAGCAGTCAGGGGCACCCTCCACCAGGCCCCCACTCATGTCCCCCACCCCCCACCCCCCAGCAGTCAGGGCACCCTCTACCAGGCCCCCACTCATGTCTCCCTGCACCCCCACGCCCCAGCATCCAGGGCACCCTCCACCAGGCCCCCACTCATGTCTCCCAGCACCCCCACCCCCCAGCATCCAGGGGCACCCTCCAGCAGGCCCCCACTCATGTCCAACTCATGTCCCCCTGCACCCCCACCCCCCAGCACTGTGGGGCACCCTCCACCAGGCCCCCACTCATGTCCAACTCATGTCTCCCTGCACCCCCACCCCCCAGCATCCAGGGGCACCCTCCACCAGGCCCCCACTCATGTATCCCCCCATCCCCTAGCACTGTGGGGTACCCTCCACCAGGCCCCCACTCATGTCCAACTCATGTCTCCCTGCACCCCCACCCCCCAGCATCCAGGGGCACCCTCCACCAGGCCCCCACTCATGTCCAACTCATGTCTCCCTGCACCCCCACCCCCCAGCATCCAGGGGCACCCGCCACCAGGCCCCCACTCATGTCTCCCAGCACCCCCAACCCCCAGCATCCAGGGGCACCCTTCACCAGGCCCCCACTCATGTCTCTGAGCCCCCCCCCACACCCCAGCAGTCAGGGGCACGCTCCACCAGGCCCCCACTCATGTCTCCCTGCACCCCCACCGCCCAGCATCCAGGGGCACCCTCCACCAGGCCCCCACTCATGTCCAACTCATGTCTCCCTGCACCCCCACGCCCCAGCATCAAGGGGCACCCTCCACCAGGCCCCCAACCATGTCTCCCAGCACCCCCATGCCCCAGCATACAGGGGCACCCTCCACCAGGCCCCCACTCATGTCTCCCTGCACCCCCACCCCCCAGCATCCAGGGGCACCCTCCACCAGGCCCCCACTCATGTCTCCCTGCACCCCCACCCTCCAGCATCCAGGGGCACCCTCCAGCAGGCCCCCACTCATGTCTCCCAACACCCCCACCCCCCAGCATCCAGGGGCACCCTCCACCAGGCCCCCACTCATGTCCAACTCATGTCTCCCTGCACCCCCACCCCCCAGCAGTCAGGGGCACCCTCCACCAGGCCCCCACTCATGTCTGCCAGCACCCCCAGCCCCCAGCATCCAGGGGCACCCTCCTCCAGGCCCTCACTCATGTCCAACTCATGCCCCCCTGCACCCCCACCCCCCAGCACTGTGGGGCACCCTCCACCAGGCCCCCACTCATGTCCAACTCATGTCTCCCTGCACCCCCACCCCCCAGCATCCAGGGGCACCCTCCACCAGGCCCCCACTCATGTCTCCCAGCACTCCCACCCCCCAGCATCCAGGGGCACCCTCCACCAGGCCCCCACTCATGTCGGACACCCCCCCACCCCCAGCATCTAGGGGCACCCTCCACCAGGCCCCCACTCATGTCTCCCACCCCCCACCCCCCAGCAGTCAGGGGCACCCTCCGCCAGGCCCCCATTCATGTCTCCCTGCACCCCCACCCCCAGCAGTCAGAGGCACCCTCCACCAGGCCCCCACTCATGTCTCCCAGCACCCCCCCAGCATCCAGGGGCACCCTCCACCAGGTCCCCACTCATGTCCCCCTGCACCCCCAACCCCCAGCACTGTGGGGCACCCTCCACCAGGTCCCCACTCATGTCCAACTCATGTCTCCCTGCACCCCCACCCCCCAGCCTCCAGGGGCACCCTCCACCAGGCCCCCACTCATGTCCAACTCATGTCCCCATGCACCCCCACCCCCCAGCATCCAGGGGCACCCTACACCAGGCCCCCACTCATGTCTCCCACCCCCCATCCCCCAGCAGTCAGGGGCACCCTCCACCAGGCCCCCACTCATGTCCAACTCATGTCTCCCAGCACCCCCGCCCCCCAGCATCCAGGGGCACACTCCACCAGGCCCCCACTCATGTCTCCCACCCCCCCACCCCCCAGCAGTCAGGGGCTCCCTCCACCAGGCCCCCACTCATGTCTCCCTGCTCCCCCACCCCCCAGCATCCAGGGGCTCCCTCCACCAGGCCCCCACTCATGTCTCCCAGCACCCCCACCCCCCAGCATCCAGGGGCACCCTCCACCAGGCCCCCACTCATGTCCAACTCATGTCCCCCTGCACCCCCACCCCCCAGTACTGTGGGGCACCCTCCACCAGCCCCCCACTCATGTCCAACTCATGTCTCCCTGCACCCCCACCCCCAGCATCCAGGGGCACCCTCCACCAGGCCCCCACTCATGTCTCCCAGCACCCCCACCCCCCAGCATCCAGGGGCACCCTCCACCAGGCCCCCACTCATGTCTCCCACCCCCCCCACCCCCCAGCATCCAGGGGCACTCTCCACCAGACCCCCACTCATGTCTCCGACCCCCCCACCCCCCAGCAGTCAGGGGCACCCTCCACCAGGCCCCCACTCATGTCTCCCTGCACCCCCACCCACAGCATCCAGGGGCACCCTCCACCAGGCCGCCACTCATGTCTCCCAGCACCCCCACCCCCCAGCATCCAGGGGCACCCTCCACCAGGCCCCCACTCATGTCTCCCAGCACCCCCACCCCCCAGCATCCAGGGGCACCCTCCACCAGGCCCCCACTCATGTCCAACTCATGTCTCCCTGCACCCCCACCCCCCAGCATTGTGGGGCACCCTCCATCAGGCCCCCACTCATGTCTCCCACCCCCACCCCCAGCTCTCTGGGGCACCCTCCACCAGGCCCCCACTCATGTCCAACTCATGTCTCCCTGCACCCCCACCCCCCAGCATCCAGGGGCACCCTCCACCAGGCCCCCACTCATGTCTCCCAGCACCCCCACCCCCCAGCATCCAGGGGCACCCTCCACCACGCCCCCACTCATGTCCAACTCATGTCTCCTTGCACCCCCACCCCCCAGCATCCAGGGGCACCCTCCACCAGGCCCCCACTCATGTCTCCCAGCACCCCCACCCCCCAGCATCCAGGGGCACCCTCCATCAGGCCCCCACTCATGTCTCCCTGCACCCCCACCCCCCAGCAGTGCGATTGGCCTGGGTACGTGTATTTCAAGGGTGCGCGGGTAGTCTTACACGCGATATCAGCAGGGTAAGTGTATTACGGGTCCGCGTGAACTTCCACACGCGATATCAGCAGGGTACGTGTATTACAGGGGGTCGTGTTAACTTCTACACGCGACTGGGCCTGGGAGAGTGGGCTATGTGTATTCCTGGGGTGGGCGGGAATATTTACACGCGACTGGGCCTGGGAGAGCGTGTTACGTGTATTCCTGGGGTGGGCGGGAATATTTACACGCGATTGGGCCTGGGAGAGCGTGTTACGTGTATTCCTGGGGTGGGCGGGAAGATTTACATGGTCACCTATAACGCGCAAAAAAAAACGGTCCAATCCGGAGACACGTACGCCAGCATGAAGCAGGCGCACGTCCCGTGCAGCATAAAAGTGTGCGCAAACAACAAACAAGCTCAGACGCCAGGATGAATATACCGTTCCTAGCAGCAGTGGCCGTGGGATACCGCCGGAGGAGGAGGAGGATAGTCAGGGCCAGAATCTTTACACCCAGAACCAGCCTTTTTGGTATGCCTGATGACCAGGTGTATGGGAGGTACATGTTTCCACCTCACATAATACTCGACCTGGTCAGTGAGTGGGAGGATGACCTCACATCACCCACCCTGTGCTCCCAAGCACTCAGCTCCCTGGAGAAGGTCCTCAATGTACTGCACTTCTTGGCTACCGGATCATTTCAGCGGACAAGTGTCATAGTTGGGGGGGTGTCACAGGCCACGCAGTCACGGTGCCTACACCAGGTGTTGGCCATCATCACTGCACGCCCATCAGTCCGCAGGCACATATACCTGCCCAGAACACCTGCAGAAAGGCAGGCTGTCAGCCAGGATTTCTACAGGGTGGCACAATTCCCCAAAGTGCTAGGTGCCATTGATTGCACCCATGTGGCTCTATGTCCCCCCAGGGCATCTGAGCACATCTATAGAAACCGCAAGCACTGGCATTCCATCAACATCCAGGTAGTATGTGATGCCAAGGGAATCATCATCTCAGTATATGCCAACTATCCAGGGTCCACCCACGACAGCTTCATTTACAGGATGTCAACCCTAAACCGGGACATGGAAACTGGGCGGCATGGCGATGCATGGCTGCTTGGTGAGTATAAATGCCACAGCACATGTATGCATGACAGATACAGAGTAATGTCACTACCCCACTAATGATCCCCATCACCACCTCCCCAGGGGACAGTGCCTACCCTCTGAGCACCCACATGATGACGCCAATTCGGAACCCCATCACGCCCCCCGAGGTAAGATACAACAAAGCCCATATTGCAACCCGGGGCATAGTGGAGCGCACATTCGGAGTGCTCAAGTCACGCTTTCGCTCCCTTGACCGTTCTGGCGGGCAGCTGTTATACGCTCCCCCAGTAATGTGCAGGATCATAGTGGCAGCATGTGTCCTGCACAATGTTGCAACACGCAGGGGCCTGGCTGTGGACATGGTGGTGCCCCCACATCCCCAACCACATGCACGCCGGCTGCGCATGGGAGGGGAAAGGGCACGGGGTGAGGCAGCCCGTACGCAGCTGGTGGCTAATTACTTCACATAGAAATCACACCCCTCTGGAGTGCACAGAGCCCTGGCACATACCATCTGACAATCAATGATGACTCAATCTGACAATTCTGATGAATTAAGGGACAGTCAACTGTCAGAACCATAGCAGCCTGAGATTGTTCACCTGGAAGTGTCACAATGTGTGCATCCCTACCTACACAAACACCACCAATGCAGTGTCATCAAAAGACACACTTCTATGCAGCAAAAATGAATACCCACTTGCAAAATACAACATTAGAACAGTGCCATGTCACCCAACCCCTCCCCGCACCGCCACACAACACACCATGGCATGTCATGCTATGTGAGAGCAAGCAAATAAATCCCCACAACATGACACAAGTGTCACAAAGTACAGTGTCCCTAATGGAAACTGGCCACACATGAAATGCTCACAGTAATGCAGGACCAACAACACATATTACCAAATATTTAGCAATAATACTAATCACCTACACAACCTCCAACCTACCATAAACATGACAGTACGGATTTAAAAAATTGGTAGTCTCACTACCTGATAATGCCAGAACTTCGACCAATTCCAACTGTACAGTGTTAGTGCCACTCAAAAGTGTAGGTGCACTGCTTACAACATGGACTCCATTTCCAAAGTAGACTGCCTTGTGAAGACATGAGGAATGGACCTGCAAATTAGGAGGATGAGAAGGATGCAGAGACACATATCAATACACCATGTAGTGTACAATACAACAACAATATGCACTAGGAATGTATACACAGTATTGACTACAGACTGCCCACACATCAAATGGGAGTCCAACGTCACTGTGCAAGTCAATGTCACTTGGGCACACCCTTTGCAAGCCCATGGAAACGGGAAGCAGGAGGGGTGTGTGTCACACAAACCCAAGCATCTAACCCAAATTCAGGACACGCCTGCATGTGCCCAGCCACAATACAGCGTATGCCCACGGGAGCCACACAAGGCAACACACTGTAAAAAAAATCAAAAAACAAAAATGGCCATGTATGGGCCCGGGGGGCTGGGGGAGGCCACCCAGGAGGTCCGAGGACAGGGTGCACACCAAAACCCACCTGTGTGGATTTTGGGAAAAAAAAACACCTCCATGGGCTCATGGCCTGCACGGCTACCCTATTGTGAGAGAATCGCTGCTGTCGCTCTCCTCACCCTCTGCAGCTGCATCAGGAGGTGGTGGCACTATGGGAGGCAGCACACGCAAAGCCCTAGTCTGGTCCTCCATGGCAGCAAGCATGCGGGTGTGGAAGGTCTGGTTCTGGAGGATAATCGTGCGGAGGTCCCCATGCAACAACTCACAGGATGCCCGGACCTCCTCCCTAGTTGCCTGCATCTCAGCTGAGAGCGTACGTGTGAGCCGCTCCAGCTGCTGTTCTGTCCTCTTGTCAGTTGAAGCCTCAAGCTCAACAAGAGTCACCCTGAGCTGATGGAGTTCCACCCTCAGGGCTTCCCTGTGGCCCTGGGACTCAATAGAAATGGCTTCCCGCAGAGTCTCCAGTGCCACCCGTCTGTCCCTGTTGGACGCCAATGTCCTCCCTGTGTGACTGGCAAATGGAGTCTGTTGCCTGCTGTAGTTGTTCCATCAGCCTTTCTTGGGGGACAATGGAAGTGGCCACCCTATCCATGGCCTGAGCCATCATCTCAGATGATGCTGCCTGTTGGTTTGCCATACCGTATATGGATTGCTCCCATGCGGTATTGCCAGGTGGCGTACGGCCACAGCGTCGGCGTGCACCACACCTGCCTTGCTGTACCGGCACTGCCTGAGGCTGCAGGACTGCATTCCCCCTCTGATCTGCTGGCCCAGGAACAGGATCAGTTGTTGAGGAGTGTGACCCTGCATCCGTAACCACCAAAGGCGGGCCTACCAACACTGACATCCCCATTGAGGGTTCTACCCCTGGTGCAGGTGGGTTGGACAGTACAGAATCCCTCCCAGAAACACTTACCTGCGACCGCACATAGGTCTCATCATCTGAATCGACACCTGAATAGAGCTCGGGAGAGGTGCACCCAGAGACACCCCTTGAGATAATGGTCTGCAGCAAGTGTGGGTTCTCACCCACCACCACACCACATCCCTCACTGGTGCCCGGTCGGGCCTGAGACCCCTCCTGGGTCTGCACCATCTCCACAACCTCAGCAGTATCAAGTGCGTCATCCCCTGCAAAGACATGAAAGAAAAGAAATGGGAACAGGCATTAGCACCATGGCACACAATTAGGGCTGAGAAGCAACAGAACCAGTACTTAATTGACACATGTCCCACATGACTATAACCCTCCCATGCATGCACTGTCACTGCGTATGAAGGGGAGGCAAATGGCACACATTGATGACACCATGATGGAAGACCAACACATTTGCTGCATGCTGGCTAGCAGTGCCATCACACATTGGCCTGTGATTGGCATGTCCAATACACATACATGACACATGCCATCACACAGATGGCATGTACCATAGCCATGTCACACATGTGACAATAGGACTGAGAAATGCCTAGTGAAAGTGGTGGAATGCAAACAATCAGCCTGAATGAACACAGAATAATACGCAACAATGTTGTGGCAAGATGACACTTCAAGGGCAACTGGCGTGAGGTTGGGCTAAATGTCTACTGTTGCCAGAAGGGATACTGCAATACCCAAATCCTGGTGCGCAGAATGTATTGGATGAAGCACATGGTTGACCCAAACCACTCAGGCACACACACCCTCACCTGGCACTCAATCAGAAGCCCTCACACACAAACCATGCACATGGATGACACACACATGCATGTGCACTCCCCGGACAATGCCTCGTAATCTGGCAGGTCTCCCACGCCTTGGATCTGTCCCTCCGTGACGTAGGTCCCAGCAACATACTCATGTGGAGTGAGTTCAATGTCCTCTGCTGGAGACCCACCTCCAGTCACTAGAGTAGCGGCATGACTTGAGGCCAGCTTTTTCTTTGCCCTGCGCTTCAGGTCATTCCACCGCTTGTAGCAATCATTAGCTGTGCGCCTCACGAATCCAAGGGCACTTATTATGTCCGCGATGGTCTGCCAGTGTGCCAGACGTTGTGCAGGTGTGGTCTTGCATCCTGCAGTAATCCCCATTTCGCTGTCATGTGCGGACACATACTCCACAAGTGCATCCAGTTCGGCCTGATTGAAGCTGGGCTTCCTTGGTGGGCCGGACTGTGTAACCATGTCTGGGGCATCAGCCTGTACTGGACGAGCACTCTTCCTCTTCCGTTTGGAAGGTGGTGGGGATCCTGAGTGTCCTACGCCGCTCTGGAAACTAGGGACAGGAGCCCCGGTGGACTGTGGACTAGGAGTGTGAGAATGGACACTCACCATGGGACTTGGTGCAGGCATTAGCTGAAGTGTGATGTAGTCAGGGGGAACGTCAGCAGGATGGACTGGGACCGACATTGTCCTGGCTGGGAGACTCAGAGCTGGGGTTGATGGAGCCGCAGCTGCCCCTGCAGCCTCCCCACCCCGCCTACTCGGGGCAGCAGATGACATAGCTGACCCTGATCCACGTGGCCTGGTGACACCAACGTGCACCGCCACACATGACCTAGACCTGCTGACCTGGAAGTCAGCCATGGAGTCACCCTGTGCCAGGTCTGGTGCCACAATGGGCTGGTCCAACAAGGTCTGAGCAGGGATGGTGTCAGCCACGTTACCCTCAACCGGGGGGGGGCATGGGTGTCCCTGACTGGTCACCCACACATGGGGGGCTAGGGGAACCCTGCAAGTCCCGGCCACGTCCCCTACCGTATCCACCACGGCCACCTCTTGAGGCTCGGCCACCTTTGCCACCCTTACCGCGTGCTCGCCTCCCAACCATGGCACTGATGTTGTTGTGCGTATGGGAGTTGCAGTAAACTATTGTCCTGGGCAATTGGGGGTCAAAGGGGTAGGGTACTAGATGGAATTCGTACCCTAGTGCTCTAGCAAGGCTGTATATGACCCCTGGGGGAAGATGACGGGTCACATAACGCACAGGCACCCCAAAAAAGGGAGATAGTGTGCACGCAACCCCTCCTAGACCACGTGCGTGGAAAAATAAACCTGCACTACGCTGTGGCACCCAGAAACAGAAAAATGAATGTATGCGTGTCACACGCAGCCTAGAATGACCTCTGAAGGGGTACCCGACACATGGGGCAAGCACAGATGTTAAATACGTGCGCGACTCACCGTCTGCCTGGAAAAATAGCGTGAAAAAGAAGCGCATGTGCACGTTGGCAACACCCCCGCCAAAAGAAGAATTGTACGCTGTCTGAGGAGACAGGACAACAGAAGAAGTGAATGCTGTTTGAGGAAACAGGCCTAGGAAAAAGACAAAAAGAGAAAATGCTGTGAGAGGTAACAGGGAGTACGAACTTGGAACGCCGTGAAGTAAATCGCATGTGAACCGACAAGAAGTACAGATTTCACCCACTCGCTCTCGACAAAAAGCACGTACAAGGAAATGGCGTTCAACACGTACCTTTTAAACATGCCCACACGTCCAACGTCACTTCCGCGTGTACGCGCTGAGGCCCTATCCTCCAATTACACGAGCAGACACTCTGACGTGCAGTCATTGGACGTGTAACATGCACCCGTGTACAGGGTAACGCCCGCGCACGCACGTCACAGACGCGCATACGTGCTGAGGCCCTTTCCACCAATTACACACTATGACACTCTGACGTGCTTATTTTTTCTACGCGCCATGGAAAACGCACGTGCGCGTAACCTCATAGACGTGCCTACACGCTGGGGGCCTTTGGGCCAATGAATTTGCGTACGTGTGCTGACGCGCTTACGCGCTAAGGCCCTTTCCTCGAATTACACGCTGACGTGCTGGATTTTCACGTGCTAAATCACTCTGTATCAAGCTGGCCACGCGTAAGCACACTGAAGACCACGCTCCTGCCCAGAAGGCCGAATTACTGCCCCCCAGAGCCCCGAGCATGCTCCCACCTGCCATCTGCTGCTGCCTGATTGCCTACTGCCCACGTGCCCTGCCATTTGCTGCCTGCACATCAGCCTGGGGTGCTGTTGCTGTGACCACCCCTGGCTGGAACCGAAGACTCCCGACTGGGATTCCATCGCTCCACAGACCAGCCCCAGGACCCAGTTGCCCACCCACTCCTGCCTCTGGGGTTGTCATGTCGGGCACTGCAACATCTGGCACCAATGGCAACCCCCGGCCAGAGAGGCAGAGGGGCACCAGCTTCACTGCCATCGAAGTTGGTGACCTGGTGGAGCAAGTCCTGGGGCAGTATGATGCCCTCTTCGGAAGTTTGCGCGCTGACAACCAAGGACGGACTTGGATCTGGATGGACATCGTGACTGCCTTCAACGCGGAGGGGGTGGCAGTCCGACTATTCCATCATGTCAAGAAGCGCTGGGAGGACTTCAGGTCCAGGACCCTCAACAAGGCCCGGCGCCTCTTGAAGGCAGCGGATGCTAAGGGGCGCCGGGGCCACTTGTCGGAAGATCAGATGAGGGTCCTGGAACGCATATCCCCAGCGCTCCACTTCCAGGTCATTGAGAGGCAGACCCGCCTGGAGTCGAGCGGTAAGTGTACATGCATCCTGATTGTAAGCTGTGCGTGTGGTGGTGTGCCAGTAGTGTGCAGGTTGCACATGTGTTTTAATGGGGCCAAGTAGGGGGGGGGTGTACAGGACGTGAGGCTAACACATACAAGGGCTCTAATGTGTGAGACATGGATGGTGCTTGTGTGTGTAGGCTTGCATGCCAAATGCAGATGTGTGGGCACACATGTTTGAATGAATGTGTATGTAAGTAGGCATGTTCGTGATGTCACACATGGATGTTGGTTTCAGCTACATGTATCTGCATGTGTACATGTGCATGTGTGTGTATTTGACAAGGGGGCAACAGTGATGCAACATGGATGCATGTGACACCGGGATGTGGAAGACTGATTGGCAGATGTGACATGGATGCCGATCTCAACACTGCAACAGTTGGCAGAGGTGTACACATGCATGCAAGTGTGGTGGTGTGTGTGCATGTGTAGTGCACTCCCTGTGTTGCATGTGATGTCTGGCTCACCTTTGCCTGCTCATGCTGTTGTATGTGTATGGATGGTGCTGGCTGTTGCAATATGGCTGTGGTATGGCTCATGTGTGCGAGTTGAAATGACATGTGTGTTGGCGATTGTGATGCCATGTCTGAGGTTTGCCAATGCCACTCATGTACAACTGTCATGTGTATATGTGTCCATTGTACAGTGCCCTGATGCCTGTGTTTTATTTCTCCCTGTCTGCAACGTCAACTGATGAAGAGGGCGGAGAAGGTGCTGTGGAGCACAGCGGCAGGGATTGCACCGCCAGCCGGAGACGCAAGGCCCGGCTCCCCTCCCAGGTTGTCATCTCGTCAGGGAGTGAGGAGTCCGGTGCCGCGTCCCAGGCCGCAGCTGCCGGGGGGAGGTCCAAGAGGTGGAGGTCAGAGTTGGACTCCTCGGCAGCAGAAGGGGCAGCTGGGACCCCCCAGGGCCCAACAGGGGAAGATGGCACGGAGTCATCCAGGTTGGTGGGGGTTTGGTGGAGGAGGAGGCTGTGCAAGCGACAGAGACGGGGTCTGGAGGTGGGGATTCCACTGATGCTAGTGGTGCAGTGCAGGACCAGGGACAGGAGGCAGCACAGGCCGCCGTGGAGGTGCCTGTGTGCAATCCTGTCCCTGATCCTGTCACTGCATCATCTTGCACCAGCAGGGCTGCCTACGTCCAGACCCGTTTTCAGGCAGGGGATGAGCTTACAACAACTGGGCTTCCTCTGCCTGCGGACGTGTCTATCCAGGTACGGGTTGAGCCTGTCCTGACTGGTGTGGCGTTGCGTCAACGGGCCATGCGAGGTGACCTGCAGTCTTTTCATGGGGAGACTGAACGTCATCTCGAATGGCTCGTTGACCGCGTCGGCCTACTGGGACAGGTCACCCAGGCCGGATTCCTCCGTTTGCTGGAGCTTGTTCCGACCCCCTCCTCAACTGAACACCCTATGCGCCAGTCGTCCTCCGTGCCATCTTTCCACCCATTTGTCACTTGGGTGCCCTGTGGAGCTGCCTCTGACGGTGTGGCTAGGCTGGTGGAGGGCACATCCCTGCCACAGTTGGGAGTCGGACGTCCAGCAGGGGTGGCCCCATCAACGACTGCACCCCGGCCGGTGGAGGATGTGCAGGCAGCAGGAGCCGGGGCACGGGCACAGGCACAGCAGCAGCAGCAACGAGGTGGGAGCCATGATGGCTCACGGCCTTCGACATCGGAGGGGCAGGCATCGGCCGGAGGGCAGGAGGACCCAGGACGGGAAGTGTCTTCCGTGTGGCAGCGGTTGGGCCATGCCATAGATGCGGAGCGGCAGCGGGCGGAAGAGGCACGGCTCACGATGGTCAGGGCGGAGACCTCCATGCGGAGGGCCCTGAGGCGGGCCGAGTGCCTCGAGGCAATCCGCAGGGAGTTGGAGGAGAACATGTCGTCATCCCTGCGGACCCACGGGGCCATGGAAGAGGACCGCCTCCGGGACATTGAGCAGGAGTTCTATGATGCCCTGGCCCGGAACATCCAGAAGTGAGCCATCGGAATAGCGTGCTGCCCTTGTAAATAGTTCTTTAGTGTTAAGTTTCCTTTCGGTTTTGTTTTGTTTTGGGGCGCTTGGACAATGCCCCAACTTCTTGTATATATTTCTTCATTAGGTAGGATTTTATTTTATAGGTTTCATTTAAAGGATTGGGCACATGGACCCTGGATGTTCACTTTGTACATAGTTTGACAATTGATTTGGATTGTTGATTATTTTTACCCATGGATCAATGGTTTTTTATTATTTTTGCACCTTGAATTTATTTTCTCAGACTGACACTTTGGAGACTTGCTTTTGGATTGCTTTCCATTTGGATTTCATGCGTCTTTTTCATTTATTGGGCATGCTGGATTTCTTTTTTTATTTCCATTTTCTTCTGTTCCATTTCATTGCCTTGCTTTTCTGTTTAATACATTATCATTTGGTACTTCAATGTGTGGTATTCTCTCTTTGGTTTCATGCATGTCGCAATGTGTGTTTTTTCATTCACATGCTGTCATTATGTGGGTTTGACGGATATATGTTGATGTGCAGACTAGCCATTTGGGATGCATCATGTGCTGGTGATTTCTTTGTGGGGTGGATGTCATACCTGGTGGTGTGTTCGGACTGGGGTGGCGTAGGCAGTGTATTGAGGGGGCATGGGGGCCATGATTATGGATCGTTAAAAAAGGTGTTGGGGGGACATGTATGGGGGCCTGCTGCCAGCTGTCCTGCACTGCTGGGGGGTGGTGGTGCAGGGGGACATGTGTGGGGGCCTGGTGGAGGGTGCCCCTGACTGCTGGGGGTTGGGGGTACAGGGAGACATGTGTGGGGGCCTGGTGGAGGGTGCCCTTGACTGCTGGGGGGTGGGGGTGCTGGGAGACATGTGTGGGGGCCTGGTGGAGGGTGCCCCTGGATGCTGGTGGGGTGGTGCAGGGGGACATGAGTGGGGGCCTGCTGGCAGGTGCCACACAGAGCTGGGGGGTGGGGGTGCTGGGAGACATGCGTTGTTGATCAGTAGTGCAAGGTGACATGTGGCTTGGCTGGGGGGCATGCCCATGGTGGATGGGCTGCCTGCGGCACATGAGCAGTGTGCAGGGTAGTCCCCTGTGGTGTGGGCTGCCTGCAGGGGCCCTGGAGGGTGTAGAGGGAACACCTGGGAGGACCCACACGGCCAATTCACGTGTAGTACTCCCTGGAACCCCTGCAATACACGTACCCTGCTGAATTCGCGTGTGAAACTTCCCACGCACCCCTAAATGACTTGCAAAGGGGTACGCGACAAGCACGGACACCCTCTGTGTGAATAATAGCGTGTGCGTGTATTTCGTGGGTGCGCGGGAAGTTTAACACGCGATCGGGCTTGGGGGAGCGGGGTACGTGTATTTCAGGGTCTTGCGGGAAGTTTATCACGCGATCAGGCCTGGGGGAGCGGGGTACGTGTATTTCAGGGGCTCGCGGGAAGTTTAACACGCGATCGGGCCTGGGGAGCGGGGTACGTGTATTTCAGGGGCTCGCGGGAAGTTTAACACGCGATCGGGCCTGGGGGACCAGGGTACCACTCACCGTCTGCCTTGCGTGTAGAAGAACGCGTAGCCAACACCCACCCGCTGTGAAGTAATAGCGTATGAACCCCAACGCCTGCAGAACACACGCAACGCACCCCACGAAAAGCACGTACAGAGCAATGGAAATCCACGTGGGATCTTCAAGCCCTGCCAGGGCAACGCCCGTGCGTGATACGTCACAGACGCGCTTACGCGCTAAGGGCCTTTGGTCCTATGGAATCGCGTATGCGTGCTGATGCGCTTACGCGCTAAGGGCCTTTCCTCGAATTACACGCTGACGTGCAGAATTTTCACGTGCCAAATCCCTCTGTATCAAGCTGGCCACGCGTAAGCACACGGAAGACCACGCTCCTGCCCAAAAGGCCGAATTACTGCCCCCCAGAGCCCCGAGCAGCCTCCCACGAGCCATCTGCTGCTGCCTGCCTGCCTGCCTGCCTGCTGCCACCGTGCCCTGCCATTTGGTGCCTGCACATCAGCCATCTGCAGGGGTCCAGTTGCTGTCTCCACCCCTGCTGGAACAGAAGACTCCCGACTGGGATACCATCAACTCTCAATCTAAAGAGCTATTCTGTATCTTTAAAGAACTAACCATACCGCCCACCTGCCCAGACGAGATCATCAAGGACGAGGCATGGTGCACAGGCATACAAACAGCCATGCTAGAAAAAATTAACCTCCTCCAAAAAAAGATATCACACCACTACAACTCCTTACCTAAACAAAGTACACACACACACATGAAACATAGTGTCGAAGCCAACAACATACACAAGTTCACTTTCAACGAAATCACCAAAACCGAGGTCATCAACATCCTCAAACATCTCAAACCCTCACTCTGTAAGGGTGACATATGCCCCCCAAAAATCATCAAAGAATGTGCGGAACAGCTCGCTCCTCTCCTCACTGCGTTCATCAACGCATCATTCAGGTCAGGCATAGTCCCAGACACCCTCAAAGAGGCCTGGGTGCGCCCCCTCCTAAAAAAACCCACACTTGACCCCGAAAACCCTAACAACTATCGCCCCATAACCACAGTCCCATTCCTTCTAAAACTACTTGACAAAGCCGCACATATACAGATCCAACACTACCTAGAATCCAACGCAATTCTAGGCAAAAGGCAATCTGGATTCCGTAAGGGACACGGAACCGAAACTGCCCTTCTAGACTTAAAAAATGAAATCACTAACATCCTCGACAAGGGCAAGCCTGCCCTCCTCCTCCTCCTCGACCTATCAGCAGCATTTGACTTGGTAGACCACGACACTCTCACCAATCATCTAACACAAGCAGCACACTTTTCCAAGAACGCGGCCTCATGGGTGACCTCCTTCCTACAAGGCAGAGCTATGAAAGTCTTCTCAAACACAGCTCACGCTGCACCATCCATCATCCATTGTGGGGTTCCTCAAGGCTCTTGCACGGCCCCTACGCTATACAACCTCTTTACTAAGCCCCTATTCGACAAACTGGACGCCATGGGGATCACATACACGAACTACGCTGACGACACGCAGATACTCCTGCCCCTGACTGGTAATTATCATCAAGACTCCACCTCCCTCCAACTAATCTACTCCACCATACAAGCCTGGATGGCCACCAACGGACTCTGCTTGAACGGGGACAAAACTGAAATCCTCATTTTAGGCCAGAAGCCCACCCTTGCCAACCTCAACCCACTCTACACTAACTTTAGCATAGACAACTGCACTATCCCAGTCCTATCATCAGTTAAAACACTAGGAGTTCACATAGATGCCACCCTATCGATGGATAAACAAGTAAACGCAATCGTCTCAGCATCGGCATTTAGCACTAAACTCATCAATGCTATAAAACCGTTCCTAACAAAAGAAAACTGCCTGTCCATCGCAAGAGCCACTATTGGAGCCAAACTGGACTACTGCAACGCGCTCCTAGCCGGCACCTCCAAGAACAACCTAGCAAGGCTCCAAACCACCCAAAATAATGTCCTCAGAGCAGCACTCAGCATACCCAAAAGAGAGCACATCACCTCAGCAAGGAAAGCCGTCCACTGGCTCCCAGTTAAGGACAGGATTGCTTTCAAAATACTCACCACAACGCATAAATGCATCAACCTCACAGCACCTTCCTACCTATCTGACACCCTGTCTAGATCCCAATCCACAAGACCCACCAGATCCACATACGCCAACCGTCTCACCATACCACGCATCAATAGATCCAGGGCAGGAGGTATAGGCTTCCCATACCTGGCACCTAAGCTTTGGAACGCATTGCCCACCAACCTCAGAGCAGAATCTTCCCTCCTCTCCTTCCGGAAACAACTTAAAACTTCTCTCTTCAACTAACTTGTGCACCTGACCACCTCTGTGCTCTCTATGCACATGTACTAAAGCATAACCATTGCCAATGTAACCAAGGGCACAAATGCGTGTAAGAAACACTGTAACCAGCGCCACGATGCCTTCGGTCTGATGTGCGCTTAACAAATGTGAATAAATAAATAAATAAATAAATAAATCGCTCCACAGCCCAGCCCCAGGACCCAGTTGCCCACCCACGCCTGCCTCGGGGGTCGTCATGTCGGGGCAAACACCATCCGAGACCACTGGCGACCCACAGCCAGAGGGGCAGAGGGCCACCAGCTTCAGTCAGAAGGAAGTTGGTGTCCTGGTGGAGCTTGTCCTGTGGCATTATGATGCCCTCTTCGGATCATCACGCGCCGACAAGGAAGGACGGGACAGGATCTGGGACGACTTTGTGGTTGCCATCAACGCGGAGGGGGTGGCAACCCGCAACATCAAGCAAGTCAAGAAGCGCTGGGAGGATTTGAGGTCCAGGACCCTCATGAAGGCCGGCACCTCGTTGAGGGGGGCCGGGGCAGCATGAGTACCATCCAACTGAGGGTCCTGGAACGCGTACGCCCAGCGCTCCATGACCAGATCCTTGAGAGGCAGACACGTCTGGAGTCGAGCGGTAAGTGGCCAAGCATTGCTGTGTGAGACAGGGCATGCTGCAGTGTGCTGGTTGTCTGATACTTGCCTGTATGTGTGACATAGGCCATGTACGCGTGTGTGTGTGCAGGGACATCATGATCATGCATGTAAGACCAGTAATGTGTGAAGCACACGGTTGGTGTATGTGTTTAAATGCAATATGGGGAGCCCTATGCGGAATGGACACATGAGAGCATGTCAGTCTCTGTTCCTGGACATGGGTGGGGGTGAGGGATGGGTGCTGATGCCATGTACATGTATGGTGTTCATGTCTGTGTGTCTGACCTGCGTGTCTGTGACTTGTGAATGCCATGGATGCATGCCACATGTCTGTGACAATGTTCAGAATCACTGATGCAGCCTAGTTATCCTTGCAGCCACTGTGTCTGTGGTGTACGAGTCCAGATGGATGAAAGTACGGTGAAGTGTGTGCATGTGATAGGCATGACCCATGATGCATGTGAGTTCAAAAACAACATTGTATGTTTCAAGAGTCCCTTGGACATGTTTGCTAATGTCCATAGCATGCGCCATGCCTGTTACTGACTGTGTTAGGGAGAATTCTCTGTTTAGGCTGAATTTCCTAACCTAGTGAGTCCCCAGCAGCTTTGCTGGATTTCTGGAGTTTGTTTTTTTCCATCCTGCCAAGAGTGAGACTCTTTTCTCCCACTCTTGGACATGTATGTGTGTAATTCCTTTGAAGTGTCAATGTGTTCGATGGGCTATTGGGTCTTTTACTCCATAGGGTCTCATATGTTTTTCTATGTGTGTTACACTGCACCCTACGTGCCGTAACACGGGGCGCCCTAGCGGGTCCCCCACCATAGACTCCATACCCGGGGACTGACTACTGTCTCCCCGGGCATGTAAAGTCACCATTGGCTTTACTAGACCTAAATTTACTAACAGAACTAGTACCAACCATCTTATTGTGGACGTACTAGTAGGGGTAATTCGATTACTCCTGGATCTGTTACTCGAGGGGGCACTGTCCCGTCCCCCCTCGTCGAGTTTTGGCTGGTGGCAGTGGAAACTACTTGTTATGTTCGACCCCGAACATAACCCTATGGGATTCGTCCCATTGTTGGAGATTGATACATTTTCTCATTAATCTCTGACGTACCAACGATCTACTTATCTTAAATAAGTTTATCGAGTGGTATTTTCTGCCAGAACTCGGTTTGAAAATGGCATCTGTGTTCGTCTCTGTGACTCCTAAACCAAAGGTCGAGCCCTTTGTTCCACTTTTGGCGGGCTCTGTACAGAGACCCTCCAAAGTGGTGCCATTCTGTCTGGGTTACCACAGGGGTGTGGGAGTGGGTTTAGGCACCCTGGACCGAGTTGCCTTGCCAACTCCGGTCGCACTCTGGAGTGATTGGCCCAGGTGGTGAGCCTTCCCGCTCACCACTTAGCATGTGTTGATTGACAGCTAGGCTGTATGAATGGGGGTCTTCTGCATAAAGGCAGGGCTTTTGGGACTGGATCTTCAGAAGTCGCCACAGGACCTAAGAATCCGACGAGGGTAACGTTGAGCCGACCTGCAACGACGACACCTCCGGTGGAGCCCTGCTGAGCCGACTCACCACTTCCTGACGACAGAGGAGATCTCCCTGCCAGAGAGTCTCTTCCCCTGACTGGTGGGAACAACCAGTCCCCTTTGCTTTTTATTCACCTCAGGACGCAGTGGTCGAATTGCCCGTGCAGAGCACCTCGGCAACCGGATAGCCACTACCCCTGTACCACGACCAAAAGGTGGTGCCTTGTGACGGAGCACTCCGCGGCTGGTCTCTTCCCTGGTGGTGCACCGGACTTCACTTTCCTTCGACGACGAGATCATCTCTACTCTTGGCCAAGACCCGACGTGCATCCACCACCAGGAACAACTGCCCCCGCCGGAGCTGCCCTCCTCAACAAGGTACCGTGTCCGCCTGGCTTCCCTCTCGTTCGGTTCGAGTGAGGTGTCTTAATCCTCTCCGTTCCGCTGGGTCGCCTCCAAGCTTTGCTCATTCTTTGTTCTGAACTGGTTCAATCTGCCGATAACAATTTGCTATAAAGACTTGAATGCATCTCCACTAGAGACTTTTTGGGACATCGCGCCTTGCCTCTCTCCAAGTGGGCCTGGCCTCTGAACCTTATGATCCATTGTGATTCTTGCCTTCCTGCCTTGCATTTTATCCGCGTAGGATTGAACGGTGTTGATTTCATAACCTGCCTATCTTTTTCTCTCCCTTCCTAACTAATATTCGAGTGTCATCTAGGTTGAGGTATACACCTCTGTCTGAAAATAGGTGGTACCAGTAGAACCTAGAGTTGTCGATATTTTGCTAGGGGGATTGATCGTTTTCTACTTCGTAGAGTAATTGTGTTTGATTTGTTTGCCGTGATTTGCTTTAGTGTTTTCCATAGATGTTGTGTTATAAATAAATACCTTGATATCTGTACACTAAGCCTCGTTGCGTGTTTGTTTGTCTTGCTGTGAAGAATTGCCCTATTTTGTATACTGCACATACTGCTCAACTTTTCTTGAGAGAAGTCTGACTGCTCAGCCACAGCTACCAAGTGAATCTGTGTGGTACAGACTGCTACCAAGTGGGTTCACCGCCAACGCCTGTAGTCCTAAATCTTTTGCAGTGGTCCCACAGGGAACTGCACAGGTTTCCGCCTAACATACTGCATGTGTTTTGCCTGCACTGACCCATGTGTTGTGGAGGGACATGATGGAAGTGATCTTTGACAGTGCCACTCATCTGCTATTGCTTCCTGTCTAGGGGACCATTGTACAGTACCCTGATGCTTGTGTTCTATGTCTCCCTCTACACAGCGCAAAGTGAAGAAGAGGGCGGAGACGGCGCTGTGGAGCAAAGCGGCAGGGATGCCCCCATGGCTGCAGCAGAAGGGGTGGGTGAGCCCCCACAGGGGCTTGCAACGGCGGAAGACGGGGTGGAGCCATCCAGGTTGGTGGTTTCCACAGAGGAGGAGGAGGCCGCTACTGAGCCGCACATGGGGCCTGGTGGGGGCATACCTGCTGCTGCAAGTGGTGTAGTCCAGGGGCAGGGGCAGGAGGCAGCACAGGTTGCCGTGGAGGTGCCTGTGCATGTCACTGTCCCTGACACTGTGACTGCACCACCATGCACCAGCAGGGATGTCCCATCCGAGGCCGTCCGCAGGTAGGGGGGATGTCCATGTCAACTGACTCCCCTCCACCTGCGGACGAGGGGACCCCTGGCCGTATGGAGAAGGTCCTGATTGGTGTCACGTTGCGCACGGGTGTCATTCGTGATGAGGTGCGTGCTTCCCGGGGGGAGCACGCACGTCATCACGAAGAGCACCGTGCCAACGTGGCCCAGTTGGGAGCGGCCATGGTCGGGGGTTTCGTACCTGTGTTGGGCACTCTGGCGACCCTCTCCTCCTTTGTGGAGGCTATGCGCCAGTCATTCTCCATGCCGTCTTCCGGCCCAGATGCCACCAGGGCCCCCTGTGGACCTGCCCCGACCAACACAGCCAATTCGGTGGCGATCCCATCCCTGCCACAGTTGGGAGTCGGAGGTCCAGCAGGGGTGGACACACCAGCAACTGGACCCCAGCAGATGGAGGATGTGACGGCATCATCGGGCAGGGCACGTGCACGACGGCGTCGGTGGATTCCATCAGCCTGGATGCCGTCGTGCTGGCACAGGTGGTTGCATCGGAGGCAGCGGCAGGCTCGACGTGGGAGGCATCATGGCTCGGGGCCATCAACATCAGGGGGGCAGGCATCGGCCGGAGGGCAGGAGAACCCTGGAATGGGAGTGTCTTCCGTGTGGGAGCGGTTGGGCCAGCAGATAGGTGCGGAGCGGCAGTGGGCAGAGCAGGAACGGCTCACAATGGTCAGGGCGGAGAGGGCGCTGAGGCGGGCTGAGTGCCTCGAGGGTATTCGCAGGGAGTTGGAGCTGGACACTGCATTATCCCTGCGAGACCTGGGGGCCAGGGAACATGCCCGTCTCCAAGCCATTGAACAGGAGTTCGATGATGCCATGGCCCGTGATAACAACCAGTGAGCCGTCGGACTAGCCTGCTGCCCTTGTAAATAGTTATGTAGTTAGTGTTAGGTTTCCTTTGCTTTTTTATTTTTTTGGGACCTTTTGGACAATGGACCACATTTTTGTATATAGTTTTTTTATTAGGTAGTGTTATTAGATAGGTTTCATTTCTTCTGTTGGGATCATGGACCCTGGATTGTTTATCTGTATATAGTTGACTGTTGGATTTTATTTTTTTATTTGGAATTTACCCATGGAGCAATGGTTTTCGGTTTTGATTTTCCATTGGATTTACTTTTTTGAACTGTGACTTTGGACACCTTTCCTTTGGATTTTGGTTTGTGGTTTTACATTATTTTATGGACATGCTGCTTTTGGTTTTTAATTCCCATTGTCGTTTGTTTATTTTTGATTCCATTTATGTTGCTTTTAATACATTTTCTTCATCAAACTTCAATGTGCAGTATCATCTCATTGGTTTCATGCATATCATGATATGGGTTTTGACATTCACTGACACCCATTATGTGTATGTGAGGGACATGTGGTCATTTACATACTTGCCATTGGGGTTGTATCATGTAATTGGCATTTCTAAGTGGGTGGATGCAATACTTGGGTGGGTGTTTGGCATGTGGAGGCAGCCCATAAGGGCCAGGGATCTAGATTGTGATGACGTGTTGGCTGGGGGACATGAGTCGGGGCCTGCTGGCAGGTGCCCCGCAATGCTGGGGGGTGGGGGTGCTGGGAGACATGACTGGGGGCCTGGTGGAGGGTGCCCTGCACTGCTGGGTGGTGGGAGTGCAGGGGGACATGGTTTGGACATGAGTGGGGGCCTGGTGGAGGGTGCCCTTGGATGCTGGAGGGTGGGGGTGCTGGGAGACATGTGTGGAGGCCAGGTGGAGGGTCCCCTGCACTGCTGGGGGGTGGGGGTGCTGGGAGACATGTGTGGGGGCCTGGTGGAGGGTGCCCCTGGATGCTGGGGGGTGAGGGTGCTGGGAGACATGTGTGGGGGCATGGTGGAGGGTGCCCTGCACTTCTGGAGGGTGGGGGTGCTGGGAGACATGAGTAGGGGCCTGGTGGAGGTTGCCCTGCACTGCTGGGGGTTGGGGGTGCAGGGGGACATGAGTTGGACATGAGTGGGGGCCTGGTGGAAGGTGCCCCTGGATGCTGGGGGGTGGGGGTGCTGGGAGACATGTGTGGGGGCCTGGTGGAGGGTGCCCTGCACTGCTGGGGGGTGGGGGTGCTGGGAGACATGTGTGGGGGCCTGGTGGAGGGTGCCCCTGACTGCTGGGGGGTGGGGGTGCTGGGAGACATGAGTGGGGGCCTGCTGGCAGGGGCCCCTGACTGCTGGGGGGTGGGGGTGCAGGGGGACATGAGTTGGACATGAGTGGGGGCCTGGTGGAGGGTGCCCTTGGATGCTGGAGGGTGGGGGTGCTGGGAGACATGTGTGGAGGCCAGGTGGAGGGTCCCCTGCACTGCTGGGGGGTGGGGGTGCTGGGAGACATGTGTGGGGGCCTGGTGGAGGGTGCCCCTGGATGCTGGGGGGTGAGGGTGCTGGGAGACATGTGTGGGGGCATGGTGGAGGGTGCCCTGCACTTCTGGAGGGTGGGGGTGCTGGGAGACATGAGTAGGGGCCTGGTGGAGGTTGCCCTGCACTGCTGGGGGTTGGGGGTGCAGGGGGACATGAGTTGGACATGAGTGGGGGCCTGGTGGAAGGTGCCCCTGGATGCTGGGGGGTGGGGGTGCTGGGAGACATGTGTGGGGGCCTGGTGGAGGGTGCCCTGCACTGCTGGGGGTGCTGGGAGACATGTGTGGGGGCCTGGTGGAGGGTGCCCCTGACTGCTGGGGGGTGGGGGTGCTGGGAGACATGAGTGGGGGCCTGCTGGCAGGGGCCCCTGACTGCTGGGGGGTGGGGGTGCAGGGGGACATGAGTTGGACATGAGTGAGGGCCTGGTGGAGGGTGCCCCTGGATGCTGGGGGATGGGGGTGGTGGGAGACATGTGTGGGGGCATGGTGGAGGGTGTCCTGTACTGCTGGGGAGTGAGGGTGCTGGGAGGCATGAGTGGGGGCCTGCTGGCAGGTGCCCCTGACTGTTGGTTGGGTGGGGGTGCAGGGGGACATGAGTTGGACATGAGTGGGGCCTGGTGGAGGGTGCCCCTGGATGCTGGGGGGTGGGGGTGCTGGGAGACATGAGTGGGGGCCTGGTGGAGGGTGCCCCTGGATGCCGGGGGGTGGGGGTGCTGGGAGACATGTGTGGGGGCATGGTGGATGGTGCCCTGCACTGCCGGGGGGTGGGTGTGCTGGGAGACATGTGTGGGGGCCTGGTGGAGGGTGCCCCTGACTGCTGGGGGGTGGGGGTGCAGGAGGACATGAGTTGGACATGAGTGGGGGCCTGGTGGAGGGTGCCCCACAGTGCTGGGGGGTGGGGGTGCTGGGAGACATGCGTTGTTGATCAGTAGTGCAAGGTGACATGTGGGTTGGCTGGGGGGCATGCCCATGGTGGATGGGCTGCCTGCAGGACATGAGCAGGGGTGCAGGGTAGTCCCCTGTGGTGTGGGCTGCCTGCAGGGGCCGTGGAGGGTGTAGAGGGATCACCTGGGAGGACCCACGCAGCCAATTCACGTGTAGTACTCCCCGGAACCCCAGAAATACATGTACCCTGCTGAAATCGCGTGTGAGACTTCCCGCGCACCCCGAAATACACGTACCCAGAACATTTGCGTGTGGAACTTCCCGCGCACCCCTGAAATACACGTACCCTGCTGAATTTTCATGTGAAACTTCCCGCGCACCCCGAAATACACGTACCCAGGACATTCGCGTGTGGAACTTCCCGCGCACCCCTGAAATACACGTGCCCTGATGGAATCGCGTGTGAAACTTCCCGCGCACCCCAGGAATACACGTTCCCAGGACATTCGCGTGTGGAACTTCCCGCGCACCCCTGAAATACACGTACCCTGCTGAATTTGCATGTGAAACTTCCCGCGCACCCCGAAATACACGTACCCAGGACATTCGCGTGTGGAACTTCCCGCGCACCCCTGAAATACACGTGCCCTGATGGAATCGCATGTGAAACTTCCCGCGCACCACTGAAATACACGTACCCTGCTGAATTTGCGTGTGAAACTACCCGCGCACCCCAGGAATACACGTACCCAGGACAATCGCGTGTGGAACTTTCCGCGAACCCCTGAAATACACGTACCCTGCTGAATTTGTGTGTGAAGCTTCCCGCACACTCCAGGAATACATGTACCCAGGACAATCGTGTGTGGAACTTCCCGCGCACCCCTGAAATACACGTACCCTGCTGAATTCGCATGTGACACTTCCCGCGCACCCCAGGAATACGCGTACCCAGGACAATCGCGTGTGGAACTTCCCGCGCACCCCTGAAATACACGTACCCTGCTGAATTTGCGTGAGAAA
The DNA here is from genome assembly GCF_040938575.1 of Ambystoma mexicanum. Taxonomy (NCBI): domain Eukaryota; kingdom Metazoa; phylum Chordata; class Amphibia; order Caudata; family Ambystomatidae; genus Ambystoma; species Ambystoma mexicanum. Next base: position 725,186,325 of record NC_090937.1, on the reverse strand, counting down.
CTTCCCACGCACCCCTGGAACACACGTACCCAGGACAATCGCGTGTAGAACTTCCCGCACACCCCTGAAATACACGTACCCTGCTGAATTCGCGTGTGAAACTTCCGCGCACCCCTGGAATACACGTACCCAGGACAATCGCGTGTGGAACTTCCCGCGTACCCCTGAAATACACGTGCCCTGATGGAATCGCGTGTGAAACTTCCCACGCACCCCTGAAATACACGTACCCTGCTGAATTCGCGTGTGAAACTTCCCGCGCAACCCTGGAATACACGTACCCAGGACAATCGCGTGTGGAACTTCCCGCGCACCCCTGAAATACACGTACCCTGCTGAATTTGCGTGAGAAACTTCCCGCACACCCCTGAAATACATGTACCCTGCTGAATTCGCGTGTGAAACTTCCGCGCACCCCTGGAATACACGTACCCAGGACAATCACGTGTGGAACTTCCCGCGTACCCCTGAAATACACGTGCCCTGATGGAATCGCGTGTGAAACTTCCCACGCACCCCTGAAATACACGTACCCTGCTGAATTCGCGTGTGAAACTTCCCGCGCAACCCTGGGATACACGTACCCAGGACAATCGCGTGTGGAACTTCCCGCGCACCCCTGAAATACATGTACCATGCTGAATTTGTGTGTGAAACTTCCCGCGCACCCCTGAAATACACGTGCCCTGATGGAATCGCGTGTGAAACTTCACGCGCACCCCTGAAATACACGTACCCAGAACATTCGCGTGTGAAACTTCCCGCGAACCCCTGAAATACATGTTCCCCGCTTGGCATTTGCTGTTTGGCAGCCCTGTGATCTGGTCCAGGGTTAGCCCAGACATTTGCGATGAATTGGGGATTTTGATGGCTTTTCCTTGCACAAGGGCGTTCTTGGGGGCGTAACTGGCGCTGCTGCAGGGTCGCTGCGCCACTCTGCGCCACGGCTGGTTTTGGAGGCTAAAATCCATGAATACGCTGTGCGATGAAATTGATTTTTTCGCACGCGGCTGGCGCAGTGTATCGCACAGGGACACTGTGCGCCAGCCGCGTGCGCCACTTTTGTGCGAAATTCTATGAATTACCATGTTTGGCTTGACACACAATAAGGGAATGTCCACACAGAACATGTGTAAAAACCAATTCTTTGAAATAAAGTTGTGTAGAGTAATATCTACAAAATAACACAGGTCCGTACATTTTCACAATAGAAGAAAAGAACAGAATTAGTGCTCCCGTAGGATCATGAACTGTTCAAACCTATCCATTGAGGTCAACTGTACTTTCAGTAGGCTCACAGTGCCCACAGTCGCATACACCTCCAAACACAATGTCCTTCCATGTCACCCAATGGAATCAATGGCCCAATGCAATTCAATGGAGGGAAGTGGGAAATCTGCACACAGGGACCCATAGGCAAGGGGAGCCGAAGGAAGGATAAGGAAACCTCTATCCACAAGTCTAGTCAACAGGTACAACGTACCTTCCACCCCCTGCAATGGAGACTACAGAGGTGAATGTGACATAAACAGTCGTGAATATGAATTTGGTTCTGGATAGACAGGGGTCAGCAGAGAAGACCTACAGCTACAGAGCAATGTAACCAAGGCACAGGGGTGAGTTAAGATACCTCAAAAATTGGGTTCATGTGAAGGAGTCAACTCAGAACAACTCAAGTTCGTAGACGGCAAGGTAACCTCGGGAACAGAAGTGGGAGAGGTTGCGGTTTCTGCCAGATGGGCAGTGGTCCATACGGCACCCTGCAGCACCAGATGAGCATAACCACCACTCCAGAAAAATTCCTTGGACCTCTGAGAAAATAGATCCAATGAAGAAAGCAAGTTGTGGCCCAGCCGTTGAAGAGCCTCCAGAGAAAGTTCCTTGTTTGGAGCAGCAGCAGGAAAGGTTGGGGGTGCCAGCTAGATGGGCAAGTTCTGCAAATACCACAACCCCTGATGAATGAACCACAGTACCCTGCTGGAGACAGAGGGACTCCCCCTCCCCAAAACAAAACAGGCGAATTAACTGCAAATCAGTGATTTTACATATGAGTAAGAGCAATAGATAGCCTATTCAAGGGCCACAGGTTGCAGTTGAAGAGTAAATCAGGAAATGCTCTGGAGGTCTCCATGCCAGGACGGGAGTCCAGGGTTCTGCTACACAGTTCAGATATTGAACAAAAGGCAAGAAGTATATTAGCCATACTTGAACACCAGAAGGATTCAATGCTCAGATTCCTGGGTCACTCAGCACAGGCCCACCCTGTAAATGCCTTCAGCAGATTGGCTAAAGCTGCTCCCATAGGTTCAAGATGAAGGAGCAGCAAACATGGGTTCTGCAAAGCTTCCTTTATCGTCCTCAGGTCAGTTATTTGTCTGCACTCTTTGGGATGAAATCTCGGAAGTTGACAAAATATGGGTACAGAGTGTGAATCTAACATACAGTCACACATTCTTGCACCATTATTGCTGGTGGCCACACCCCAGTGTTTGTGGACATTTTACAGGCAAACTCGGGGAACATAGATTCCAGCGTGCTCATGTACACCCATTCCACCCTTTTGTGACCTACTGGATGGAGCTCCTGTCAGAGAATAATCATACATGGTAATTCCCAGTCTCCAGACTATCACACAAGGGAAAGAAGTACAGCCACCTGATTACTGGATTTCCAAACAAAAAGAGACTCCATTTTGGGAGCCTAAAGCCACAAAGACAATGACTTCAACTCACGTAACCACTGTAAAAAATACTGCTACCAGGTAGAATAAGAGCTACTGTCTGGGAAAACCTGCTTGCCAAGAGAGACTTGGAGACACCTTGTTAGTAGGCTGCAACTTTGGGGGACATTGTGATCCCAAAGGCCCACATACATAAAGAGTCAGTCCGTTGCAAGATTTGGATGGAACTCACTAGAGAATTATGGTCACAATATCAAAGACAGAAAGCAAAAACTAACTAAAGGGTACCCATAACGTGAACAAAATGTGCTTTTTGCTTTACAAAAAGAAAGCAAAATTGCACTTTCATCCTGCACAAAAACTATAGATTGGTAAGTGTTTGTTTTCCCAAGGTGTAAAATGCCTGCATCATCCAATAACATAAAAATGGCCAAAGGAATTATGATGTCAGGGGGGTCGGAAGAAGGAGTCAGACACGCTGAGGACATGATCAATAGCTTTTACTCCATTTATAAGAAAAAGGTCTAACTTTCCCTATCACTAAAGGGAATACCCTACCTATCTAAGTTAACTAAAGGTGCTTGTCAGTTGTCAGGAAGTCCAAAGTAAAAAATGGCCTCCGTCCAAACTAACTCTATCTGACCATACTTCGATATTTAACTAACTTAAATAGGCCAAGAGAATGTCTTGTCTTCAGCTGCTCTTTTCTTTATCTTCCAATATTCTTTCTATTTACAGTCTTCCTCTACGGTATAGATACTTCTCAATATAATCTCCTTGTATAGTCTTTGAGATCAATTCTTGTAGTTCTTCAAGAATAGTCTTGGCTTTTGTATTTCCTGTGGTTCCATATTTACAATAACTTCCCTTCAGGTCCTTTCTCACACTCTTGTCGTCACTTGTGAACTCTTTCCTCTTGTTACATTCAAGCTTTCCTGAGGTGAGTTTATCTTGACCCATTTTTAGCCTTGCTCTGTCATAACATCTCTGTTTTACAATGTCTTTTCTTATATTTTGTTCATTCAAGATTGCTATATCCTGTTTCTCAATTCATGCTCTTATTTTAGACTTGATCCAGTCTTCAATTCTGAGTTCATAGGGTTTCTTCCTTTCCTCCCAGGATACCTGTTTTCAGGCTCTGCTTGTTCCCCACCTGGGTTGCTTAAACCCCTCCACTACAGGCTTTTCACTTCTTTTCTTAACTGGTTTCTCTTTTGGAATCTCGTCTTTAGGACTGGGACAAGTCTCTCTCTGCATATGATAACCCTCTTCCCTGTTTCGGTTAGTCGTTACTGGCTTATAATTCCAATTATCAGGTCAAGGGGCTCATTACAAGTCCCCCGGTATCTCGCAGGGATGGGAATTCCGCAATCACCGGCACCAGTAATACCAGTGCCAGTGATTGCAGCATTTGTCTGCCGGTAGGGGCATGAATTACCAGCAATTCAGGCCTGCTGGTAGAATACAAACCCTACCAGCAGACTTGGAGTTTGCTGGTCCGGAAAGATGCTGGTACATACTGGCACTTTATTTGAGCCCCTTAGTCTTATTTTCTTGTCCTTAGGACTGAGATTAGTTTTTCTCCTCATATAATAACCCTCTTCCCTATTCAGGTTATTCGTTACTTTTTCATATCTACAATTACGCAGTTGTGATCTTATTTTCTCATCTTTAGGACTAGGATGAGTTTCTTTGGTTTATAATGATGCCCCAGTGGCCTCCCAACTTCTCCCAGTTCCCCCGGTACCTTTCTCTTTGTCAGGGATGGTGGCAGGGCTCGGCTCTCATTCGGGTGTGCTTTCGCGTTCCTTTTGCTCGTCAGCCTCCTGTTCCCAGTTCCTCATTCGGCTCCTGCTCAGCACTCGCGCTGGTGCCTGGAAGCTTTCCTTGCTTCCCGTACCAGCAGTCACTGAGTCGTTCTTTCGGTTGTCCTGCCCACCACACCATGTTTGTGGTCATGCCACCACCGGATTGCTGATCCCTCTCTCCTTCCTCTCAATGTATTTCTCGTATCGAAACATGCCGTGCCTTCGGCATCTCGTACTGTCATTTTCTGCTTCCTTGAAAGTCACAGGCTCCGTGACTTGCCTTCTCCACCTCCACCAGGTGTAATGATGTCAGGGGGATTCCCCTGAGCACCAGGCTCTCCTCCTTCTCTACTACTCGTCCCATTTAAGTATATATCTCTTGTTAAAGAGACATCTTCCTTTTCTCTTGCAAATGGATTTCTTTCTGCATTGCCTTCAGCCAACAGTACAGATGTCACTCTATTTGTTGTGAGAGATAGCGCCCATATATGATGCAATGGTAGATGGCCTAGGGATTTCCTCACAGGAATGGGGGTCTTTGTCCCCAAAGGGGGAGTCTCTGACGATAAGGTCCCACTTGCCTCAAGCTCTAGGGAGGGTCTTGTGGCGCGGGTTCACCTCCCTAGCCTTGCGTGGGGGTGCTCTCCATTGGGGAAAAGGGATGAATACCTGTGATTCATCACAAATGCTAATTCATAACGTGCTTTTACCCAGAGTATGTCCTTTCTGAGGGATTACCTACTCTTAACCACTGGTCGGATTTGGTACCATGTTGTCAAAGCTCTTAACTATAGTAAAGGGACTACCAACAATCTCGGGGAGGCCTAGTGGCCAACTTTAGGAAGGCCTGTATGGACCGTGATCTGAATTATTAAAAGAATGATGCAAACATGAATCATTACACATTCCCCCCATACTCCCCTATCTACATTAATTGGCATTCAGCCCACAGCGATTGTTTGCTGTATTTTCCTGATGTATCAATATTATTAGTGGCATCATTCCTTTATCAATCCACAGTGCGACATAAACCAACACTTTTACTTTAGCCCAAGAGTTAAAGGCTATTTTCAGATCTATAAAGGTCATGCAGAAGAAGCACCATGTCCGGGATTCGTTCTCTGAAATGAAGAGATCAAGGTGTTCACACTGCTTGATTGTATCAATACAGTTAAGTAAGCCAGTCTGAATGAGTGTTAGAACGTTGTCCCTAACTAGCCAGGATTGCCTTCTGTCTATAGATTCCTTTCCAAATACCTTAAACTTAGTCTCTAAAAGGGAAATGTGTTAACAATTTAAGTACACAGTAATCTCCTTTCTTACATATTGCCACAATTGAGGCATCATTCAAGGATGGTGGACTCAAACTCTACCCATGGACAGCACTGAAGATTTCTGAAGGCGCTGGTGATATGATATGATTGGTTACTTATAACGCGCTTAACACCTAGAGGTTTCTAAGCGCGGACCCGGAGTTAAAACACTTGTTGCTTTGTGTCGTCTTGCTTCCAAGGTGAGCACGTTGCCGGTGAGCTATTCTCTTGCTGCAACCAATAGGTGAGGTGACAAAGCTGGGCCAGGCACCTTTTTGATTTTTGATCGGAATCGGTATCTGCTGACTCCCAACATAAAGGATAGCAGAGTAGCAAACAATAACTTTTCGCAAGTGGGCGGGGACAGTGGAGCCTTTCTTGAATCCTTATATGTCATTGTAAAATGGCATTCCCAGATTTTAACATTAAATGGGAATACATGACTGGGGAATAAGCTATAGTTCCTGAGTTCATTTGACTCTCAAAGGCTTTGGCTTTCCTTGTTCTAATAGCTGTTGTGAATTCGTAAGTGCACTTTGTGGGACAAGCTCCATTTTTCTGGCAACAATAAATTTAAAATGAGAACTAAGGAGGACCACACCAGAAAAAACTCTAATTAGGGTTTTGGGCTCTGCAAGCCTTAAATAATACAGAGAATGAAGCCCTTCACTCTTGGTCAAACCAGGGGTATAACCCCGCTGAGCTTTGCTATCTAATTTCAATAGGTTTTGCAAGAAATATTTAAAGGATAGTTCCGGGACTTTTTTTTTATTGTTAATACGGTTCGGCCATGTGTTTTTAAGCATAAATCGGTAGATCGTAGAAAACTTTCCTATGGACCTTACCCGACTTTTCGTCCATTAACGCACTCGAAATCAGCCGCCATTTTGTGATAATCCTATCATTTCCCCCCATCGACCTGGCTCACCTGCGTTTGCGGCACTAAATCATATCCCCCGCCCCTGAAACAGACTTTATCAAAACATTCATATTCCCCGCCTCTATCCGTGACGTGACCGTTCTGCGTAGGCAAACGCGCCCAGGCGTCTTCTACGCGACTCCACACAGAACCCGGAAACCAACACAGATCAGCTCACAACACAGCGCGCCACAATTCGGAATATGAAACTGTACTTTTAAATCAAACCGCAAGATTGTAAATTTGGTAAAGTACATTTATTTGACATCAAATGTTTAGAGAATATTCAGCGATTTGCATTTTTCTTTGCTCTCGATCCAAAATAGTTAGTCTTGAGGCAAGCGATGTTCGTGTGCAGTACACAGGGTGTTGGTTTACGATAAAATAAGCTCTTCGGTCGCACTGATAATCGCATGGCTGTTCCAACAACGAGGCACTAGGCCACCACAACGGTATTATGTTGCATCTAGCCATTAGTACCGCGTAAGGGCATACTTGTACTTGGCGATCGTCCCATAAAATGGTCAGGGTGGTAACGTTGTTCACACGGAGAAGCAATTGGCGGATGTAAAAGCCATCCGCCGGTGTCTGGTACTCGTGACACATACAATAATGAAGGATGTACCTGTTTTAAAAACATAAAAAATGAAATTAGTCTCACCATTAGATCTTTATTAAAATTATTAATTTTATATATTAGGTCGGGAAATTATTTCATAGCTAGGACAGTGCAACTGGGTATTATACGTCATTTCCAGTAACCCACCCCCTCTCCTCCGCCTTTTTCAGAGCCGCCTGAGCGCCAGTGGACCACTTCGTCACTGATATGATATAATATGGCATTTGCAACGCGCCTATACACAAGTGTTTCAAGGTGTGGCGAGGCAGGGAGGGGGGGGGGACAAGGAGAAGACAGACAACGATCCTACTAGGCCAGGTGTCATTCAGATCGCGCAAGTGCAGGGGTAGGGGGAAGGTAAAAGTGCAAGGGGAAGGGGAGGGGGGAAGTGGAGTACAAGGTAAGTAGCATAAAATAATAAATACATAGGGCCAGCTGGTGGCGAGTGCAAGGTAAGTGCAGAACAAGTGCTGGGAAGGGGGGGCTGTAGGATACTGAGACAGTCCCCCAGTGCAGGGGTTGACAGGGAGGCAGTGCAGGTGGAGAGTGGAAGGGCCCAGGACCGAGGTCGCAGACAGTGGACCAGTTGTAGCAGGGGAGAGGGAGAGAGAAAGCAGAAGCAAAGAGGAAGCTTTTGAGGTGCTTCCGTAAAAGGAGATGGTTCTCCTCAAGATAGTGCGCGGTACAAAACAATATGCCACATAGAACGAACAAGTACAACTTAACCCGTCTTTAAAGCTACTGTATAGTAATTAAATTGCGGTATAAACTCCTCTAAAGAGTTACTTACATTATATTTGCATGTTCCATTGTGTCTGTGCGTAGGGCAGCCCCGAAATACCACTCCTTCTATGCCGACGTTATTTCTTCTAATGAACGAACATAAAATGGCTTTCGTTTCTGAAATTATATTCATTATCGTTTACGTTATTGCACCACACCCCCAAAAAGAAGTCTTTCGGGATGGTCCCGGCCTGTCAAGGTCAAATAACAATAGAACCTTATACTGAGTCGTGGGCCATTCCGGCACCCGAGCAAAAAATCAAAGCAGCTGACCTTCACTTTGAACGAGCACACATTCCTAGTTAGCTACATTCAGTGTAAGGCCATGTCACAGGACTTGAAATTTACACTCCATCTTTGCATTTTGTCTGCGTGCATTTGCAGCCCCAGAGAACCATAAAAACGGAGACATTCTATATTTTTTGAAAAATGATTTATATTACTGTTTGGTTTAATTTAATGCGCAAATGAACAAGGTTGGATAGACACATTGCATGTACACTGAGCAATCACTTTTATTTACACAATACATAGCTACACATATTCAATGGGCCTGCGACATGAGGAGACACCAGAGCAAAGTCACAGGTGACACCCGGGTGGTTCGCACAACTGCACGGTGAAGGGAGGGGCAACGGTGGAGAGACACATTGCATGTACACTGAGCAATCACTTTTATTTACACATTACATAGATACACATATTCAATGGGCCTGCAACATGAGGAGACTCGAGAGAACAGACAATCAAATTACAATCATTTAAACCGTGATGTGTATTTCTCAATGAGCTCTGCTTTAGGTGGACATGGAACAGAGGCAATGTTGGGTGGCAATGCAGTTGTCCCCTGCACAGGTTCGTTCACAACTCCATGTATGTGCCTATCTAGGACATCAACAATAAGTCTCTCAATAAACTCATATTGCATATCCTGAAACACTGGTTTGATCACCCATAGTTTACTTCTTTTAGTGAAGGCCTTATTGTAGCGAAGCGTCCCTAAAGTTCCGGTCGTCCTACTTTGTTGACGGCCAACATTATGGTTATGTGCCAAGACCGCTAGAAGAGTCCGATTTATCATGCCCTCCATGCCAAAATGCAATCGTTTTGGCCTGTACTTTAGGCACATATTGTGGAACACCTCCAAATCTCCTGTGTGGCAGAATTCCGTGAGTCCCCTCAAATCTCTTGTTATAGTTTTATCAAATACAATCTTTTCAATGGCTTTGTGAGTGGGTGATGAAGGAATCAACCACTTCTTCTTCCGTGCCTCCTCTGTGGACAAATGGCCATGTTCACAATTGTGGAAATGTTGGTTTGTGGTCCAGCGGTGAATGTTGCTACAGTGTAGCATTACTGACCGCCATTTTTCCAGTAGAATTTCCAACGACCCTCCACATGTTTTTGAGCTCCACCAAAGATGGTTGCTGATTGACTTGGACCACTGTGAAATACCTTGCATATCTTTTTTTTTACCTGCAGCCAACATTTTTTTATTGATTGTTTTTGCAAGATGCCATACGTCAAATTGGTGATTTATATTTTTGTACTCTTCTCTCATTGTCTTGGCAATTGAAACGTGTCTGTCCGTGGCTATCAGGTCGATCACCATTCCCCGCGATTGTAGTTCTTGCAATGATGCTACAAAGCCAACTTTCTCCATGGCCACTGAGGATGTACTTTGTGACACCTGCACGACCACCGAACTCACAATTTTCTTACTTTCCATGTCCTGAAAGTGGTAGGTGCAGTACTTGGCTGAAAATCCTGGGCTGTCGCACTGTCCATCACCAGCTAGCCTGAACCGTTTGCCCGCAAATGTACTATCAATAGACATTTTTTCCATTCTCCAAGCTTCGCTAATGGCTGGAAATAGATAATCGATTTGGTATTTGTAGAACTGAGTTTTCGCAATGAAATGGATTCCCACAAACTGAAAGAAATACTCTAACTTTTTAAAACTTGAACCACTAAAAAGTGCGGCCGCTGCACAAAGTAGATTGCCTGCTGGCAGTTGCCCCAGCATGGGTTGTGCAGACCATGAGAAAGGATGATATTTTGTAGAGGTGGCATGTATTTTAAGGTTAGTGCCTCGAATTGCACGAGTCACATTAATCAATGGCTCCCCACATACTTCCCCACCAACCGAATGCCGACATTTCATCCTAATAATAATATCAATCAAACAACTATTGAATACAATGAATTTGGCCTCTTTCCTTATACTGTCACTCTGCATCCCAGCTGGTTCGGCCTGTAACGTTGAGGACATGTCACTCACATGAAAGGTAGAATCTCTGATATCGTCTTCCGCTATGTTCAGTGATATTGATGGTGTTTCATTGTCGTCCACTTCATTCTCTTCCATTGCAACATCTGTTCCTTCTCCGGCGATGGGTGAATAAAACAATTTCTTCAACTTTCTCGCGGTCTTAGTTTTTGCGGGTGTGGATTCTGTGAATTGATCTTCGACTGCATCCGAACTACCAGGAGGACATTCACTATCAATGGCTGGTGGTGGTATAGCTCCGTTGTCAATCACTTCATATTCTTCCCATTGGCACGATGCATCTCCAGTCTCAAGTCCCTGCCAAAAGGTTTGACAAGCAACATCTCTCGTTCGCTTCACTGTCTGTGTAGATCTAGTTCGTACACCCACTCGCAACTAGAGGACAGATTGGAAAAGGGATGTTCAGTTTAAACACAACTTACAGTATTGAACTATTAACAGTGAAAAACAACATAATATAGTGACCAGGACACTAACCTTCTTTTGCTTTCTTTTCTTTGAAACTTTCTTGCCTCGAACTTCAACATCAGGACGCTGTTGCTCCGACTCGTGTGTGCATGTCTCCACTTCCTCTTGCGCTGCAACGACTATATTTTCATGATAAGCACATCCATCACGCACTGACGCTCCATCGACTCCCTGAAACATAGAACTTTCATTAGTATGTATAATAATATTGAAAACACAAAATGTACTTGTGGACCAATACCCACGTACATCTCAATAGCAAAACACGAATGAACGCATTGTGTAGAACATTCAAACGACACTTATTCACGCATTGTTGATCTAGTTAGATGGAACTGTCAAGATCCATACCTCGGGCTCCGCATAGACTTCCATTGATGATATTATTGAAGATGACGCTTCAGCAACTCCCTGAAACACAGTAATTGCATTAGTATGGTTTTCTATTTTGTTAAAAAGAACATAAACTTTGTGCAGGCGTCAACGGCTCATCTAAATAGACCTGCACAAATGATCAGTTGTCTAAAATAAGTAATGGATATCTAAATATGATTCGATTTGCTCGATCGTTGGAAGTGTCACCACCCAGAGATCTGCATCAACTACTAGGGGTGATGTTCTTGTAGAACATTGCGCCGACCCGTAACTGCATGCTCCCCCTTCTTCTTGGACTAATGCTCCATCGACTCCCTGAAACATAGGACTTTCATTAGTAATGAACACAATATTGAAAAAAGAAGACACATAGGAGGGCGACGACAGAAGGACATATCAATGGCTAAAAACGAAAGAAACATTGTGTGTAACAATCACGCTACAGGAATGCAAGATCTGATGATCTCCATCGATGGAACTGTCCGGAAACATACCTCGAGCATCTGAGTGACATCAACGGTTGTCGTCAATGCGTTGGACTCCTCAGCATCTCCCTGAAAGACAGTACTTGCATTATTTTGGATAACAATAATTATAACTGAAAACAAAGACTAGAGGACGAGTACTAGGGTGTACCATTAGGTAAAATAATGACACGATAAATTAAAACTATTGATTTACATGCCTAAAACAAGTCAGTGGCAGAATAGCTAAGTAAGATTACCCGATAGGCGCTTGAAGTGGCTGATGACTGCAATAACGACACGGATGGAGAATCTTCCACCTTCATATTGAGTGGATACATAAATGGGGAAATTATTGTTAGCTAATGCTACACACTACCGCAAGGCCGAGAGCTAAATCCGTAAACTTGACTCACCAGTGGAGGGATGTGGACGAATAGAGTGGGAATAGCGGTTGAGAGCAATTTTCGCTTCGCTCGCGGTGTGTTCTTCTTTATTAGCAATGATGTGGAGTACATGTCTGAGCTAAAGTGCCTGCTGCAGATGCGGTATCGATCACCCCTCTTGTCCGCAAAGACTTCTAGGACTCTACTTTCAAGCTCAGACGGTGGATATCCGCAATATCGGACCCATTCTCTTATCTGACCTATTGTCTTAGGGAAAACATGCATTATAGTACCTTCAGATTTTTTATGGGTCTTCGAAGGGCAACCGCCAATGGAACAGGCAGGCATTGTGGAAAGTTCTGAAAAGTAAAGATCAACAATTCTCTATGAATACCAATGTGTTAAAAAATTAAATGACACATAAAAGGTTCAATGCAAGGTTCGTTTTGGTTCTTGGAACTATACACGTTATTCACATGCGGATAAGTATTTGAATAACTTTAAAAAAATAGAAAAATAATTTGACTAAACTGAGAACATGTGACTAGTTCCTTGCATGTACTGTCTTGAACGAAAAGAAAACATGGATGCAATTTGATGACTACTAGCAAATAGATATAAATTAAAAAATTGGACGCAAAATGATTATGGTACATGGCCTTACCTTGACGAACAAACAGTTAGATGCAGGGATCAGAGTAGTTTCTTGTCGTAGAACAGGGAGCAGTTCACAGGTTGCAAACTGACGAGTTTGCTCGAAGTGGTCACGGAAGTTCACAGAGACGAAGAGCAGATAACCGGCACCTTCACGGGTTGACTAGCAAAGCGCAAAGAAGTTCTCATTAGAAATATGAAGAGGGTTATAAAGAATTCGAAAAAGGGGTGTGTTTGTGAATGAATGACGTGAATATATCGTGGCATTATGCGGTTTGCAGGGGGGCGTCCAGCGTGAGGGGGGATGCTTGGCCGGAGACACGGGGTCTGGAGGTAGACATGGGAACAACAACCCATGCTCTATAGACCACTTTGAAGTGTACATGGTCTTTGGCACCTCTTGGCCTTTATCGCTCCCTGACAGCTCCACTTGCCAGCGCAAGTACCCCGGTGCGAACTGTCTTTGATAGGGCGGGGGGGTGGATTGGGGCGGTGGTCGTGCAGACAAGACACAGGAAGACTTGTGAATGGAGACACACTTATGTGGATTGCAGGGGGGCGTCCAGCGTGAGGGGGGATGCTTGGCAGGAGACACGGGGTCTGGAGGTAGACATGGGAACAACAACCCATGCTCTATAGACCACTTTGAAGTGTACATGGTCTTTGGCACCTCTTGGCTTTTATCGCTCCCTGACAGCTCCACTTGCCAGCGCAAGTACCCCGGTGCGAACTGCCTTTGATAGGGCAGGGGGTGGATTGGGGCGGTGGTCGTGCAGACAAGACTCGTTTGCCGCAGGGCCTCACCAAGAAGAGGCCATCTAACTGCATGTAAGAGGCAGGCTGCAGGATCTAGTACATGGAAGGCAGGGGGGTGAGTTTATAAATACCTCACCCTTCCAGGAGAATATATGGGTGCAGTTCACCCTGGAGACCCTGGATGCCTAGGCAGTTAGTCAGCAGCAGGCTGGCCTGTGGTGGCAAGGCGGCACGGGCCAGAGGGGGTCATCTCTGTACCCGGTGCCCAAAAGGATGATTTATTATGATCAACCATATTGATTATTTACCTATAACCATGTTTTGTATCAATAAAATCCAACAGCCTTTTATTGCCAACGCTTGAACAAAGTGGTGTGGTAAGTATTTTTGGGGGAGGAGGCAAGGCCGGGAGGCTTGATGCCAACCCGCAAAATAACATATGTATGTCTGCTGCATATGGGTTCAACGGTTATGTGGATTGAAGGTGGGCGGCCAGCGTGAGGGAGGATGCTGGCCGGAGACATGTGGTGTGACAAGACAAGGCACAGGAAGACTATTCAATGGAGACACACTAGATTCATTTAAAAAATCAAAACAACCATTGTTAAAATATATGTTGGGTTTTATTTTAGATCTTAATTTCAATTGAACATAAATAATAAACATTACACATTGTAAAGTTCCGGTTGCAGCACATCCAGGGAAAATCTGCGGTATTGTCCACTGTCGCTGGGGAAATGTTGTCTAATGGCAAGTACCGCACAGGCAGGTATTACTCTCCGAACGCGGTGTCCGAGCCTACCGTGAAGCCACCAAGTGAAGCAACGATAGGCCACCAGCCTGTACCACCTGTGAAAAAGAAAGATGCAAACTGTATTAAAATGATAAAACTTTCTTATCAATGTCGATTCAGGTAAAAAATGTCATTCTGCTTTGAAAAAAATTCTATCTAGAAAATGCACAATATGGAACCAATTTACATGCGTTCGAATGATATGTAGATGTAATTTTATATGTGGGAGACGACCATGAAATAGTAGTGGCATCAATGATATCACAACCAGAGTATACTTACTCGTTACTCGGATTACGCGGACGAACAGTGCCGCGAAGTTCGTGCATAAGCACCATCATCATCCTCAACACGGTCCGTGAGAGGCAGGCTTCCCTGAACTCTGGCAGCTCGGTGATGCATTGCGGACTTGGCTCGCCTTCCGAAATGTAGGCCAAGCACCCGGAATTTTCACGGCAGCAGCAGTTCTCCTCCTCAGTTGGCATTAGCTTGCACCGATTGCACGTGCACCAGGTGGAGACGCCGTCCATGCGACATGGTCCAGGCTCTTCATCTGTTGACTGGTCCTCCCAACTGCCGTCCGAATCCCCATCGTTTTCGCGTGCTTGCCTTTCCAGTAGTTCCTCCTCGGTGTACTCGGGCTCGTACATATACGGCATTATTGTAGCCATTGTGTGGTAAAGAAAGTAAAATAATTTACAGAGATGGTACAGGTGTTCACAAGGCCTAGAAGCGGCGAAGGTAGCTGACCAGAGCACAGAAACGAGTCACAGAATACTCAAAGTAACACAGAGAGAGTAATGGAATCGAAAATCTGCTGCTGTGTGTTGTGAAACGGTGTGTTTATACTTATTGAGGAAAGAGGCGTCCTGCCATTTCCATGGCGACACTTCATTAGCTGAGGCGCAGCGATTGTTGACACGAAACGTGCTTTGGCGTTGGGAAATGGGCGGTACGCGTCTGCTGATGTCAGGCTCAGGGGCGGGGGATTTGATTTAGTGCCGCAAACGCAGGTGAGCCAGGTCGATGGGGGGAAATGATAGGATTATCACAAAATGGCGGCTGATTTCGAGTGCGTTAATGGACGAAAAGTCGGGTAAGGTCCATAGGAAAGTTTTCTACGATCTACCGATTTATGCTTAAAAACACATGGCCGAACCGTAGGAACAATAAAAAAAAAGTCCCGGAACTATCCTTTAACTGATAAATTACTCAAAGTTTTCTTAAATTTGTAATGTGAACAATATATCCAGTGAGGAGATGGCCTTGGTCAAAATGCATTACATCTAAGGAGTTCTGGCATTATCAAATAGCAGAATGAGAAAATCTAAGTTACATGATGAGCATTTTATGGCTGTAACATTAAAAGAAATTTCAAGACAAGCTTTGAAATTTGACAATGAACTTGGACAATGGAGGGCATTCACATTGTGCTTTAAGGGGATTTCATAATGCTAGCTGTCAAAAAGGGGGATCAGTGCTATGACGTATACCTCATCCCAGCTTTCTAGATTCATGAACACATTATCCATATACTTTTCAGTTCCTGTTCTAAATATATACTCTGCAGGGGAATCGCAGGTCATTCTTCTATTCAGACCGCTCACTGTCCCCAGATGGACCATAATCCAATCCTCATAGCTTGGATACCCCAAAGTCAATTTAGGGCATCCAAGTCTTCATTCTTAGCTTTTGGCAGAACAATCACTGCATTCAAATCTCCCATGATTAAGCAGGTTGGGCAGATAGCATTACTTGAAAGTGGGTCTACACAACAGTGCAACTTATTAAAAAACCTTATTACCACTGACCTTTTATTGCTATCACTGTTTGTGTTGGAAATATTTATAACATCACTTTTGAGCACCACCCCACAGTTGCCTCCAGAATATGCTGTTCAAAGATAGGGTAATCTGACAGTTGAGGTTGTGGCCCATATAATGAGACCCACTGTTGCTCAACACTTAAGACCCTTTGAAAAGTTGTATATTCGGAAACAGGGGTGGCTGGTTCATATGGGCGGTACTTTGCTACTCTTCTTGCATGATGGGGTGAGTATCTTTCTGACAATTTCTCCATCATAGAACTGCAGTTGGAGTTACCAAGCTTTGCATTTGCATGGAATCTGCAGGTAGGTAGATTATTTGCAAATGCGAAGACGTGTGGTTCCATGCCACCCTGCACTGTGCCAGGAGCCAGAGCTACTGCAAAGGAGCCATGCCCCCGACACATATGCAACATCACACAGGGCTTCAGCTAGACAAGAGCTGAAGTGTTTTCATGGCTATGCTGAAAATGGAGCATTGTGGGGTACAATGAGGGTCTATCACTCCTTCCCCGTTCTCCCTTTCTCAGGTTTCTGGGTTGCACTAGTAATAAGGGAGAGAGATTAAGGCAGATAACCTGTGCAGAGTGATGCCCTTTCTAGGCACGGCTCATCTTCTAACCCTGCCCAGAAGAAGAGTCACCCAGCACTAGTGACCCTTTACCCCTGTGTGCCACTGCAAGGGAAGAAGAAGGACCTGAGTAGTTGAACCTACTGGAGAGATGTTATGATGCTGATACAACCAGGCTGGTGTGGGACAGTGGGGTAGCATGGGCTTTCTGTGGGGCAATAGCATATTTTTGGAGGGCAGTGTGGCAGAGACGATAGGTAGATCCTGGACAGCAGTGGCAATGCTGGCACAAAGGCCACATTATTATCTTTGGGAACTTGCAGAATGAAAGGGGGCAGTGTGACCTATATTGAGGTAACAAACATGCTTGCCTTTGGGCATACACAGATGAAAGGGTGCAGTATTGCAGATATTCAGTACAGAGATGGCACTGCTGACTGTGTGGGACGACCTCCTTGAGGTGGCCGATCAGGGGGATTTATCGCTTCTGATTATGTTAGATCTGTCAGTGGTGTTTGATGCGGTGGATCATGGTATTTTGTTGCAACCCCTTAGTGAGATCGGCAATGTCTCTGTACATGGATTGGGGTGGTTTAGGTCTTTTTTGACAGATCGGGAACAGCGGGTTTGACTTGGGGGCTATCTTTTGGATTCCCTTCCACAGACCTCTGGTGTTCCACAGGGTTCTTCTCCTTCTCCTCTTATTTTGAACTTATACCTGTGACCTCTTATGGACATCCTGAGGAAACACAAAGTGAAATTCCACTTGTATGCGGATGATACCCAGGTGTTCATAAAAGTTGGGAGTATAGAGGAGACTTTTGAGATAGTGGAACATTGCTTGATGGAAGTTCAAGAATGGATGTGTTCGAACCGGCTCTTGTTGAATGCTGGGAAGACAGAGGCGGCACTGTTTGGTCCAAAACATCGACTTGAAAACTGTAGGCGCCCTCCATCTCCCTGATTTCTGGGCTCCCATCTGGCTCTACTACCCAAGATAAAAAATCTAGGTTGTATTTGGGAGGAGCAGGGGAGCAAAGCACAGGTGAGTGCGAAGGTTCAATCAGTTTTTTGCACCATATGTTTGTTAAGACAGGTCCTTCCTTTTATACCTGCTAAGGATTCTGCAACAGTCCTACCGACCCTTATGAACTTACGTTTGGACTATTGCAATGCTCTGCTGACAGGTATCCTGATCACTCAAGTCCGGAGACTGCCCAAAATGCAGCTGTGAGACTAATATTTGGGGTGGCAAAATCGTCTCCAATTTCAGACTTGCGGCTTCACTGCATTGGCTTGCAGTGAAGGAGCGGATCAATTTTAAAACCCTTTCCATGGTATTCAAATATGTTAATCAGCTGGTTCCCAGTTATCTTGTGGAAAAAATCAATTTGTATATACCATCTCACCAGCTGCACTCGTGTGATTAGCTTTGCTGCAGGTCCCGCCTTCCAAATATGTGTCTTGGGTGACCCAGGATATGGAATATATGGTCCAAAGTTCTGGAATAAACTCCCAATAGAACTTTGAGCATTAAAAACATGTACTGCTTTTCGTAAAGCTTTGAAGACGTATCTTTTTTGTTAAATTTGGGAAACTTGGTAAACTGGCTGATTCACTTGGGCATCAGTGTTTGTGGAATCTGGCAGCATCCTTTTAGATGGTTGACCTTCTGTCGACCCCTGCATGTTCCAGCTGCGCCCAGATACGATTGGGTTTGTTCGGTGCACGTTACAAATTACTCAATTCAATTCAATATTGTGACAGGTGCATTAACATTTTTAGCACAAGCAACCTGAAAGGGGGTGGTAGCATGGCATGGTATGGGAAAGGCTGTCTGGTTATCTATGACCATACCGGCATAAAAGCTGGATAGTGCAGCATGTATTGAGATAGGGGCATATATTGGACAGGTGCATATAGTGGACACAAACAGCATGAAATTGGGTCAGCTCTGACATGTTTTGTTGAGAGGAGCGCATGATATTCTTTTGGAGCAAGCAGCATGAAAATGTGTTCCACAGAAGCAATCCTGGCCTGTATTGTTGAGACAGGCCTCATGATTTTCCTCCGGCACAAGCAGCATGACAGTGTTTTACAGTTGTAATGCTGGCATATATTGTTTGACAGGGACATGCTTCTCTTTGGGCACAGCCAGCATGAAACTCTTTTGAAATTCTCTTGTGTACTTTTTATGTCCTGCATTCTATCTCTGTAATTTGTCCTTTACAATGTACCATTACAACCCAACCTCAGTTTTAGCCGCACTGGCACAAGTTGAATGGATCTAAAACTGAAGTGTTGGTGGTGGGACCCCCTTTGGCCTCTGCTCTTTGGACTTCTGGCCTCTTTCTCGGGGTCCTCTCCCTGTCCCTACCACTGTAGTTAAGGATCTCCTCTACTTTGTCTATGGATAATCACATAAAGTCCCAGATCCAAAGGTATAACCCTGAGCAAAGCAAAGGACTTAATGATGGACCCTGGTGCCATAACCAGATGTTACAGCCTGCTGCCATGCTGTTTTTGCTATTTGCGCCCTGGTTCTGAACTCTTAGGTGCGAGTAATAAGTCTTCTTTTTTTATTTTTTTTAAACTGCCCCCTGCAGTATGCTTGCAGATCTCAATTGAGCCGGTCATGGAAGTGAAAGAAAAGCTCTGCGCAAACCCTATCTTTCATTTCCATGATCAGCTTAAGGCAGAGCGCAGTGAAGTGGAAGACCAAAGACAGCAGAAAAGGTACGTGTGGCTAGTCCAGTGGGGTGTAGGAGTGGATTAGAAGACTATGGTAGAAGCAGGTGGTGGGAGATGTAGGAAGCACACAAGGACATGTCAGGGTGGTGGTAAACAGGTAGAAAGATGGCAGGCAGAGTATAAAAAGCTGTCAACTTGCTCAGAACACATACTCAGGTCATGAGATTCAGCCCACAATCAAAATAACCTGATTGGCTACTGTGCCCAACCCCGGTGCTAAAGATATATAGTTTGTACAAACAGGCACATACAAGAAATACAGCCAACAATTCCCCAATGATTAACGAACATATGAATAATAAAACAGTTCATGAACTATTCTTCTCACTTTCCTCTAAACATAAGCCTGCTATGCTTTCCCAATCTTCTTATTTTAGATATAAATACTGTCAAAACTAATATTCACACTGATGCATTCAATTTACATAATTCTGGATTTTGTGAGGGATCAGGAATGAGACACGGACACAGAGACCTATGGTTTTGGTCATAAACATTTTTTGACAAAGAAAAGGGGTTTGAGAAACACCTCTCTGTCCCTGCACTAAGAGGTGTTACCCTACATCCCTACCTCAAACAAAACTAAGGTTCTGTCGGAGGTCAGAATGTCCAAAGTAAAACATCCTGTGTCCAAAGGACTATCCTGGCCCTCACATTCTAACAATATTTACACTAGGGGGAACAGAGTAATGTCTTTGGCCTTGATTTATAAATGATGTATACATGTTCAATGAAAGGAAAACTTCAACAAAAAGGTTCCAGAAGGATAGAGTTCCTCATTCCAGAGGGTGCTTCCCTTCCCCCGAATTTCTCTTCAGTCTCTTTTATAATCAAGTGTGTCAGTTCCTTGAGTTCCTCTTGAATCACAACACAACTGGTACGAAAAACAACTTGGCTCTTGTCTTTATCTTGCTAGAATACCTGGTATACTCTCCTGCCAGGTTTTCACTCCTCTTCTCTTGATTAACACCACAACTGGTAAACAAAACAATTTGGCTGTGAGTTAGTATATCAGTAGGACACCTCATGTACTTCCTTGGCAGGTTTTCACTTTGGGTTTACACAGCCTTTTTTAGAGTCCTGATATATCCTTCTCAGGACCTCTTTAGGTAATGTATTTCATATACACTGTTCAGCTTGTACATGCCTGGTGTGCTTCCCTACCAGGGATTTCTCTTATAACCACACTTGCAACTGCCTGTTATTCTCTCTTGCCATGACTTTCTTGTATGAACACACTTTCAATTGCCTGGTATACTCTCCTGCCAGGACCTTCTTTTATGCACATACTTGCAACTGCCTGGTATACTCTCCTGCCAGTGCTTTCTTAAATAAACACACTTGCAACCGCCTAGTATACTCTCCTGAAAGAACTTTCTTATATGTACACACTAAGAACTGCTTGGTATACTCTCCTGCCAAAACGTTCTTATATATTTTCTTGCACCTTCAATTTGCCTGGTGTACTCTACTGCCATGGCTTTTCTCATGTGGGCTCTGCTCACATCTCCAAACTTGATAGTCTCTTATGTTTGCTTTAACTGATAATGTTTCTGCCTGGTATACTTTCCTGCCAGGGCTTCTCATACATGTGTATTTCATACACTCACAAACTTGAAAGTCTCTTTTGTTCTGTTCTCCCTTTTTAAGAGATGCTCTCTTGCTTTCTTTTTGATATGCTTCAATAAAAATTATTGGTGTTTCTCCTTCGGCAAGCCGGTGGAGGTCATTCAGCATTTTCTTCCTTGTTGCTGCCTCTGTTCCTCGGCTTCTTTGCCTCTCGTGGTTTCTGCCGGGATCTTTTGCGTAGTTTCGGGCTTCGGTAAGGTCAACACCTGCAAATGCCCTGGAGCTCTCTGTCAGCTTCTGGTGTTCACACAGCAAGTTCTCTCTCACGGTCAGCTTCACTTTTCCTTTTCCTCGAGTTGGTTGGCTCCCCGGAATACTCTCCAGCCCCATGGTCTCTCAGTCCATACTGAGAGGATCAGCTTTCTCCTGCCAGCAGCACGCTTCAATCAGATGCTTTTCCTGCAGCTACGTGCTCGCAACAACTAGTGTGCAGCTTGTGCTCTTCGCCTTCTTTGTTCTGCATTACTCGGCTCATCTTCCTCGTCCCAGTATTTTTGGGAATGGAAGTCCGTTCTTGATGAATTGCATCTAAAGTCTGGGTAAGTGTTCATAGTGGTCTTTAAGGGCAAGTCTGTTCTGGATGATTTGTAGATACAGTCTGGGGAAGGAGTTTTCATGTGGCAAGTCAGACTTTGATGGTTTACATCCAGATCTTGTGAGCAGGTTTTCAGTAGCCTTCCTAGATGGATGACGGGAGGTATAACAGTATGCCATTAAGGCATGGGTGGGGTATTTTCAAAATAAGCAGGGGAATACCATCTCTTGTCCGATGTTGCCCTGATACTCTGCCAGAGTCTGTCTCCCCCCATGTGATCCTCCCTCATATCGCCGCCCCAAGGGTCAGGATCAGGTAGAGGCTGCCATCCCCTGGCCACATGGGGAAAGGTTACCATGAAGTGATGACACCATCGGATTCATCACAATGTGCTGATCTTCATAAACAGCATAACATAATTGCAGACATCCTACCACAACAAAACCGATCCAGCATGACTGTAATGCATAAAGCACATTCTTTTTCCTACACTATTCAATTAATCTAATTTCAATATAAAATGTAAACTTTTACTTTTCGATCCACTACGTATCATCCATTATACTTTGAATGTCTTCTAGGTATGTCATAATTCTTCTTTATACACATTCCTCAAGACACAAACATAATGTGCCACATATATATACTTGCATACCACCAGTTACACAGGGTAGCTAAAAGAAATGTGTGCTAGCTGTTTGTGTCATGGGAACCATGCTTTCCTATGCTTGAAGCAGAAGCAGCAGAAATCCTGCCTCCCAACAATTTCAAACGCTGTTTCCATTTCCTAAAGCATATAACCAATCTCAATGCTTTAAACATTTGCATAAAGTTATTTTACAATAAGTAATTGTTTACCATTTCTTGCCTTTTTCAGCCTCCAGCTCTGCAGACAGCACACATCCAGGTGGCACACCCACTTATTCTATTGCCTTTTACTGCCTTGCTAAAGCTTTTGTAAAGCACATACGTTGCAGTTGAAGTTCAGTTTTATACTAGGTCAAGCAACAACCACTGTGATATCACAATTGAAGCATAATAAGTGATCACACAAAAGTAGTAATTTTCTTTTCTCATTACAGGTCAGTACTAATGTCACAAGTATTATGTAATAAAGCAAATATTTACAGGCCTTTTTTTACAAGCATTGTTGTATATGCATTAACATTAACCTATTTCCCAAATCAGTGTATTTCAACCTTACATACATTATTGTATTAGAATTCACATTTTAAAATTTGGAAGGGATTACTCTGGTATGCAGTACAAATATACAATGCCAGTTTATTGCACATTTTTACATGTATCTACTATTTACTGTATTGTTTTAACATTCTTGATAACTTTTCAAAATGGTTTTTTAAACATACCTGCAGAATGTCTTCTTACATGTAATGGCTGTACATCCTGAAAGAGTAAAGCTGTACAAATCTGAAGAAAAAAAACAGATTCTGATGTAGAAGCCCTAATTCATAATACAGACTCTCAGAGTTCAAGGATACATCTGAAACATGGGCCCCAAACCAGCACATCCCTCTATCTGGTATTTGCCAATAAAAGAGCCAACACAGAGGGAATTGTGGTATGCAAACTGAAGGGCAACCCAGCTTTATTAGGAATGTACAGCTGGGGGATAAACAAGATCAACAGACAAGCTCTCACTGAGGTTGTCCTCCAACATTTCAACAGGAAACAGCAGTTTATATAGTCATTCTGATGTCATCATGATCACTGAGTTATGAAAACATATTGCTCCTGGTCATTGGTTCCCTCTGCTAAACTGCATATATAATTTCATATGTCCCACAATAATTATTGGATAACTCTTTATCTAAGATCCCACAAATAAAACATCCCATAAAATGTGCTACATCAACATGCTTGAATATTATTGGTAGGCTCTAAATTACTTCTGCTGTGAAAAGGACATATGCTTATCGGTTAACATGCAGAACCACTGACCTTGAACTGCCGGGGGTATCAACAATTATGCATGTGGATGGGAGGAAAAGACCAAGCGTGTCGCTCTCAGTTCCTAATTAAATAAAACAACCCATGTTATCTCAGCCATGATGTCTCGAGTTTCGAAGAGTTTGTCCTCGCTCAATTGACAAGTTCTGGCTTCCCCTGTCTTGCCTCAGTAGACGCCCCATTCTGCCTTGAACATTATGAATAACTATTGTCATGAGTCATGCTGCTTTGACAATGTTTCATATTTTCACTGTGGCATCTATTTGTGATTTTGCTGCATCTGTGCGTGTGCGTTAGGCCTAATTGATTGTATAGACATTAATCTGTCAGCAACCAAGATATTGTGCCTGCAACTCCTTGTCCAATGGGCTTGATATCCATCTGCTGTGTTATTATAACTACTTCCCCTAACTGGTTGAATGGCCACTGCCAAAGACACTGATATCTCGTTTGTTTATGAACACCCTCCTTCAAAGTTCCCTTGGCCTTGAACATTCCTTTGAGGCAGCCATTGTCCAGCACTACAGATTTTCCTGAATTAACTTTTTTTGTTTCAATAGCGTGCTTGCTGTGAGGCACTCTTAAATCTACAGAACTTTATTCTCTACTGTGCTTGTCACATTTTATCCTTGCAGGACACCTTCACTTTACCATTTACCAATTTCCTGATGCATGTCTGTCATATATCATCTCTTCCTATGGGTATGCAGCATCCCTTATCTACCTTGAAATCTTACAATCTACATGTGTAGTCAGTTCATTATTTCTGTACACAACTTCCTGCCACCACCTAATCTACTCTATTTTAAAGCACACTACTTGTGCATGCTAATGCCTTCATGCTAGACCCAATCTGGCTCCTAATTGTGTAGTGGCAACTATCTTAATTTTCATGACAGCTGCATTTTCAGGAGACTTCAAAGTGCAGTTTCAAATGTGTCATTTCTCACCTTATAACTTTGTTTTTTTCCGTGGAAGGCGGGGTGGCAGCTTGCAGTAACTGCCCCACTACTTACCCCCCTCTGGTCGAGTCATTGACCATTCCTTCATATGGTCTGGTCTCATCACATTATAGCCTTCGTTGGGCAGCCACACTTTGATGACCCCCTCACGTTACCTCCTTGTGCTACATATTCTGCTGGACTGCATGTCATAAACCAGCACTCACCATACTCATCACATTTCATCCAGCGCTCATCGTAATTATGGATATCTGTTGGACATGTAAACAATGCCCCAGGTTGTCTATATGACTGACTCAATGGGTACATGGGACAAAAATCTCCATCAACAGTTTGAGTGTGCTAATGTACTGTGTCATCCACATTAACCATTATTGTCATTTGGAGTGCTTTTTTGCCTGCCTTTTCACATTGGCTTATTGCTATTTTCAAAATGCAAAAAGCAATTAGGCCCAGTACCAGAATTGCCAACTGTAAGTTGAATGCATCTGTCAGCTAGGTAGGCATCCAAGAGAATAGATAACTGAACCAGCTATCATCCTCAACGTCATCCACTTCCTCCTCCATTTTATTATGCAGCTCTTTCAAGGAGTATATGGCCTCTGTCAAGGTCCCATTCTCCTCATCATGTGCAGGTTCATACCTACAGTAACTTGGCCCTATATTTGCGCACACTCCTCCCTCTATAGCTGTGAGGTGGTCAAGAACATATCTGTTATGTAGGGTCATAAATCTGACCGCTCTTAACTCCTCCTTAATGGCAATCACACGGCAGGCATTTCAGCATTTCAGTCCTCATAGAAGAAGGAGGCCATGTTGGAAGGTGCACAAAGCTAACCACCTCATGGCCAGCTGGTGCAAGAATAAGTACAATGAGCCCTCAAATGAGGTGGAGGGGCGGGAGGACCTCCTCTTCTGAAAAGTGGGCGCTGTCATTGCAGGGGGAGCAAAAAAGCAGCGCTCTCACATGCGCTTACAAAATAAAGAAAAATTTGCTCCACTGCCCAAAGGGGCGTCCCTTATGTCTGCTGTGCCTGCAGAGATGTAATTCAGTCTCCTGGTGCCCTGTGCAGGCAGCTGAGATGGTTCCAATGTTGACAAGGAGGAAATTAGGTCAAGTGTATCCAGGGAGGGGCCTTTGTTCAGGGGGCCGGCTATCACCTAAGGCACCCGATTGATGACCTGAGCCTGGCTGATTGCATAGGGCAAAAAGAGCTAGTGGAAGACAGTACAGCCAGTCCTTATGCAGTGTATTGCGCAATCTTGATATGCAGTGTTTCAGGAGGCCATTGAGGTGCTCCACTACATCATTCGGTTGTGGGTGGTAGGCCGAACAAAGCTTATGCCTAATGCCTAGTAGGGATGTTATTTTTGCAAAGAGCTCATTTACGAAATGGGCTCCATTGTCGGATCTCAGCACCTTGCACACTCCTAAGCTGGGGAATACTTTGCAAACAAGGACTTTTGCTGCTGAAATTGCATCTGGATGGGTGCTGGTCCTGCTTCTATCCATCTGGAGAAGGGACACACCATCACAATTGCATATTTGTATCCTCTGCATGTTTGAGCTATATCAAAACAATCTACATGCAGGTGTCTAAATGGGCCAGTTGCGTGGGGTTTGGTTCATCTGAGGGTCTTAAGTGCATGGCCTGCTGTTTATTTCTGAAAAGTTGCACAATTGATGATGAGGTTTGCCACCCCCCATTGTCTTTTACTCTTACTATGGCTGCTCCCATCATTCTTATCCCTGAATTCTGGTCTATTGTTGAACTGTAATCAACAAAAACATTTACTCCTGTTTCCAAAGCCACCTCTTTGGCACGAGGTACCACATCATGATAGTCTGTGCATGTTGTACAGTCATGAACATAATCATCTTCCTGCACGGGATCTGTTATGTATTTTTCTGGATTTACTGCATTGCATCTAACAAACTTATTGGATGGATTTGTTAGAATTACCTCATATCCTGAAGCCCTCTGTTTAGTCATTGGGCCTCATTAGAAGGTTGGAGGTAACCATGCCGCTTTTAGCGGCATGATTGCCTCCATACCGCAATCCAGGCCCGGGTTCCTCGAATGAGGAATTACTGGGCCATTGCAACCTTGGCGGACCCAGTAATTCCCCGTCCGAGGAATCCGGACCCGGTCCATCCCTATTCCCATTCGAGCCCCCATAGGGCTCAATGGGAATGGGGATGGAGCTAACAACGGGCCCGTTAATGACGGGCCCGTTGTTAGCTCCCTGGTCCCCTCGCGGGACCCAGTAAGGATGCCTGGTTTTTCCAGGCGCCCATTGTGGGTCCCGCCAGGAGACCTCGTAATAGGGTGGAACGGGTTTACCGGCACCGGCACCTTTACCAGTGCCGGTAAACCCATTCCGCCAACCTTATAGGGAGGCCCATTGTGCTTTTAGGTTTCTCAAGTATTGCAAAAAGTGCATTTATTTAATTAATGTATTTATTTATTTGAATTTATAAAGCATGCAGCGGCCCTGGGGCATTGTGGTGCTGTTACAGGATACTTGCTGAGGTGAACAACAGTTTACATAGAGTGATGCAGTAGTATGGCATTTGTACAATGGTGTGATACAGTAGTAATGGCAACAGTACGTAAACATTAGCATGGTAACAGGTGCATTTAAGCGGTGTGGCATAGAGGAAGTAATGAGTTCCACTGTATGTTCCCCGTATAATGTCACTGGGCAGCCCATCGTCACAGTGGACAACTTTTCAAATGCAAATGCTGCTGCAGCCAAAGCTTGTTTACATGGGTAATAACCTTTCATTACGGGTCTAACAACCTGCTGTAATATGCCAAAGGTTTACGTCCCATTGAAGTCTTTTGTGTAAGGACAGCCGTCATCACTACTCCATTGCAATGAACTGTTGCAACTTCTTCACTGTATTTGTACGAGGTGTATTGCTAATGGCCTCTGCTCTTTCAGGTGTCACTCTCCTCCCTTCTTTTGATATTATTTTGCCCAAATAAAGTACTTCTTCCGGACATTATTGCATTTTCTGTTTGTCACCTTTGTATCTTTTCTCAGCTAGCAACATCAATTGCTGTACTGAGTCATTTCTGCACTATTCCTGAGAGTTGCTGCATAAAAGCAAATCATCTACATACTGCATGCTGTATGATGGCACTGGGAGTTTGTATGTTTCCCAAATCCATCTGCAGCACCCTGTTAAACACACTGGGGGATTCACAGTACCCCTGTGGAAGACAACAATGTTCTAGTCTTACTCCTCTATAGGTAAATGCAGTCAAATACCGCAATTCTTCATGAAGGGGTATACTGAAAAATGCATTTTTAAGATCAATAACTGTGAAATGTGTGGCCGTGGGAGGTATGTTACACAATACCGTGGCAGGAATAGGTACCACCGGAAATCCAGGCTTTACAATGTTGTTGAAGGGGTGTAAATCTTGTATGAATCTCCAGGACGCCCTCTGCGATGTTTTGACTGGGTACACAGCAGTGTTGCAAGGAGGCTCTGATGGCACTATCACTCCCTGTTTCATGCGCGCCTTTATGGTTTCATAAATACCCTCATCTGCTTCTTTGGACATTGGATATTGTTTCACTCGAGGTAATATTGCCCCTTTCGTCAATTTTATTTTTATTACTCTAATCCCTTTTAACAACCCTACAGCATATGGACTGGTTGTCCATAGTATGCTGGTTACCTTTGCCAAATCTTCTTACATAAATGATGGTACCTTTTTAGCTAGCATTATTTGTTGTGGCACCTCTGTATACTCTATTCTCAATTGACATGGTATGCTTATCTCAAACAATACCTCATCATCAGAATCACTGTTTTGAAACAACTCGTCAACTGTCAGCTCAGTCAGTCTGTCTGCTGCATCAAGGGCTATTACTGTCTGCCAACTCACACCTTCCTCATCAGTGCTGTATAAACTCACTCTGTCATCCCTCACTACAGCCATCTCTAGCCCAATTGTAACCAGTTCCCCTTCAGTTACATCTGCAGGTATCTGTGTTCTGAATAAAAAGTCTGTGGGTAGTCTCAATAGCTGTCCCTCAATGCGGGGAAGCCATGCTAACATCACTTGTACTCCATAGAGAAATATTTCAGGATCCGGTGGTACTCCTCTGTGTACCCTTTTGCCATCAAAGGCTTGTATGTATTCTTTTGCTGTCTGGAAATGAATGCTTGGTGTAGAGCATATTATACTGTCCTCTGTGAAAGATATTGACATATTAAGTTTGGCCATAAGATCCCCTTCCAATATGTTAACAGGTGTCTTCCTGGAATACAGGAATGGGCTAGCTACCGTCTGCTCTCCTACTGAAACAGACAAACTGTCAGTGAAAGAAACCAAATTTGTAGCCCCAGAAAAGCCTTGAGTGTCCATGAATATTCCCATCATTGGAAATCTGCCCTCTCTGACACAGTATTGTGTCTCTCCAATGTTAACTAAGAAAGAAAGAGTCCAGTCGCCTATAGATATCTCCACCATCGGTGCCAGTTCAGGGTCTGTGGTTACTGATAGGATAGGGCACATCAAGTTATTCTGTTGGCTCTCCTATTGGGGGTACATATTTAGTCCTGTCCCTGTAAAAAGGTTCAGCCCAACCACTGTTGCTCCTCCTATTCCATTCCTATTCATGGTGTCTGTGTCAGAATATTGGTATCCCACTGTGTCACTGCTGGTTGTGATTGCACTGCATGCATTCTGTGGTTGCTGTGGTGCTATCTTTGGCTGTAACTGTGGCCCTTGGGACTGCTACATTGGTTGCACCTGATGTGCTTGTGTATGATCTGGTGGATATTGTGTGCAATTATAATAACCATAATCCTGCTGTGATGCACCATATGGTGCTGGATATGCAGTCCCCCCTCTTGGCCCATGCTGCATTGCACCTTACTGCATTGCTCCTCTACATCTGCACACGTGTGAAATGTTTCCTATTTTCCCACATGTCCAGGATATTGCTCCACGGCTCCTGGGTCCTCCGAAGCATGTCTATCCCCCACCAAACCCTCCTTGGGGTGCTCCAAACCCAAATCCTCTCCCTCTAGGAACAAATCCTCTTCCTCCTCTGGGGTACAAACTATTCTCCCCTCTTCCCGCAAAATGACCACCCATGCCCTGCTGTGGCATAACAGCTCCCTGTCCATTATTCCCATCTCCTGTATTTGTCAGTACTGCCTCCTCTACCGCCATTTTGGATAATTTCTTCTGCACCAATTTTGCCTCTTCTTTCTGCCTTTCCTCTGTTTTTGTTTTATCCTTCTCCTGCTTTAACCTACAGTGGTGGACAATAGTCAATTGTATCTCTGGCCACTGCCTCATTTCAATCCCCACAACCTTTTGTAAATTCCTCTGTACTTCTGCAGGAAGGCCCTGACATAAAATATGATAAAACACTGGTATGTTTTTATCCCAATGGTCCTCATTTTCCAAAATGCCAACGTTCTTTAATGTCTTGGATATAAGCAGCAGGGTCCTAAGTAGGCCCCATCTTCCTAGTCATTATGGCGCTCATGTCAGATTGGTCAGGAAATAGCACACTCATTGCCTTCCACACATTTTCCCTCTGGGTCACAACAACAAATTGTGCTCACAATCTAAATGTTCATACTTACCTCATCAACCTCTATCAAACAATACTATCTGCTACACTCACAATACACACAAAAAAACACCTCTACATGACCTATCTCACATCACAACACAATTCCGGCAATCAACAATTAATACAGCTTGAACAAAATAACAAAATATAGCTATCTTCCCAGTGGGGTATCCTTATTTCTCTATCTCATTTACTCCCCCCAAAAGAGGCTGGGCCCCGAGTTACCCTGCTATGCAGCCTTCCGAAACCTTGTCAAATAATCTTATTTATCAACTTCTCTGTTTCATAAATACCATACAATACATTTACCCACCACCAAAAGTACTCCGGAATATAGCATACTAACATCCGTGGATCTTTGAGGATTATGACATCAGGGGTACCCTCAATCTGCCAGCTCATCCTATGCTTCCAACCGGCGATGGACGACCAAGCAGGAATTTGCTCCAAAGTCGACTCCTACTGACCTCCTGTTAAGTTGTGCACAAAATTACTGCTCTCCTGACCAATCTGTGTCCCGAACGAGGGGCGGAGGGGGCGGGGGCCATTCAAACTCCACAAAAATCCAAACCGTCCTCTGCTGCCAGATGAAACAGGGGCCCAAAACCAGCACAGTTGTTTTTTTTTCCAATAAAAGAGATAACACAGAGGGGATTATGGTATGAAAAATGCAGGCCAACCCAGATTTATTAGCAATGTAAAGCTGGGGAAAAACAAGATCAGCAGGCAAGCTCTCACTCAAGATTTTCTCCAACATTTCAACAGGAAACATCATTTTATATAGTAATTTTGATGTCATCATGATCACTGAGTTATGAAAACCTATCGCTACTGGTCATTGGTTCCCTCTGCTAAGTTACATATATAATTCTGTATGTCGCACAATAATGAATGCATAACAAGAGATGTTTTATGGGTGGGATATTAGATAAAGCTATCTAAGATCCCAATAGGTGGGATCTTAGATAAACATATCTAGGATCCCACCCATAAAACATTCCATAAAATGTGCTACATCATCATGCTTGAATATTATTGGCAGGCTCTAAATTACTTCTGCAGTGAAATGGACAAATGCTTATTGGTTAACATGCAGTGGCACTGTCCTTGAACTGACGGGGGCGTAAAGAATTATGGGTGTGGATGGGGGAGAAGACCAAGTGTGTCACTCTCCGGTTTGAATTAAATAAAACAACCCATGTTATCTCCACCATGATGTCTCAGAGTTTCAAAGAGTTTGTCCACGCTGAATTGCCAAGTTCCGGCCTCCCCTTTCTTGCCACAGTAGATGCCCCATCCTGCCATGACACAATATGAATAACTATTGTTATGAGTCATGCTGCTTTGGCCATGTTCAATATTTTCATCGGGGCATCTATTTGAGATTTTGTCGCATCTATGCATGTGCCTCACGCCTAGCCGATTGCAGAGATATTAAGCTACCAAGATATCTTTCAGGCAACTCCTTGTCCCATGGACTTGATATCCATCTGCTGTGTTATTATAACCTCTTCACCTCAATGGTTGAACAGCCACTGCTGGAGACTATGATATATTGTTTCTATAAGAACATCCACCTTTAAAGTTCCCTTGGCCATGAACATTCCTTTGAGGCAGCCATCGTCCAACACTACAGATTTTCCTGAATTAACTATTTCTGTTACAATAGAGGGCTTGCTGTGAGACACTCTTAAAGCTACAGGACTTTATTCTCTACTGTGATTGTCACATTTTATCCTTGCAGGATACCTTCACTTTACTATCTACCGATTTCCTGATGCATGCCTGCCATATGTCATCCCTTTCTATGGGTATGCAGCATCCCTTATCTACCTTGAAATCTTCTAATCTACTTGTGTAGTGAGTCCATTACTTCTGTACGTGCCTTCCTGTCACCTAAGCTACTCTATGTTAAAGCATACTACTTGTGCATGCTAATGCCTTCATGCTAGGCCCTATCTGGCTCCTAATTGTCTAGTACCAACTATCTTAATCTTTATGACACCTGCATTTTCAAAGTGCAGTTTCAAATGTGTCCTGTCTCACCTTATAACTTTGTTTTTTCTGTGGAAGGTGGGGTGAAGCTTGCAATAACTGCCCAACTACACATCTAAACTCGTAAGCTGATCTTAGATGGTTAGATTAGCCGCTCTGATTGGTAGATATCTCTGTAGCTGCTTGAATGCAACCAATAAGAATGATTTGAAAATGTATCAGTAGAATGAGAAGAAGGAATCCCATGTGCTCCTGAACAGATGTCTGCAGCCACAAGCTCGGATGGATCACATGGGCCATCCGGGCACTCTGTCATGCCTTTATCGCACAGGCACAGAGAGAGCATTATCGATACTTGCCGACTGTCATCTCTGTCCGTGGATCACAGGAAGAACAATGATGTGTTTTTTTTCTATAGGGAGAGTTGACACACTTCAATCTGGGCATTGCTTACATTATAGAGCAGAACAAGAGGTATGTGTATGTAATTGGACACGTATGCATTCATGGGTACATGTGTAAAGCACTTTAGTACCTTACATGACCTTGATAGCATTAATTAGGGGGTTATTTTGTATGTAGTGTATATTATTAAGTAAATCAAGTGTTACCAAAGAATCTTTGCATGGTGAATTACAAACACCCACACATTCATTGGGAAAGTAATACTTTTATATGTTACTGAATATCTTCCAATTTGACATGAACCATATTTACAACATAAAGTATTCCACAAAACAAAGTAACACAATGGTTTAATAAAGCAAAAATATGAATGTCTACTTACAGAATTGATTTCTGATATAAATTAGAGTTTGAATACACCATTGGGTAACTACTTTAACTATGCCACAAAACACAAAATGACAATTCTCAAATGTTTTGTCCCAGCACGTTATCGTACAAGTTTGCCAGTGGGGCACCTGAGTTACCTCCAGCTATGAGCTGTATTACCATGTAATCGAGGGTGTATTCAACGTGGAACAAACAACACAGTTTTCTATTCTTTACAACATATTCTGCACCACCCTACCCATACCTCAACTCCCCAAAGATTATTTTATGTGCAAAACAAGTGTGTGTGTGTTTAGTCATTTTCCTACTGCAGTCTCCATGGAGCATCGGCACAGGCCGCAAACCAAACATGCCACCCATTTCAAAATAGTTAACGTTCCTCATGTTTCTGACTTGGCCAATCAGCGCCTTCACACGGCTCTGCGAACAGGAGGTCAATGAATCAGGAAGGGAGTCCAAAGACTAAAAACATTTATCAAAATTATTTGTACCTTCTTTTCGGGCATTTATTTAAAAAGGGCTGGACGAATTAACACCAAATTTGCAAAAGCATGCTTTCAGGACCAGGCCCCCACACCTTGTACAAGTTTGGTGTAAATCTTCCAGTGGTTCGGGCTGTAGCCGCATGCAAAATATTTTTACTATTCCAGTCTATCTGGATTTTGGAATCTTTGGTACCCCAGTATAGGTTTTCCCCCTCTGAACAAAACTGCACCAAACTTTGCAGAATCATTCAGAGTGGGTCTATACTTTGTTTGCAAAGCGTCATTTGGATTTGACATATGGCGCCAAAGTTATAAGCTGCCAAAAATTTGCTCTTCCTATGGTAAAGCTAGTTTAATCCTAACTAAAAGGTTGCAACTTTTCTTTAAGGGACAAACAGCCAAGCCCTCCTTGTTTGCTTGCTCTCCATGCACATTGGAACAGAATATGCAACCATTTAAACAATTTCCCACCGACACCTTTGGTTCTCAGTCCACTCATGGGTGTTCCACTGTTCTGCCTGTTTCCCAGAAGGACCCACAGACTTTGTGTTACTTTCTAAGGGAATAAGGTTGATGCCTGACCTATGAGACATCTTCTTTTTAGTCAGGACAATAGCTGGAGTTCATCGAAGCCCACTTCATTTTATTTTATTATAGAGTTTCTTGTGGTTACAATTAAACCTTATACACTCTGTTTACATGCATACAATACATCCTTTGTTAATACATACATATTGCTTATTATCCATATAAAAAAGATTAGATACATTACTATAAAGAACGTTATTAAAACATTGATGTTTAAATATTAACTAAAGAAACTTGTTACAATTATTACATTTCATCAACCGATTGTATTTAATTTCTTATTAGACCATCTTATCTTAAAGAGATACACCAGAGTCTAACAATGGTCAAGTTAAGAGCTAAGTTCCATAGCAGCAGCGTTCCTAGAAGAAATAGACGTCCCTCCTATCTATCTCATGCATGCACATTTTAAAAAATACAGTGTAATCCTTCTGTAACTCAGAATATTCGAGAAATAGATGTTTGAACATGTCTATTTCATGTGGTAATTTAGGCCTAATTCAACACTAAGGTTGAGAAAATATTTCTTCTATTTGATTATTGAGAAGAAGAACAATCATCGTATCATTTTATGTTTATTCTGGAAAGTTTTTCTGCTCCAGGCTTTCATTGGCTGGAACTGCAGGGGGAAATTACATTCATATTTTCATGTTCTTTTGTGGAAGAGCACCTCTGAAAACCTGCAGAAGGCATATCCTGTGACTTGAATGGTAAATTCATTGGTTTGCAATTTATTGAATTATGTCTTGGGACAGGTTTGCAAGCCTCCCCGGAAGATCAGAACACCCCTTGACTCCAAGGGCTGTGACCATGGATGTTAGTGCCAAGGAGTGGGGAGCAGCACAGGAGGCCTTGCGTATTCAGGATTGGTACTCTCCCCAGGAGCTGAGGAGATCATTGATCTGGAGAGAGTTTTCAGCGTTTGGTAGGGTGATTTAGTTATTTGCCAAGTTTCTAGAGGGTTCTGCTGTTCTGGTGAGGACGGACACATTTGTAGCCATGCATTGTGTTGACATGTGGGGTAGGAGGTGGAGAATGTCCTTGTATAAAACCTGAACCAGATCTCTCTTCCTTTCATGGGGTACTACCGGTTACTCAACCTTTTTAATTTGATTTGTGCCCTCTTCAGCAGCCCCCATATTGACCTCTGATTATCCTTTCACAATGTCTGGCTTCTGAAGGTCTGTTTGATGTCATGGGGCCCTCACTCATGGGGAGATTGCCTCCCCTTTAGGAAGCCACCTAATCACTTGCTTGTCATCTCTCCACTTCCCCTTCTAACAAATGTTCTTTGCTAGATCAGGAGAAATGTCATCCTCATAGACGCTTGTTCAAATGCAAGGTGCTATTTCAAATTCTCCTACATTTTTTTCCATTGACTCCTTCTGCCCTTGTGCATCTGACTAGACACCGTCCTGACTGAGCCTGCATGAAAAGGTCAACATGAGAAGTGCATATCAAGGATATATTCTTTTCTATCCGGGGTTCAATGTGTACTTCTCTAAAGGCTTATGCTCAGCATCAATTCTCCCTTTAAGGGGGTTCGGTAGGCATGGCCTTACTCCTCTCTACTGTAAACTTGTAAGTGTTTTAGATTTATTTCAGGAAGAAATTTTTTAGGAACATTGTAGTTTCTTTCAGAGCACCTCTAGCCTCATTGAAGGTATTTAGGGAACCATAGGCAAACATGTATTCTATGCTACTAGACTATTCAAGAGGCTTGTGACCTCCATACCCAGCGGCCATTTGCCTTTTCCCTCTCAGGATTTTTCCCTGGTACCCAGGATCTTTCAGTCCACTCCTGTTGAGGTTTTGGAATTAATTCATCTTAAACTATGGTGGGTAAAGTTTTTTTTCTAGTGCCCATTAGCACCCTGGGAGGTACCGTCAACCAATGAGAAAACCCAGAATGCTGGCTGTATTCACTAAGGAAAGCCCACTTTCTGAGCATTTTCATTGGTGTGAGGCGCTTTCCTTCCCTTCCTCACTCTCCCTTCACCTTAGCATCCATGTACCTCACTACGTGGTGGCTAATGGTGTCATGAACCGTCGTCTGCGTCCCTTCTGGACTTCCTGGTCCCTGACCCATAGGAGATTGAATACAGTGATCCTTCCAACATGGCCGCTTGAAACGGAACGCTGCTTGCCAGTCTCTACGCTCCACGCTGTACGCTCTACAAAACAGACATGCCCCCGCGGCTCTGTGTGTCTCAACGCTACCGCTTGCTGTAGTTGGATGTGTGTTGCCAGAGTTCGCTCGGGGCTTTCTTCTGATTCCTGGTTCCCGGTTCCTTGAATCCCCCTTCCTTCCTCCCATTCCTCTTCCTTACCTCCGAACTTCCTGGACTTTCACCCGCACTCGGGTCACAGCGTTCCATGCATCCGAGTGCGAACATCATTCCTTCCTGATATCCGCCCTGGACATCTGAACGTACCCGGGAGTTGGATTGCGAACCTCATGCTGGAATCCGAGGACCAGCGCTCGGGTTTGTACATATCCCGGACCGTGAGAAAGAAGACTTCACAGAAGGTCACAAGCAAACAACAAAAGCAGGTGAGAAGGGGAGAGACTTGTGACAGATTGAGACACCTAAAAACCATACAGATACTGAGAGGGAAGCCGCAGTTCAAGACCTCATGCAAGGCATGCAGGAACTAACCATGGAGGTCCAGAACCTTAAGGCTGAGAATGCTGCATTAAAACAGCTGGTCTTGTCACGTGACTCTGCAACTAAGGAAAGCGTGTTATTGGGAGGAGTAGTGGACAAATATGATGGTTCTTCAAATACCCTCCATGCCTTCCTTGATTCATGTTTAGTGCACTTCACCTTCAAGCCCTACTACTTTTCCACTACCAGAGCTAAGGTAGGCTTTATGATCTCACACCTCACTGGTAATGCCTTGACCTGGGCAACCCCCCTAGTCAATTCGGGCAACGCTCTCCTGGATGATTATGATGGGTTTGTGGAAGCTCTAAAGGCCATGTTTGATCGCACAGAACAGGTTTGCAGTGCTCAAGAATGTCTACTCGAATTTCAACAAGGATCCCAGGATATGCTTACCTACGTGACCCGTTTTAAACAACTCGTGAAGGAAGCAGATTGGTCTCAAGAAGCCAGCTTCACCCCCTTCCGAAGCGGTCTGAATGAAGAAATAAAGCACGAGTTAGCTAGGGTAGCTCGCTCAAGCTCCTTCCAGGCTCTCATGGACCTTTCCTTGGAAATAGACTTTCAAATCGAGGAAAGAAGAGCAGAGAAAAAGAAGTCTAAATTGACTCTCCAAAGGGCCGCCACAGACCATCCGTCTAGACCTGAGCCCACAGTTTCTCCAACCCCGGACCCAGAACCCATGCAACTGGGGGCCTTCCGTGGACCCATTACCCCACAAGAAAGGATGCGACGGATTCACACTGGTCTGTGCATGTATTGCGCCTCTGATAAACACCTTGTGAGAGTATGCCCTATTGCCCCTCCACGGCGTTCAGGAAACGCCAGCTCCCGATCATAGATGGGGCAAGGGTTCGGGAGAGAAATGTTTGCACCACATCAATTCCATCCTTGAACTCTCCTGGACAAAATAATCTTGTGGTTCTACAGGACTTTCTATTGCCTTCCAAGAAAGAATCTTACTCCATCCTGGCATTAGTAGATTGAGCAGCCATGGGCATATTCATAGATCATGATTGGGTCACTAATCACAACATTCCACATGAAACTCGAGGGACTATACAACCAGTTGAGGCTATTGATGGGAGACCTCTGTCTTCAGGACCCATAACCCTTCAGACTAAAGAAATTCTACTCTCTATAAACCACCATCAAGAGAGGATCAAATTTGACATTATAAAATCTGCCTACTATCAAATGGTTCTAGGCATGCCCGGGTTACAAAAGCATAACCCCTACATCAATTGGGCAGCAGGCTCCTTGTTTCTTGGTTCTGAACATTGTATGCCCCACTGCTTATCCCTAGATTCCTTACCAAAGTCGTCTGAAGACTCACAAGAGAGTCAGCAAAATCCAGTCACCGTCTCTAACATCATCCGGATTCCCAGGGCCTACCAGACTTTCACAGATGTATTTTCGACCGCTATAGTTCAAGCTCTCCCTCCTCATAGACCAGAGGATTGCCCATCGATACTGAACCTTCAGCAGTGATCCCTTTCGGGAGGGTGTTTATTTTATGAGAACCTGAAAAAAGGGCCCTCCGGGAATACCTGGATACTAACTTGGAAAATGGCACCATACGACCATCTAAATCCCCAGCGGGTGCTTCCTTATTTTTCGTTTCCAAGAAAGACACCAAGGAGCTCAGACCATGTCTAGATTACCATGGCCTTAACCCGTGCACTCTCAAGGACCGCTACCCATTGCCTCTCATCTCCGATATCTTCGCATCAGTCAGAGGTGCAGTAGTCTTCACAAAATTAGATCTAGGGGGTGCCTACCATCTTATTCGTATAAAGGAAGGTTGCAAATGGAAAACAGCCTTTAGAACTCCCTTTGGCCATTTTGAATACCTGGTTATGCCCTTTGGACTAGCTAATGCCCCAGCGGTCTTCCAACGTTTTATGGACCGAGTGTTTTCTGATATGCTGTTCATCTTCGTCATTGTATATCTGGACGACATACTGATATACTCCAAGGACCATCTAAAACATGGAGAGCATGTGAAGGCAGTCTTACACCGTCTACGTGAACATAAGCTCCTGGCCAAGCCCGAGAAGTGCCTTTTCCATGTATCAACCATTCACTACCTCGG
This sequence comes from Ambystoma mexicanum, assembly GCF_040938575.1. Lineage (NCBI taxonomy): Eukaryota > Metazoa > Chordata > Amphibia > Caudata > Ambystomatidae > Ambystoma > Ambystoma mexicanum. The sequence goes on along the minus strand of NC_090937.1, from coordinate 725,147,536 downwards.
ATTTGTTCTTAGTCCAAAGGGGATTGGAATGGACTCCTCGAAGGTAGACTCCATTTTATCCTGGCCCGTTCCAACTACTGTAAAGCAAATTCAATCCTTCCTGGGGCTTACTAACTTCTACCAGGAATTTATACCAGCTTTTTCGGAGATTGTGCATCCTATTGTTACATCGTTAAAGAAGGATACCCCCTTTCTGTGGACCTCAGCCCAAGATACAGCATTCCAACGGTTGAAGACGGAGTTCACACAAGCCCCTATCCTAGCTCAACCCGACATTGATCGACCCTTTCTTGTTGAAACTGATGCTTCCACCCTATGCCATTGGGGCAGTCCTAAAACGGGAATTGGGTGACAAGTTAGAACACCCCATTGCCTATCTTTCTCGCACTTTGACTCCCAGTGAAACTCATTATTCCGTTCTGGAAAAGGAATTACTAGCCATCCATCAAGCCTTCACTGACTGGCGTCATCTCCTCCTGGGAGCCAAACACCCGGTGCAAGTCTGCACGGCCCATCAGAATCTTCAAGTCCTGCAATCCCTGGAATGTAGAAACAGTCGTCAAGCACGTTGGGCCTTCTTTTTTGCTCAATACCAGTTTCAAATCCATCATGTCCCTGGAACACACAACATAATAGCTGATGCCTTATCCAGACGTCCTGATTACCAACCCCTTCAAGATCAGACTTTTCCTAAAATGTTTCCCCACAAAATATGTGTTGCCCAATCACTTACCCTCCTCGAGAATATTCAAATTCAAACTCAATCCTCTGAAACCTGGAAGGAGTTTAAGTGAAACAATCGATGGAATCTTTGAACAAAGAACGGATATCTGTTCAAGGATAATCACTTGGTCATTCCCACTCCTGGACTAAGACAAAAGATCACCAGCCTATGTCATGATACTTTTCATTCAGGACACCGTGGCATCACCAACACCATCCATCTAATACAAAGACAGTTTTGGTGGCCGAAGATGAAGGATGATATTAGGATCCATATCCAGACATGTGCAGTCTGCAATCCAGAACAAACATGATAATAAGAAACCGGCAGGTCTCCTGCTCCAACCAGCAATACCAACAAGACCCTGGGAAATCATTGCCACGGATTTTATTGTGGAACTACCATCTTCCAGGGGCTACACAGCTATCATGGTTACTATTGATTTGTTTACTCATGTGGCTCCTTTTACACCTTTATACAAACTGCCATCCTCATCTGAACTTGCCGGAATCTTCCTGGAACACATATTCCAGCTTCATGGGCTACCCTCCAAGATCATTTCTGACCGAGGACCCCAGTACATATCTCAGTTCTGGAAACAATTATGTCGTATGCTGGGAATCCAACGTGCCTTGTCTTCAGGTTATCAACAACAGACCAATGGAGCCACTGAACGTGTAAACCAAACTCTGGAACAATATCTTTGTTGTTTCGCTACCAAGGTCCAAGATGATTGGTCACTCTTAATACCTGTGGCCGAATTTGCTTACAACAATTCAGATCATTCAGCTATCAAAACCAGTCCTTTCTTCTGTAGTCAAGGATTTCATCCTTCAGTTCTACCATCCGTTCTCCCACACCCTACTCCAGTTCCTGTGGTTGATTCCCTGATTGAAACCCTTATTAATGTACACAAAAAAGCAAAGGAACACTTCTAAATGGCCAGAAGAGACGTTAAACATTATGCAGACTCCAAAAGAAGACCTGGACCTTCCTACTCAGTAGGCGATAAAGTCTGGTTATCCTCGAAGCTCCTTCCCCGACAACTGCGCCAAAATAAATTGACTCCCAGGTATTACGGGCCCTTTTCTATACAAGAAATCGTCAATCCAGTGGCCTTTCGACTACGACTACCAGAATCATGGAAAAGGATTCATCCAGTCTTCCACACCTCCCTTAAAACCATATCTTCAGTCATCTCGAACAGCTCCAAAATCTACCCCATCGATTGTCAATGACCAACTCGAATATGAGGTTTCCAGAATCTGTGACTCTAGGTACCGACGTGGTCAATTACAATATTTGGTCGAATGGAAAGGATACCCTCCCAGTGAGCGCACCTGGGAACCCATGTCAAACATGAATGCCCCCAGGCTGGTTCGAAGATACCATCTTATCCATCCGGGCAAGCCCGGAGGTGCTGGGCTTCAGAGGAGGCATACTGTCTTGAACCGTCGTCTGCATCCCTTCTGGACTTCCTGGTCCCTGACCCATAGGGGATTGAATACAATGATCCTTCCAACATGGCCGCTTGAAACGGAACACTGCTTGCCAGTCTCTACGCTCCACGCTGTACGATCTACAAAACAGACACGCCCCTGCGGCTCAGCGCGTCTCAACGCTACCACTTGCTGTAGTTGGACGTGTGTTGCCGGAGTTCAGTCAGGCTTTCTTCTGATTCCTGGTTCCCAGTTCCTTGAATCCCCCTTCCTTCCTCCCATTCCTCTTCCTTACCTCCGAACTTCCTGGACTATCACCCGCGCTCGGGTCACGGAGTTCCTTGCCTCCAAATCCCGGACCGTGAGAAAGAAGACTTCACAGAAGTTCACAAGCAAGCAACAAAAGCAGGTGAGACCTTTGCTCGGCCCTGACTGCACACTTCATCACAAAAACGCAAGACATCCTTTCCTCCCTCTCTTCCACCCCACAGCATACACCAACACCGGAGCCTCCTTTGAACCCCCTCCTATTACCCTCTCCGCTCTCTCAACCATCAAACCTGATGAGGTCACCAGACAAGTCCGGTCTATGAAGGCCTCATCCAAACAGGTGGACCTCTGCCCCTCTAAAACCATTAAGTACAATATTGACTCCCTCGCCCCAGCCTTGGCTGATCTCCGCAATCTCTCCTTTTCCACTGGAGTTTTCCCAACTGCCCTTAAGCACCCCCTTGTAAACCCTCTGCTGACCCCTCCATTCTGGCAAACTACTGCCCTATCGCCATCACTCCTTTCTTGGGCAAACTCCTGGAGAAGTTGGCTATCACTCAGTTGACCGTCCACACTGAATCTATTGACTGCTTCCATGAGCATCAGTCTGCCTTTAGAGCATCCAGAGACACACAAACTGCTCTTCTGAACACCCGTGAAGACCTGCTCTCAAATCTTGACACGAACATTCCCTCTGTTCTCCTTCTCCTTGACCTCTCCTCTGCCTTTGAAACGGTTAACCACAACATCCCGATCGCACATCTCCATGACACCCTGGGAATCATAGGTGAGGCCCTGGCGTGGTTAATCTCCTTTCTCTCCGACCGCCCATTCCAGGTGGAACTCGGAGCCTTTCTCTCAATTATTGCTCTCAGAACATGTGTCGTTCACCAGGGATCTAACTATCACCCTGGTTCTTCAATGTCTATAGGGGTGCCCTGGCACGTGTGATTGACACTTTTACCTCTAACTTCCAGTGCTACGCGGATGACATGCAACTATCTTTCAGGCTACCCTCAGCCGCCTCCTCCTCCTCGCTCATATCTGACTGTCTGTCCGCTATTCAGTCATGGTGTGCTGCAAATGACCTCTGCCTCAACGCCAGTAAGATTCGAATTGGGACCCCAGGTCCTGCTTTCCCACTTTTGCTCTGGCCGGCCTCCCTTGGCCCTGCGCCCGCACCGACCTGCGAGGAAAAAAACCTTGGGGTCATCTTCGACTCCACTCTCTCCTTCTCCTCTCACATTTCTGACATCTCTTAGAAGACCAGCTATCAGCTACACCTCCTCAGAGGTACTCTTCCTTTTCTCACTTTCCCCCAGTGGCTCACTGTCTCCAGAGCCTTGGTTCTTTCTAGGCAGGACTATTGCAACAGCCTCTTCCTCAACCTCCCTTTTTCTGCCCTGCGCCCTCTGCAATTCATCCAGAACAGAACTGCGAGACGTATCCTTGGCCTCAAGCCCTGGGACTGCATCTCTCCAGCACTAAAATCTCTTCACTGGCTCCCTGTGGCTGCTAGGATCAAGTTCAAGACCCTCTGCATTGTTCACAAGGCTTTCTGTGGCCTGGAACCTACCTACCTGCAACACTGCCTACCTAAATATTGTCCCTCACGAGCCCTCCGCTCTTCTACCTCCAACCTTCTGCGAGTGAGCCTGTTCTCCAAGCAGAGATTTGGAGGGAGATCCTTATCCTCAGGAGGTACCTCCCTCTCGAATAGCCTCCCTGCTGCCCACCGTCTTGAGCCTGACCTTATTAAGTTCTGGAAACTCCTCAAGACCTTCCTCTTTTCCTCTTCCTTCGCTCTACCTCTACCTTCCTAATCTAGCCTTCTGCTCTCTCCATCTCTCCTCCTCTTCTATACAGCTGCTGACTGGCTGCCTGGTGTACCTCAGAGTCTCACTGGTCCTGGGCACTCCAGCCAGTCCTCCCTCACACTTTGCCTGAGGCCCTACTCCCACCAACTTCCACTGCACTTAGAATAACCCAAGAGAGTGGCTCTCTCCGCTCTTACCCCAGTCTCAGCCAACTGGGTGCACTTGGACCTCCCCCCTCCCTGTGACCTTCTATGCACTTTTACGTCCCAAATGAAACGTGCCTGATGATCATCTGTCTGTTCTCCCTTGTCTTCTCCCCTTAATTGCACTGGTAAAACTGAAGAATCGCTGTCAGGCCTATTTGCTTTGTCTCAACTTAAATGTATCTTACGCACTTACTCTACCTATGCAGACTATTATCGTCTCAGAATTTCAAGGGATCTGAGCGACTGTTGTTTTTCCCCTTGTTCCCTCCCTCCTTGAGCGCTTGGAAAGACTTTCATGTGTATAGGTGCTATATAAATAAAACTTACAATACAATACAATCTACCGCAGTTTGACCCGCAACTGGAGTGACATTAATTTAAAAAGGTGTCTAATGAGAATACTTTCAGATGGGGAATATTTATTTTATTATACCAACATGTATGTTCAGTAGACACCATTTAGAGGTAGGGTATCTCAGAACAAATAAAGGATATCTCAAACAGGTTGACCGGTTCAACCGGTTCGCTTGGGCCTGAGGAATGCAACTTTATTCAACGGGTGTTGATTTCCTTAGGAAGACAGATCAACGTTATCTTCTTTTTAGGGTCAGGTGCAGATGCTGTTATTGTGCATCTTTATATCTTATCCCTGTGTTTCTTTAGAGGGAAACATAAAAATAATATTTACATCAATCGGTTAAATGAGTAACCTTTGCAAGAACAACATACAGAGTCATGTGTGAGATGGCTAGAATCAACGTGCTTACGTTAGATTAGGTTGTTTTTGTTCAGTTCCTAAACCCACATATGGACTACCCTTGGTGTAATGGTTCACCTCTGTTTAATACAAAAGTCAAAACATTTTTGTTTTTTATATATTTAGAGTGACGAGAAACCGCACTCTTGTATTACGATGAAATAACTATCAGTAACAGACCCATTACAGGCATCACTGAACGAGATAAGAGATTCCATAGTTTCCATATACCTACTGAGCGAAGAATTCACTCATAACGCTGGAATTTTGGAGGCCCATCCAGTAGTATGCCAGCCAACATATTGGGCGTTATTTATACTCATGCATAGCAACACGCGTATGTCGTCATCAGGTGCAGGGCCACATGACACATGCCACGTGGTGACAACATCGAATTCATGCCTCTATTCATCTGCCAAGTTTTTGGGCAACATCTTTGAATGGAATTGCGAGTGAAGGGAGTCTATTTTCATTTGTCTATTTGACAATTAGAATGAAGGACATATGTTGTTCTCATGTCTAGTGTGCACTGTATCTAGTTGCTAAACAGTGCCACTGAATTTCCTCATGAAGGCTGATCTTGTCCGTTTTTCAATCTGGAAATCCAACTCTTTTCTCAGCGTGGCAACATAGAGCCCAAATGACCCCCTCTTGTTGGTCTCTTCACTTGTTAGAAAATTAGTCCAGTGAAATTGATCAGCTGAGTGATCTGATCTGCTGAGTGATCAGAGTTGACAAAATGTTCCACTATGGGTGTAGTGAGATCATTAAATCTAATACAGGATTTATGTTCAATATCCTCATTTTTATCGATCTATTGGTCATGCCCATACATGTCCATGCAGGCTGCACCCATATATGCAAGTATTACCAAACAACAGAATACTCCAGTTGGCTTTGCCATTAAGAAATACCATGCCACAGCAAGAAAACATGTCCAGACTGGCTGCACCAATTTGGGCCGGTATGACCAGTAAGAACACTCATAATGATTGATTTATCCTCAACACTCGGAAATAATACCATGCCATAGTAAGAAAACATGTCCAGACTGACTGCACCAATGTAGGCATGTCTTGCCACGTAATCAGATTTACCATGTTTCCTTTACCCTTGATCTGATTAGAAAATAACATACCACAGTAAGAACACATGTCCAGTCTAGCTGCCCCAATGTCAGCATTTTAGCACTTATCATGTTTACTTTACCCTTGATTAACAGTAGAAATATCACGGCATTATAAGAAAACATACCCAGACTAACTGAATTAATGTAGGCTAGTGCAGCTACTTAATAACACTTATCATGTTAACCTTACCCTTCATTCTCAGTAAGAAATGCCATGCCATAGCAAGAACATATGTTCAAACAGACAGAACAATTGCAGGTCAGCATGGCCAGGTAAGCACACTCATGTTTTTTTACCTTCGATGCCCAGGAAAGAAATGCCATTACACACATCTAGCCAGTATTATACGCTCACTCCCCGGCCCTTCACACATACAAGCATACTCTTTCATGCAGCATACGCACTCTCATTCACATACAGATATACAACATGCACTCTGGTATTCACCTGCGCATTCATACAGCATACATGCTCTCAATCACCCATGCACCCATACAACGTTGAGATAACCCTAGCCCCTGTCTTACAGAAATAAACACAAAAGTAAACGCAGACGCATTCATAGAAGCACACACAAACAACTCCTTACATGCATGCATATTTACAAATACACAAACATACTGTACATACATGTTCTTAAATACTTGATTTACCTGATCACACCCCCAGCACACCATCACCACACGCAACACTTTGATGCAGGCAGCACACCGTCCCTTGTACAAACAGAGCACCTGGGTTGACTGTGCTACCTGGCACTGTACTTTGGGTGAGAGGATATGTTAAGTTATGTTATTTTGCATTTATATAGCGCCTTATGTACCATTGGTATGGTCTGAAGGTGCTGGTCGGTTGAACGCCCTTGGGAACCGAAGTTCGGGTCAGTAGAGAGAGTAGAGAGAGTCCAAAAAGTGCGTGTGCGCACCAGGTATGTGTGCAGCGGGTGCGGAATTCCTGTGGTAGCTGCTTCTTAGCGGTAGGTGTGGTGGTTGAGAGATCAGGAGTATGTGTTCGCTCTAGCCGGAATTATCCAGACCGAGTGTGGCTGCGTTAGGCCTGAGGAGAACGCCTGGCTGGGGGGTGTGAAACCAGCAATGTTTAATTAGATATGTACATGTAGATTAACATTCCAAACATCTATTAGAATGTTGAGGGGCAGTGGGTTCACACTCGTTATGGCATTTCTAACTTGTTCTTTCTCCAGGGGCATGTGTGCCTGCAAGATACGCCTAGTTACAAATGTCAATTTCCTCTCCATTGTCTACTGTCCAGTGCAGTGATTCACCCTGAACATTGAGGCATGCAGTCATGAATCTATTTTTTCTTAGCTTGTGACAGCAGCCAAATGCAAGCCATTCCGAAATGACTCCACGAAGAGGGCGATTTGAGGGGCCATTCTGGTTGCTAATTTCAATATTTATATAGAGACTTTTGCTATTATCCATGCTGACAAAGATGAATATTTTAAGGTTTTCAAAGAAAATGATGCACAATAACACTCTCTTAATTGACATTTCAGAAGTAATAAGCAAGAGGAGCCATGTGAAGACCAGTCATTTTCTACTGGTAACATGCTACATTCCTGATCTGCAATGAGGTTGGGCAGTGTGCTAGCTGGGGCCGTCCTTTAAAAGGAGACCATCGCAATGTTTTGCCTACTGTAGATCTTAGGCACCCGTGTTATCGGTACAGCGTGCTATTCGAGGTCAGGACGTTCACAGTATTTGCAATGCATGCTAACTGTTCTTTTAAGAAAAATAAAGGGTTACATTTTCAACCCAATGAAGGGAGCGTGCCTACGCCTAGGTTATTTTATTATCACGCATTAATATTCAAAGAAGGGCTATCTGCATCTCTGCCGGGAACTGGAGAATAACTAGCACAAACGCAGCCAATCTGGCTTATTTACCTGACTGGGCCAGGGCCTCACAGATCCGAGTTGAAGCATCTCCGCTTATAGGAAGTAATGAAACATCTTCGTGCACAGACATATGAAGCAACTTTGAAGTAGTACTTGATTTAGAATGTATTTCTACAAACACACAATGTCCTAAAAACCGTGCTGTCTACAAACAAATATGAAGCCACACATGTACCTAAGAAAAAACTGAACACACAAAGTTGAGAAAAACATCATGTATGTACATTTATGCAAAGATCAAGCCAAACAAACAAAAACATTAGTTGAAAAACATCCAAGCATTCAATTTCGGATGTCAGGAAACCACAACTGCCTTCAATAGTTCCCATTGTCACCAATTGTAACCCTTCCAAACAACCTTATGGCAATGACCACCTAATCTATAACTATTCTAGGGGGTGGGGGGCATTTTACTATTGAGTGGCACGAAAGGGCTCAACATCCGTTTGAAGGTAACAGTCAAAACATGTGGTATTTTATATACTTCTTGCTTTTACAATACCACCTAATTATGGGTTGGAATCATATTGAAGTTTTAATGCATGGGGTGGGGTGCAAAGAAAGTAATGCATGGGGTAACTAAACAATATTTAACCCATGCACTTGTTTCTATGTAATCCACGAGATAAATATGAATGGGATTTAATAATTCATAATTCATTTGGCATTTTAAAACAAGTGGTATTTAAAAAAAACACATGTTTTTTTACCATTACCAACATAATTATAATAAGGCCCTAAAATCCTCATTAAATGTTAGGCCCACTTATTTTACCACTCCCTTAATTATGAGGTGCTGGGAATTGACTGCATGCAGTATTTGTATGAATACCACTTGCAACAAATATCGACTGATTATGAATTTGAAATACCACAAAAAAACTCCCATTTTTACATTGACCCAAGAGGTGCAAGTAAATAAAATTGCAGCCACTACCCGTAAGTTTGCATAGTTTTGTTCCTGCCAGAAAGGGAAGCACAAGCTGCTCAGGGACATCTAAATAAGACTACTTTTGTCATCCGATGCACATGATGGTCATGAAACACCCTTTTGTGCATTTCCCTTTTATTTATTTTGTGCATTCACCTTTAATTTATTCGGTAGCATTAGCAAGCCATTGCCATCCTCCAAGTGAGGACGAAAAGGATTTTTTTTAAAAAACAATAACATGCACGTTTCACATACTCATCCCTTACCATTAGTATTTGCATAATTAGGCATAATTTCGAAGGTACTGCACACAAAAATGATAATTTGCACCCAGGGACGGGTGCTCGGCCAAAAAGGTGGCTGGAACAGCGATGAGAATACACGTTCTCCAGGCCGCTGTTTCCAGCCATGCAAGGCCCTTCCCCGGGTGGAACTATCTTTTTTTAATGTGGGCATCCAGCAAGGAGCCTCTCCCTGTTGCCTCACCACCCACCGACCTGCCACACCCCCAAAACATTCCATAACCCTTCCCCTCACTCCCCACTTACCTGCTGGACCTATCTTTATGCTCTGGTTCCAGCGCTCTTCCCGCTCCCCGCCGTTGCCATAGAGATGGAAAACTATAGCGACAGGCATCTTTTATTTATTTCAATTTTTCTTCTCAGGTGATTGGCGCCACATGAACAGCCAATCTTCAGAGGAAAAAAATAAACCATTCATACCCCGGATAAACCCTGGGGTGCAAATGGCTTTCACCCCCGCTGTAGGATGCGGACATGTCCGATAACAGCCCTCACTGAGGACCCCGGTTGTCTCAGGCCTAACTAGGCTTGGGCTGGTGGGCCGTTACCGGCCATGTCTGCCCCCCACAGTGGGGGTGAAAGCCACATTTAATGCATGCAGTCATTCGAGTAGGAAATTCGCCTCACTCTAAATGAGGCACTTAGACCAAATGATGAGGTGGCCTGCAATTAAAAAATCACACGTGAATAACCATTATGCTTAACACGTCCCTTAAACATTCATCAGACAGTATTTATACATGTTGCAAAAGGCACAATGTGAAACCAGATTAAGACCTATGGCAAACTTTAAAGAACTATGATGATAGACGATTTCTGGTAATTGGAGACATTGCCTGCTTGTGTGTATTGAATGCAACATGTACATTCTGCAATGCTAATTTGTATTGTGAATCAGAGGATTCTTTTTGTAAATTATTGATACACTGTGTGATGATAAAAAAGGCGCCCACAGATGACAGTTTAATGGAATTCTGATTTGTCTAGGTGGGCAATGCAAAGCCTCTGAGGATCTGCCATATGGGAAGAGTGTAATATATGTATAATAAACAATGTTATGCCGGCCAGCTCTGGTTTTGCTTTCTTCAGTACCTGGTGACATTATGGCCAGGATGATTAACCGTCCACAGACATGCTGTATTTCACAAATGCTGCTGCATACAGTACACATGTTTAACTATTCTGTGTTTTTGGAATACACCATGTCTGGGTTTTGCAAAATGCAAAGAATGCATTTCCATCCCTATGAAAGTGAAAGTGATGGCAATGCATGGGGGCTAGCAGTGCTGTTCACCTGCACTCACCAAAATGCACAGAAAGGTCAGCATGCAATGATACTCACATTCTATCAGCCCTTGAGTCTCCTCCTCATCTTTTGGGCCACAAATAAAGGGAAGCGCTTGCGCATCACTTCACATACAGCACAACATGACCTGCTTTACCACATGCAATGTTTTTGTAACTGGAGAGTGGATGAAAACATTTTTCCTTCATCTTGTACTTGCTGGAAACGTTATTGGGTAATGCCACTGTAAAGTAGCGGTAAGGGCACTCTTAGCAATCACCCCAATTAACAGCAGGATGGTACTTGGGCACCAACAAAATCCCTGCTGCAAAAACAGAAGACTCAACTATAGGGAAAAGTTTACTGTCTTTATTATCAATAAGAATGATAGGGATCACTCCAGAACAGCATGTTGTTTCCAAAGCTCTCATCCTCCGAATGTAGGTTACCCTGATTTAAAGGCTTGTGATGTCATTAAAACAGGTCACATTACAAAAAAAAACTATCAGGGATGGGGAAAACTATATATGTGATCCATGTGGGTTAGTTTGGTTATTGGATCACCATATTTGGTGGCTCCTCCTAGGATCACCTCTAAATGTTACAATTACAAAGTTGCAGGCTAACAGGGAAATTATTGGCCCCTGCAGCATAGTGTGCTTTAACGTGAAAGGTAGCTAAGGATTGGAAATAACTGGTCTTCCCAGCCTTAGGACCTTGGAAAGCTACCAGGCTGAGTGAAACTATTCAAGGCGATGGGAAGGATCACAAAGGTGTTGTGTGTTCCCAATAAGTTGCCATCTCTGATCACCTAAGCCCTGAGAGTGTGTATCCAGCTTTGAACCCGTGTAGTAATTGTATCTCTACACCTCTGGTTTGATGGGAACAGCTTTCCTCCATCTGCCTCAAGTGAATAGGCATTGTCCTTTTCTTCCAGGTCACGTATGTAGAGACCACGAAATGGAGCTCTCCTGCTTGTGATTATGAGGAAATTAAGCTATATTCCTTGCAAGTGCCTTATCGCCTTGGTAAGCTGGAAACGTTCCATCTCTGCTTGTCCTTGGCAAGTATGTGCACAGTGTCTGCACTGGAAGCTCGGTCTGTCAGCCTTTAGCTGGATCAGGCTGTCTGCCTTTCCATGTGTTTGGCTTTTGTCTTGCTTTCCCTATTCACTTCAATGCCCCCATGGCTTCCATCTATGTTCTTATGGCTGTCCATATTATTTGCAATTAGGAATGTGCAATCTAGTTGTATTTATTCTTGGCAACTTGCTGTTCCTGCATAGCTAAATATTTACTGGTGCAATCATGTCAGTCCTCTAACTGCTATGAGTCATGAGCACTTGTTTCATGTCTATCTGCAATAAACTAGACATGTCTGTGTAGCTTCATGCGTGGATACCTATATGCTTCATGTCTAACGCATCTACGTTATGATGTCAATGATGGTGTCATCAGCCCCTCAAGGTTATAGTCAGTCAACTTGTTTGATTGATGACAACTGTATCTCTTCCATATTGTCAGTCGAGTACAGTTTGAATGACTGAGCGAATAAAGTTTCTTATATCTACGATGCATCACTTATGGCGATGAAGGGCCCAAGAGTGATGTGCATCTCTCATTTCGCTGCCTTCGGGCTGCAAGTCGGGTGGGGGTCATGAGGGCCATATTCCGATCTTCCACTTCACTCCAAATGGTGTGGAATTTACTTCATGCAAAATCTTCAAAATACATAATGCTTATTGGAGGTCCTGATCTGCCCATACAAAAGTATTCAGATGATTATTGACTACATATCTGTTAACATGCATGCCCTTGAACCATCGATAATGTAAAAATATGCATAGAAAGACTCTTAACTCCTTATTTTATTCCGGCACTATTATTGAGGATATTGCTTCACCCTTTACAACTTCGGGTCGTAGTACACAGTTCTTGAGGTAAGTGTGGGTTTGGCAGGATCGACTGTTAGTCCTGCGCTTTTCATATCTGCTTATACTGAGCAAATATTTATCATGCCTTTGTGATGCAACCTCTGATGAAGTCATACATACAGGCACCGGCACATTCTTTATGTTAGACAAGAAGGTCTTCAGCCACAAAAAGGGAGTCTATGCTCCATGAAGACCTAATAAAAAAGAGTAAATAGAATATGCCTTGTGGTAAAGGAAAGGCTATCTTCTCTTTATCCGTGGGATGTAGGGGAAAATGCCAGTACCCCTTTGTTAAATCAATGGTGGAGCTGTAATTAACTTTTCCAGTCAATCAATAAGCTGGTCTTTTAGGGCATTGGGTAGGTGTCAATCTCTGATTCAACTTCAGAAGGTTTATACAGAACCTTCACATATTTTCAGGTTTAGATGATCGCTCAATGATACCTATGGTAAAAAAAAGTCAACCTCCAACCTCTTTTTGAGGCTGGATCTTCAGGTTCAGGAAGTCCCCAGACTTCTCCTGCTTCCTCTGCTCTACTGTAGCCTTGAGGGTAGCCATCTGTGATTCCCTATTGTCACTGCAGCTTTGGCCGCATTGGGACCTGCCCTGCTTTCTCCCTTTTCAACCTGGAACCACTGATGCCACATTTCATCTCAACGCAGTCACGTGACACAACACGTGTCCGCTGATTTTGCTTGCTGGTCTTACAACCTGGTCTCCAGGCTGCTCCAGCTGCCCCTCTGTACTAAGACCTCGGAGGTAGCCTCCTTAGGTGCCCTACTGTCACTGCAGCCTAGGACACAAAATGGAAAGGGGGAGCCTCCCCTCCTCCCTCCCTTTTCAATTTGGATTTGCCACTGCAGCACTCCATCTTGATGCAGTCAGGTGACAGATCATGTGGCCACTGGCTTTGCTTACCATTCTTTTTGTCTTCTGTCTTGGCCTCCAGACTGCTCCTGCTACCTCTGATGCAGTGCTACTTTGAGGCATCCCCTGCTGCCTTCTTTTTCAAACTGAAGATGCTGCTGCAGCTTTCTGTCTCAGCATGTTCATGTGACGGCTCACGTGACTGATGACGTTGCCTACAGGTATTCTGGCCTTCTCACCTGGTCTCCAGGCTGCTCCTGCTGCCCCACAGTGCAGCCTCGAGGGTAGCTTCCGACAGGGCTCTGTGTCACCATGACCTTGGTCACATTGGGACCTCCCGCACCCCCTCCCTTTCCAACCTGGAGCCACCTCGGCCACACTCTATCTCTGTGTGGTCATTTGATGGATCATGTGACCGCTTACTTTGCTTACCAGTTTGCCTATCTTCTGGCCTGGCCTCCAGACTGCTCTTGCTGCCTCTTCTGTACTGCAGTCTCAAAGGTAGCCACCCGGTGTCACAGTGGCTCGTCTGCATTGGGACCTCCTCCACTCCCTTCCTTTCCAATCTGGAGCCACTTCTGCTGCAATCAATCTAGGTGCAGTCATGTGATGGATCATGTGACCACTGGTTTTGCCAGCGCACAAGCTGTGGATTCCTATGGAGTCCACTGGCTATTTACACCAGCAAAAAGCAGGCACACTTCATAGGAAACAATTCTAAACGCTGCCTGCCATGCCTACAAGGGAAGCAGCCTTTACTTAATGTAAATGGGGCAACGCAAAAGGATGGTGTACAAATGTGTATGCTGCCTTTTTACCCATCCCTTTTGCACTGCGCCATGCATTGTAATACACTCACTCACTTACACATACACACTTTTACATTAATAAAGAGCACAGAGTTCATTTTGGTTCCTGCACTTGTGAGCAGGAGCCGGAATGCTTCTGATATGGCGCACAAGCCCCCTCACACATAGACATGTGCAGTAACCCAGCCTGCCTCTCCATTCCCATGCAAGGCTGGAGAAGCAAAAGGTCCCTGGCCTTGCATGGTGCATTGGGCATGCACATTGGGGGACAGAGCTGTCAAAGGGAAAGCCTGTTTCCCTTTTAAGGTTCAGGCCAGCCCAGGAGCACTACCTCAGCTGCAACCAGTCGCTGAGGGAGTGCTCAGTGTTTCCACTGGGCTGGAGTGGCTCATTCATGATGGTAGCCAGTAATATATAAGTCCCCCCACAATGTTGTTCACAGAAACAAAGACAAACAAATAATACAGGACTTTAATAATAGTGGCACACAATGTCATTGTATATTCTGTTGAAAAAAGAATATAGTGACCAAAGGGTGGTGGGGAATGATTAGGAGGGTAGAGCGGGGATTCAGGGGGTGTGCCCCTGAAAGGGTTAGTAGACAAACTGCTTCCTTCCTCTCTGTGAGTGTATGTATTCCATTATGTTTTCTTCTGTCATGAAATCTGTAAACAATGTTAAAGAATTACTTCACAATTTAAAACACGACGATGCATGTTTTTTTCACCAAAACACAGTTAAAAGAAAGGGTTAAAGTGAGTTTCCCTATTTTAACAATTTTATTTTAAACTACATCTTGCGTGAAAATTGCATTAATGTGATCCAAGTGCACGTAAGTGCAAAAGTCATAGGCCCCCTCCATGCAATTTCCACTGTAGGGAAAATGAACCCCTAAGTGTCTGAGTGCTGCTCAGAGGTGTGCTGATGATGTCAAGGGTGCTGTGGAATGCCGAGAGAATAATGCATGTGTGTAGCCCCCACGCTCCTGCAATTCAGGAAAGAACTCAAGACCCACCTCTTCAAGAAGTCTCTCCCTCCTCAACACCTAGGCCATCCCATCAACCCTCACGCCACCTAATTTGCTAGACGACACCCGCCCCTCTCCAACCCGCAACCCGGTACAGCTGTAGCCCTCCTCTGTGCCCCTCTGTATCCAACCTGCAGCTGTTTATCTGTTCTGATTTTACCTCTGTAAAGCGCTCCGTTATGTATCTGTATTTTTGTAAACCTCTGTAAAGCGCTCCCTTGCTTCACAAAGCTAGGTCTGCGTTCGATAAATACAACAATAATAATAATAATAATAATAATAATAATAATAATAATAATAATAATAATAATAATAATAATAATGTGTGTGTGTGCTGGAGGTGAATGCTATGAGTGGGACAGCTGTAGAGACAGGAGGCTAAGGTATGTATTTGCTGGTGGGTGGATGCTACAACTACTGTAGATTCGTGCCTGTAACTGATATACAAACAAGTGAATCTTTTCTACATATGGCTACAGAGTTGCTCATGGATTCACGGGGCCTGATTCACAAAGCCTTTATCAAGACGAACATTTCACTGAAAAGCTATTTTTGAATTCCATTGGAGCCTTCAGTATACCACACGTATCACCTTCTACTATTAATATAACAGCATGCGGGGGGGAGCGGTGGCTTGGGAAAACAATATGGTAGGGAGGACAAGCTCAAGGAGGGGAAGGAGACAGTGAGACAGGTGGGTAGAGAATGAGAAAGACCATTACCTTGATCAACAAGTTCTCATCGATAACATTTATTCATACAACTCCTCCTGCTCCTTGAAGACAGACCGTATGTTTGGGAGCTGTAATAGATGGCATGTCAGCCTGTCTGGGTTCTGGAAAAGCACTCACAGCTAGTCCAGGATACAGCAACCAAGCTATTCCCACCCTCTCTGGGACCCTCCCTGTGTATAGCCTTGACACTATCAGAGTTGCTGGCACCCTCTTGAACTATAGTGAGTGGCCATTCACATTTAGACATCCTCCCGAGATTCCTATCTGGCCTTTTTCTTTCTTGACTGCACCATGTAACTCATCTGATACCTGGATTGATTTGGACCATGTGTTAAATGGACCACAGAATGCTGGCGATAGCTCGATCTTTGCCCATTCACCAACCCCCAATGTGTTGCTCCTGACTGCATGGCACCCATCATATGCACTTTTATTGTTGGCTTGTCTTTCTTTAATCCTGCTCTCATTCAGCGTGTGACCAAATGCCACTGTGGCTGTCCTGTTTGTCCATGTTGTGCACAGCTTTGTGTTGGGCTTCCTCCCTCTTAACATCTTAAATGGAAACTCCCTTGAGGTCAAGGAGGCAGAACACCAGTGTGCTACTATGGCATCTTTGACAGCTTATTTCCAATCTTTTCCCCCAGACATAGCCCACCTGACACTTTCCATGATAAACTGATGAAACATGTCCCCCATCACACTGGTCTAGGGATGGTGTAGAGGGCTGGTGCAGTGCCATAATCTGTTGTCAGGTAAAACATGCACATTTCCTCTGAATGAAATGGACACCTCTGGAGTATGGTGGTAAACCATTCCCTCCTTAATACTTCTTCTAGGAATGTAACGGCATCTCTAGTACGTATATTGCTAGTATAAACTGCCTCCACTTAACGTGTGCCATTATCTTTCAAGACAACGCAATATGAATGACCAATTCCAATGCGAATTGGGCCCACAATGTCCATCCCAAACGCTTCTCGCTGTTTTCATACAGAACACATTCCCTCCCTTTCACATAATATCTGGTTTTTAGTATAGGTTATCCCTTTTCTTTTACACTGCTTTCGCGGGAGCCAACTTTCTAGTGATAATATGTGTCTGCAAACACCTTATGGCGGAAGCGTTGTATCACCCTGTTTTACCATTCCTGTTTCCACATGAAACTAATCTGAAGTAGTTCACAGGGATTCATAACCTACAGAGAAGTACCGCTTGTAATTGCATTTTCTTATTTTCTTGAAGCTTTGGTCTTCCTTCACGCCTTTTTTCTATTATTGTTGCAACTTTTCCAATATCTTGCTCTAATTCCAGGATACTAAAGAGAGGGTCCCTGGAATCGCTCTTGTATCCCCTATAGGCATGACAGCCCGAAAACTGAGAAACAAGAGATGCCAGTCACTGTTTGGCCAGCCCCCAGGAGGGCCAGTAATTCTACAGATGCAAGCAGATATTCTCTTAGACAACAGTTCAAACCCTATCCCGCTGACGTCTTCGCAGACACGCGTGTCACATTACTGGACCAGGTTGACTAATGATAAATATCCAGCTGTGCTGACATCATTAGTGACACTGCGATGTAGTAACGTTAGCCACAAAGTAAACTTGCATCCCTGCACAAAGTTACACAGACACCCACGTGCACACATGAAGAACATGCCTTTTTCTTTCACTAGTCAAATGCAGAAACACAAGAAAGCAAGAGTCACACAGAGCAAGCTTGCAGCCGCTAATTGCAACAAACCATGTGGAACTTCAGGGACGTATCAAGAACCTAGAAGAGGTGAATACTATTAACCTTGAGAGAAAGAAGTACAATATGTATAGAGAGAGCAACCATAGAATGACTGTAGTGAAATAGCACAAAGCCATAGACTTCAGAATAAGGAATGAAGAGATGCAGATTCTGCAGCACGAAGCGAAGGGCCAGTCCGTGCAGCCAAGGACAAGGCGGGTGGAACATTCCTGACTCTGGGGGCAAGGAGCCACCTGCAAAACAACAGAATAAATCCTCATAAATTGCATACCAAAAAGCTAAGCTTTGCCGTCCTCACTCATGTGTCTAAGCCAAGCAGACGAGAAGCTGCTCCCAGCGAAGAAGACAAGAACTGATACATGTGTTGCCCAACAAACATTACAATCTAAAGGCACTCTCAGGCTACGTGGATATGCCAGTAGCAACAATTGGTACACGCAGGCCCTCATTAGGACTCCGGCGGAAAACAATGGTGCTATTAGCACCATGGTCGATGCCGGAGTCCGCCATGGTGGAATGGGGAATTACCACCCCATTACAAGGTTGGCGGGGCGGTAATTCCCCATGCCACCATGGCCCTTCCCCATTCCCATTTTTGCCCCATAGGGCATAATGGGAATGGGGAAGGCGATAAGTACGGTACTGCAAATTGCGGTACCGTACTTAACTCGAGAGTTCCTTTGCGGGCCCCTACTTTAACGGCTGGTCTAGACCAGCCGTTAAGGTCAGGTCCCGCAAAGGGACCTCGTAGTAAGGTGTTAAGGGTTTAACGGCACCGACACCTTTTACGGCGCTGTTAACCCCTTAACGCCAGGGTCCTAATAAGGGCCACAGTCTTTCTCATTACCTTGAGACGGTACACTGAGTGCTGGCAACAGAGCTGGGTCCCAGTCCTGAGAAGACCCGCTAAAGCCAATCAGGGAGTACAAATCCTGAGTGGAGGGTAATTGACAATGACCAATGTTAGTCCTGCGACCCTGCAACAATGTAAAAGATAGTTTTTGGGGAAGTCTCAGCAAAACAACCTGACATGGAAGGACCAGTTAGCAAACTGATATAGGTGCCTTCTGTAGGTACTACAACCCAGTCACCCAATAGAATGGGCTCTTACGTTTTTGGGGAAAGGTCACAAGTTGTGACCCAATTTGGTAACAAAATCCTGTGACACGGGCCTCATGACAAGGTTTCCTGTCCGGAAACAAGGATGCCGGGAAGCTCACTGGCACCCTTGTTTCCGGACTGGCAAACTACGTGTTTGTCTGCCGGAGATGCTGTGCCTGACAGGTCTGACCCTGCTGGTAGCAGCAGCCACAATAGGTAAACCCTTCATGGAAGCACCGGCACCATTAGCAATGGTGCTGGTGCTTCCGTGTCCCGTGTTCCGTGTCCTATGGGACTCTATGGCAATGGGGACTTACATTTTACCGGTGCCTGACCTTCCGGGCCGCCAGAGTTGTAATCTCCCCGTGGCACCGGGAAGTCAGGTGCTGGTAAAATATTACGGGTCCAAAGGCAACCCGCCAGTAGCACCGACAGGGTTAACGCCATTCCCGTAATGAGGTCCATGGACTCAGGAGCTGTGATTGCTGGAGATGTTGGTTTCCTGTATGATTCCCGTCTGTTATGGAAAATAAAGGACAGTTCTAACTTGCTCTTGGCTGAGTCCTCCATCATTGCTGAGGGAGGGATCGTTTGGCCCGAGCACTCTGCTGAATGGTGACTATGTAGCACAAACCTCGGTCCTCTGGTGTACCTTTGCAAATTGGTATCAGAGGATGGTTCACTACATTCATTTGGCATGAACCCACCTTTCCCGTCGCAACGCCTGAAGAACTGTGAGGTCACCCACAGAGCGCAAGAGTCACACAGAGCTGCTCCCCATGCAGAGGCTGTCAGGAGCTGCCTTGGAGAAAATCCTGCCTGCAGTCCGTGAGAAGCCCAGCAGACCAGAAGGGCAGAGTGGCAGCTTTGGGAACAGCCGGTAGTCGAGCAGCGTCAGCGATCATGGAGTGTAAGTATTGACTCAGCCATACGGCAAATAGGGAAGGTGGTGAAAAGATGTTTGGTGCGGGGTGGTGATGAGTATTGTTTAGAATTTTTGAGTATTGTCAGGTATTATTGTGCAAGGAGCAGAGGTAGATGTTATTTGTTCATGGTTAGGGAACATTCAATCTTGAGGTAAAAGGTCGAGGCGGTTAGCCTAGACTATTGACTTAAGGGTACGGATGACAGAAGTTATGTAAATAGTGGATTCCCTGTGGAGTGGGCATTTTAGCTCGGGTCATGGATGATGGTATCCCCATGTACAGGGGTTAGCAACTGAAGCTTTCTTGAACCGTGGAAGGTGTTCTTCTGGTTAAGTCTTGCAGAGATGTTTTATCTACAAGGCGATGCTGTAGGTAACAGATTGAGCATATGAAATATTGGTATACTATGTTAGGAGGCAGGAAGACAGCCGTGGGTATTTGTTGTTTATAATTGTGGAAATAGCGGTGTCACTGGGCAATGGTATTGGGAGCTCTGTTAGTGGTCTCTTTCTTTCACTTATGCATTCTAGGAGTGACGTCAGTGTATAGGATTAGGAGGGCCAGAACTTTTTTTTGTACAATCAAGGATTGACAAAGGTGCGTTGTGTTGTGGCGGTGTGCAGAACCAGGCCGGACAAACAGCTGCAGGGACAGAAAGCGCAGGAGGAGAAAATAGAGAGCGTAGCACGATACAAACGCACATAAAGGGGAGCAACCTGGGAACAGAGGGTAAACAGGAGGGACACACAGTCTTTCTCATTACCTTGAGACGGTACACTGAGTGCTGGGAACAGAGCGGGGTCCCAGGCCTGAGAAGACCCGCTACAGCCAATCAGGGAGTACAAATCCTGGATGGAGGGTAATTGACAATGACCAATGTTAGTCCTGCGACCCTTCAACAATGTAAAAGATAGTTTTTGGGGAAGTCTCAGCAAAACAACCTGACATGGAAGGACCAGTTAGCGAACTGATATAGGTGCCTTCTGTAGGTACTCCCACCAGAGTCACCAAATAGAATGGGCTCTTACGTTTTTGGGGAAAGGTCACAAGTTGTGACCCAATTTGGCAACAAAATCCCGTGACACGGGCCTCATGACAAGGATGCCGGGAAGTTCACTGGCACCCTTGTTTCCGGACTGGCAAACTATGTGTTTGCCTGCCGGAGATGCTGTGCCTGACAGGTCTGACCCTGGTGGTAGCAACGGCCACGATAGGTAAACCCTTCATGGAAGCACCGGCACCATTAGCAACGTTGCCGGTGCGTCCCCACTCCCATAGAGTTCTATGGGACTGTAAGGGAATGGGGACTTACATTTTACCGGCGTCTGACCTCCAGGGCCGCCAGAGTTGTAATCTCCCCGTGGCACTGGGAAGTCAGGCGCTGGTAAAATATTGCGGGTCCAAAGGCAACCCGCCAGTAGCACCGACAGGGTTACAGCCAGACCCGTAATGAGGTCCATGGACTCAGGAGCTGTGATTGCTGGAGATGTTGGTTTCCTGTATGATTCCCGTCTGTTATGGAAAATAAAGGACAGTTCTAACTTGCCCTTGGCTGAGTCCTCTGTCATTGCTGAGGGAGGGATTGTTTGGCCCGAGCACTCTGCTGAATGGTGACTATGTAGCACAAACCTCGGTTCTCTGGTGTACCTTTAAAAATTGGTATCAGAGAATGTTCACTACATTCATTTGGCATGAACCCACCTTTCCCGTCGCAACGCCTGAAGGACTGTGAGGTCACCCACAAAGCGCAAGAGTCACACAGAGCTGCTCCCCATGCAGAGGCTGTCAGGAGCCGCCTTGGAGAAAATCCTGCCTGCAGTCCGTGAGAAGCCCAGCAGACCAGAAGGGCAGAGTGGCAGCTTTGGGGAGAGCCGGTAGTCGAGCAGCGGAAGCGATTATGGAGTGTAAGTATTGACTCAGCCATACGGCAAATAGGGGAGGTGGTGAAAAGATGTTGGGTGCAGGGTGGTGATGAGTATTGCTTAGTATTTTTGAGTATTGTCAAGTATTATTGTGCAAGGAGCAGAGGTAGATGTTATGTGTTCATGATTAGGGAACATTTGATCTTGAGGTAAAAGGTCGAGGCGGTTAGCCTAGACTATTGACTTAACAGTACGGATGACAGAAGTTATGTAAACAGTGGATTCCCTGTGGAATGGGCATTTTAGCTCGGGTCATGTATGATGGTATCCCCGTGTACAGGGGTTAGCAACTGAAGCTAGCTTGAACCGTGGAAGGTGTTCTTCTGGTGATGTCTTGCAGAGATGTTTTATCTAGAAGGCGATGCTGTAGGTACAGATTGAGCATATGAAATATTGGTATACCATGTTTGGAGGCAGGACGACGGCCGTGGGTATACGTTGTTTATATTTGTGGAAATAGCGGTGTCACTGGGCAATGGTATTGTGAGCTCTGTTAGTGGTCTGTTTCCTTCACATATGCATTCTAGGAGTGACGTCAGTGTATAGGATTAGGAGAGCACAAAGAGGACCAGAATGTTTTTTTTTGTACGATCAAGGATTGACAAAGGTGCATTGTGTTGTGGTGGGATGCAGAACCGGGCCGGACAAACAGCTGCAGGGACAGAAAGCGCAGCAGGAGAAAAGAGAGAGCGGAGGACGATATAAACCCACATAAAGGAGAGCGACCTGGGAACAGAGGGTAAATAGGAGGGTAACATGAGTGGGTCGGATAACAAATATTGCTTAAATTAGATGGGAAAACAGCGGTGCAAGCGGGAGGATCAACCAACGAAGCAATGGGTTATAAAGACACAGGTGAAGTGAGGGAATGGGCAGTGATAATGGAAGAGGTAGAAGGAGGAGAAGGAAGAGCGTCAGGGGGTACGAAGAGAAAACAGACAGCAGAAGCGTGAGAATGTGAAAGAAACGAGCAGCAGGAGCTTGAGGAAATGGCGAAGAAAAGAGAGGACGAAGAGAGGGAGAAGGAAGTGCAGATAAAGAGGGAAAAGAGAAAGTTGGAAATAGACCAATTTGTAAGAGAGTGACGGCACAACAGTGTCAGACTGGGACAAGAAATAGGTCCGGACACCAAAAATAAAGTGGCCCATCCCACACCTCAAAACTTGGCCCTTAAACCATCAGCTGTGAATTGCATCAATTCACGACTTTACAGAAAATGCTACTTATGGAGGGTTAATGTGCCACTTGTAGAGCCACCTACGCATGTGCAGGAGTCATGACTCGTCTACATATACACGCCTGAAATTCCATACCTAAGCAAACATTCCACTTCAGGTGGTAAACGGTCTCATCAAATTCTCTTCTTTCTGCTATTCTCTAAACCCGCAGACTTTCTCCCGTATTTACAACTGGCTGGCCTCGTCCTTCCCATAAAGGCGCTTTAAGTCACTAATCAAATGTTTTGAACATCATGAATAACAACGAGCTGGAAGTTTGCAACAAAGAATATGCATATCTATCTATCTTTGTTTATTACAAACACAACTTCTTGTATTATATTTCTTAAATCATTGAAAGTACAGTGGGGTTTTCAGGTTGACATTATCTTGCATTCTGGGATTTATAGTTTACCATTGAGGATCTGAACATTAAATCCACAAGAATATTCTTTTGGTTTAACATGCTGCTATAAGGATATACATGTTGTCATGTGGCTCTATTATGCAATTTGTGTTTTTTGTAAGTAAACTCTATGAGACATTATTACTGTGTAGATCTTGAAATCCAACAATTTGAGCCAACGCTTGTAATCCTGGTCACCACTACACTCTCCCCTGCCCCCCCAATCAGTCCGACCATCCCACTTTTGCTTTTTTGGATGCAGCCAGAGTTTTTCCACTTCCACCACTGCCCACAACGATCATGCTCAAAAGAGAAAATAGAAAACGTTCAATTTTCTGTGTGCACGCACACGCTGCACCAATAGAGCCTGCTAGTGACCCCAGGGCCAACACAGACAGTTGCAGAAGGGCAGTGGTGTTGCAAGGTCTGGAAAAGATCTGCGGTCTCCTTGTACTTAAAACCACCCGGACTCCAACTTTGCACCTTTTGCATACAGGAAATCCGACTTTCATCTGTGTCGGTACTCATGCAAATTGAATTACCTCTTAGTTGCTCAGGGTTATATGAATTGTGCTTGGAGGAAGCGCCAGATATTCACTATTTCATTATATTCACTCTATCTATAGATGGATAGATGTAATGAAAACCTAGTGCCTTCTCCAAACAGAATTCGTGTAACTCTTAGCTATATATTTAGCTATATATTTGGGTAAATATTATGAACTATCCATATGTTGGTTTGGCAAAGAAGAAATAAAAAGTAACGCAATAAAAAAAATGATCCTTTAGTGCCATTCGCAAAAACCCATCCTTGTATGATTTTTGTGTGGAAATGTAACTGCCTCTTTAATACCCCACCCCGTCCACTCCCCCATCACGCACATTCTTACTCTCATACCCCCCTCCTTCTAGCCCTCGTGACAGAAGGTTTGCATCCTTCTAGCCCATCCCTAAAGGGCACAGTGTCAGTAGTAAACATGTTAGAAGGAGGGATGGGAGAGAGACAGCATGAGATTGCAGCGCTTGTCCCGATGAATTTAGATATTGATTGGCAGCAGATGAAAGCAATATGGGGATCGCCTGCCAAGCTCTCCACAGTAACAAATTGTAATTTCAAAAAAGAGGGTTGCTTCCACACTGCGCACTTAATGACAAAAGTCACTGCATAAACTGCATATATTGAATTGATTTCAGAAACAGCCTGACACATGTTTCGAGCTGTAAAGCTCTTCCTCTGAGGCTTTTAATCCTTGTCAATCCTCGGCGATTGGTTGCAACTTGCAGGCAGCACCTACTTTTTCCTTTGGCATTGCCAATTGCCAACCAGAAGTGAGCAGCAGTCCGATCCACCTGCTCTGCTCTCAGAGTCTTGCTGTGTTTCCTGCGCTGCCATGTGCAGAGCACATGTGAGTGACTGACTGACGTGACATGGCCAGTGGCACACTCAGACCCAGTCAGTTGCACACCACAATTCGCACCCTCCCCGGCCAGCCAGGACAAACCCCCATTCCTGAAACTTTCAGCAAACTTTATTGACAAAGGAAGTCAACACAAGAGAGGCACCAGCACGAGCTCAGCCTCAGGCAAGCTCAGCCTCAGGCCCTCAGCTCACACACGTCATGATCGGCCCACCCACCCAGGCCCCAGAACAATTTGTTGCACTTGCAACATGCAACATGCAACTTGCAAATGCAATGTGAATATGCATGTAACAATTCACAAGCCAGCGGCCTCTCGGCACCACGTCGTCGCCGGCGGATCAGCTCGGCTCAGGGGCACTGCCAGGCCAGCAGGCCTACTCTCTATTGGGATGCATTCACCAAAGAAAGGTAACACTTGAGTTTTACCTTTCTTTGATGAATGCATCTGCTATGCGTGCCGCGATGAGTCACGAGCTGGCTGCTGAGTGGGCTGCAGCCAGCAGGAAAGCCAAGCAAAGTAAAATATTGTAACCTGGCACAACACCGGCCCAATGTTAAGAGACTGGCCCCCAGGCCTCCAAGTCATTCGGCCATCGGCCAAATGACCGATAGCCCAAGTCTGACCCTGCAAGGTGGAGGAAGAGCACGCTGTGACAGAAGTGAGAGTAAAGTTGGGTTTAGTACGTTTTGACGATAACATGGAGAGGGAAGAGCAAGTGGAGAGAGAGCAAATCAAGCGATAACATAGGGCAGCTACGCTGCAGAGCAAAAGCAATACCGGTCCTCCATGAGGGGGGACTGCAGAATCAGGATTGACATGGAAGAAGGACAGAGGGGAGGCACAGTGTTAAGAAGACTGAGCCTCCAAGACAATATTGACAGTGAAGGCAGAGTCACCAGGTCGAACGATGATTTTGGAGGAAGTGAGGATAAGGGACTAGGACGGCCTGCCCGAGGGAGCTTAGGGAAGTGCACAGACTGAGACACGATAGGGGTATTAGGCAAGGGGGAGAGTGGATTGCGGGGCAAAAAAATGAAAGGGTACATAGTTCTAGGGCTGTATCGTGCAGCATTGATAGCGTTACCCCATATACACAGAGGCTCCGAGACCTTCCAGCACGCAGGAGGGGAGAGTAAGCCAAGGCGTTCACTGCCACTAAAGATAAAAACACCTGGAGACTAGATGGGGAGATCGGACTGAAACAGTGGCCCTTACTGGAGAAGGGAGGAGGGTGACCTCAATGCACACCATGGCAACAGATAGACAAAGACAACTTGAGGTGTAAGCTAGGCTCATTCACTGAGGGAGCGGGAAATGGATATACGAGATGGAAAGACTAACAGCAAGTCAGAGATTAACGGTGGGGGACATGAAAAGTTTACTATCGGGAATTCTCAGAGAGGTCGCTGATGATGTATGGAAAAGGGCCAGCTAGCCACGTGTAACTGCCCAGAACAAGACGTCCGATGGTTCGCCGTTTAACAACTGCCCAGCGGCCAAATCGCAAGCTACATGGGTGCAGTATCCAGACACCTCAGACATTAGGGCGATCATGGCATGCAAAATGGGGGAAGGCGAAGACCCCTTACAGTATATTCAGGCTATTCAAGAGAAATTGAGATTTGAAACACAAGAACCGTGGGACAAAACAGTAGGATTGTTCTATCATATACTATGGCAAGGGTTGCCAGAGCAGGTGCAAAAGCAACTCAAGACGTTAGTGGGGATGGAGGTAAAACTGTGGTCAGAGATTCAACTCACTATATTGCACTATTGTAGGTTAATGCAGGAAAATGCGAGAAGGAAGCACGAGGAAAGAAAACAGGAGGAGGCGAAGTAAGTGCAGAAGAAGTTGTCAAAATATGCCTTGGAAGGGGCAGTGTTCACACCCACGAAGAACAAGGTGTACCACAAGCGCAGTATGCACCACCGCCCATGGGGTCAGGGTTCAAGGGTCGAGGAGAGGCACATCACAGGTTCAGGTTGAAGAGGGGTGCGACCTAGGGGATGCGGGTATGGGCATCAAATGCAACAAAGCCAAGAGGGGTTTGCAGGAGGGTATGGTGGATATGGGCAACCAATACAACAAGGTCAAGAGGGGTTTCCAGGGATATCAGGTAATATTGTCTCCGTATATAATGTGGCCATACATATAGTTGCTATTAAACGGCATAGGCCACATTATATATGGAGACAATATATGGGGTAAATGGGAGTGGGTGTTATGGGGGTGTCTCCTGCTCTATTTAAAACAAGAAAAACAAATTCAGGGGTTGCAGGGGTGTCCCTGGCAGGTTCCATATGATAATGCCCCCGTTCCCCAAAAATAGCAACATTTATGCATGGCGAAATGTTTGTGGGGACATTATCACATGGAACCTTTCCAGGGGGTATCTGAAGCTGATGAGGGAACCACACCAGTGTTGTATGGGTATGTGGACAGATAGGGCACATCTCTAGAGTATGTAGAAACAGAGGGGGATGCAACAGAACTTCAGCATTCAATACCAACCATCCTATCAGGGGGAGCATGAGTATTATGCGCAGGACCAGACGCAACGACCAGGACAGACAACAAATGCATACTCACAGGCATACCAGCCCATGACACAGACACAACAACTGCAGGTGCCAGCACAACTGTATTTGTAGACACCCCAGACACCACAGATGCAGAATAACAAACACTAGCATGCACAGACTCCATGGGAATGACTCCAATTCAGAAATTAGGGGAGACTACTGTGGTGGGGGGCAACCCATTTGCAGGGAACGGAATGGCATTATACCCTCAATAGGACAGCCCACAGACAGACCTGATGTGTTCCATCCTATCAATTACACCCAACCTAGCAGAAGAAGAGGGTATAGGGTTGACGATATGTGACACAAATTTCTCCTTTCGTGTAGACAAAGGGGCTTATTACTGATTCGGAACTGCTATTTAAACATTCTAACTGCTTGATAGGTGCTTGCTAATTGTCAAGGAAGCATTTCTCTTTTGGCAAGAGAGAACGAGGGAGAGAGAGAATGAGAGGGAGAGAGATAGGACAGATATGTAGCAGTGATAGAAAGGACATTTTATGGGAACAATGAAAGAAGTGGCCACAAAGGGACACATTGGAAATGTGGAATACAATAATGAAAGCTGGACATGCTGATAGAAAGATGGAGAAAGATGAGAGGGAGAGAGATAGGACAGATATGTAGCAGTGATAGAAAGGACATTTTATGGGAACAATGAAAGAAGTGGCCACAAAGGGACACATTGGAAATGTGGAATACAATAATGAAAGCTGGACATGCTGATAGAATGATGGAGAAACATATTGGCGAATTGAAAGAGGAAGAAATTAGATGAGCAGAGAGAGATGTGTAGAGGTTATGCATGCACACGAAGGAAGGGAAGCAGGGGCATGCAATGAGGTTGAGAGGAGGAGCATGTGGAGGGAGAAATGGAGAAATAAGGCATGCACAGTGTACAAGTGTGGGGCATGCAGTGATTGGCAGAGGAGGCATGGAGTGAGGATTTGAAGGTCAGCAGACAAAAGTAGGGAGACAAGGTAAAAAGAGAGAGAGAGAGAGAGAGAGAGAGAGAGAGAGAGAGAGAGAGAGAGAAAGAGAGAGAGATACTTTCAGCTGGAGAAGGTGGAGGTGAGCAAGTAATTTGGGAGGTCATTAGACAAAAGATTAGCTCGGAGGTGGGAGAGACCACATTTTGACAGAAGACCGCCTCCATATCTATGCATTGGATGAAGTGACCAAGGTGGATTCACTCCAGAGACAGATCGCCGGCATATTCCAGGAAATTGAACCTGGGGCATTACACAGCAAAGTGGTTGAGCATCAAGTGAAAAAGTGCTCTAGGCAGCGAAGAAGCCAACATTTTGATGTGGGAGAGTGGCGGAGGCAGGTGAGCAGTAGGGGCATAAAGAAACAAAGAATGGGAAGAGAAGAGCAGGGGGGCAATAACAAGATCCCCTCTCCAATCTGTGCAGCAGAAACAAGAGCCAAGTCTGTATGAGGAATGCGCCGACATACTGTAGTAACAGTACTGTTGTAATCTTTCACAGGGTCATTGCAGGAGACAATGCACTTTGTTGGGGGCTGTTGCAGGAGGAAATGGCTGCTGGTGAACATTTTTTAAAATGGCGTTGAAGAGGGCGCAGGGGTGCTACTACCTACCTCGGAAGGCTGAACCTCAGAGGATGAAATGCAGGACAGTCAGAGAAGTTACAGCTGTCGCCTACATGCCTGCAAATACAAGGACCTTACAGCCTCCCTTCACTTTCAGTGCTTACTGCGAATCATGGAACTAAAGTCTGGCTTCCACGCCTCTCTTGCTAGGCAGAGGAACACAAAGAGAAGCAAAGAGTACCTTTATTTGCTTGCATTTTCATGCTGAGGTAAAACGATCACAGCCACTGCCGTTCTTTTTGTAGAACATCTAGTAGACAAAGCTAATAGGAAGCTTAGTTTAACATAAAAATACAACAGTTAACTCAATATGTTTGCATTGTAATGCTTTCTGCTGGCAGGGACGTCATTTCACCAAAATGACCGGGGTAGCGGAAGTGACATCACATGACCCTTGACCTCTGATGACATCACAGCCAGTGATGTCATTTGACCCCACCCTGAAGTGACATCACAGGAAGTGACCGTTCACCCCTTGACAAAACACAAAGTGGCATCCCATAGCATTGTCGCTAAGTACACTACGAAAAATATGGTTACGATATCACTGTAATGTGATATACATTTCATACAAGAATGGATCCCCATATGTATCGTTAATATCAATGTGTATAGGGCCATATTACCAAGTTACTGTGAATGCTAGCAGATGTCCAAGGCCAAATGATGTTATTATATAGCACTTACGCTTAAGCACTTTATATAGAACAAGTATACATACAATATCACCCAACCTGTGTTGGTGCTCATTTATCAACTGTGTGGGAGGAAAAGTTGTTTTGACCCCCCTCCCCGTCATTTCCTTCCCTGCTCGCACTCTATGCTCGCCCCACGACTGGCCACGCACCTCTGGACAAAGGTGCCGAACAGCCCGGGCCGACACATACAAGCACAGCATTTGTAAGAAGACTGAGTTCTAACTCCATTTTGTAATGAACCCCGACTCCATTTTGTATCTGCCCAAGCAGGAATTGTAGTGAAGCCAGGCTGAAGGCCTGCAGCTCTCCCGTGGAGACGCGCACAGTCAGCCAGATACTCCCCCCACCTCCTCCCCTCTGGTGTCCCTGCAGCTGCCCTGTTCTCACGGAAGACTGGGCTCGAAAGGCTACAAACTAAACACTGTATCTCTCGCCTTCCTCCTTACATCACTGTCCTTTGAATGACCGGGCCAGAGCCTGGTACTGGAACAAGCCATTCATTTTCACAAATCTGCATTCTTACTTGCAGACGCTGGCCATGAGATATATAACCTGTATAACCCCCAACCTCATACCCTTTAGATGTGGCAGGTGCATGTCCCACGACTGAGTGGCACCCTGCTTCACCCGCAATACTAATCCTTTCTGAGACCATAAATCCTCTCCCGTGTTAACGTTTCATGAAGCCGTCCCCATGAGATGTAACAGAACAAACAATAAATACTCCGTCTAACTGAATGTAATTAATAAGATATTTAAACCCACATGCTCTTGTGTCATGATATAGGTTAATTGTCTTTCAGTTGTGTGTACAGTTGCAGAATCTATTTAGATGTCAGGGGACTCATGTGTTGTGATGTAGGGAGTGCGGCCCATGGAGCCAATGTAAATAGAACAAACCTGTAGCATGGTGACCATTGTATATATGAAGATATAGCCCATGATATAAGCAGAAGCTCCTCTTTACCTGCTCCAAATAAAGTCACAGAAAACATGTTCGAACCCCATCCTAATGGTTTACTTATAACTTCATTTATTGGAATAGGCCGCTCTTGGAGAGCCACAGGGCCTTCTCTCCCTCTCCAGCAGTGCCGCGCATGGAGAGCGTAAGGCCCCCACCTCTTTTCCCAGACTCATGATAATGCTTCTGCTAAAGGCCCATATCTCACTGATGCCCCAATGCAACAAATGTACCCTCTCATCCTTCAGCTTGGCCTGCACATAGTGTCCACCCTATGCCCCCTGACAGAGATGAC
This sequence comes from Ambystoma mexicanum, assembly GCF_040938575.1. Classification (NCBI taxonomy): domain Eukaryota; kingdom Metazoa; phylum Chordata; class Amphibia; order Caudata; family Ambystomatidae; genus Ambystoma; species Ambystoma mexicanum. The sequence goes on along the minus strand of NC_090937.1, from coordinate 725,116,485 downwards.
CCCCATACCTTTCTCCCCACCAGAGATGCAAGACAAATGTATGTATATATTATAAGTGAAATATATGATTCTCCCCCCACCTGCATAATGTCAATGGTTCTTTTTATTGGTGTCTTTTATGGTATACTTTGAAGTGGTGTTTAGTTTAGAGAGCTAGTATCAATCACCATATCTAGAACCACCCGACCTTCACCTTGCGCTGACCAGTCCAGCTGATGCACGTGATGCCCGCCTTCCCGCCAAACAACTATCCAACCCTCTGGAGGCGGCGCCTAAGAAGCTATACTGGATCTGCGACCACAATGAAATGTAACTTTTGTACCTTATACAATTTCATCACTAATGATGCTGTAACCCTTTTTAATGCAACAACAGTGTAATGTTGGGCAGAGCACTTTCGGAGTATGCAGAGTCCTCTGCTTGCCCTATTTTGTTTTAGATAAACTTTACCTTTTACTTCACCCGCACTTGGTCTTGGTCTCACTCCCTCCTGGGGTGTGTCCATTATTGACTCTCATTGGGGAGTTTTGATTGTGTTTTGGGGGACTGCTCACTTTTATCCGTTCCTTCTGGCACAAGATGTCCCCGGACACAGCGGAGACCCAGGGCGCGCCTCCTCAAGAGCTGCCCGCCTACAGCAACCGATCCACCTAGAGGTGCGCACGCAGTAGGGCGAGAGGGTGTACGGATCCCGGCTTTGCAAAAACCCACCGTACCACTCGCCAGAGACAGCCGGGCCATTGAGTGCGGGGCAGCTCCTTGACAGGGTCTCGGATCAAGACGGACACGTGAGTATCAAGTGCGAGCGACATTAAAAGACATGAGGGGGAGGGAAAGAAAAAGGAGGTCAAGGAGTCAGATGAAAGGATATTGGGGATTGGATAGAGGGAACTTAGAGGGGAGAAGGGTCATCTAATAAAGGGAGAAATCTTGGGTTTAGTCTATTCTTTTTCTTTCTGCACATGGCCATTAGGACAGTTAAGGAGATTACGAGGTGAAAAGGGATACGGGAACTTAGCTTCGCAAGGGAGAGGACGGCGGCGCTGCATAGTACTATCTCGACTAGTACAGGATAAAATGAGGAAAATAAGTGGAAACAGTAGGAGTCTTATATATGGAGAAGACTCGGAATAGTATTTAGAAACGCTTCATCTTTTTTCTTCTTTCTTTGCTAAGGGGACATTCATAAACGGGAAGAGAGTAGTCCATAAGGGAAGATGATAGGGGAACAGGCGGGGGCATCTGGGGAGGATATTATAGATACAGAGGGACAGGTAGGGGGGGATTCGTGTTAAGTGTTAAACGTGGTATGTCCAAAAGTCCTGTGGTGTAAATATATGTTGTTTATGTTTTCTGCGCGCTATGTTTTATGACTAAATAATGACAATGAAAAATGTTGTTGTAAAGGTGATTTAGAAAATACATTGTTGTTTTTCGAGATAGTGAAACAAACAATAAGTGATAAGAGGTATTGACACAGAAGATGACTTAGAAGGGGATAACGGAGTGTGTTATCTTGATTATATTGTCTAGCCCTGACACACGAAGAGAAGAAGGGTGTTGATAGAATCACAATGGGTGTGGAAACACTGCTTTCACATATCTGTCAAAGTTTGCCAGGATACGCAGACAGGATCAATAAGTACCACGATCAGCAGATTACAGAATTGAAAGGGGAAAGTTTGCCCCATGTATGACCCGAAGGGGGGTCATTTGACAAAAGCGTCCTAGACATGGTAGCGACATGTTTGTTTGGAAAATACAAAGGAAAACAGCTCCAGAACAGATGAGAAATATTAGATCTGTGGAGACTATTTGAAGAGGAACCTCCGAGTAAGCCAAAAGGACAGGGCACATCTCCCCTGGCAGAAAGAAGCAGTGAGGGGGAAGGGGAAGAGAAGGAGGGAGTGGTAGAGGTCGCATGGTTTTACCCACTCCTGCCAAAGCCAGTATCAGCAGAGGGATATAGTGACCCAGTGTATATGTCAAAGCCCATGTCACCCATTGTGCCCCTACCAACAGCACCAGTCCCATGTGACCATCGAGGAGCAGGAGGGCAGATAAGTACCCTAACTACAGACATAGAGAAGTTCACCTAAGACTTACACTCATGATTAAGAATGGCCACAACAGAATTGTCATGATTAAGAGATATTTGTGAACAAAATGACTCACCTGCCCTCAGAGCAGGACAGACGCAAATATCCCAAACACCTGAAACATCAGCAGAGGAGGGATGGAAAAGGGAGAAATACTGTTCCGAATCAATGATACACCCACAAGAATAATAGAGATATATCAAGTGACTAGGGAGGCAGGTGCAGAAGGAGGGGACATGGTGTTGGACAGGGAGGAAGAATATTGATGTGACATAGAAGAGCATCAAGAAGAAGAGAGAAGGTTGGGGTGCGCAACAGGTGGAGGGCCAGTAGAAGTAGAACAGTCCCCTTTGGGGAGGGTGATGGAAGAAGAGTGGCATGGGAGGTTAAGGAATAGGACCGGGTGAATGGCGGTAGTGGGGAAGAAAGGATCGAAGGTAAGTACAGGAAAGACAAGAAACACATTGCTACTATCATTGATACACAGAGGGGCAGGAAGGCCTAACTATGTCCCTTGGGCCCAGATGGACAAAGCAAACTTTCAGAAAATGTTACCCCCGCTCTCGGGAGGGGCAAGTAAGTGGTTATATGCATTTGAGAAAAACACTGCAGGGGTCCCTCTAGCAATAGGTGACGTCAAATGCTTGTTAAGGTCAGCAGTAGGTGATCAAGCTAACAGGGTGTGGGCAAAGGCAGATTCACCGAATAACAGTAGACTGCAATCACCATGACGGGGCATCTTTCAACACAGTAAGAGCAAGAGTGTGGGACGCATTAAGAGAGACTTTCCCAGATACACCAGATTTACAGTCTGTAATGCAATGCACAATGGGGGAGGAGGAAGATGCAATGGCTTACATTCTTCGGGTGCAGGAGATGTGGAGAGCAGAGACAGGCACAGCTTGGGATCAATCAACCTCTCTGTTCTATTTAATAATTAAAAGAGGGCTCCCGAAAGAAGTGCAGAAGGCTCTTGTAAAATAGCAGGGATAGAAGCCAAGGGCTGGCCAGAGATACAGAGCATTATAGTACACCATTGCAAAAGGATCAAATAAAGAGAAAGGAGATAGCCCAAAGGAGACTGACTGATGAGGCTAAATTAATACAGACAAAACTAGTGAAGGTCACAGCAGCAGCAGCCGCCCGAACCCCACGTAGAGAGACAGGGAGGAGGAGGATGGGCCTATAGCCATACAAGCAAGGATGGAAGCAAACTGGGCAGGAAATGGACAGGAGCAGTGGAATGGTGAGTAACAATATGGAGGGCCACAATGTCAGGGGAGGAGCACCCATGGGGAAAGAGGTGGGTATTGAGGGTCTAGAGGGGGTGGGTAGGGGTACAGAGGGGGCCCCAGAGGAGGAAGTTAAGGGACATGTTGGAAATGTGGAAGGTGGGGACATTTTTCAAGAGAGTGTCAAAGCCATCCCATGGGCCCCTATCAAAATGAGCAACAATATGGCCACCCCCACCCAGGAACCACGTATGGACTGCCTATGGGCGGTTGCAGGAGAGAAGAGCAACCCAACCCAAGATACACAGATGAAAGTAGAGTACACCCACAAAACATAAAACAACATACACAACCACGGGAACACATGGCCCCGGTTCGTGGAAATCCCTTTCTTACAACAGCAAACGGTACACCAGCACCTACCAGGGGAACAGCAGTGGTAGCAGGTAATGTTTTCGACAGTCGCAAGAACACGAGATACTTAGCATAGGACAGCCCACAGAGAGCACTTGCGTGTCCAGTACTATCAATGACCCTTGACGCAGCTGAGGAACCACTGGTGTGGGTGGAGATAGGGAACAAACAGTTCATTTTTATGGTAAATTCAGGAGCAGAAAATCAACCCTAAGAGAAGGCAGGTTTCCGCTATCAAATCATAAAATGGAGATGCAGGGGTTTTCTGGAGCGGTGGTCGAGGTTCCATACACAGAAGAATTAGATATAACCGTAGGAGGAAAAACAGTGCAAGCACCTTTACTGTATTATGAAGACTCACCTATAAAGCTACAGGGGAGGGATCTCCTTAGCAAGCTTAACATGACCATCTCATTCACAAATAGAGGGATAGTGTGTTCAACACCAGGAATATGCGCAATGCGTGCCATGCTAGACATACAAACACAAGCCATGGCACAACAGTTGTGTGGAGTACCAGTAGATCCAGACATGTTCATTCAAGGATTATAAGCTCTAGCACAAGTAGTGCCTGAGTTAAAGCGCCATGAATGGCGAGTACCATCTGAGTTTGTGTTCCGCCCCGTAGCACCCCCAGAAATAGTAGCAGAATCAGTGGTGTCACTAGATATACATGGGGTACAGGTATCATCACAAAGAATAGCAGTCATTGGTCTATACATACATGGATGTGAATGGCGAACAGTGCTGTGTATAAATGCCAACAAAGCCTTGCGAGATCTGTCTGACGAGGAACTCTTTACAGACTCAGATATTGATGGAGGAATAATCATGGAGATAGCAATTCCCTGTGATATAATGATTCAAAACAGACAGGTGCCACTGCCCCTCGTGGCCATAGTTAGCGCACCATCAGCATTTTTTAACAAAGCCATGCAACACGTACCACCATAATTGTGGACAAATGGCCCACATGATATAGGTCTGTTGCGCGAGGTAACACCTGTGAAAATAAAATTCAAATCAGGGGCACTGTTGCCCTGGGTAAAACAGTACCCCCTGTCACGAGAAGCTGAAGAAGGGATAAAGGAAACAATACATGCCTTATTACGGCAAGGGATTATAGTACCTTCAAATTCGCCCTGTAATACTTGTATCTACTCAATCAAAAAGGTAAAGGGAGGGGCTTGGAGGATGATACAGGATCTGCGCCCCCTCAATGACGCCATACAAAAGGAATTTCCACTCGTCCCAAACCCTGCATCGATCATATGCAGCATACGCAAAAGCGCAACATGTTTTAGAGTGTTGGATTTGGAAAATGTATTTTTCTCGGTACCGCTGGACCCAGACTCACAATACTTGACCGCCTTTACCGTGGGGGGGATATGAACATTGCAGATTGCACCAGGGATACTGTGAAAGCCTGAGTATCTTTAATAGAATATTGCATGAAGATCTTGGAAATATTGACACAAAGAGTACGATCATTCAGTACGTGGATGACCTATGAATATGTGGAGAAACTGAGGATGAGTGCAGAAAAGCCTCAGTAGCTCTATTGACATTGTTAGCACACAAAGGCTACAAGGTGGACAAACAGAAATTGCAATATTGTCTGACAGAAGTATTGTATTTGGGCCAACTGATATCAAAAGAGGGTAAATGAATAATACCAGACAGAGCAGCCACTGTGCGAGCAGTAAGCGAACCCAGAATAGTAAAATAAATGCAGAAGTTTCTTGGCATGTGCAACTACTGCCGTGCCTGGATACTAGAATATGCAGCATACGCAAAACCACTCCTGCAAGCACTGAAAGAAGCACAAAGGGAGAATACAGCATTACAATGGACACAAGAAATGCACACAGCCTTCAACACATTGAAAGAACTGATATCTACAGCACCCATACTAGCGACACCAGATTATGAGCGCATATTTTATTTATGTTCACATTGTAATGGGACACTCATGACAGCAGTATTGACACAAAAGGCATCAATGGGCCACAAAACTCTAGCATATTATGGTGGTACACTAGACTCAGTAATGCAGGGCCACTTTGCTTGCAAACAAGCTCTCACAGCCGCAGCGTTCGCCATTGAAAAAAGTGCAACGATTGTGATGGGATGTACAGTCACAATATACACTGACTCAGCAGACATGACTACCACAGTGCATGAGGCACTAGCACGATGAGGAAGGAGAGGGTTCAGAAGGGCAGATGGGTCCCCTGTTAAGTACACAGAACTACTTGCAGAATTGACTGAGGCACTAAAAGAGCCAACAGTTGTAGCATTGGTAAAATGCCAGGCCCACACACAGAATGACATAGAATGCGCAGATATGGGAGAAAGGTGTAATGGATCACGGTACTTGATAGTGGTGGTCTGCCCCTTTTCGAGGTGGGTGGAAGCCGGTCCGTGTGCACACCCAGATGCGAAATGCGTGGCAAAATTCCTAGTGAGGGAGGTCTTTCCCACTTGGGGAATATGTGATATAATATGCACCGACAATGGAACGCATTTCGTCAATGACCTGTTCAAAACAGTAACAACAATGTTGGGCATCACCCACAAGTTGTGCACGATTTATCACACGCAATCAAATGGTATTGTTGAAAAAATAAATAGACTTCTCAAAAGTAGGCTGTCCAAACTGTGTCACACATTAAAGAAAAATTGGGTGTACTGTTTACCTTTGGCCAAATTCGAGTTGAGAAACCAGCCCAGCAAAGACCACCACTTGTCCCCGCACGAGGTAGACGCATGCACACGGCACACTCCGTGACAATACGAAAACAGTCAGATGCACACAGAAGTGCAACAGTATTGTGGAAGAATTCCAAGAGTATTTGAGAAAACTTACAAGAACAGCACTTAGTATTGCAAAGCAACTAGCACCCACCTCCACACAAGAAAATGCGAGTGACACGGTAACACCAGCCACGGATAGCCCAAGCTGCCAGCTAATGCCAGGCGAGATGGTATATGTGCGAAGATTCGTGCGTCGGTGGAATGCACCAGTATTTCAGGGCCCATACAAGGTGGTGTACTACACGCCTACTGCAGTGAATGTGAAAGGCCTGAGTTATTGAATCCATTTGTCCGACGTACGCAAGGCATATGACAGCGTAGGGAAAAGTGAGGAAGAAAACATGCCAGAAGAAGCAACACAAACGTAACAAACAAGAGTAAGTACAAAATGTGAGTATAAGAAGCAACAACAGCCCATTAAAAAGGTGCATATGAAGTGAGGAAAATAGTAATGAAAAACAATGACGTGATGTGTAAATAATGTACATATAAATGAAGTAGAAAACGATGCATTGAAATCTCTCTCCCCTTTTGTGTTCTGTTTTCGGAAATCGCTCAAGTAAAATGTAGTTTCATGTATGGTTAAAAGATATCAATTGAGAAAAAATATGTATGTAGTAAAAAACGCTTTAAGTAAAATGAAGAATGAAAAAATAGTATTGACATAGATTTATGCTTAAACCCTTTTTATATCTCATTGTGTAGGACTATCCATGGCAACGGCGAGGCCTCCAATGTCGACAACAATAGCATAGAAAGAAATAGGAATAGAGAATTTAATTTAAGAACGTATTCATATGAATGCAGTCTTTTCTGTTGTTGCAGTGATTTTCTTTTCAATGATGTTTGGCCTTGTGCTATATTGGGCCACACATTCATATCTATTGATATGAATGGGGGGGGAAAAAGTGGTGAAGCAGGGAACCCATTTCATATGGGACGGACTTAAATTGATTTGGGCACACGGGACCCATAAGAATGGCTAGCATAATGACAGTCATAAAACCAGCACTCCGGTATCAGCAAACCCCATGGTCCATTATAATGAATCTGAGTTCAGCATTTATGACATGAACAACCCGGACCCCTCAGAATTATCTTGGTTGCATGATTACCCCTACCCAACTGTATTATCTACCTCAGATGCAATTGCACATCACACAGCAGACACAAAAAGTGGGGATGAAAGTGTTGTTGAAAAATATGTTGCACTATATAATGACTGAGAAAAGGGCGGTCTAGATGGGATATTTCCAATTCAATATGGGGGAGAAAGAAAAGCACTGGGAGGCCCGGGAGGGAATAGAAGGAGGAAAAGGGGTACGGGATGGAAGAAATATGATGAGTACCACGGGTTGGGACTGAATACAATAGAAGACTCACAGCACCCACACCGGTCTAGCAAATGGTATGCAGATATGAGCACCACTGTAAAACAAGCAACAAATGAGAGTTGTTATGTGTGCTCCCTGATACCCCACGCCTCGGGTACTCCGAAAGTACAGCTACCACAAGAATCACCTGTTGCAGAGGCACAGCGTCTCCTTCATCTTGCACTATGCAGAATAAGAAATACTTTCCAAGCACACACTGTTTCATTTGAAATGCTGCAGAATGAGAACACATGCTATGCCCGACCACAAGGAGTAATCTGCATGAAAGAACCTTTCCTTGTAATTAAAGGAACATTATACTCTGACAAGCGGCAAGAAGAGCAAATAGCATGCAAAGCAGAAGCACTGCGAGGACTGTCAGATGAAAAATTACAATGGATCCAGAAAACATGCACCCCGATATAGACCCAACACATCACAAAGCTCACATGGGTAACGGCCCTCGAAAAGCCATTCAAACTGCAGAAGGAGATATCCTATGAGCTGTGCTTCCATGGAGAAGGAAAAGTAGATCTGGGAGAAAACAAGAACTGTAGCAAAACACTCATCATCCCAGACATGAAAAAAGGAACAGCTGCATTAATGGACACTTACTTGGTTTGTGGCAAACAGGCGTACTTACACCTTCCACAGTCATGGAGGGGCACGTGCTCTCTGGCAATGCTGCATTCCGCCCTGATGGTGATACCCGGAAGCCATATCCAAGGGGGGGGAGAGCTGTCTATAATCAAAGATCCAGAGCCCCTGCCAATAAATGAAGACAACCCCATATACATCCTTTCCGGAGAGAAGCTGCAAAGCACAGTGTTGAGAAAATGAAGATCGTCCAACTACATCTCCAAGGCATCCTCAGAACTTTTGGCACCGATTCCTGATCCTTTTCAGCTGTTCACATCCGCAGAGACGTTCTTCGCATCCCTCATTCCAAGCATCCAGGCAAGGGCCAACGCAAAATGGCTCCAAATCATGTGTTGGGAACTGATCCCACTGGCCAACAACACAGAAGGAGGGCTCAACGTGAACCCTGGACCTGTTGACAGCAATAGATGGAGGTGTTTGCCAAAGAAATCTGGAGCGCATGTTGCACTTTCGCACCTTCTGCAGACGCGTACAATGGAACTTTATCGCATGTCATAGCAGCTGTGCATAACCTTGGCAAGCGAATGAAAGAAGAAGGAGGGGTACAGCTCAGAACTTGGTTCGACAACATGTTTTCGTGGGTACCGTCCTGGCTTGGAGTGACTGTCAAACTATTAGTGCCCACCATCGTTTTTCTTCTTTAGATTTTTTGTGTGTGCCAATTAGGCCTTAGGTGCTGCGCAAATGCAGTTCCTAACAGTGCAGTGATGATGGTGACAATGGGCTGTGCAAGAGGAGTGGTACAGATGACACACGAGGCACAAGTACAAACAGGTGATGACTCAGAACCAAAATACAGAATGACGGCTATATATAACACAGGGTGTATTGTAGATAGATTGTATCACACAACAATTAAAGAGCCCCGTGAATTAGAATTTGTGGGTTGACCTGGAAGGGGATTGGGCTGTATCTATATGACTTGCACCCCTGATGAGTATGCAAGAGCAGGGGGAAGCCTGAGGGCAGTATGCAGAGCTTGGATGCCACAAAAAGGAACACCTGCATGGGACGAGGCAATAGCGGGAGAGAATGAACGTAAGAGGCTAGGAGAATTACAATATTCGTTACTTTAATAACGAAAGGGGGGAATCTGCGGGAGGAAATGTTGTTTTGACTCCCCTCCCCATCATTTCCTTTCCTGCTCACACTCTATGCTCGCCCCATGACTGGTCACGCACCTCTAGCCAAAGGTGCCGAACAGCCTCGGGTCGACACATACAAGCGCAGCATTTGTAAGAAGACTGAGTACTCACTCCATTTTGTAATGAACCTGACTCCATTTTGTATCTGTCCAAGCAGGACTCATAGTGAAGCTAGCCTGCAAGCCTGCAGCTCTCCCCTGGAGATGCGCACAGTCAGCCAGTCACTCCCCCCACCTCCTCCCCTCTGGTGTCCCTGCAGCTGTCCTGTTCTCATGGAAGACTGGGCTCGAAAGGCTACAAACTAAACACTGTATCTACAAACTAAACACTGTATCTTTCGCCTTTTTCCTTACATCACTGCCCTTTGAATGACCGGGCCAGAGCCTGGTCCTGGAAAAAGCCATTCATCTTCGCAAATCTGCCTCCTTACTTACAGACGCTGCCCATGAGATACATAACCTGTATAGCCCCCCAACCTCATACCCTTTGGATGTGGCAGATGCATGCCGCACGACTGTGTGCCACCCTGCTTCACCCACACCCACAATACTAATCCCTTCTGAGACCATAAAGCCTCTCCCGTGTTAACCTGTGATGAAGCCGTCCCCATGAGATGTAACAGAACAAACAATAAATACTCTGCCTAACTGATTGTAATGAATAAGATATTTAGACCCACATGCTCTTGTGTCATGATATAGATTGTCTTTCAGTGCTGTGTACACTTTCAGAATGTATTTAGATGCCAGGGGACTCATGTGTTGTGATGTAGGGAGTGCCCATGGAGCCAATGTAAATAGAACAAACCTGTAGCACGGTGACCATTGTATATATGAAGATATAGCCAACGATACAAGCAAAAGCTCTTCTTTACCTGTTCCAAAAGAAGTCACGGAAAACATGTTCGGACCCCATCCTAATGGTTTACTTATAACTTCATTTATTGGGATAGGCTGCACTTGGAGAGCCACAGGGCCTTCTCTCCCTCTCCAGCAGTGCCGCACATGGAGAGCGTAAGGCCCCCACCTCTTTTGCCAGACTCATGATAATGCTGCCGCCAAAGGCCCATGTCTCACTGATGCCCCAATGCAACAAATGTATCCTCTCATCCTTCCGCTGGGCCTGCACAGAGTGTCCACCCCATGCCCCCTGACACAGATGACCCCCATACCTTTCTCCCCACCAGAGAGGCATGACAAATGTATGTACATATAATAAGTGAAATAATATGATTCTCCTCCCACCTGTCATGATGTCAATAGTTGTTTTTATTGGTGTCTGTTATGGTCTACTTTGAAGTGGTGTTTAGTTTAGAGAGCTAGTATCATTCACCTTATCCAGAACCACCCGACCTTCACCTCACGCTGACTAGCCCAGCAGATGCATGTGATGCCCACCTTCTCGCCAAACAACTATCCAATCATCTGGAGGCGGTGCCTATGAAGCCATACTGGATCTGCGACTCCTCCAATGAAATGTAACTTTTGTACCTTATACAATTTCATCACTAATGATGCTGTAACCATTTTTAATGCAATGACAGTGTAATGTTGGGCAGAGTGCTCTCAGAGTATGCAGAGTCCTCTGCTTGCCCTATTTTGATTTAGATAAACATTACCTTTAACTTCACCCGTACTTGGTCTTGGTTTCATTCCCTCCTGGGGTGTGTCCATTATTGACTACCATTGGGAAGTTTTGATTGTGTTTTTGGGGACTGCTCACTTTCACAACCTCAGACAAATGAAAGGCTGAGTTGGCCTTGCCTAGATTTGAACCTGCAGCCTGCATATCACACACACATTACAGCAGCAAGCGGTCAACCCACTGAGCTATCTTACCAGCTATAGCTATCTTACCGGCTATAGTAAAATGAGCAATTACATGTCTGAACGTTCTCAAAGTCAGAAAGCAAATTACACTCTGTCGTGGATACCATTAAACTGGTAACTGAGATTTAGCACCAGGTCAGTTCATCTTTATTACCCAAATTGGTCGTTTCAAATTGACTGTATGGTACAACTGGCCAAATTCGGCCAGTACCATTTGGTCGTTTTGGAACTATCAATTTGGTTAATCACTACCAAACATGGGGAGCGGGAGTTGCGGGATTGTCCCCTACTCCCCATGTTTGGTAGTGATTGCCTTTGGGGGGAGTAGGGGTGTCCGCCGCTTTCGGAGTTCTGGAGGCGGGGGACCAAAATGAAAAAAAAAGAAAAGCAGGCCCTGCGGCGTCGGATCCAGCCCACGTAGGAGGGACGGATCCGACGCTGCAGGATAAAAACATGCACGGATGGCAAAAAAGTAAGTAGGGGGTTGGTGGGGGGCTGTGTGGGGCTTTAATTAAGGGTGTTTTTGATATGGCAAAATTGGCTCTGCGGCCGAATTGACCACAGTCAATTCGGCCCTGAACAATTGTGCCACGACCAAAACATAATCATCCCAGTTCATCTATAGGTCTGCTGCAAAGTTGGCCACATGTAAAGCCTGCGTGGATCTACTTTTCAGGCTTCAGAGGTTGGGTTCATAACTGTGTATTAAAGAAATTAGAGTAGCGCAGGGAAAGCAGCGCACTCACATGGCATCCCTTACTCTGGACACCCGTTACCTCATACATGCAAACAAACATCCTGAACAGCATGCCAGGGAGATAGGAAAGATAGACACATTACAACAAAGCATTAATTGTGGCACATGAACTCAAGGGCCATCTTTATGTGCTATGGGCAAACATTTCTACACTGTAGACAAGCTTTAGGCACCAATATTTTGTCTAGTGACCGAGGACACTGAGATGGAATGTCTTGTGATGATCGTAACAGAGAGGCGGGAGAAAAAAACATGCTATAACTGCAACTTGCAAAAAGCAAAATACATAGGGCCTCATTACACGGATGGCGGTGAACCATGGCGCTGTTGGCGCCATGGTTCATGCCGGTAAAATACCGCCACCGCCTTGGTGGAAAGGGGAATTACTGCCCTATTCCAAGGTTGGCGGGGTGGTAATTCCCCCTTCCACCATTGCCCTTCCCCATTCCCATTTTTGCCCCATAGGGCTCTATGGGAATGGGGAAGGCGCTAATTAAGGTACCGCAAATTGCGGTACCGTTATTAGCTCCCTGGTCCCTTTGCGGGTTGGTTTTTAACGCCTGCAAAAAGCCCTTACCGGCATCTGTGTAATGAGGCCCAAAGTCTGCTACAATTCTACTCTAAATAGTTTTTGGAAGTTGTTGTCTGCATTGTGAATGTGAGGTGTTTAAGAACAGACTACATCAGTGACTCACCACCTGAAGGAGTATAGCAATTATTGTGGAGAATTCCAGAAAGACAAATTATGTGTTATTCTTATTCTTTCCCATTTAGAGTCACTGCTCAAAGTGTTACACTTGTGGAACCCCCTGTTTTGTTTAAGAGGCCTGAAAAAATAAAAGTCAGCCACTCCAGAAACAAAGAGCCACATGGCACTGGCCACAGCGCAGGAGCTTCCATTAAAAAGAAAATAATAATAAAATGTGTTTTGTTTTTTTACATATTCTATTGGGAGTAGCAAGGAAGACCACAGGGGTAGCACGGGAGACCTCAGGGGTCTCACCTGCGACCCCTGGCAAACCCCAAATGACATCCCTGTCAGTGCGTCCTGGTAATAGTCAGATACCACTCTGCTTTGGGTCTTGTGATTTATTGTGCCGTCATAGCACCTTTATGATATAAAAGATGGTTCCCTTATGTGCCTGATGCATCAATATTTATCTATCTGTGTAGAAAGTATTCATATTGTTATTCTCTGTTCAAAACTATTTCAGAAATGGATACAGAGATGACAAAATGAAATCAAAACCATTGATTTTAACAGGCCTGGCATTCGAGGATGCACATTTGTAACTTTTAATCTCAGGCATTCTGTACAAGTTATAGATGGAAAGGGATAATTGCACTGGGATTTGCTGCAGTGCTGAGGTGGCCCCCAGGAAGACTTGCGAATGCATCTTTTCTTTTAGCAAGTGTCAATGTTTTGACGGGTGACATATGGAACTCTGGAGATCGCTGTACAGTACAGGCAAACTAATGGATGGTTGCCATGCTGGCAGAAAAAATGCCTTCCATGCATTTGATGAGCTCATCTCTATCTGAATGCCTTACTGCTCGAAAGGATTGAAGCGAATCCAATATAAACATTAATAATGTATGAGAAACATATGGAGGCAAAACGCTTCTCATCATCTTATTACTCATTAAGGGAAACAATTTAAGTTACATTGATGTTACACGCCGCCTTTAGTACAGCATGTTTTTATAAATGTGCCTCAATTATTCCTAAACGTTTAATTCGTTCTGGAAGAAAACAGGATAAAGGGAGATAGATGCATTTAATACGGTTAAATTGTTCCGATTGTATACAGGCAACTAACAGCAATAAGGGAGTTTAATGCCGCAGCTAATAGCAGATAGAAATAATGAAAGAATGGGAGGAATTCTATGTGTTCATAGGAAAGCAAGGTCAAGAGAAGTATCACGTCCCATACAAAGCTATGCGCAACATCACTAGCAAAGATACACACTGTATAATCACTGAACCAAGAGCCAAACACTTCTAAAGATTAAACCCATCTCTGTGCCAAAAAAAAAGTCTATTGCATGGCTCCCGTCATTCGCATGCCAGTGCAAGGATTCAGCTTGTGGTAGTCAGCTCTATCTGAAATTACATTCTGCTGCCTCCCTCACTAGCAGGGAGCCTCCATTTTCTGCTTGTAGGCGCCATCTTGTACCTGCTTGGTGGTGGGGCTCGACGTGACCACATATAATTGTTTTGCCCTAGAACTCATTCCGACCATCCGGGTTCAGCATACTCTCTACAGTCCATAGATCTTCTCTCAAGTTAGTACAGTGTGAGGCAGAGGTCGGCAGGATATTGAAATCCTACCCCAGGCGACATAGAAAGAGGAAAATAAAACTTCCATTGTGATCTTCTGCCTTGTGAAATTGTGGGTAACTTTAAGTGCAACCGGAGCAGAAATCCAGTGTTGCATGTCTTTATACTGAAATATTTAATGAAGAATGAACAGATATCGAATATTTGATAACGAAAATATTTATAGAGAATGCACTTTTCTTGGGGGGGGGGTCAAACCCTGTTTCCCACCCATAAAAACCCACCCCAACCGTTCCCCAAAACTATTTAACCCTTTAACCCACCCCTAAATGCATTCTCTGTAACATTTTTCATTATAAACTATTCGATATATATTCATTCTTTATCAAATATTTCATATAAAGACTTCATAACAAATCCAGCAGATCATTATATTGCATGACGTAGAAAAATAGTGTCGTTTCCATTGACTTGCCATATTCCCACCCTTGATAAAGGAATTTTTCCCATGAGTGCTGTGTTTACATTCTCCTTATGGAAGGGATGCTGAGGGAAAATTCATTCGGGAAAGATAGGAGCATCAGATATCGTGTGCTACGCTTTTTTTTATGTTGTAAAAACATAGTCTATGGCAGAGGTCTTCAAACTGTGGGGCGAGCCCTGAGACTGAAGTTAACCACAAACAAAAAATGAGAGGGAAAAAAGCTGGCATGGGATGGGACATACATGTTTGTGCATATCCCATCCTACCGTGACCGCCGCCGTATATGCTCAGTGTGACAGGGTCAGGCTTAGGGTCAGTGTGAGTGGCTGAGCCAGGAAATAGACACCCTGAAGCGCGCTCCCTATTCCTTTCCAGAGAGCACGCTTCCAGGGTGTATGAATCCATTTGCAGGAACAAAGCGGGATCGGGATTATACGAGATAAGGAGGGGGTTATAGTGTTTTTTTTTTTGGGGGGGGTGGGGGCCCTGGGGTTGTTTGTGGGAAGGGTGAGGGGTCTTTTGGGTTGTTTCTGGAGCAGGTGGGGGGCCCTGGAATTAAGCAGGGTGTGGGATAGGTGGAGCCTAGGGACTATGCAGGGTGGGGGGAAGGGAGGAGCGGGGCAGGGGGAGCCCTGGGCAGTGGCAGCTTGTTCATTATGGGTGAGGGGACTCAGCCCAGCAGCCCCCTGACCCATTATGGGGGCGCTGAGGTGCCAGCCCAGCCCTGCTTTTTCCAGCTGAGTGCCATGCTTTCCCCCTGGCCCCCAGCGCCTTGCATACAAACATAATCACTTTGATTTTGTGTGTGTGTTAAGCGCTGCAGGGCCAAGGAAACAGGGATGGTATCTTTCTACTGGATATCTATCATAGATGTCCAGTAAAGAAAATATCATCCCTGACCCCTGGGCCCCCCAGTGCCTCGCATACACACATAATCATGTTGATTGTGTGAGTGTGTTAGGTGCTGTGGGGCCCAGGGGACACGGATGGTATCTTTTTACTGGATATCTATCATAGATGTCCAGTAAAAAAAATATCATCCCTGACCCCTGGGCCCCCCAGTGCCTCGCATACACACATAATCATGTTGATTGTGTGAGTGTGTTAGGTGCTGTGGGGCCCAGGGGACAGGGATGGTATCTTTTTACTGGATATCTTTCATAGATGTCTAGTAAATAAAATACCATGCCTGCCCCCTGGGCTCCCCAGCGCCAATTGCAAACTTATTGGCTTTTTACCTAATAAAAAAAAATGTGTTCTAAAATGCAACCTTTTAACCCATTCTTTAAGAACAATGCCCAGAGGGAGAACTCCCCAACGCACTTGATTGGTCCAGGCCCCCTCGCTACGCTCAGTCACTATGGCATGTCTGGGGGCAACATTTATGCCCCTCCACTTAAAAAATTCACCATCCGCCACTGGCCCTGGATCTGTGCTGGGTGTGGGGTGGGGGGGAGCCCAAAGACTGTGGTGGGAACAGGATGTGGGAGCCATGCTATAGTGGCGGGAGCAGGGTGGGGAGAGCCCAGGGACTTTGGTGGGAGCTGGGTGGGGAGAGTCCAGGGTCTGTGGTGGTGTGGGGAGAGCCCAGGAACTGAGCTAGGGGTGGGATAAGGGAGCCCAGAGACTATATTGGGAGCAGGGTGTGGCGATAGCACCCAATTGTTCATAGCCATTTGGACTTACTGTCCATTTGGCATTTTTGTGGGGGCCCGGCCTGCCCACATTTTGCTCAGGGGGGCCCAGGCCAAAAAAAGTTTGAAGACCATTGGTCTATGGTGAGAGGATAGTTCCGGGGTAACATGCTTGTCTTGGAAGCAAGACAACACAGACCAACACAGTTTCGAATCCCAGTCCCCCGCTTAGATACTGGTCCCCAGTATTAAGCGCGTTATAAAAGATTAATGAATTAATTTATGGCAAATGTAATATTGGACTCCAAAAGTAAGGATGAACATTCCAGTCAACTGTTTAAGAGCACAATGCAGTCTAGTGTGGTATCCAACCAGTCATTCTACAGTTCATTGGAAGTCTTTTACTAGTAGTCTACTTGAGATAAAATACTTACCCACAAGAGTAACTGCCAAGAGAAAGCTTAGCATTAGTGCAGCGATGCACACCAGAAAGCTAATTTTACATTTGATAGAAGAATTTGCTCCAAAGTGAGTCAAAGATGTTTTGTCAAAAGTCATAATCATTTTGAAAGTGCCTTTTTTTAACATGTACACTTAAATAGAAATAATGAGAAATTAGCACAGGAGAACAATTCTAAGATGTGCTAGTCCTGGAAAAGGGTGGCCATACACCCTAGGATGTGGGCGGGATTGCTTGACTGGAAAACTATGTCAGTGCATTGTATATTATGTTGATACTGTGACACTGTTTTCTTTCTGCCCTTGTAAAGTGGTTTGTCCTGAACTGTGTAACACACTGTACTCAATTCAATAAAGACAAGAAGAATAAAAAAAGAGATTATAAAAACATCATCACGTGCTACGCGCATCACCGTATATATAGCAGCAATTAACAAGGTCAGATCCATCTCGGATCGTGAAGGCGCAAAGGCAATCGTACCTTGCCGCGGGAGACGAAAACAAGAATTATAAAAGGTAACGCTCGAAACTCTAATCTCTAACCCCTTCCTTTATCCCATTCATTACTTAGCAACCTTGACCAGTGCATTTATATATTCGTATCCTCAAAGCTACCAAGCAATCTTAGTCTGAGATTTTGTTAAAAGCTATGACTAGAAGATATGGGAGACTAACAATTATCTTCATAACTCTGAATCCCTAAAAAAAAATCCAAAATTACAACTTTTAGATAATAAATTACAATAAAAATCTTATATTAGAATAGCTAATGTACTCACCTTTTCACAGATTTGTTGAGGAAAATTGCAAACACAATCTCAAGAAAAGGTGAATGGAAATGATCAAAAAATCCAACTACTATAGTCAAACCGAGATCCAGAAAACAGAAATAAGGGTGAGTGGACTCACACAAACTATTCAAATAACTAAGGTGCTCTTTTTCATAAACTAGATAGTTATGGCCTTATTAAGACAATGCTCTCTATTTACAATTAAAAACAACTTTTTCTTATTTTTAGAATCTCTTTTGGTTTTAGAATCTCTCCTGAAAAACCACAGCGAAAACTGTGGGGAAACACGTGTTGGGAGATTATGTAACGAATCTGGAATTATAAATATGTCTTATTCAATCATTGAGAACAAGAGGTTGTAAACAAATGTATGAAGTTAATACATACTGTAAGTACGAATTAAGGACACAGCAATACCCTAATGTATGAATCGAATACATGAAGAAACTGGCAACTTATAAAATAAACAAATCAAATCGGATTGGAAAATTGATTGTATAATTTTTTCTGGGGATCGCACACCAATAGAGTTCCAATTGTAAAAATCACAAACTTGGCTTTATATTGTCTCAGCCACAATATAGGCACTCTAAGTGCAGAACCTGGAACAGAAACAAAAAATCTGCACAAGGGATTCACTCTAGGAGAGGAATAAGAGCTGACATAGGCGGAAAAATTTGATTTCATGCCATCTTGACTAAGGGTTGTGTGGAACCCTAAAATTGCAGATGTTTTCAACTCTTTGTAATTCGGGGACATCAGTCATGATGGTATTTTTTCAGGAGAGCTATCCGAAGACCGAGCTAATCCTTTACCAAATCCTACCTTAAGGATCTGGATTCCTGCTTTGAGGGTGGCCCTCGCAAGATCCTAAATGGGTGTTCTGACAAAAACTACTGTGGTACTCCATTGCCCCAACTCACTGATCGCAGTTTCCTGCCCCTGGCACTGTGGCTGACCCTTCTGACATGCGGCAGATCAGCAAAGGCTAGCTGCAGTGGCCCCATGTCTAGATCCTGGTCAGCTGTCTGCAGTGTTCTCCTGGTGCCAGAGATAAGTGTTGGTGGAGGGCCCTGGTAGACTGAGTCAAATGCTTCTGAACAGGCATTTGAGGGTCTATTTACAAGAAGAAAGGATGCCAGATAAACAAGGAAAGCTACACACCACAACCTCATCTTCTTCCAATGCCTTAGTCCAATGTATTTCCGTGATTACTGCTGGTTTGCCGCAGACAAACAAGGTCTGGTTTTCTGTAGCATGACAGATTTTCTTAACTTCACACAAGCTGCATGCCTGCTTTGAAAGTATGGTTGCAAAACCCAGAGTATGCTTAGGCTTCCACTACTTTACATGGTACCTGAAGTGTCAAATTAGAATGGGGACAATAAAAGCTATAGTTGTAAACCTTTTCCTTAATATGAAGATTTACATATTTGTCAGGTATTTTATAACGTGATATGGGTTCTTTTCAAAACATCTCTTTATAAAACTGTGTTATTGGAGCTCATCAAAGCCACAATTTAACACACAACTGCCTACATGCCAACAGGTCCCTTTCCATCGTGAGATGTTAGTCTACTCCTGGTTTACCTTTGCATTCTCAGGCATGTAGCCCATGATTTCTAAATAATTATAAATCCAGGGCTACAAGTCCCAGAATGCAGTTTTTAGGTAGCTCCACCAATTTTTTTCATTAGCTACTCACCTCTGGAACAGCCTCACGGTCTCTCTGAAACTTGAGGAGAACCATCTCTGGTTCCGGAAACACCTCAAGACCTTCCTCTTTGCTTCCGCTTTCTCTCCTCCTCCTCTCCCCTGCTGATCTCCTGGCTGAGACTACACTGGTCACCTGGCTACCCTCTGATCTCGGGCCCAGGCTCCCTCCCCGCCAGTTGCACACCTGCACTGCCCTCCCTGGCAACCCTTGCACTCGGGGACTGTATCTGTATCCCTACAGCCACCAGCACTTGACACCTGATGTCTGCATGTACCCTTGCCCTTGCCACAAGCTGGCCGCACTTTTTTTATTGTCTTTATTGTCTTATTTATTTTACTGTTACCCTATGTACTGCACTATGTACTGCACTGCCCCCTATGCTTTTCCCCCGCACTTTTCCTTTTCCCCCCTCCACTGCACTTGGGAGATAGCAATGTCACCTGGCCTAGTAAGATTGTTGTCTCTGTCTTCCGCTGTTCCCCCTCCCTTGCCTCATCGTGCCTTGAAACACTTGTGTATAGGTGCGTTATAAATGCCATATCATATCATATCATATCATATATCATATCATATCAATTCAAACGGTGGTCTCTAGACCCTAAAGAAGTGCAGTGTAATTTTGAGCATTGCTTTGCTCATCACACCTCTGGTGACAACTATTAAGCATGCTGCAAAGGGGGTATGCACTGCCTGCTTGAGCACGCCATTCACAGTGGATGCGATGTTGCAAAGGGGAGAAATATAGAACATTGGGAGTTCGGAAGGCTTTCTCTGGGTGTTTTGGTAATCAAAAGCAATGGTAAGCTTAGGGTATGTGTTGATATGACGGACTTAAATAAGAGCATTTGGGTTGAAAGACATCCCTTGCCGAACATAACAGAGGTGTTGACCACAATTGAAAAGGCAAGGTTTTTTAAGTAATGGATTGGCTCCTTTATCATGTACGTACTTTCCCAGAGGGGGCATTCAAGTTTGGTAGGATGCTGTTTGGGCTAGCTTCGGGAGCGCAGTGTTCCAAAGAGAAACGGAGAAGGTTATAGAATGGTTAATGATCACTGTGGTGTTTCATGATGTGTTTGTTTTTGGGGCCTCAAGAGAGGAGTACGACCAAACACTTAAGATGTTTGGAAAGGCTAAAGCCAGAGGGTTTAATAATGTTAAGCCCGAGCGAGAGAAGGGCGAGCGTTACCTTCATCACTGTTTGGCTGTTTGCTGCGTTGCTGCCAGGCTGGTGGGCCCTGGTGCAACATAGCGGTTGTTCTGTAAAGAGGGTGGGACTTCAAACCCCTCTTACCGTTTTCTTTTCGCAGTGTATGGCAGCAAGGGTGGCAAGATCCAAAGGAAAAAGTGGAAAGCTGACCACTCCGCCCACCTCCGCCACACAGACTTTGCAGTTTGATCTTCCCCTGCCTGAGGCGTCGGGTCCGTGCTTATGGAGCTTGAAAAAAAACATGGCCCCTCTGGGGATGCATCCCTCCCCCCTCGGTTGGAAAGCGGGGTCCTTTGCGGGGAGGTGGGTGCCCCGCACCACCATCAGACTTGGAGTGTTCCCGGCAGAAAACCTGGCAGAAGTCCTGGAGTCTCCCCGCGGCATCCGCACGCCCATTGTGACTCAGCTTCCCCCTCCTGCTGGCACCCTCTTGCCGTCGGAGGCAGGCGGAGCGCTGCCCCGCGGGGGAAAGAACATGCCATCAGCAAAAGGTGAGGAGGCACTTGCTGGGGAGGAAGGGAGCCCAGATGATTCTACCTTGGCCGCAACGCTGGATAAACTTCTGAGATCGCTCCCCCACCCTTATCGCCTGATACTTCACTCCTTCTAGGGGAGGGGCCGCAGGTCCTAGACGGGGAGGGGGCAACTACCACCTTAATAAACGGGGGGAACAGCGCAGTGTGACTTCCAAACATAACAGTGGTCCCCATCCTGCACCACCCCTGTCCAGCGCTGTTGGAGGATCTGGTCCGGGTGGTCCTGCCCCCGCCAGGAACATCAGAGGATGAGGAGCAGCCGCCAGGGGCTAACGAGTGGGTCTCAATTGAGCCTGCCCTGTCCGCCTCTATCCCGGGAGGCCAGCTACCGGGCAAGAACACCAAACCCTCACACTTCTCTGTAAACTGTCTCCATCAAAAGAAAAAGGGGGCCCCGGCACGCAGGAAAAGATGTGCCCACCTTCAACAAAACCCTGGTCTCAAAGCACAGTCGATCACATCTATAAGACTCCTAAAACTGTCGGAAAGGCCTCAGAAACCATCCCCGAAAGGGGACACATTATTGCTGGCCCCTAACAACAAGTTCTTTGCAAATCTTCTAAAAAAGAAACCTACAACCATTGAAGAACTTTCAGATGCTGAAATTCTGAAAGTGGTCACAGACCAAACGCCCCTGGCTAAGAACATCGGGGGGATTCCCAGCGGCGGACCAGCTGTCTCAACGGTCCTTGCATGAGATTCTTACGTCAGTACCATACCAGGTGCCAAAGTTAGATGGAACTTTGGCTCTCCACGACTTACCGCCTCGCCTTTGCCAAGACAACTTGCTACCATCACCCGGGACCAAGAAGGGGAGATCAATGCGCCGTCCCCAAGGTGCCCCACGGTACTCCCGAAGGCGTATTTAAAGTCCACAAGTCGGAGGGCCGGCCGTCCCTCTTTTTACACCTGCGGCAATTCCGCATCCATCCCCTCTAGTTTTGAGGACCCCGGCGCCCCATCGATCTTCAGTGGATGTTTCAGACGAACTGAGTGACCAAGAGTGTCATCCCCCCGAATGGTCTTTGCCAGCACGGGGGTCCCACATGAAAGATCTTGGACCAGCCGACCTTGTACAGGTCCCCCTCCTGTAGGGGAGACCTCGGTGACCCAGCAGGGAGGAACCACGGACCCGCTCAAAACGCAGACAGCCGCAGTTTCGGACATCAGAGAAACCCACAGGCCTGGCTCGAGCCCTGCATCACTGGCTCCCGCCAGCACCGCCCCCAGAGATGCTCCAACAAGGACACTGAGCTTTGGCTCTCAAACTCCATTCAGTCCCATGAGTACCCGATGCTTAAGTGAGCTTCCTGAAAATGCTCCCAAAGACTCCCCGGCGAAGAAGAGAGACTTAAGGCTAATCACGTTCACAGTAACGCTGGCTCTTGCTCCATTCTGCAAACTATACGAGTCTATAAATGACTCGTTGAAAGATCATACTTCCATCATAGCTATGATGAATAGCCGCTTGATCTTCTTGGAAGGCTACATAAACGCATTAAACAACAACATGGAAAAACACCAATTAGCTGTGGAGCCGTTGCAAACCCAGGTCACAGCATTGAATGATAGTAGCGTGCCCTCCACTGTTCCAGCACGAGTCACAGTTCTAGACTCCAGTTCTCAGACCACTTCCTCTTGGTCGACCTTTCGACCTAAGGGGCAAACGGAAGCGCCTGGGCCAGGCCCCACAGGCCGGGAAAACATGAGGCGGAAACCTACGACAGCAGCCGCAATCCCAAATGGCGCTATCAACAACGAAGTTATCCTCATTCTAATAGACAGCGACCTGATGCTAGAACCCAAAGACAAGGCCAAAGCCCTCTCAAATAAAGGATTTTCTATCTTTGAAAACTCGAAAACAAAGGACAACTCAGCCCCCTCACAATCTAGTTCCACTAGAGAGGTCACCCTTATTAAGGATGGGGGTCCCAGCATTTGGACGGAGAAACCGCCGCAAAGTGGATCAACGGCAAGTACCGCCCGGAGGGAAATCCCAAACCGAGAGGGAGGGGGTAACTTTTCGAACAGCGCCCCTGAAATGAAGGCTGGTGAACCAGAGGTGGACGGGGACTTACTCAACCTCAGTGTTTACCCGCTATCATACGACCCCGAGGACAGCAGCCAATCCCTGCACATGGAAGAAGAGACTTCACCCTTTCAGACTCTAGAAAACCGCACCAAGAAGCTCATAAAGAAGTCCAGTTGGGGTCCGGTACAGACAAGAGAGATTCCCCAGGAACACACTAAACACCTATACAAAAGAGTGGACGAAGGCTTCCCAAGCTTATCCCACACTTCCTCCAGATGGAGGACTGAGAGATCTGTCTCCTCTGATACATCTGGCAATGACGCACCACAGAGATGGGTGCACGCCACCCGGGCCAAACGGTCATCTGGAACACCAAAGCACGCTGAATCCCTCAACATGGGCAGAAAGATGAGAAATGGCATTAAACCCAGCTCGAAGCAAGCTCCGAGAAGACCAGCCTCCCGTCCCAAAACCGAACGCACCTTCAAAATAGAACAACTGCCAGACAAAAAAAACCACGTAGTACTGAATCGAGTGGAAACAAAAGACATTGTTCTGGTAGAACCTTTCCACGAAGGCAAAACTGCAAATGCATATTTATATGTGCCTACTAATTGGGCAAAAACCAAGATCTCTGAGGCAGCCGGAAATCTGCTGAAGCTAGGGTTCGATCTGTTCGAACTTGAAGAGAGTGTGCCTTTGATGTCACCGGCCCAAATCACAGGAGCGGCCAGGCTTCGAGAAAACTCTTAACCACTACGAACCCAACCTGCAAACTAAAATTGCCTCAGATGACTACGGATTCGACGTGCCTGGAACCGCAAGGTCATAACAAAGAACCAAAGGACTGGGACTACCACACCAGGGGCCCTCTTCCGAGACCCCATTCAGTGTCAGACATCTTCTTACCCACGCAAAAAACGCCAAGAAAGGAAAGTACATACAGAGATCCTCTGGGTATAGGTAGATTTCCAGCTGGCCCAAAGGCTAATATTCAACGAACTAGCGCCTAACACAAAGGTCTCTGATGTCCAACATAATAGTAAACAAGCTCCACTAGCACAACTATGGGCGTGGATTCCAAAAGCCCTCACACTTACCAAGAACAAATAGCAATACGCAAAGCGCCCCATGGCACCACTTTCCACCAGAGAAACCAGTGGGAATGAAGAAATGTCGTTGGGGTCATGGAACACTTGAGGTTTCCTGCATTTGACTAAGAAAGGGGACTTAAACCTTGGGCGTCTCGACATTATCTGCCTTCAAGAGTTCTGGATGACTGAACGCCCCACAATGGACGTATACGACATAGCTTGTGCTCCAGCGACAAAAGGGATCTTTGGTCGCCCCTCCTCGGGCTTAATAACAGCTATCCGTAGTGGCTGCGGACTACACCTCAATAAAACACTGAGATCTACTACATTCCTTCTTGTAACAGAGCTAAATTGGGTGCGGCCCTCTGAAGACCATGGTCCAACTACTCAGTGCCCCTTGATTGTCATCAATGTGTATTGGAACCCTGCAGCCATGAGTGATACTTCATTTACAGATCTGATCAGACAGTCTATTGACGAAGCTCTCGTAAACTACCCAGAGGCTTTGCTGATCCTTTGTGGCGATTTGAATGCAACCTGGCCTCCACACGAAGCAAGCTATGTGCTTCCATCTTCTGCTACGCCAAGAAAAGCATGTGGATCCAAGTGGCTGTCCCTGATGTCCTCAAGAGACCTATTCTGTGCCGGTGACCTTTTCCCGAGAGTAAACAGACCTCCGACCTGGGAGAGGGGCAACTCAACCGCGGACATCGACCACATCTTTGTAAGCAGACCTTTGCCACCCCTAACCAACTCGTTCCAAGCCCTAAAGTCAACGGCCAGTGACCACAATTTGTTGGTCTTGAAGTGGAAGACTTGCTCTACAGACAAACTACATATGTCCGCTCAAGTGGAGTCCAACAACCAAAACAATTGTCTTAAACTATCGGTGACCTCCATGTTAAACATCACGAAATACTATCAAAAAGCAGGAAACGAGCACTGCCGAAAGCAGGATTTACTATTACCAGACTATCAACCTCTCCTGGTACCGTACATATTTTTGAAAAAAAACTCTAGATGCAGCAATAAATCTGTAACTCATGAGTACAGTAGAGAACTGGTAGAGAAAAGACGCTTAGTGAGGAAAGCGAAAAGACAGTTGCACGCATACCCTTCGTCAGAAAATCAAGCCTGCCTCAAAAGGATTCAGCTAACCTATAACTCTTGGATCAGACAACATCGAATCCTCCTATACCAACAGGACACGGAGGCCATGCTGAAGATGGTTTGCGGTCATCATGCGCAAGAATTCTGGTCTCTTCTAAGATCTACTTCCGCTCCCTCGGACGAATCTCTAACAAACCCAATTAGCGAGGAAGGCTGGACGAACTTCTACAAAGCCCTTTTCCACACACCCTTGGCGCCAAACTTCCTGGGGACTAGCACCCCATCGGAGCCTTGGTTAGACCTGAGCGACGAAGGGGAGAAAACCAAAGTACTTCACAGACTCAAACCATCTAGAGCCCCCGGATGGGATCACTAACTTTGACCTCAAACAAAATCCAAAAGAATGGTCTACATTGATAAGTGCAATTTTCAAACGTTGCAAAGAATCCAGGCAAATTCCATCCTCGTGGACGTCGTCAATCGTGGTGCCAATATTCAAAAAGGGGTGCAAAGAAGAGCCGAAGAATTACCGCCCCATAGCACTGTTGGACACCATCTGTAAAGTCTTTGGGGCGTTGCTCTTACAACACTTTCAGCGGTGGGCCCTACAGGCTCCGTGTGCAGACCTGTTTCAAACGGGGTTTACAAAAAACAATGGCACAGCGACAAACATCATGTTCCTTAGTGCCCTAAAGAGCAAAGTCCTCGGAGGAGGGCCACAAGTCTTTTTGGCTTTCGTCGACTTGGCGCAAGCCTTTGACCAGGTGAACAGAGCAACTCTGTGGGAAAAACTGAGACACTGGAACTGTCCCGCAGAAATTGCTCTTCCTATCCGAGCACTCCATCAAGACACAAAAATGCGTGTGAGGTTGAACCAAGCTGGCCTACTATCGTCAGAAATCCCAGTGGAAAGAGGAGTAAAGCAAGGCTACCCATTAGCCCCAGCTCTTTTCATTACATACCTCGGTGACTTTAAGGATTCCGAATCATCTATCCGTGCATTCCCCCCATCTACGGGGGATCAGAAAACAACCAGGCTATTATACGCAGATGACCTCATCCTAATGGACATGACTCCGATCGGCCTCCAATGCCAGTTAGATAACCTGGCCGTGTACATTCGAGCTAACACTCTCACCATCAATGTAACCAAAACCAAGATACTGGTTCTGGAAAAAAATGAAACAGCCAAAAGAAAAACTAACCTGGTGCCTGGAGGGGGCCGTATTAGAAAGAGTCTAAAGCTTCAAAAATGTGGGTGTCACCTTTGATTACTCCAGTATCAACTCAACTCTGCAGTGCACCCTAATGGACAAAGCAAAGAAACTGGCGGCACAGGCTCGAGCATTGGACAGGAAATTCGGCCGTTTTTCTGTTACCGATAGTCCGATTTTACCGCGCAAAGGTGGTCTCGTCCCTCACTTACGCAGCGGAAGCGCTTCCACACACGCTTGCCCACCTGTAGGTGAAGTTAGAGGGCTACTTCTGGCGTACGGTCTTAGCTTACCAAAATCAACTTCCATGCTATTATTCAGAAGAGAGCTTGGCCTTCTCTCTTTGGGAGGAACCACAGAGATAAAAAGTATGATGCTGTACAGGAAAACACTGCTCCCGGACTGCCCGCATTTACTAGCCATCATACGAGCAGAAACTCTGGGCACACGCTGCAGCGTGTTAAAAGTCTGGGAAGCAGAGGGCAAACTGAAATTGCAGGAAATCCATTCCTCGGAGGCTGATCTCATTCGACATCCGAAAAAATAAAAAGGAAAATGGACGAGCATGATTGGATTAAATCCCTGGACAATGCAGCAAAGGCTAAATCAGTAAGCCATCTCCCGCTTTATCAAAGCAAATTAAATGTGGTCCCAAACTACCTGAGTAAATTCCCCAGCAAAACGGCCAGAAACCTATTTCTGCGAGCACACTTAAACCTCCTGGAAACAAAGGAGATCTTAAAACTTAGAGGATTAAGCAACTCAAATACATGTCGCTTTTGTAAAAAAGGAGAAGCGGTTGAAACCATACGCCACCTACTACTAAACTGTCCAGAAACAAAGGAAATAGGCGGGAAGTTCCTGCTACCGCACCTTTCGGCATCATACACCAATGAAGAGGAACTGTGGTGGACCCGCTTAATGAGCAGAGAAAGGACTACTTGGACAATTGCCACCACACAGACCCTCACACATATCTTGTCCCTGTGAAACCAAAGTCTGTTTTTTTTTCCGGTTTCATTAATTAAGCTACTGTGATGTTAACTCAGACCACTCTCTGCAGCTAACCTTTGCCTCTTCTTGGTTTCTTTTCTTTTCTTTTTCTTCTTTGTTCCTTCCTTCTTCTTGACTTTCTTGATTTCTTCATATACGTTCTTCTTCTACAGCTCCTACAGTTTCTTCTACAGTTTTCTTCTTTTTCCTTCTACAGTTCTACTTCTACATTGTTTGTAAAAATCATTAAATTGATGAAATCAACTAAATAAATAAATAATAATACAAAGAACAAAATGCACAGTATGCGTAGAGGAAGCTGGGTACGTAGGCCATAATATATCTGCAATGGGAATAAGTCCCAAAAACAGCTTAATTGATGCATCAAATTGGCAGCAGCAACCCAGGACAAAGAACAACTCAGATCGTTGCTGGGTTTGGCAGAGTATTACTATAAATTTGTGAAGAATTTAATCATCCAATCTACGCCATTGAGGGTCCTAATGGAGAAAGGGATGAAATTCGGATGGTCAGAACAATATGAGAAACCTTTTGTTCAGGTACAGGGAGATGTTATCAATGTACCTTCATTTGGAAACTTGCAGTTGGATCTGCGCACCAGGTTTACTGTAGATGTCAGTGGTTTGGGATTGGTCGCTTTTGCATGCAGACCTCTAAGGGGGGCAAAAATGAACTACTCAGTTGTGGAAAGAGGGGCACTGGCTGTATTTTCGGTGATTCTTTATTTTCAGTTCTGTTTGTGGGGACATCATTTCATAGTGAAGTATGGCCACAGGTCTCTTGTCCAAATGTTTTCTAGCGTGGTGTGGAGGAATCCTTCACTCGCGATATCTAGGTGGTTATTAGGGTTACAGTAATTTGATTTTCAAGTGGTACACTCACCCGGAGTGAAAATGCTGTTGCAGATAGTTTGTCTTGACTCCCCGTGGGCGTGGGGGTACGTAGTGAAGAGATATTGGCAGAAAATGTTGTTGTGGTGAATGTCAATAAGGAAGCCATTAAATTGTGGGAGTGGGAAGTGTCTGAGGAGAGTGGTGAGACCATGTGTTGTGTCAAAGAGTGGACATTTAACTGGTGGTTTAGGAAACTAACTTTAGACAGGGAGTTTGATACATGGTTTGAAGTCATGGATGCGTTACCCATTATAATGGGAAAGTTGAGAAGAGGGTCCAAGATCATACCACTCGAAAAGTTAGTACCAGGGGAATTTGGGGAGCAATGCCACTAAAAGGGGACTGAGGCAAAGTTATCGATGTTCCTATATGGATGTGATGGTGGAGAGGAAAGTCAGGCAATGTGAAGAGCGAGTGTACTAGTAAAGATAAAACTAAAGTGGTTTGGGAGACATATTTGTGGCCAATTGTGGCACCATCCCAACCATGGATGCAAGCGGCGGTTGGTGTAAAGTAACCGTTCATGGACTGGGGTAGGGGTACAAAAACATTTTTGTTTTGGTAGATTACAATTCTAAGTGGGTGGAATGGAGGGGAGTTGTGGAAGCGGCCACAGTTGAAATGGTGACATTTTTAAAGGCTGTGTTTTTAAGTGAAGAGTTTCCTAACTCAAAATGGTGTGCAGTTTTGTTCGGAGATGATGAAGACGTTTTTGGCCAGTTTTGCCATTAAGCATCCCTGCACCGCATTAAATTACCCGAAGACAAATGGGCTGCTGAAAGCATGAATCATAGGAAGTGTACAACTAGCTAATAGAGCGAGAGTGCCGTGGAGGGAGGTTCTGAAACACGTGATGTGGGGATATTGTGTCACTTCTCATTCAGTTGCTTAGGTATCAGATTTTATGTCTCTCAAGGGACGTGAACCTGCAACGTCCCTTTGCCCAGATTGATTGGGACTGGCAGTTGCCTTACCAGCTGACTGTATGAAGGTGATCACGGAGGGACAGGAGCAATATAGACACAGGTTTGATAAAGAATGGAGGGATAAGCAGAGGTGGTGGAGAGTGGCTGAGTCAGTGTGGAGAATGAATACAATGGTATGCCACCAATGTTCAGGGGACACATTTTTGTGCCTGAAGAAGATAATGGCTGTAAGGAACGAGGTGGTCATTGTGGAAGGTGGTAAAGTGTGGCCGATGGGAAGATTGGTACCATTGGAAAGTGCGGACGGGGAAGATTCTAAGATTGATGGATAGGCTAGGGAATGTGAGGAGGATACGAAAGGGGTAATGGGTTAAGCTAGTGAGCATTATGAGGATCCCTGAGGGTGGAGGGGTAGACGGATGTGTGTAAGGAAGACCGTTCTGCCAAGTTGGAAAAGGGACTATGCTTGCACCTAGAATAATAGGCATGTACAGTGCATCACTCTTCAGAATTAGTTACTTTCTTTTCATTTTAGAAACTAGAAATGTACATAGTTGAACATTTTCCTGTATAGACGAGATTGGTTTAGTAATGCTGTTGTTATTCAATATATATATGTATATTTCCTGTTGGGAAATTTGTAAAAGATTCGTGTGGGGGGAAGACATGTTATTATCTTGTTATTCCTGTTTAGACGGTATAAGGTTGAGGTGGCTGGCATGTGGGGGCAGTTGTTGCAAAGTAGAGGGAGGGCTGTGGGAGTTGTTCTTTCTTGATGTTTGCAGATAAGGAATAAATGAGCTTGATTCACTCACTGTAGGTGTGTCTTGACACAATATTTGGAGATGAGGCGGGCTGCTGTAAGGGGGGTGGGCTGTACCTGCACCCCATGCCTGAAGAACCCAAAGGATAGAGGCGGTTGGGATGCCATCCCATCTTTCAGGTGGCAGTTGTGGGAGCCACGTGGGTGGAGAAGCTGCGTCGCTGAAGTTCAGCCAATTTGAAAAAAAGGGAGAGGAAGTGTCCAGTGGTATTCTTTAAAATTGCGTGAGCACACTGTCACCTGTAGAGGAACTCTCTGTTGGTGATCAAGCCAGCGGATAAAGGTGGGGGGAGAGTCGTGTTCAATACTGACCAAAATCATCAGATGGTCACAGAACTGCTTGAGCACCCAGATAGCTGTAAAAAGCTGCGTAAGGATCCCTCACCGGACATTAAGAATGAGATTTTGAACGCTACATCATATGCAGGATTACAGAGGAAGAATTTGGGTATTTGAATAATGGAACTTGGTTCACTCACTTTATGTGTGTCTTGTTGACGCAATGCAGAGCCCTCGCTAGCCTCTGGCCAGGCTGTAGCCAGGAACATTCTGGCTTTTACATCCGTAAATATCACTGCCACAACAAACCGTAGCAAGTACTGCCACCGTTAATTATCTGAAGCTCGCGATGAGGAGTACCGATAACGAACAGCAAGGAAGAGGGATCGGAGGAAGAAGCTGCTGATGACATTTACTGTGACTCGAGAGGGCAGAGTTTAGAGGGGCATCAGGAAGGAGGGGGCAGCGGCGCCCACAGACATTTTTCGTACGGGTAGCCTGATGAGGTCACTGGGAATCTTGGCGTGGCGCACTAAAACAAACACCTAAAAGTCGGAACGGCCACCGTTGGCCTTGGCCACCCCTTGGTGGTGCCTCTCGCTGCAACCCGAAAGAATGGGCTAAGCAGGGGACTACGAGCGACCAGAGAAGGAAGGAGACCAGAGCGCTTCCTTAGCCAATAGCTAGGAGTCCTTACTTGAAACATGCTACTGGATAGAGTGGACCATGATCCTTTCTGAAAACGTCCCCAAATGTCTCACCACACTCGAAAGGCATGACGGTCAGAGCAATCAAATCATAGGGTGAACTACTGCGAAGAGACAGCATTGCATTACACGGGTGAAGCTGAAAACCAGTCAAAGTGAGTCAGCATTGTGAGTGTTAAATTCATGGTTCTGGCAAGCTAGGAACATTACTAAGCAAGCATCCACACACTATAGCACCATTCCTAGCATGAGCCATAAAATGCAATGAGAGTTCAACATTTGAAAGGAAAACGTGACCTTTAAAAATGGAACTCAAAACTTCAGCACTTTGAGCATCATATCTGGGAGGCGGCTTCATCCAACATTTTGACTGACAAAACCCAACCAATTGGAAGCAGATTTTAAAAGAACCTTTTACTCTGAGAGCAAAAATAACCAATCCGCTGCTGGATGGTGTGATTAGAGATGGAAATCCAAATACAGAGGGGTTCATAGACGATATTCTATAATGTTGGCACTACAGAGCATGGCAAGTACACCTTCTATTGACTTCTTTTATTCAGATTTCACCAGTGCTTAATTTGTGGGGGTGGTTGCCAGTGCCCAACACCGGCACTCTTTTTTGGGCACCGGAACTCATGCGGGGCCAGCACATGTGCAATTGCTTTGTTTGTTCTTCCACTTCATTTTGCGCCCATTATAAATCAATGGGATTTGTCATTCTGATCCCGATCTCTCTCGTGCTTGCAGGTTGCAGGCCATGGCTGGATGGGCCTGGGTTGGGCCAGCAATAGCAATGAACAACAAACTGTTACAAACAACAGCCAATGAAAACTAGCATTCTGTTGTTACTATGCAGTATTTTATACATTCTGTATAGTAACACAGAATGTGCAGTTTTCATTGGCTGTTCTTCTGAGCCAGTGAAATTACAAGGCGACGTGTTGTTGTTGCCACAGGAGGCAACACAGTGCCGCCTTCATTTCACGAGTTACTGTGAAGTGAAGTGAAGGTGTCTAGGTGTGGCGTCGTCGGTCCTGACTTGTGAGAGAGAGAGCCTGCCCTTCACCACTGCGTGGTGCGGCCTAGTTGCTTCCTGGGGCCCCCTCTGCCTGCTTTTTCATTTGTGCGGGTGCCAGTGTGCGCACCCGGCCCCCCCACCCTGAGGCCCGACAGGAGACCAAGTCCCAGCCGGCAAAGCAGGTAAGTCATCTGTTGTTGCGTGCGGTGCAGCCTGAGCCTGTCACAGTCAAGTGATCAGGAAGAGAAGGCCCAGGTCGGGGCCCAGGTGGCGGCACTGTCCCCTGAGGTGTCCTGACTGCCCAGGTTTCAGAACCCCACCAGGGGGCCGTCCGCGCCCAGGCTTCTGTCTGTGTGACATGCGTGCTGCTGACTGCAGTCAATGCCAGGCCAATTTATGTGACCAGGGGCTGGCGGCTGCCGCAGACTGAGTCGAATGACTCTGCCGCGGGCGGCCGGGCCCATGGATTGTGCCCAAAAGTATGTTTTTTACTTTTTTCTTTGAAAACCTGACTTTCCGTGTGGCTGGTGGCCCGGGGCCCCACCCCACAGAAGGTAGGTTCTAAAAGAAATAACTTATTTTGAGTGGTGGTTGTGGCCCATCACTTCGAAAGTGATTGGCCCCAGCTGCCCAAATATACGTTTTTTTATTTTAAAATCTTAACTTCCGTTGGGCCGCTGCGCCGCGCACCTTTTTTGTCATCACCAGGCTCAGCATGGCTGTGTCGGCCCAATGGAAGGTAGCCTAAGTGATTGAGGCAAGGCAGGGAAAAGCCCAGGACCAGGCGGGGCACGGGCTCAACGTGGTCCCACTAGTGTCTGTCACAAAAGGAATGAATTGTCGTTTGCAACTTTGGCCACTTTTTCATTGGTGCCGAGCCCGCCTCGAGACAATTGTATGCCACAGTCCGACCCTGGTAGTATTCATCTAAGGGAAACATGAACTGTGAATTTGTGCCTGGGTGTTTCCGTTCTTCCTTTTAATGTTATCTGCCTCATTAGTTCACAAACTAGCTTCAGCGAGGGGAACCGGAACGCTGCACATATTGGGCCAAAATCCAAACCGGCTGCACTTTGTGAAAAAAACCCATGCAAAGACGAACGTCTGAAATGCCATTTCAGGCTTAAAGATACACACATGGAAACTAGACGGGGATAAACATGGTGCACATGCCCACTAATCTGTCGTCATAAATAAAAGCACTAGTTGAGTATTCGTGTATAATTCTCAACCGTCTTTTGCTGTCATTTTTTTACATAATTCAGCGCATGTTTTCTATCCTGATGTGTGGTTTATACACCAGATGTGGCCCCTTAACCTGGGTACAATACGCTCCGAGCATGTGCTCCGAATGAGAGCACATGCAATCCTCAGATGGGAATCCTCAGATAGGGAAGTGGGTGTCTGTTACACCCCGCAGTTTAGTGAAGTATGTCAAGAACATGTCAGTGGGAAGGAGATATCCGAATATGCATTCTCCTCTGGCTCCTGAATATTGGGTGAAAAACATATTTAGTTTTTTAATATGTGTTAAGGTGGAAAGAGGCCCTAAAGCAGAAGTAGCAGAGGCCGTTGATTTCATAACAATGGGTCTCATTACGAGGCTTGCGCTCTGGTAATGAAGGGTGCCGGTATGGGACCGGCACCCTTCATTACGGGATGCGCAATTACGAGGTTCCCTTTGCGGGACCCGGACCAGACGTCTGGTAAAAGCAGACGTCTTTTCCGGGTCCTGCGAGGGGAAGAGGGAGGTAATAACAGGCCGTTCGTAATGTGCCTGTTGTTACCTCCCTCCACATTCCCATTGAGCCCAATGGGGGCTCAAATGGGAATGGGGAATGGTTCCTTCAAGGAGGAATAACTGGGTCCTCCAATGTTGGAAAAACCCGGTTATTCCTCATTGAAGGAACACGGTAATGGAGCCCGGTTTGGAGACAGCCATGGTTCTAACAGCACCATGGCTACCTACAAACTCGTAATGAGGCCCAATGTCTTTCAGAAATGAATTTTTCCAAGTTATACAACACCATGCACATGCTTCAAGGAAGGGTGAAGGGGGATGCATTCATGAAATCTGATGACTGATAAGGGCTTGAGAGTAAACTGATTACACAAAACACCTGGATGAGGTGACTGAAGAACAGGGTGAGGGGAGGGTGCTCTTCCTGGAGGTAACCGATTAAAAAATACTTGGTGTACTTTAACAGACTGTCAGATGGGGCAGAAGGGGTAGAGACAAATAAAGTACAACAGTGACTGAAACAGAATGCTTTTTTTATTTATTTGCATTTTTAAAGCGCATACACAGCCTGGGGGAATCGAGGCGCAGTTACAGGAGGAGAATGTTTTAGTTGCGTATTTACTACTAGCCTGTGCCAGCAGTTGCTGCAGCGCCAAACATGTGACATGGAGCAGCAGCAGTGTGATGGGCTGGTGGTGGGCCGATCTAGGTAGGTCTAGCATTGAACTGGCACGGCTGGCGCGCCTGCGCTGAGGGTTTGGGCCGTTCCTGCGCTGAGGGTGACGCCGCGCCAGCACTGCGGACGGCGCCACGCCCGGCATTACGGGGCCAATATTTTTTGGGCACTGCCACTTATTTTTTTACAAATTAAGCACTGGATTTCACACATCAATTCCTAAATGGTTAGTGACAACACACGGTGTGGAAATTGAACTATCAAAGGGTGTTGTATTTAGAGAATCATAACACAGCTGAATAACCTTCTGCGCATATACGCACTCAATTTGCCAAACTACTCTGAAAAGCAGCAAAGCTTGCAGAGTTTCAAGTAATGGATCACATTAATTTTTCTTTTTTAAAATCAGCTTTTACTGAAAGGATCAATACATTCCTGTGGGATAAAACTATAATGTGCATGTATACAATAAAATCTAATGGTTCCGTACAGTGTAATAGAGTAAATGACATATTGTTTGTATATTTTGCCACATGGAGTACACCAAGAGTAGCCTGGGAGCGCTAGCCAATTACATGTTTGTCAGACCTATACCAAAGATGTGGGGAAACTAATATAGACTTCTACACCGTGGGAGGGGTCATTGTGGCTGGACAAATACCGGTCACCAGGCATAGCCCAAGGAGAAACCAAGGGTCATGAGTCCCAACTAATTCCCCAGAATGGTCATCATCCAAAGCGATAAAGACTCCTCCCAAGGCCTACAAGACTATTAGTACATAACGGTAGTAACAAATTACATTTTTAGAGTTTTGCGGGTGAAGTACACATTTTTACTTTAAGTGAATAAAGTAAACAAACTAAGTTAGTAAATTCAATTATTTTATAATGCTTGAATAACAAGGTCGTCTTCACAAGTTAAGCACTTTAATTGCACAGTTGCTTGAACTGTAATAGGTTTAACATGGGCATACATTAGGTGTTGTGTAAAAGTGAAAGTGTTTTCCCATGTTTGTGCTAGGTCTCTCTCTAAATAGCATGTTGCAGAAAAGAAGAAAAAAGGTCCTCTCCATGAGAGGAAGTGTCCTGTTGAAAGAAATAGTGCATAGGAATTGCATTGTTGTTTCCCTCTATGCTTTTGAAGACAGAATGTTTAGAATACAGTCAATACCAGTAGTTATTGACTGCACTCACATTCTGATTGGCTGAACTAAGGTCAATAACGATCTGCGTGTGCTAATGAGCAGTCAGGCTTTCAAATTATTCTACCATGTGAAACTTTGTGGTTTATTTGGAAGCATCTCATCCTTGTTTTGTATGGGCTCGTTTTAAGGCATTTGTGTTAATATTTCTTCAAATCCTGATTAATTTCTAAATGGCTTGTTTCTGTAATTAACTGGTAATGACTTATGCAAAGTCTGTTCTCATAAAGATACTGATTCTGAGGGTTTTCGATGTTGGGCTAATTAAAGCAAAAATGCTCACAGCCACAGGATGTCGCCAAGCAGACCTGTGTGGCAGAAATCTCAAAAAAGAACACAAAACTAAAAACACAAAGAAAAGCACACAAGATTTGCAAAAAAAGGCATGCTAAAATGTGTATCCTCTCTGTTTCGTCCAAGGAATGTATTAGCATTGTGAGAATGCAAGGACTGCAAGATATCTCTGAAGGCAGAGTTCCTGCCTGGAGAACAAGTACCTCCACGTGGCCACCACCAGGCCACTCTGTAGATCAGCGGCATAAACGTCCTTGTCTAAATAGGCCAGAAATATGTAAAAAAATAAAAATGGCATTGGCAGCAAGCAATACCACTCCCTCGACAAACTTGGCAAAATCTAGTGCAACAACCAGAACTATGGGTTTAATGCCAATGTAAAGATTCCATAAACCTTAACCTGTGCGAAAGATCAAGAGCTAGCATTCACTCCACGTATGTGAGCAAGTGCTGCTGATCCGCAAGCAGAGTCGGACACACATGAAACAAACACTTGCACAATTGACACAAAACACTACTAGAGACGTGGTAAAGAGTCAAAATCAACTAACAACAGCCCTACTTTTAAAGCACACACGATGGGTCCTCCAACTAGCTATGGGTGCATGCTCTGGAGAACTGACAGGTGTCGGCCTCATACCCTGCAAGATAATAAACACAGAACACACTCTTTCCATAAGCATACCTTAAAGCTGACAATGAAATGTAATTTTGAACATTGGAATGATGTGGCACAGCTGACAGATGCCAACGTCAATTTTACTAATAGGTAGGTTTTCGATTGGCATGTTTGAGTAAAGACGGCATCTGTCAACTTAATTGTTTAATGCATTCTCAGTAAAACATGTAAGCAACAGCTAAGTAAGGTTTAGTGCAAACTCCATTAGGCTTTGGTGTTTTGCAATGCTGCCCCTGATCAGTGCCACGAAAAGAGAGCTTTGGGGAAAACTCACAGTATGACTGTAGAAACCTTGCGCCCTGGGATAGAGAACTGCCCTGATAAAACACCAACCATGGACCCAAACTTAACTGCACCAACTGAATAGCTGTTCCATTTCAGTGCCAACACAAGCCATGGGCCAGCTAAAATAGAGTGATCAGGCAAGGGTTTTTGGTTAGTGGTCTATTCTTGAACACACATAGAAATGCATTGCTTGATGTGGCTGGAACACAGGTTGATCATCGGATTGGCTTGCAGCATGGACAAATGGTTGGGGCTGCAGAAGTCTGTGGTCAGTGGCCATTGTGAACGCCTTCCGTCAACCGTCATAGCAGGCCGACAGCCAGTGTAGCCGGCTTCGCCTCAGTGTCACCCAGTGCACTTTAAACTGGGCAATGTTGTCTATTAATTGTACTTGTCAAGAGCTCCAAACTGTTTTACAAGCAGGTAGAGAAAGAAAACAAGAGGCGTCATGAGGAGTGAGGTTGTTGGCCATCTCAATAACGTGCATTATAGTACCTTTGCGAGGCACAACGTTAATTAACGGGAAATCGCGACTAGACTTTACATGCAGCGTGTGGAGAGAAGAAAGGACAGCCCTATTCGTTTTAAAAGGAAACAGAGCATTTTCAAAATACAGGGACGCTTTGGGTTGAGATGGAGTCATAAGTACAGCGAGAGTTGTAAATAAATCGTAGCTGATGCCCCACTTTAAACTATGAATGATGGAGTGAGAATGTTTCTTCTGGCTGCTTCTTGCAACCGTTCCAACCATGTAGCCAGCATGGACCCCCACCAAAGGCGGGGGTGGATTCAATTAGCCTCCTCTCTGATCTGAAGCAAAGTCAGGAAACATAGACAGCCAAGCACGTGCACACCATTTTGTCAAGATTCCACAGGTTGAGCAGCTTTACAGAGACTCGCAGTTATGTGGCATCCAACACACTCGACAATCAGGCGGTCAATGGAGCTAAAAGCCGCGCAGCGACAATGCTGTTTGAAGGCTTGGTTGACTGTTTGCATAAAGAAGAAATCCGCTTCCACCCACAATGAAGATGGATTCATCTGTAAAGAAGCAACACCTGAACAAAACAACACTGCATTATCCAACTAGGGGCCCTTCGGTGAGAACGCATGGACTCTTGCACACTGTCTGCAAACTATCTCTAAATTCAAAATCAGTTACTGTAAAGCAATGTTTTGGTATCAACTACACGTAACAGTTGAAACAAAGACTGCATGCATAAGCCGGCCCATTGTGCAGCAACACAATCTAGAATGACATTGGCTGCTTCATCTCTGTGCCATCTTTTTGTTTGCACATTAGAACAACAGCATTAAAGTGTCAGGGGGGGGGGGCTTATCCCTCCCAAGCCCATGTCTGGTGCCACATACCTCAGCTCTGAGGTGCTTGCCTGGGAAACACTTGATCCCCCAGCTCTGCAGTCCAGGTCTCCTTCAGTGCCTGGTAGCGAACACAGCCTGGAAGCGCAAGCAAAAGCAGAAATTACGCGCTCAGGCTGACTTTATTTCCGGGTCAACTCCACTGAGAATATGCAATCAGTGGGGGGCAGCTCCACTATCATGACTCTCTGACTCCAGTCCGAGTCCTCGCTGGGCCGCAACAAAAAACAAAAAAAACGTTTTGTTTTCGCACTGACTGGACATGTTATTATTGTCCATGCACAGTTCAGTGCGAGAAAAAAAAAAGCTTTTTTTTTTTTTTTTTTGCTTTTTCGTTTTTGGTGGGGTGGCCGATGGGGGGCCAGCATTTTTATAAGGGTGGCCACGGCCCCCCCTGGCCACCCCTTGGAGGCGCCCCTGGGAGGGGGCCTAGGGAAATGAGACATTTTGACCATGTGTTGGTCAGCATGTTTGAAGCAGTGTGGCAGGTTTCACTGTGAGCCTCTGAGTGTGGAGGATGCTGCATGCATTAAAGGAGGATGCTGGACGTGCAAATATTTAGACAGTTGACACAATACGTATGTGGAGCCCTGAGTAATGGGCCCATTAAAATAATGTTTCGGCCCGGAGGTTCTTCCATGTAATGGTAGAAACATCCACTGTACGAGCGGTTCAGCCCCATGAATGAATTGCTATATCATTTAGTCATGTTATTGGCAGTTGCTCGGTGGAAGATGGAAGTTTGTCAGGACTAAAGCACTTTACGGAGGATGAGACAAACTGTGCTCGCAGTGAGCTGCATGGTACATGATTTAATATGATAATGTTGTGCAGAGCAGGGAAGGGAGGGAAGTATTTGATATGTCCCTGGGTCAACACATAAATGTTCCCTCTACCATAAATACACATTGTCTGTAGTCCCGGCATCATTTTTTAATAATGAAATGCACTTTAAGAGAAAAAATATATTTGTATTTATTTGTATTTTTACTTTATTTCTATAGCGCGTAACGCCTACGAGCTTCAAAAAACAAAAAAGGTACAGAGGGTGCGAAAATGAAAAACATCAAATCAACAAATCAGTCAGAGAGGAGATAAGCTTTTAGTGGGGCTTTAAAAAGGGGAAAGGAGGAAATGAAGTGCAAAGAGACAGGAAGGGAATTCCAATAGTTAGGGGACAGCAAAGTAAAGGATAAAGAAACAAGAAGGGGCGCAGGAGGGGGACAGAACAGTTTGGAGGACACGTGTTGGAGAACAGAAGGACATCAAGGAAGAAAGGTAGAAAGGAGCTCAGTCATAAAGGTATTTAAGGACTATGCCAAGGAAATTGCAAAGAAGACGAGATTCATAAGTCAGTCATTGTTGAGAATGCAGAGCAGAGGAAATTGAGGCATGAGGGGAGAGTAAGCAACGCACACAAACAGAGGAGTGATGAACAGGTCAAAGAGCAGCAAGAAGACCAAAGAGAAGGGAAGAAGAGTAGAAAAGTCTAGAAAAAACAAGCTAGGAGATAAGAAGTTAAGAGGCAGAGCAAGTAAGAAACCGTTGGTGTATAACGAATTTCATCTGTGATGAATTCCATGTGCTTTGGTCATCTTTAAACTCTGACTGGATTTCAGGATTTGGTATAAATCGACGACCCGAGCCCCAAAACCTTCATAATAATGAATACGTTTCTATTGTGAAAATATTGGGAACTTTGACTCTGATATGGGGAGGGCAGGTAACAACATTACATAACATTAGCAAACATGTATTGTTAATAAAACTAACGTTCTCAGTAGGTATATGACTATGAACACAAAAGTAGACATTGGTTGAGTACACTGAGAGGCAATCAAGAGCTCACATTCTCCCATGTCGGCTGAGAGTGCCTATTCAGTCCCGTTGTGTACTGGGACTTCTAAGCATGCCCGGGCGACTGACCCTGGAAGTGACCCATCCAAATCTTGGCGGGTAGTAAGAGGTACATTTCACCACCTGAATCCTGCCACACATTCAAAATTGTTGTCTAACCATTTTGCAGTGCAACATGTTTTAAACATTATTTCTAATTCCTGCATGGCATTTTGTTATTTTACTTTTACTTTACAAAAATCCTACCCATTCCACACTTTAAATGTACAGGAAAGACTTGCATAGGAGAGCGGAGTGAAAGGAACATATTTTTTAAACG
Source organism: Ambystoma mexicanum (assembly GCF_040938575.1). Classification (NCBI taxonomy): domain Eukaryota; kingdom Metazoa; phylum Chordata; class Amphibia; order Caudata; family Ambystomatidae; genus Ambystoma; species Ambystoma mexicanum. The sequence continues at coordinate 725,075,501 of NC_090937.1, read as the reverse complement.
TTGTGTGTCCAAGCAACCTTTCTCCAATACCACTTGTGTCTTGATACTGTAGGAAAACAAGTTTTCATGTGGAATGTTGAATTGATTCCATCTAAAAATTCCTACACTGGTCGAAAATCAGCAATGCTGTCATTAAAATAAGTTGTGTTGCCTAGATTGAAGCAATGGAAATGTTTAAAATGCCTAGTACCTTTCAGAGTACAATATACATATATTTGAGGCTGGAAATGAATTTATGTGTGTAAACCAGTAGATAGATTCACACAGACTGGGAACATACTTTTTGTTGACAAAGTGGTCCTATACCTCTAACATTATAGTTATTTCCTTAGGAAAGCTGGAGACCACTTTAGTTGAAGTCTACTTTAATCTTTTAAATACATTACAAACTTTTAGAAAATCACTGTCTGCTTAATACCCAGAATTGTGGGGTGGGACCGTATATCAGGGAACATGAAATTAGACATATTTCCGTAACTATACCTATAAATAAACCTATAAATTGATAATAAAAACAAATAATTCTACCTTAGAGGACTGTGATGAATCCTGCAGAGTCATCACTAAACCCCAGCCTGAGATCTCCTCCAATGTGTCCAGGGCAAGGTCGATGCTACCTGATCCTAACCCTGGGGGTGGTATCATGCGGTAGGATCACATGGGGCTGTCAGGGGGAAGTGGTGACTCCTTTGGGAGAGACACAGTAGTCATCTTCTTGTGAGGATGAGTGTTCAATGATTCCCGAGTATCTGATGGCCTGTTGTCATTGCACAAGTCCCTCTCATTAGGAAACCCAAGAAGTCTTCTGTGAAAAGTACTTAAACAGAATACGTTATAAACTTTGGGAGTTTCCAAAACTAATGTGATATCTTTTAAATGTGAGGATTATGTTTTGAATGGAAGCCTTCACCCTAATGTCAAGCCACACCTCGACCCTGTGACATTTACTAGTTCTGATAACATCCAATTCAACAGTTGTTAAGACGGATTTCTGAACTCTGACCTGATGGGCAGTAGTTTAGGAGGCCACCCTAGTTTAGTGGAACAGGGGAACCATCCGGACAAGCCAGAACAATGAAGGTAGCTTGGCGTGTGGTCAAGGCTAGGTCTCAGGAGGGATGATAACGATCGGAACCCACAATGAGCGGATGGGGGGCCCTGGGGTTGTTTGTGGGAAGGGTGAGGGGTCTTTTGGGTTGTTTGTGGAGTAGGTGGGGGAACCCAGGGGTTATTTTTGGAGCAGGTGGGGGCCCTGGGATTAATCAGGGTGTGGGATAGGTGGAGCCTAGGGACTATGCAGGGTGGGGGGCAGGGAGGAGCGGGGCTTGGGGAGCCCTGTGCAGTGGCAGCTTGTTGATTATGGGTGAGGGGCATCGTGCCAGCCCAACCCTGCTTTTTCCAGCTGAGTGCCATGCTTTCCCCCTGGCCCCCCAGCGCCTTGCATACAAACATAATCACTTTGATTGTGTGCGTGTGTTAAGCGCTGCAGGGCCAAGGAAACAGGGATGGTATCTTTTTACTGGATATCTATCAAAGATGTCCAGTAAAAAAATATCATCCCTGATCCCTGGGCCCCCCAGTGCCTCGCAGACACACTTAACCGTGTTGATTGTGTGAGTGTGTTAGGTGCTGTGGGGTCCAGGGGACAGGGATGGTATCTTTTTACTTTATATCTTTCATAGATGTCCAGTAAAAAAAAATACCATGCCTGCCCCCTGTGCTACCCAGCACCAATTGCAAACTGATTGGCTTTTTACCTAATAAAAAAGAAATGTGTTCTAAAATGCAACCTTCTAACCCATTCTTTAAGAACAATGCCAGGAGGGAGAACCCCCCAACCCACTTGATTGGTCCAGGCCCCCTCGCTACGCTCAGTCACTATCGCATATCTGGGGGCAACATTTGTGAACCTCCACTTAGAAAAATTCACCATCCGCCACTGGCCCTGGAACTGTGCTGGGAGCGGGGTGCAGGGAGCCCAAAGACTGTGGTGGGAGCAGGGTGTGGGAGCCATGGGATAGTGGTGGGAGCAGGGTGGGGAGAGTACAGGGACTTTGGTGGGAGCAGGGTGAGGAGAGTTCAGGGTCTGTGGTGGTGTGGGGAGAGCCCAGGAACTGAGCTAGGGGTGGGATAAGGGAGCCCAGAGACTATATTGGGAGCAGGGTGCGGTGGTAGCACCCAATAGTTCATAGCCATTTGGACTTACTGTCCATTTGGCATTTTTGTGGGGGCCCGGCCTGCCCACATTTTGCTCAGGGGGGCCCAGACCATTGGTCTATGGTGAGAGGATAGTTCTGGGGTAACGTGCTTGTCTTGGAAGCAAGACAACATAGACCAACACAGGTTCGAATCCCAGTCCCCCGCTTAGATACTGGTCCCCAGTATTAAGCACATTATAAAAGATTAATTAATTAATTTATGGCAAATATAATCTTGGACTCCAAAAGGAAGGATAAACATTTTAGTCAACTGTTTAAGATCACACTGCAGTCTAGTGTGGTATCCAACCAGTCATTCTACAGTTCATTGGAAGTCTTTTACTAGTAGTCTACTTGAGATAAAATACTTACCCACAAGAGTAACTGCCAAGAGCAAGCTTAGCATTAGTGCAGCGATGCACACCAGAAAGCTAATTTTACATTTGATAGAAGAATTTGTTCCAAAGTGAGTTAAAGAGGTTTTGTCAAAAGTCATAATCATTTTGAAAGTGCCTTTTTTTAACATGTACACTTAAATAGAAATAATGAGAAATTAGCACAGGAGAACGATTCTAAGATGTGCTAGTCCTGGAAAAGGGTGGCCATACACCCTAGGATGTGGGCGGGATTGCTTGACTGGAAAACTATGTCAGTGCATTGTATATTATGTTGATACTGTGACACTGTTTTCTTTCTGCCCTTGTAAAGTGGTGTGTCCTGAACTGTGTAATACACTTTACTCAATTCAATAAAGACAAGAAGAATAAAAAAAGAGATTATAAAAACATCATCACACGCTACGCGCATCACCGTATATATAGCAGCAATCAACAAGGTCAGATTCATCTCGGATCGTGAAGGCGCAAAGGCAATCGTACCTTGCCGCGGGAGACGAATACAAGAACTATAAAAGGTAACGCTCGAAACTCTAATCTCTAACCCCTTCCTTTATCCCATTCATTACTTAGCAACCTTGACCAGTGCATTTATATATTTGTATCCTCAAAGCTATTAAGCAATCTTACGGGTCGATTCATGGAAATAATGTGCGCTGAAATTTTCGGCGCAAGCGTGTGAAAGCATGCGAATCGCAGTGCCAGTGCAAAAATCGCAGCGAAACCCGCGCACAGCGATTCATGGAAGCCTGTGTACGAGGAAATTCCAGGATGTGCGCCAAAATACTGCGTGGCGCACGCTGGCGCACACGTCTTCAAACCGCGTGCGCTAAGCGCACAGCGAAAGCGCACATTGCGCGGCGCACACAACAAAAGTAGGCGTAACACGGGGCGTGACATGCGGAATGGGGAACAACGCTTGAAAATGAGGGCGTCACGGGGGAAGTACAGGAGGCAAGTGCGCAGAACGCCCACACGCTCGCCTACAACATGTATTCATGGAATCGAATAGGGCAAACCAGCGCACGGGCAAAGACGCGCACAGGCCTAAACACGTCCGCCACACGAAGGCAGGCGGTAGCGTCCCTGCGCATGAAAGAAATGTGCGCCAAAATGTGCGCTGACAAAAGGACGTATATACAGCCATGATGAATGTCCCATGCTGTGGCCCTCTAGGACAAATGACGTACAAAGGGGTACGCGACAAACACTGACACCCGCTGTGTGAAAAATAGCGTGTGCGTGTATTTCGGGGGTGCGCAGGAAGTTTCACACGCGATAGGCCTTGGGCGAGCGGGGTACGTATATTTCATGGGTTCGCGTGAAGTTTCACACGCGATAGGCCTTGGGCGTGCGGGGTACGTGTATTTCAGGGGTTCGCGTGAAGTTTCACATGCGATTGGCCTTGGGCGAGCGGGGTACATGTAAATCTGGGGTGCACGGGAAGTTTCACACGCGATTGGCCTGGGTACGTGTATTTCAGGGGTGCGCGGGAAGTTTCAAATGCGATTTTGCTGTCAGAGCGGGGAATGTGTATTTCGGGGGTGCGCGTGGAGTCCTACACGTGAATTGGCAGTGTGGGTCCCCCCAGGTGTCCCCTCTACCCCCTCCACGACCCCTGCAGGCAGCCCACACCACAGGGGACTACCCTGCACCCCTGGTCATGTCCCGCAGGCAGCCCATCCACCATGGGAATGCCCCCCAGCCAAGACACATGTCACCTTGCAATATGATCAACAAGTCATGTCCCCCTGTACCCCCAGTAGTCAGGGGCCCCTGCCAGAAGGCCCCCACTCATGTCCCCCTGCACCCCCACCCCCCAGCAGTCAGGGGCACCTGCCAGCAGGCCCCCACTCATGTCCCACTCATGTCCCCCTGGACCCCTACCCCCCAGCAGTCAGGGGCACCTGCCAGCAGGCCCCCACTCATGTCCCACTCATGTCCCCCTGCACCCCCACCCCCCAGCAGTTCAGGGCACCTGCCAGCAGGCCCCCACTCATGTCCCCCAGCACCCCCACCCCCCAGCAGTCAGGGGCACCTGCCAGCAGGCCCCCACTCATGTCCCCCTGCACCCCCACACCCCAGCAGTGCAGGGCACCTGCCAGCAGGCCCCCACTCATGTCCCCCAGCACCCCCACCCCCCAGCAGTGCAGGGCATCTGCCAGCAGGCCCCCACTCATGTCCCCTTGCACCCCCACCCCCCCAGCAGTCAGGGGCACCTGCCAGCAGACCCCCACTCATGTCCCACTCATGTCCCCCTGCACCCCCACCCCCCAGCAGTCAGGGGCACCTGCCAGCAGGCACCCACTCATGTCCCCTTGCACCCCCACTCCCCAGCAGTCAGGGGCCCCTGGCAGCAGGCCCTCACTCATGTCCCCTTGCACCCCCACCCCCCAGCAGTCAGGGGCACCTGCCAGCAGGCCCCCACTCATGTCCCACTCATTTCCCCCTGCATCCCCACACCCCAGCAGTCAGGGGCACCTGCCAGCAGGCCCCCACTCATGTCCCACTCATGTCCCCCAGCACCCCCACCCCCCAGCAGTGCAGGGCACCTGCCAGCAGGCCCCCACTCATGTCCCCTTGCACCCCCACCCCCCCAGCAGTCAGGGGCCCCTGGCAGCAGGCCCCCACTCATGACCTCTTGCACCCCCACCCCCCAGCAGTCAGGGGCCCCTGCCAGCAAGCCCCACTCATGTCCCACTCATGTCCCCCTGCACCCCCACCCCCCAGCAGTCCTGCCAGCAGACCCCCACTCATGTCCCACTCATGTCCTCCTGCACTCCTACCCCCCAGCAGTCAGGGGCACCTGGCAGCAGGCCCCCACTCATGTCCCCTTGCACCCCTATCCCCCAGCAGTCAGAGGCACCTGTCAGCAGGCCCCCACTCATGTCCCCTTGCACCCCCACCCCCCAGCAGTCAGGGGCACCTGCCAGCAGGCCCCGACTCATGTCCCACTCATGTCCCCCTGCACCCCCAACCCCAGCAGTCAGGGGCACGTGGCAGCAGGCCCCCACTCATGTCCCCTTGCATCCCCACCCCCAGCAGTCAGGGGCACCTGCCAGCATGCCCCTGCTCATGTCCCCTTGCACCCCCACCCCCCAGGAGTCAGGGGCCCCTGCCAGCAGGCCCCCACTCATGTCCCACTCATGTCCCCCTGCTCCCCACCCCCCAGCAGTGCAGGGCACCTGCCAGCAGGCCCCCACTCATGCCCCACTCATGTCCCCCTGCACCCTCACCCCCCAGCAGTCAGGGGCACCTGGCAGCAGGCCCCCACTCATGTCCCCTTGCACCCCCACCCCCCAGCAGTCAGGGGCACCTGCCAGCAGGCCCCGACTCATGTCCCACTCATGTCCCCCTGCACCCCCACCCCCCAGCAGTCAGGGGCACCTGCCAGCATGCCCCTGCTCATGTCCCCTTGCACCCCCACCCCCCAGGAGTCAGGGGCCCCTGCCAGCAGGCCCCCACTCATGTCCCACTCATGTCCCCCTGCTCCCCACTCCCCAGCAGTGCAGGGCACCTGCCAGCAGGCCCCCACTCATGCCCCACTCATGTCCCCCTGCACCCACCCCCAGCAGTCAGGGGCACCTGCCAGCAGGCCCCCACTCATGTCCCACTCATGTCCCCCTGCACCCCCACCCCCCAGCAGTGCAGTGCACCTGCCAGCAAGCCCCCACTCATGTCCCCCTGCACACCCACCCCCCAGCAGTCAGGGGCCCCTGCCAGCAGGCCCCCACTCATGTCCCACTCATGTCCCCCTGCACCCCACCCCCCAGCAGTCAGGGGCACCTGCCAGCAGGCCCCCACTCATGTCCCCCTGCACCCCACCCCCCAGCAGTCAGGGGCACCTGCCAGCAGGCCCCCACTCATGTCCCACTCATGTCCCCCTGCACCCCCTCCCCCCAGCAGTGCAGGGTACCTGCCAGCAGGCCCCCACGCATGTCCCCCAGCACCCCCACCCCCCAGCAGTCAGGGGCACCTGCCAGCAGGCCCCCACTCATGTGCCACTCATGTCCCCCTGCACCCCCACCCCCAGCAGTCAGGGGCACCTGCCAGCAGGCCCCCACTCATGTCCCCTTGCACCCCCACCCCCCAGCAGTCAGGGGCCCCTGCCAGCAGGCCCCCACTCATGGCCCACTCATGCCCCCCTGCACCCCCACCCCCCAGCAGTCAGGGGCATCTGCCAGCAGGCCCCCACTCATGTCCCCCTGCACCCCCACCCCCCAGCAGTGCAGGGCACCTGCCAGCAGGCCCCCACTCATGTCCCCCAGCACCCCCACCCCCCAGCAGTGAAATGGTGATTCCATGACTCAAACCAAAAGTCAACTATGTACATTAACACATGTCCGCCACACGAAGGCAGGCGGTAGCGTCCCTGCGCATTAAAAACATGTGCGCTATCAAAAAGCACGTATATACAGCTCTGATTAATTTCCCATACTGTGGCCCTCCAAGACAAATGACGTGCAGAGGGGTACGCGACAAACACGGACACCCGCTGTGTCAACAATAGCGTGTATTTCGTGGGTGCGCGGGAAGTTTCACATGCGATTGTGCCTGGGCGAGCGGGGTACCTGTAGTTCAGGGGCTCGCGGGAAGTTGGGCTCATGGCAAGTTGGGCTCACGGTGGGCGGGGAAGTACAGGAGGCAAATGCGCGGAACGCCTACACGCACGTGCCAAAAAAGACGCGCTAATCCGGAAACACGTACGCCAGCAGGAAGCAGGCGTACGTGGACCCGCGCAGCATAAAAGTGCGCGCAAACAACAAGCAAGCTCAGACGCCAGGATGAACATACCGTTCCTAGCAGCAGTGGTCATGGGATACCGCAGGAGGAGGAGAAGGATAGTCAGGCCCAGAATTTTCACACCCAGAACCAGCCTTTTTGGCATGCCTGATGACCAGGTGTATGGGAGGTACAGGTTTCCACCTCACATAATACTAGACCTGGTCAGTGAGTGGGAGGATGACCTCACATCACCCACCCTCTGCTCCCAAGCACTCAGCCCCCTGGAGAAGGTCCTCAATGTACTACACTTTTTGGCCACCGGATCATTTCAGCGGACAAGTGCCATAGTGGGGGGTGCCACAGGCCACACAGTCACGCTGCCTACACCAGGTCTTGGCCATCATGACTGCACGCCCATCAGTGCGCAGGGACATATACCTGCCCAGAACACCTGCAGAAAGGCAGGCTGTCGTCTAGGATTTCTACGGGGTGGCACAATTCCCCAAAGTCCTAGGTGCCATTGATTGCACCCATGTGGCCCTACGTCGCCCCAGGGCATCAGAGCACATCTATAGAAACCGCAAGCACTGGCATTCCATCAGCGTGCAGGTAGTATGTGATGCCAAGGGAATCATCACCTCAGTATATGCCAACTATCCAGGGTCCACCCATGACAGTTTAATTTACAGAATGTCAACCCTAAACCGGGACCTAGAAGCTGGACGGCATGGAGATACATGGCTGCTTGGTGAGTATAAATGCCACTGCCATGCATGCATGCCAGATACTGAGTAATGTCACAACCCCACTAATGATACCCATCACCACCTCCCCAGGGGACAGTGCCTACCCTCTGAGCACCCACATGAGGACGTCAATTCAGAACCCTACCACGCCACCCGAGGTAAGATACAACACAGCCCATATTGCAACCCGGGGCATAGTGGAGCGCACATTCGGACTGCTCAAGTCACGCTTTCGCTCCCTTGACCGTTCTGGTGGGCAGCTGTTATACGCTCCCCCAGTAGTGTGCAGGATCATAGTAGCAGCATGTGTCCTGCACAACGTTGCAACACGCCGGGGCCTGCCGGTGGACATGGTGGTGCCCCCACATCCCCAACCACATGCACACCCGCTGCGCATGGGAGGGGAAAGGACACGGGGTGAGGCAGCCAGAACACAGCTGGTGGCTAATTACTTCACTTAGAATCACACCCCTGTGGAGTGCACACAGCCCTGCCACATACCAGCTGACAATCAATGATGATGACATGAGGGACAGTCAACTGTCACAACCATACCATCCTGAGATTGGTCACCTGGAAGTGTCACAATGTGTGCATCCCTACCTACAGAAACACCACCAATGCTGTGTCATCAAAAGACACATATGCTGCTAAATGCATGACCCCCTTGCAAATACAACATGAGAACAGTGCCACATCACCCAACCCCTCCCCAGCACCGCCACCCAACACAGCATGGCATGTCATGTCATGCTATGTGAGAGCAAACAAAGCAATCCCAAAACCTGACACAAGTGTCACAAAGTACAGTGTCCCTAATGGAAACTGGCCACACACAATATGCTCCTAGTAATGTTGAACTAACAACACACATGACCAAATACTTACCAACTAAACAATGCATCTAGACAAGTTCAAACATTTCTAAAACATGACAGTACTAAGTTAAAGTAGTCGTAGTCATACAACCTGAATATGCACCACATCGCCCCCTTCAAACTGTAGTCTTGCAGCCTTCAAAACTGGTCTGTGTAATGCATACAACATAAACTCCATCTCCAAAGTAGACAGCCTTGTGAAGACATGAGGAATGAACCTGCAAATTCAGAGGGGGACATGGAAGCAAAATCATCCATTAATACACCATGCAGTGTACAATAGAACAACAATATACACAAGGAATGTCTACACAGTATTCACTACAAACTGCCCACACAGCTCATGGGAGCCCAACGTCACTGTGTACATCACTGTCACTTGGTCACACCCTTTGCAAGCCCATGGAAACGGGAAGCAGGAGGGGTGTGTGTCTCATGAACCCAAGCATCTAACCCAAACTCAGGACAAGCCTGCACGTGCCCAGCAGGAATACAGTGGATGCCCACGGGAGCCACACAAGGCAACACACTGTCAAATAATTTGTTTAAAACATCAAAATTCAAAAATCAAAAATGGCCATGTGGGGGCCGGGGGTGGGGGGTGGCCACCCAGGAGGTCCGAGGACAGGGTGCGCACCAACAACCACCTGTGTGGATGTTGGGGAAACAAAACACCTCCATGGGCTCATGGCCTGCACGGCTATGGCAATGTGGGAGAACTGCTGCCGTCGCTCTCATGAACCTCTGCTGCTGCATTCAGAGGTGGTGGTGCTATGGGAGGCAGCCCACGCAAAGCCCTGGTATGGTCCTCCATGGCAGCAAGCATGCAGGTGTGGAAGGTCTCGTTCTGGAGGATTATAGTGCGGAGATCCCCATGCAACACCTGACGTGATTCCCGGATCTCCTCCCGAGTTGCCCGCATCTCAGCTGAGAGCGTACTTGTGAGGTGCTCCAGCCGCTGTTCTGCCCTAAAATTAGCAGAAGTCTCAAGCTCAAGAAGAGTCTGCCTGAGGTTATGGAGTTCTTCACTCAGGGCTTCCCTGTGGGGCTAGGACTCTATTGAGATGGATTGGCGCAGAGTCTCCAGTGGTGCCCGTCGGTCCCTGTTGGACGCCAACATGTCTTCCCTGTGTGATTGGCAAATGGAGTCTGTTGCCTGCTGTAGTTGCTCCATCTGCCTTTCAGGGGGGATAATGGAAGTGGCCACCCTCTCCATTGCCTGAGCCATCATTTCAACTGATGCTGACTGTTGGGTTGCCATAGCGTACATGGAGCTCTCCCATACGTTATTGCCTGGTGGCGTACGGCCACCGCATCGACGGGCACCACACCTGTTTGGGGCAAGGCGATGTGCACCTTGCTGTGCTGGCCCCGCCTGAGACTGCAGGACTGCATTCCCCCTCTGATCTGCTGGCCCAGGAACAGGATCAGATGCTGTGGAGTGTGACCCTGCATCCGTAACCGCCAAAGGCGCCTCTACCAACACTGACATCCCCATAGAGGGATCTACCCCTGGTGCAGGTGGGTTGGACAGAACAGAATCCCTGCCAGAAACACTTACCTGTGACGGCACATAGATCTCATCATCCGAATCAGCACTGAATAGAGGTCTGGGGAGGTGCACCCAGAGACACCCCTGGAAAGTATGGTCTGCAGGAGGATTGGGTTCTCACCCACCACCACACCACGTCCCCCGCTGGAGCCCGGTTGTGCCTGGGATTCCTCCTGGGTCTGCACCATCTCTTCAACCTCAACAGCAACAAGTGCGTCATCCCCTGCAAAAACATGAAAGAGAAAAAATGAAAACAGGCATTAGCACCATAGCACACAAATAGGCCTGTCAAGCTACAGAACCAGTACATGATTCACACATTTCCCACATGACTATAACCCTCCCATGCCTGCACTGTCACTGAGTAGTAAGGGGAGGCAAAAGGCAGACACTGATGACACCAATATGGGAGAGCAACACGTTTTCTGCATGCTGGGTAGCACTGCCATCACCATTGGCCTGTGAGTGGCATGTCCAATACACATACATGACACATGGCAGCACACAGATGGCATTTAGCATAGCCATGGTACATTTGACAAGTACAGCCATATGTCAGTGATCGAGTACTGTCACCCATCCATGTGAGACAAAAATGCCGCATAATGGGACTAAGTACACATGTGCCACTCACTGCAACACATGCAAGGTACAAGAATACAGTAATAGTTGGCTGATCTATTTTTAGTCACATTGACATCGCAGGAAACATCTGTCATTTTCCACATGCAAACAGGCACTCATCTAAACATTTGTGCTGGCCAATACTCCATCAGCCTGAATGGTCTCATTGTGTACGTAACCAGGTAAAGCATTGCCCCAGTGTGGCCAGTAAACAATGACCGAAGCATATCACATATGTCACAATATGGTTGATAAATGTCTAGCAAAGATGGGGAGAGTGGAAAATATTATCCTGAAAGCACACACACAAATTCTGACCAATGTAGTTGCAAGATGGTAGTACAAGGTCAACTGCACAATTGTGGACCTAATAGGATACTGTGGGCAGAAGGGATGCAGTCATAGCCAAATACAAGGCACGTTATCCCATGTGAGGAAGGAAATGGGTGACCCATAACACTCCCTCACCTGGCACTCAATCAGAACCCGTCACCCAAAATACATACACATGCACGACACACACACGCATGGGCACTCACCGGACAATGCTTCATAATAAGGTAGTTCTCCCACACCTCGGATCTGTTCCTCTGTGACGAAGGTCCCAGCAACAGACTCATGTTCAATGAGTTTGTTGTCCTCTTGTGGAGACCCACCGCCAGTCACCAGAGTAGCGGCATGATTTGAGGCCAGCCTGTCCTTTGCTCTGCGTTTCAGGTCGTTCCACCGCTTGTAGCAATCATCAGCTGGGCGCCTCACAAATCCAAGGGCACTAATGTGGTTGGCGATGGTCTGCCAGTGTGCCTTACGTTAAACCGACAAGAAGTACAGAATTCACCCACTCGCTCTCCAAGAAAAGCACGTACAAGAAAATGGTGTTCTACACGTACCTTTTAAACCGTCCCACATGTACACGTCACTTACGCGTGTACACGTCCTTTCCTCCAATTACACCGCTGACACTTGGACGTGCAGCTTTTCCACGTGTTCTCTGTCATCACGTGCTATGAAGGAAACACCCGCGCGTGTCACGTCACAGACACACTTACGCGCTAAGGGCCTTTGGTCCAATGAAATTGCGTACGTGTGCTGATGCGCTTACGCGGTAAGGGCCTTTCCTCGAATTACACACTGACGTGCAAGATTTTCACGTGCCAAAGCACTCCGTATCAAGCTGGCCACGCGTTCACACACGGAAGAAAACGCTCCTGCCCAGAAGGCCGAATTACTGCCCCCCAGATCCCCGAGCACGCTCCTACCTGCCATCTGCTGCTGCCTGATTGCCTACTGCCCACGTACCCTGCCATTTGCTGCCTGTACGTCAGCCAGGGGTGCTGTTGCTGTGACCACCCCTGCTGGAACTGAAGACTCCCGACTGCTATTCCATCGCTCCACAGCCCAGCCCCAGGACCCAGTTGCCCACCCACACCTGCCTCTGGGGTTGCCTTGTCGGGCACTATACCATCTGGCACCACTGGCAAGCCCCAGCCAGAGAGGCAGAGGGGCACCAGCATCACTGCCACCGAAGTTGGTGTCCTGGTGGAGCAAGTCCTGGGGCAGTATGATGCCCTCTTCGTACGTTTGCGTGCCGACAAGGAAGGACGGACTCAGATCTGGACGGACATTGTGACTGCCATCAACGCGGAGGGGGTGGCAGTCCGCGACTTCCAACATGTCAAGAAGCGCTGGTAGGACTTCAGGTCCAGGACCCTCAACAAGGCCCGGCGCCTCTTGAAGGCAGCGGATGCTAAGGGGCACCGGGGCCTCCTGTCGGAACTTCAGATGAGGGTCCTGGAACACATATGCCCAGCGCTCCACATCCAGGTCCTTGAGAGGCAGACCCGTCTGGAGTCGAGCGGTAAGTGTACATGCATACTGATTGGAAGCTGTGCGTGTGGTGGTGTGCCAGTAGTCTGCAGGTTGTACATGTGGTTTTGTAGGGCCATGCATGGATGTGTATGTACAGGGCTGTGAGGCTGACACATGCAAATCCTTTCATGTGTGAGACACATGGATGGTGTATGTGTGGGTAAGCATGCAGGCCAAATGCAGATGTGTGAGCACACATGTTTGGATTACTGTGTATGTAAGTTGGCATGGTTGTGGTGTCACACATGGATGTTGGTCCCAGCTACATGTATCTGCACCGTGTACATGTGCATGTGTGTGTATTTGACATGGGTGCAACAGTGATGCAACATGGATGCATGTGAGACTGATATGTAGAAGACTGATTGCCAGATGTGACATGGATGCCAATCTCATCACTGTGACAGTTGGCGGAGGTGTACACATGCATGTAAGTGTGGTGGTGTGTGTGCATGTCTAGTGCACTCCCTGTGTTTCATGTGATGTCTGGCTCACCTTTGGCTGCTCATGCTGTTGTATGTGTTGTATGTGTATGGATGGTGCTGGCTGTTGCAATATGGCTGTGGAATAGCTCATGTGTGTGAGTTGCAATGACATGTGTGTTGGGGATTGTGATGCCATGTCTGAAGTTTGACAATGCCACTCATGTACAACTGTCATGTGTGTATGAGTCCATTGTACAGTGCCCTGATGCCTGTCTCCTATCTCACCCTGTCTGCAGCGTCAACTGATGAAGAGGGCGGAGAAGGTGCTGTGGAGCACAGCGACAGGGATCGCACCGCCAGCCGGAGACGCAAGGCCCGGCTCCCCTCCCAGGTTGTCATCTCGTCGGGGAGTGAGGAGTCCGGTGCTGCATCCCAGGTTGCAGCTGCCGAGGGGAGGTCCAAGAGGCAGAGGTTGGAGTTGGACTCCTTGGCAGCCGAAGGGGCAGCTGAGACCCCACTGGGCCCGACGGAGGATGGTGGGGGGTTTGGTGGAGGAGGAGGCCGTGCAAGGGACAGAGACGGGGTCTGGAGGTGGGGATTCCACTGGTGCTAGTGGTGCAGTGCAGGGGCAGGGACAGGAGGCAGCACAGGCTGCCGCAGAGGTGCCTGTGTGTAATCCTGTCCCCGATCCTGTGACTGCATCATCTTGCACCAGCAGGGATACCTACGTCCAGACCCGTTCTCAGGGAGGGGATTGGCTTACACCAACTGGCCTTCCTCTCCCTGCGGATGTGGCTATCCGGCACCGGGTTGAGCCTGTCCTGGGTGCGGTGGCGTTGCGTCAACGTGCCATGCAAGCTGACCTGCAGTCTTTTCATGAGGAGACTGCACGTCTTCTCACATGGCTCGCTGACCGCGTTGACCCACTGGACCAGCTCACCAGGGCCGGATTCCTCTGTTTTCTGGACCTTGTTCCGACCCCCTCCTCAACTGAACCCCCTATGCGCCAGTCGTCCTCCGTGCCATCTTCCCATCCATGTGCCACCTGGGTGCCCTGTGGAACTGCCTCTGACCCTGCGGCCAGGCTGGTGGAGGACACATCCCTGCCACAGTCGGGAGTCGGACGTCCAGCAGTGGTGGCCACCTCAACAACTGCACCCCAGCTGGAGGAGGATGTGCAGGCAGCAGGAGCCAGGGCACATGCAGCGGCACAGCAGCTGCAGCAACAAGGTGGGAGCCATGATGGCTCGGGGCCTTCATCATCGGAGGGGCAGGCATCGGCCGGAGAGCAGGAGGACCCTGGACGGGAAGTGTCTTCCGTGTGGCAGCGGTTGGGCCATGCGATAGATGCGGAGCGGCAGCAGGCGGAACAGGCACGGCTGCACTCCATGTGTAGGGCCCTGAGGCGGGCCGAGTGCCTCGAGGCCATTCGCAGGGACCTGGAGTTCCAGATGTCATCGTCCCTGTGAACCCTCGGGCCCATGGAAGAGGACCGCCTCCGGGACATCGAGCAGAAGTTCGATGATGCCCTGGCCCAGGACATCAACATGTGAGCCGTTGGACTTGCCCGCTGCCCTTGTAAATAGTTAGTTAGTTAGTATTAGGTTTCCTTTCGTTTTTTCTTTATTTTGGACCGCTTGGACAATGGACCACATTTTTGTATATAGTTTTTTTATTAGGTAGTAGTTTTTGGTAGGTTTCATTTCTTAAATTGGGCTCATGGACCCTGGATTCTTCAATTGTACATAGTTCTACATTGGATTCATCTTTTTTAATATTTTGTGTTCACCATGGAGCAATGGTTTTTACTTTTTATTTTCCATTGGATTTGATTTTTTGAACTGTGAATTTGGACATTTCTTTTTGGATTTCTTTTGCTTATGTTTTCTGGATTTTCATAATTTATCGGACATGGACCATTTATTTTGTTATTCCCATTGTTGTGTGTGTAATTTGATTTACGTTCATGTTATCTTTAATATATATTTTTTTATACTTCCATTTGTGGTATCATCTCATTGGTTTTTCATGCATGTCATGATATGGGTTTTGACATTCACTTGCACCCATTGTGTGTGTGTGTGAGACGGACATGTGTTCATTTACGTACTTGCCATTGGGGTTGTATTATGTAATTGGCATTTCTATGTTGGTGGATGCAATACTTGGGTGGGTCTTTGGCATGTGGAGGCTGGCCATAAGGGCCAGGGATCTAGATTGTGATGACGTGTTGGCTGGGGGACATTGCTGGGGGGCGGGGGTCCAAGGGGACATGAGTGGGACATGAGTGTGGGCCTGCTGGCAGGTGCCCCGCACTGCTGGGCGGTGGGTGTGCAAGGGGACATGAGTGGGGGCCTGCTGGCAGGTGCCCCGCACTGCTGGGCGGTGGGTGTGCAAGAGGGACATGAGTGGGGGCCTGCTGGCAGGTGCCCCGCACTGCTGGGGGTGGGTGTGCAAGGGGACATGAGTGGGGCCCTGCTGGCAGGTGCCCCACACTACTGGGGGGTGGGTGTGCAAGGGGACATGAGTGGGGGCCTGCTGGCAGGTGCCTCATACTGCTGGGGGGTGGGTGTGCAAGGGGACATGAGTGGGGGCCTGCTGGCAGGTGCCCCGCACTGCTGGGGGTGGGGGTGCAAGGGGACATGAGTGGGACATGAGTGTGGGCCTGCTGGCAGGTGCCCCGCACTGCTGGGGGGTGGGTGTGCAATGGGACATGAGTGGGGGCCTGCTGGCAGGTGCCACACACTGCTGGGGGTGGGTGTACAAGGGGACATGAGTGGGGGCCTGCTGGCAGGTGCCCCACACTGCTGGGGGGTGGGTGTGCAAGGGCACATGAGTGGGGGTCTGCTGGCAGGTGCCCCACACTGCTGAGGGGTGGGTGTGCAAGGGGACATGAGTGGGGGCCTGCTGGCAGGTGCCCCACACTGCTGGGGGGTGGGTGTGCAAGGGGACATGAGTGGGACATGAGTGGGGGCCTGCTGGCAGGTGCCCCGCACTGCTGGGATGTGGGGGTGCAAGGGGACATGAGTGGGGGCCTGCTGGCAGGTGCCCTGCACTGCTTGGGGGGTGGGGGTGCAGGGGGACATGAGCTGGTGATCAGTGGTGCAAGCGGACAGGTGGCTTGGCTGCGGTGCATGGCCATGGTGGATGGGCTGCCTGCAGGACATGACCAGGGGTGCGGGGTAGTCCCCTGTGGTGTGGTCTGCCTGCAGGGGCCGTGGAGGGTGTAGAGGGAACACCTGGGAGGACCCACACAGCCAATTCACATGTAGGACTCCCCGCGCACCCCCGAAATTCACGTACCCCGCTCTGACAGCTAAATCGCGTGTGAAACTTCCCGCGAACCCCTGAAATACACGTACCCCACTTGCACAGGGCCTATCGCGGGTGAAACTTCCCGCGAACCCCAGTAATACACGTACCCCACTCGCACATGGCCTATCGCGTGTGAAACTTCACGCAAACCCCAGGAATATTGGCCTGTGCGAGCGAGCGGGGTACGTGTAGTTCTGGGGTACAGCGTGAAGTTTTACACGCAAAAGGGCCCTGTTGAGCGAAGTATGTGTATTCCTGGGGTTTGCGTGCAGTTTCACCCACGATTTCAGCAGGGTACGTGTATTCCTGGGTTTCGCGTGCAGTTTCACCCGCGATTTCAGCAGGGTATGTGTATTCCTGGGGTTCGCGTGAAGTTTCTCCCACGATTTCAGCAGGGTACCTGTATTACGGGGTTCGCGTGAAGTTTCACACGCGAAAGGGCCCTGGTCGAGGGAGTACGTGAATTTCAGGGGTGCGCGGCAAGTTTTACACGCGAAAGGGCAACGCCCGTGCACAATACGTCACAGACGCGCTTACGCGCTAAGGGCCTTTGGTCCAATGATATCACGTACGTGTGCTGACGCGCTTATGCGCTAAGGGCCTTTCCTCGAATTACACGCTGACGTGCAAGATTTTCATGTGCCAAATCACTCCGTATCAAGCTGGCCACACATACACACATGGAAGACCACGCTCCTGCCCTGAAGGCCATTGTCCTGACCCCCAAAGCCCCGAGCACGCTCCCACCAGCCATCTGCTGCTGCCTGTCTGCCTGCTGCCCACGTGCCCTGCTATTTGGTGCCTGCACGTCAGTCATCTGCAGGGGTCCAGTTGCTGTGTCCACCCCTGCTGGAACAGTAGACACCCGACTGGGATTCCATCGCTCCACAGCCCAGCCCCAGGACCCAGTTGCCCACCCACTCCTGCCTCTGGGGTTGCCATGTCGGGCACATCTCCATCTGGCACCACTGGCAACCCCCAGCCAGAGAGGCAGAGGGCCACCAGCTTCACTGCCACCGAAGTTGGTGTCCTGGTGGAGCATGTCCTGGGGCATTATGATGCCCTCATTGGAACAAGACGCGCCAACAAGGAAGGGCGGACCAGGATCTGGACGGACATTGTGACTGCCATCAATGCGGAGGGGGTGGCAGTCCAAGGATTTTAATCTTGTCAAGAAGCGCTGGGAGGACTACAGGTCCAGGACCCTCAACAAGGCCCGGCGCCTCGCGGAGGGGGGTCGGGACCACCTGAGCAACATTCAGATGAGGGTCCTGGAATGCGTAGGCCCAGCGCTCCACGCCCAGATACTTCGGAGGCAGACCCGTCTGGAGTTGAGCGGTAAGTGGCCAAGCATTGCTGTGTGAGACAGGGCATGTTGCAGTGTGCAGGTAGTCTGATACTTGCCTGTATGTGTGACATAGGCCATGTATGGATATGTGTGTGTGCAGGGACATCATGGTCATGCATGTGGGACCAGTTATGTGTGAACCACATGGTAGGTGCATGTGTTTTAATGCAACATGGGGACCACTATGCAGAATGCACACCTGAAAGCATGCCAGTCTCTGTTCCTGGACATGGAGGGGGGATGAGGAATGGGTGCTGATGTCATATACATGTATGGTGCACATGTGTGTGTGTGTGCCTGTGTGTGTGCACCAGAGAAGTGTGTGTTTGACTTTGAAACGCCATGGATGCAAGTGACTTTGAAGGCAACATATTGGTTCACAGGGGCCCTTGTACATGGGTGTTGATGTTGATTGCAGGCGCCGGGAGTGTTTCTACATGTGTGTTGCATGCATTGACCCATGTGTTGTGGAAGGACAGGATGGAAGTGACATTTGACAGTGCCACTCATGTGTTATTGCTTCCTGTCTAGGGTATTTTGTACTGTACCCTGATGCTTGTGTTCTGTGTCTCCCTCTACGCAGCATCAAGTGAAGAAGAGGGCGGAGACGGCACTGTGGAGCCAAGCGGCGGTGATGCCTCCACCGGGCGGTGATGCATGGCCCAGCCACCCTCCCAGGAATTACCATCATCTGGGAGCGAGGGGGCTGGTGCCGCAACTGCCACAACGGCTGTGGTGGAAGGCCGGGTGAGCCCCCACAGGGGCTTCCAATGGCAGAAGACGGTGTGGAGACATCCAGGTTGGTGGTCTCCACAGAGGAGGAGGAGCCCGCTACTGAGCCGCACATGGGGCCTGGTGGGGGTAGTACCACTGGTGCAAGTGGTGCAGTCCAGGGCCAGGGTCAGGAGGCAGCACAGGTCACCACTGAGGGGCCTGTGCATGTCACTGTCCTTGACCCTGTGACTGCACCATCATGCACCAGCAGGGAGGCCCTGTCCCAGGCCCGTCCGCAGGTAGGGGAGAGTGCCATATCACCTGCCTCTCCACTACCTGCGGGCAAGGGGTCCCGCGACCGTATGGGATCCGTCCTGGTGGGTGTCGCGTTGCGCACGCATGTCATTCGTGATGACGTGCGTTCTTCCTGGGCGGAGAACGCACGCCCTCACGAAGAGCAGCGTCGTGACGTGGTACTGCTTGGAGGGGCCCTGGTCGGTGGGTTCCTACATGTGATGCGCACTCTGGCGGACCTCTCCTCCTCTGTGGAGGCTATGCGCCGGTCATTCTCCACATCGTCTTCCGGCCCAGATTCCACCAGGGTCCCCTGTGGACCTGGCCTGACCAACACAGCCAGCTTGGTGGAGATCCCATCCCTGCCACAGTCGGGAGTTGGCGGTCCAGCAGGGTTGGACACCACACCTGGAGACCAGCAGATGGAGGATGTGCAGGCACCATCAGACAGGGCACATGGACAGCAGCAGCAGAAGCAGCAGGAGCAGGCTGTAGGTGGGAGCAATGATGGCTCCGGGCCATCAACATCGGAGGGGCAGGCATCGGCCATAGGGCAGGAGGTCCCTGGACGGGAAGTGTCTTCTGTGTGGCAGCGGTTGGGCCATGCAACAGATGCGGAGCGGCAGCGGGCGGAAGAGGCACGGCTCACGATGGTCAGGGCGGAGAACTCCATGAGTAGGGCCCTGAGGCGGGCCAACTGCCTCGAGACCATTCGCAGGGACCTGGAGTTCCAGATGTCATCGTCCCGGCGAACCCTCGGGGCCATGGAAGAGGACCGCCTCCGGGACATCGAGCAGGAGTTCGATGATGCCCTGGCCCGGGACATCAACATGTGAGCCGTTGGACTTGCCGGTGCCCTTGTAAATAGTTAGTTAGTTAGTATTAGGTTTCCTTTTGTTTTTTCTTTATTTTGGACCGCTTGGACAATGGACCACATTTTTGTATATAGTTTTTTTTTATTAGGTAGTAGTTTTTGGTAGGTTTCATTTCTTAAGTTGGGCTCATGGACCCTGGATTCTTCAAATGTACATAGTTCTACATTGGATTCATCCATGGAGCAATGGTTTTTACTTTTTATTTTCCCTTGGATTTGATTTTTTGAACTGTGACTTTGGACAACATTTCTTTTTGGATTTCTTTTGCTTATGTTTTCTTGATTTTCATATTTTATCGGACATGGACCATTTCTTTTGTTATTCCCATTGTTGTGTGTTTAATTTGATTTACGTTCATGTTATCTTTAATATATATTTTTTTATACTTCCATTTGTGGTATCATCACATTGGTTTCATGCATGTCATGATATGGGTTTTGACATTCACTTGCACCCATTGTGTGTGTGTGACGGACATGTGTTCATTTACATACTTGCCATTGGGGATGTATCATGTAATTGGCATTTCTATGTGGGTGGATGCTATACTTGGGTGGGTTTTTGGCATGTGGAGGCTGGCCATAAGGGCCAGGGATCTAGATTGTGATGACGTGTTGGCTGGGGGACATGTGTCGGGGCCTGCTGGCAGGTGCCCTGCACTGCTGGGCGGTGGGGGTGCAGGGGACATGTGTGGGGGCCTGCTGGCAGGTGCCCCGCACTGCTGGGGGGTGGGGGTGCAAGGGTCTAGTGTGGGGGCCTGCTGGCAGGTACCCCTCAGTGCTGGGGGGTGGGGGTCAAAGGGGACATGAGTGGGACATGAGTGGGGGCCTGCTGGCAGGTGCCCTGCTCTGCCTGGGGGGTGGGTGTGCAAGGGGACATGAGTGGGGGCCTGCTGGCAGGTGCCCTGCACTGCTGGGGGGTGGGGGTGCAAGGGAACATGAGTGGGACATGAGTGGGGGCCTGCTGTCAGGTGCTCTGCACTGCTGGGGGGTGGGGGTGCAAGGGGACATGAGTGGGGGCCTGCTGGCAGGTGTCCCTCAGTGCTGGGGGGTGGGGGTGCAAGGGGACATGAGTGGGACATGAGTGGGGGCCTGCTGGCAGGTGCCCTGCACTGCCGGGGGATGGGGGTGCAAGGGGACATGAGTGGGGCCTGCTGGCAGGAGCCCCTCAGTGCTTGGGGGTGGGGGTGCAAGGGGACATGAGTGTGACATGAGTGGGGGCCTGCTGGCAGGTGGCCCTGACTGCTGGGGGGTGGGGGTGCTGGGGGACATGAGTGGGGGCCTGCAGGCAGGTGCCCTGCACTGCTTGGGGGGTGGGGGTGCAAGGGGACATGAGTGGGGGCCTGCTGGCAGGTGCCCTTCACTGCTGGGGGGTGGGGGTGCAAGGGGGTAATGCGTTGGTGATCACTAGTGCAAGGTGACATGTGGCTTGGCTGGTGGGGCATGCCCATGGTGGATGGGCTGCCTGCGGGACATGACCAGGGGTGCAGGGTAGTCCCCTGTGGTGTGGTCTGCCTGCAGGGGCCGTGGAGGGTGAAGAGGGAACACCTGGGAGGACCCACACTGCCAATTCATGTGTAGGACTCCCCTGCACCCCCGAAATACACGTACCCCACTCGCACAGGGCCTATCGCGTGTGAAACTTGCCCGCACCCCAGTAATACATGTAACCTGCTGAAATCGCGTGTGGAACTTCCCGCACACCCCAGTAATACACATACCCTGCTGAAATTGCGTGTTAAACTCCCCCGCACCCCAGAAATACACGCACCCTGCTGAAATCGCGTGTGGAACTTCCCGCGCTCCCCTGTAATACATGTACCCTGCTGAAATTGCGTGTTAAACTTCCCGCACCCTAAAAATACACGTACCCTGCTGAAATCTCGTGTGGAACTTCCTGCGCACCCCAGTAATACACGTACCCTGCTGAAATCGTGTGTTAAACTTCCCCGCACCCCAGAAATTAACGTACCCTGCTGAAATCACGTGTGAAACTTGCCCGCACCCCAGTAATACACGTACCCTGCTGAAATCGCGTGTGGAACTTCCCCGCACTCCAGAAATACATGTACCCTGCTGAAATCGCGTGTGGAACTTCCCGCGCACCCCTGTAATACACGTACCCTGCTGTAATCGCGTGTTAAACTTCCCCGCACCCCAGAAATACACGTACCCTGCTGAAATCGCGTTTGGAACTTCCCGCGCACCCCAGTAATACAAGTACCCTGCTGAAATCGCGTGTGGAACTTCCCGCGCACCCCAGTAGTACACGTACCCTGCTGAAATTGCATGTTAAACTTCCCCGCACTCCAGAAATACACGTACCCTCCTGAAATCGCGCGTGGAACTTCCCGCGCACCCCTGTAATACACGTACCCTGCTGTAATCGCGTGTTAAACTTCCCCGCACCCCAGAAATACACGTACCCTGCTGAAATTGCGTGTGGAACTTCCCGCGCACTGGCACTGCTGCAGGGTCGCTGCGCCACTCTGCGCCACGGCTGGTATTGGAGGCTAAAATCCATGAATACGCTGTGCGCGATATCGATTTTAGCGCACGCGGCTGGCGCAGACATTCGCACGCGCACACTGTGCGCCAGCCGCATGCGCCACTTTTGTGCGAAATTCTATGAATTACGCTGTAAGTCTGAGATTTTGTTAAAAGCTATGAGTAGAAGATATGGGAGACTAACAATTATCTTCATAACTCTGAATCCCTAAAAAATCTACAAAATTACAACTTTTAGGTAATAAATTACAATAAAAATCTTATATTAGAATAGCTAATGTATGCACCTTTTCACAGATTTGTTGAGGAAAATTGTAAACACAATCTCAAGAAAAAGTGAATGGAAATGTTCAAAAAATCCAACTACTATTGTCAAACCGAGATCCAGAAAACAGAAATAAGGGTGAGTGGACTCATACAAACTATTCAAATAACTAAGGTGCTCTTTTTCATAAACTAGATAGTTATGGCCTTATTAAGACAATGCTCTCTATTTACAATTAAAAACAACTTTTTCTTATTTTTAGAATCTCTTTTGGTTTTAGAATCTCTCCTGAAGTACCACAGCGAAAACTGTGGGGAAACACGTGTTGGGAGATTATGTAACGAATGTGGAACTATACATATGTCTTATTCAATCATTGAGAACAAGAGGTTGTATACAAATGTATGAAGTTAATACATACTGTAAGTACGAATTAAGGACACAGCAATACCCTAATGTATGAATTGAATACATGAAGGAACTGGCAATTTATAAAATAAACAAATCAAATTGGATTGGAAAATTGATTGTATAATTTCTTCTGGGGATCGCACACCAATAGAGTTCCAATTATAAAACTCACAAACTTGGCTTTATATTGTCTCAGCCACAATAGAGGCACTCTAAGTGCGGAACCTGGAACAGAAACAAAAAATCAGCACAAGGGATTCGCTCTAGGAGAGGAATAAGAGCTGACATAGGCTGAAAAATTAGATTTCAAAATAAACAAGAAGAATAAAGGTGACTATTACGATTTAACTAGTCCAGCACTTCTCCATCAAGGTCATATAGTTATAGGCATTTGAACCTCTGAAACATATTGTGATCGAGTGTGAGAGCTTAGAAAAAAACACTTTCTTAGATTTGCTCACGCAGCCGACTCACTAGGAAGAGAGACATTATGGGCCGGATGAATGTAGGAAAACAATTATCTGTGCCATTTTGACTAAGGGTTGTCTGGAACCCTAAAATTGCAGATGTTTTCAACTCTTTGTAATTCGGGGACATCAGTCATGATGGTATTTTTTCAGGAGAGCTATCCGAAGACCGAGCTAATCCTTTACCAAATCCTACCTTAAGGATCTGGATTCCTGCTTTGAGGATGGCCCCGGCAAGATCCTAAATGGGTGTTCTGACAAAAACTACTGTGGTGCTCCATTGCCCCAACTCACTGATCTCAGTTTCCTGCCCCTGACACTGTGGCTGACCCTTCTGACATGTGGCAGATCAGCAAAGGCTTGCTGTGGTGGCCCCATGTCTAGATCCTGGTCAGCTGTCTGCAGTGTTCTCCTGGTGCCAGAGATAAGTGTTGGTGGAGGGCCCTGGTAGACTGAGTCAAATGCTTCTGAACAGGCATTTGAGGGTCTATTTACAAGAAGAAGGATGCCAGATAAACAAGGCAAGCTACACACCACAACCTCATCTTCTTCCAATGCCTTAGTCCAATGTATTTCCGTGATTACTGCTGGGTCGCCGCAGACAAACAAGGTCTGCTTTTCTGTAGCATGACAGATCTTCTTAACTTCACACAAGCTGCATGCCTGCTTTGAAAGTATGGTTGCAAAACCCAGAGTATGCTTAGGCTTCCACTACTTTATATGGTACCTGAAGTGTCAAATTAGAATGGGGACAATAAAAGCTATAGTTGTAAACCTTTTCCTTAATATGAGGATTTACATATTTGTCAGGTATTTTATAACGTGATATGGGTTCTTTTCAAAACATCTCTTTATAAAACTGTGTTATTGGAGCTCATCAAAGCCACAATTTAACACACAACTGCCTACATGCCAACACGTCCCTTTCCATCGTGAGATGTTAGTCTACTCCTGGTTTACCTTTGCATTCTCAGGCATGTAGCCCATGATTACTAAATAATTATAAATCCAGGGCTACAAGTCCCAGAATGCAGTTTTTCGGTAGCTCCACCAATTTTTTTCATTAGCTACTCACCTTTGGAACAGCCTCCCGGTCTCTCTGAAACTTGAGGAGAACCATCTCTGGTTCCGGAAGCACCTCAAGACCTTCCTCTTTGCTTCTGCTTTCTCTTCTCCTCCTCTCTCCTGCTGATCTCCTGGTTGAGACTACACTGGTCACCTGGCTACCCTCTGATCTCGGGCCGAGGCTCCCTCCCCACCAGTTGCACACCTGCACTGCCCCCCCTGGCAACCCTTGCACGCAGGGACTGTATCTGTATCCCTACAGCCACCCTACCAGCACTTGACACCTGATGTCTGCAGGTACCCTTGCACTTGCCACTAGCTGGCCGCACTTTTTTTTATTGTCTTTATGATCTTATTTATTTTACTGTTACCCTATGTACTGCACTACCCCCTATGCTTTGCCCCTGCACTTTTCCTTTTCCCCCTCCCCTGCACTTGGGAGATCTCAATGTCACCTGGCCTAGTAAGATTGTTGTCTCTGTCTTCCGCTGTTCCCCCTCCCTCGCCTCATCGTGCCTTGAAACACTTGTGTATAGGTGCGTTATAAATGCCATATCATATCATATATCATATCATATCAATTCAAACGGTGGTCTCTAGACCCTAGAGAAGTGCAGTGTAATTTAGAGCATTGCTTTGCTCATCACACCTCTGGTGACAACTATTTAGCATGCTGCAAAGGGGGTATGCACTGCCTGCTTGAGCACGCCATTCACAGTGGATGCGATGTTGCAAAGGGGAGAAATATAGAACATTGGGAGTTCGGAAGGCTTTCTCTGGGTGTTTTGGTAACCAAAAGCAATGGTAAGCTTAGGGTATGTGTTGATATGAGGGACTTAAATAAGAGCATTTGGGCTGAAAGACATCCCTTGCCGAACATAACAGAGGTGTTGACCACAATTGAAAAGGCAAGGTTTTTTAAGTAATGGATTGGCTCCTTTATCATGTACGTTTATCAGCTGAATGTCAATACCTAACTTCTTTCCCTAAGGGGCATTCAAGTTTGGTAGGATGCTGTTTGGGCTAGCTTCGGGAGCGCAGTGTTCCAAAGAGAAATGGAGAAGGTGATAGAATGGTTAATGATCACTGTGGTATTTCATGATGTGTTTGTTTTTGGGGCCTCAAGAGAGGAGTATGACCAAACACTTAAGATGTTTTGGAAATCCTAAAGCCAGCGGGTTTAATAATGTTAAGCCCGAGAGAGAGAAGGGCGAGTGTTACCTTCATCACTGTTTGTCTGTTTGATGCGTTGCTGCCAGGCTGGGGGGCCCTGGTGCAAAGTAGCGGTTGTTCTGCAAAGAGGGTGGGACTTCAAACCCCTCTTACCGTTTTCTTCTCGCGGTCTATGGCCGCGAGGGTGGCAAGATCCAAAGGAAAAAGTGGAAAGCTGACCGCTCCGCCCACCTCCGCCACACAGACTTTGCAGTTTGATCTTCCCCTGCCAGAGGCGTCGGGTCCGTGTTTACAGAGCCCGAAAAAAAACATGGCCCCTCTGGGGATTCATCCCTCCACCCTCGGTCAGGAAGCAGGGTCCTTTGTGGGGAGGCGGGTGCCCCGCACCACCATCGGACTTAGACCGTTCCCGGCAGAAAACCTGGCAGAAGTCCTGGAGTTTCCCCACGGCATCCGCACGCCCATTGCGACTCAGCTTCCCCCTCCTGCTGGCACCCTCTTGCCGTCGGAGGCAGGCGGAGCGCTGCCCCGCGGGGGAAAGAACATGCCGTCAGCAAAAGGTGAGGAGGCGCTTGCGGGGGAGGAAGGGAGCCCAGATGATTCTACCTTGGCCGCAATGCTGGATAAACTTCTGAGATCGTGCCCCCACCCTTGTCACCTGATACTTCACGCCTTCTAGGGGAGGGGCCGCAGGTCATAGACGGGGAGGGGGCAACTACGACCTTAATAAACGCGGGGAACAGTGCAGTGAGACTTCCAAACATAACAGTGGTCCCCATCATGCACCACCCCTGTCCAGTGCTTTTGGAGGATCTGGTCGAGGTGGTCCTGCCCCCGCCAGGAACATCAGAGGATGAGGAACAGCCGCCAGGGGCTAACGACTGGGTCTCAATTGAGCCTGCCCTGTCCGCCTCTATCCCGGGAGGCCAGCTACCGGGCAAAAACACCAAACCCTCACACTTCTCTGTAAACTGTCTCCATCAAAAGAAAAAGGGGGCGCCGGCACACAGGAAAAGATGTGCCCACCTTCGACAAAACCCTGGTCTCAAAGCACAGTCGATCACATCTATAAGAACCCAAAACTGTCGGAAAGGCCTCAGAAACCATCCCCGAAGGGGGACACATTATTGCTGGCCCCTAACAACAAGTTCTATGCAAATCTTCTAAAAAAGAAACCTACAACCATTGAAGAACTTTCGGATGCTGAAATTCTGAAAGTGGTCACAGACCAAACGCCCCTGGCTAAGAACATCGGGGGGATTCCCAGCGGCGGACCAGCTGTCTCAACGGTCCTTGCATGAGATTCTTACGTCAGTACCATACCAGATGCCAGAGTTAGATGGCACTTTGGCTCTCCACGACCTACGCCCTCGCCTTTGCCAAGACAACTTGCTACCATCACCCGGGATGAAGAAGGGGATATTAATGCGCCGTCCCAAGGCGCCCCACGGTACTCCCGAAGGCATCTTTAAATTCAAGTTCACAAGTCGGAGGGCCGGCCGTCCCCCTTTTTACACCTGCGGCAATTCCGCATCCATCCCCTCTAGTTTTGAGGACCCCGGTGCCCCATCGATCTTCAGTGGATGTTTCAGACGAACTGAGTGACCAAGAGTGTCATCCCCCCGAATGGTCTTCGCCAGCACGGGGGTCCCACATGAAAGATCTTGGACCAGCCGACCTTGTACAGGTCCCCCCTCCTCTAGGGGAGACCTCGGTGACCCAGCAGGGACGAACCACAGACCCACTCAAAACGCAGACAGCCGCAGTTTCGGACATCAGAGAAACCCACAGGCCTGGCTCGAGCCCTGCATCACTGGCTCCCGCCAGCACCGTCCCCAGAGATGCTCCAACAAGGACACTGAGCTTTGGCTCCCAAACTCCATCCAGTCCCATGATTACCCAACGCTTAAGTGAGCTTCCTGGAAATGCTCCCAAAGACTCCCCGGCGAAGAAGAGAGACTTAAGGCTAATCATGTCCACAGTAACGTTGGCTCTTGCTCCATTCTGCAAACTGTACCAGTCTATAAATGACTCGTTGAAAGATCATACTTCCATCACAGCTATGATGAATAGCCGCTTGATCTTCTTGGAAGGCTACATAAAAGAATTAAACAACAAAATGGAAAAACACCAAGTAGCTGTGGAGCCGGTGCAAGCCCAGGTCACGGCATTGAATGATAGTAGCGTGCCCTCCACCGTTCCAGCACGAGTCACAGTTCTAGACTCCAGTTCTCAGACCACTTCCTCTTGGTCGACCTTTCGACCTAAGGGGCAAACGGAAGCGCCTGGGCCAGGCCCCACAGGCCGGGAAACTGTGAGGCGGAAACCTACGACAGCAGCCGCAATACCAAATGGCGTTATCAACAACGAAGTTATCCTCATTCTACCAGACAGCGACCTGATGCTAGAACCCAAAGACAAGGCCAAAGCCCTCTCAAATAAAGGATTTGCTATCTTCGAAAACTCGAAAACAAAGGATAACTCAGCTCCCTCACAATCTAGTTCCACTAGAGAGGTCACACTTGTTAAGGATGGGGGTCCCAGCATTTGGACGGAGAAACCCCCGCAAAGTGGATCAACGGCAAGTACCGCCCGGAGGGAAATCCCAAACCGGGAGTGAGGGGGTAACTTTTCGAGCAGCGCCCCAGAAACGAAGGCTGGTGAACCAGAGGTGGACGGGGACTTACTCAACCTCAGTGTTTACCCGCTATCAGACGACCCCGAGGACAGCAGCCAATCCCCGCACATGGAGGAAGAGACTTCACCCTTTAAGACGCTGCAAGAAGCTCATAAAGAAGTCCAGTTGGGGTCCGGTACAGACAAGAGAGATTCCCCTGGAACACACTAAACACCTATACAAAAGAGTGGACGAAAGCTTCCCAAGCTTAGCCCACACTTCCTCCAGATGGAGGACTGAGAGTACAGTCTCCTCTCCTACATCTGGCAACAACGCACCACACAGATGGGTGCACGCCACCCGGGCCAAACGGTCATCTGGAACACCAAAGCACGCTGAATCCCTCAACATGGGCAAAAAGATGAGAAATGGCATTAAACCCAGCTCAAATCAAGCTCCGCGAAGACCAGCCTCCC
Organism: Ambystoma mexicanum; assembly: GCF_040938575.1. Classification (NCBI taxonomy): domain Eukaryota; kingdom Metazoa; phylum Chordata; class Amphibia; order Caudata; family Ambystomatidae; genus Ambystoma; species Ambystoma mexicanum. The sequence continues at coordinate 725,046,562 of NC_090937.1, read as the reverse complement.
GTCCCAAAACCGAACGCACCTTCAAAATAGAACAACTGCCAGACAACAAAAAATACGTAGTACTGAATCGAGCTTTTGTGCTCCAATTTTTCAAGTGCGTGCCGTCGCTTAAACGAGTGGAAACAAAAGACATTGTTCTGGTAGAACCTTTCCACGAAGGCAAAACTGCAAATGCATATTTACATGTGCCTACTAATTGGGCAAAAACCAAGATCTCTGAGGCAGCCGGAAATCTGCTGAAGCTAGGGTTCGATCTGTTCGAACTTGAAGAGAGTGTGCCTTTGATCTCACCGGCCCAAATCACAGAAGCGGCCAGGCTTCGAAAACTCTCAACCACTACGAACCCAACCAGCAAACTAAAATTGCCTCAGATGACTACGGATTCGACGTGCCTGGAACCGCAAGGTCATAACAAAGAACCAAAGGACTGGGACTACCACACCCGGGGCCCTCTTCCGAGACCCCATTCAGTGTCAGACATCTTCTTACCCACGCAAGAAACGCCAAGAAAGGAAAGTACATACAGAGATCCTCTGGGTATAGGTAGATTTCCGGCTGGCCCAAATGCTAATATTCAACTAACTGTTATACAAGCGGCTAACACAAAGGTCTCTGAAGTCCAACATAATAGTAAACAAGCTCCACTAGTGCAGCTATGGGCCTGGATTCCAAAGGCCCTCACGCTTACCAAGAACAAATAGCAATACGCAAAGCGCCCCATGGCACCACTTTCCACCAGAGAAACCAGTGGGAACGAAGAGATGTCGTTGGGGTCATGGAACACTGGAGGTTTCCTGCATTTGACTAAGAAAGGGGACTTAAACCTTGGGCGTCTCGACATTATCTGCCTTCAAGAGTCCTGGATGACTGAACGCCCCACAATGGATGGATACGACATAGCTTGCGCTCCAGCGCCAAAAGGTATCTTTGGTCGCCCGTCCTCGGGCTTAATAACAGCTATCCGTAGTGGCTGCGGACTACACCTCAAGAAAACACTGAGATCTACTACATTCCTTCTTGTAACAGAGCTAAGTTGGGTGCGGCCCTCTGAAGACCATGGTCCAACTACTCAGTGCCCGTTGATTGTCATCAATGTGTATTGGAACCCTGCAGCCATGAGTGATACTTCATTTACAGCTCTGATCAGACAGTCTATTGACAAAGCTCTCGTAAACTACACAGAGGCGTTGCTGATCCTTTGTGGCGATTTGAATGCCACCTGGCCTCCACACGAAGGAAGCAATGTGCTTCCATATTCTGCTACGCCAAGAAAAGCATGTGGATCCAAGTGGCTGTCCCTGATGTCCTCAAGAGACCTACTCTGTGCCGGTGACCTATTCCCAAGAGTAAACAGACCTCCGACCTGGGAGAGGGGCAACTCAACCGCGGACATTGACCACATCTTTGTAAGCAGACCTTTGGCAGCCCTAACCAACTCGTTCGAAGTCCTAAAGTCAATGGCCAGTTACCACAATTTGTTGGTCCTGAAGTGGAAGACTTGCCCTACAGACAAACTACATATGTCCGCTCAAGTGGAGTACAACAACCAAAAAAAATCGTCTTAAACTATCGGTGACCTCCATTTTAAACATCACGAAATACTATCAAAAAGCAGGAAACAAGCAATGCCAAAAGCAGGACTTACTATTACCAGACTATCAACCTCTCCTGGTACCGTACATATTTTTGAAAAAAAACTCTACACGCAGCAATAAACCTGTTACTCACGAGTACAGTAGAGAACTGGTCGAGAAAAGACGCTTAGTGAGGAAAGCGAAAAGACAGTTGCGTGCATACCCTTCATCAGAAAATCAAGCCTGCCTCAAAAGGATTCAGCTAATCTATAACTCTTGGATCAGACAACATCGAATCCTCCTATACCAACAGGACGCGGAGGCCATGCTGAAGATGGTTTGCGGTCATCATGCGCGAGAATTCTGGTCTCTTCTAAGATCTACTTCCGCTCCCTCGGACGAATCTCTAACAAACCCAATTAGCGAGGAAGGCTGGACGAACTTCTACAAAGCCCTTTTCCAGACACCCTTGGCACCAAACTTCCTGGAGTCTAGCACCCCATCGGAGCCTTGGTTAGACCTGAGTGAGGAAGGGGAGATAACCAAAGTACTTCACAGACTCAAACCATCTAGAGCCCCCGGTCCGGATGGGATCACTAACTTTGACCTCAAACAAAATCCAAAAGAATGGTCTACATTGATAAGTGCAATTTTCAAACGTTGCAAAGAATCCAGGCAAATTCCATCCTCATGGACGTCGTCAATATTGGTGCCAATATTCAAAAGGGGGTGCAAAGAAGAGCCGAAGAACTACCGCCCCATAGCACTGTTGGACACCATCGGTAAAGTCTTTGGGGCGTTGCTCTTACAAAACTTTCAGCGGTGGGCCCTACAGGCTCCGTGTGCAGACCTGTTTCAAACGGGGTTTACAAAAAACAATGGCACAGCGACAAACATCATGTTCCTTAGTGCCCTAAAGAGCAAATTCCTCGGAGGAGGGCCACAAGTCTTTTTGGCTTTCGTCGACTTGGCGCAAGCCTTTGACCAGGTGAACAGAGCAACTCTGTGGGAAAAACTGAGACACTGGAACTGTCCCACAGAAATTGATCTTCCTATCCGAGCACTCCATCAAGACACAAAGATGCGTGTGAGGTTGAACCAAGCTGGCCTACTATCGTTAGAAATCCCAGTGGAAAGAGGAGAAAAGCAAGGCTGCCCATTAGCCCCAGCTCTTTTCATTACCGTATTAGAAAGAGTCGAAAAGCTTCAAATATTTGGGTGTCACCTTTGATTGCTCCAGTATCAGCTCAACTCTGCAGTGCACCCTAATGGACAAAGCAAAGAAACTGGTGGCACAGGCTCGAGCATTAGACAGGAAATTCAGCCGTTTTTCTCTGTTACGGATGGTCCGATTTTACCGCGCAAAGGTGGTCCCGTCCCTCATTTACGCAGCAGAATCGCTTCCACACACGCCTGCCCACCTGTGGGTGAAGTTAGAGGGCTACTTCTGGCGTACGGTCTTAGGCTTACCAAAATCAACTTCCATGCTATTACTCAGAAGAGAGCTTGGCCCTCTCTGTTTGGGAGGAACCACGGAGATAAAAAGTATGATGCTGTACAGGAAAACGCTGCTCACGGACTGCCCGTATTTACAAGCCATCATACGAGCAGACACTCTGGGCGCACGCTGCAGCGTGTTAAAAGCATGGAAACAGCGTGCAAACTGAAATTGCAGGAAATCCATTCTTCGGAGGCTGATCTGATTCGACATCCGAAAAAAATAAAAAGGAAAATGGAAGAGCATGATTGGATTAAAACCCTGGACAATGCAGCAAAGGCTAAATCAGTAAGCCATCTCCCGCCTTATCAAAGCAAATTAAATGTGGTCCCAAACTACCTGAGTAAATTCCCCAGCAAAACGGCCAGAAACCTATTTCTGCGAGCACGCTTAAACCTCCTGGAAACAAAGGAGATCTTAAAACTTAGAGGATTAAGCAACGCAAATACATGTCGCTTTTGTAAAAAAGGAGAAGCGGTTGAAACTATACGCCACCTACTATTAAACTGTCCAGGAACAAAGGAAATAGGCGAGAAGTTCCTGCTACCGCACCTTTCGGCATCATACACCAATGAAGAGGAACTGTGGTGGACCCGCTTAATGAGCGGAGAAAGGACTACTTGGACAATTGCCACCACACAGACCCTCAAACATATCTTGTCCCTGTGAAATCAAAGCCTGTTTTTTTTCCGGTTTCATTAATTAAGCTACTGTGATGTTAACTCAGACTGCTCTCTGCAGCTACCCTTTGCCTCTTCTTGGTTTCTTTTCTTTTCTTTGTCTTCTTTGTTCCTTCCTTCTTCTTGACTTTCTTGATTTCTTCATATACGTTCTTCTTCTACAGCTCCTACAGTTTCTTCTACAGGTTTCTTCTTTTTCCTTCTACAGTTCTACTTCTACATTGTTTGTAAAAACCATTAAATTGATTAAATCAACTAAATAAATAAATAATAATACAAAGAACAAAATGCAAAGTATGCGTAGAGGAAGCTGGGTATGTAGGCCATAATATATCTGCAATGGGAATAAGTCCCAAAAACAGCTTAGTTGATGCCATCAAATTGGCACCAGCAACTCGGGACAAAGAACAACTCAGATCGTTGCTGGGTTTGGCAGAGTATTACTATAAATTTGTGAAGAATTTAATCATCCAATCTATGCCATTGAGGGTCCTAATGGAGAAAGGGATGAAATTCGGATGGTCAGAACAATATGAGAAATCTTTTGTTCAGATACAAGGAGATGTTATCAATGTACCTTCATTTGGAAACTTCCAGTTGGATCTGCGCACCAGATTTACTGTAGATGTCAGTGGTTTGGGATTGGTCGCTTTTGCATGCAGACCTCTAAGGGGGGCAAAAATGAACTACTCAGTTGTGGAAAGAGAGGCACTGGCTGTATTTTGGGTGATTCTTTATTTTCAGTTCTATTTGTGGGGACATCATTTCATAGTGAAGTATGGCCACAGGTCTCTTGTCCAAATGTTTTCTAGCATGGTGTGGAGGAATGCTTCATTTGCAATATCTAGGTGGTTATTAGGGTTACAGTAATTTCATTTTCAAGTGGTACACTCACCCGGAGTGAAAATGCTGTTGCAGATAGTTTGTCTTGACTCCCCGTGTGCGTGGGGGTACGTAGTGAAGAGATGTTGGCAGAAAATGTTGTTGTGGTGAATGTCAATAAGGAAGCCATTAAATTGTGGGAGTGGGAAGTGTCTGAGGAGAGTAGTGAGCGCATGCGTTGTGTCAAAGAGTGGACATTTAACGGGTGGTTTAAGAAACTAACTTTAGACAGGGAGTTTGATACATGGTTTGAAGTCATGGATGCGTTACCCATTATCATGGGAAAGTTGAGAAGAGGGTCCAAGATCATACCACTTGAAAAGTTAGTGGCAGGGCAATTTGGGGAGCAATGGCACTAAAAGGGGACTGAGGCAAAGTTATTGATGTTCCTATATGGGTATGAAGGTGATCACGGAGGGACAGGACAAATATAGACACAGGTTTGATAAAGAATGGAGGGATAAGCAGAGGTGGTGGAGAGTGGCTGAGTCAGTGTGGAGAATGAATACAATGGTATGCCACCAATGTTCAGGGGACACATTTTTGTGCCTGAAGAAGATAATGGCTGTAAGGAACGAGGTGGTCATTGTGGAAGGTGGTAAAGTGTGGCCGATGGGAAGATTGGTACCATTGGAAAGTGCAGACGGGGAGGATTCTAAGATTGATGGATAGGCTAGGGAATGTGAGGAGGATACGAAAGGGGTAATGGGTTAAGCTAGTGAGCATTATGAGGATCCCTGAGGGTGGAGGGGTAGACGGATGTGTGTAAGGAAGACCGTTCTGCCAAGTTGGAAAAGGGACTATGCTTGCACCTAGAATAATAGGCATGTACAGTGCATCACAATTCAGAATGAGTTACTTTCTTTTCATTTTAGAAACTAGAAATGTAAATAGTTGAACATTTCCCTGTATAGAGGAGATTGGTTTAGTAATGCTGTTGTTATCATTATTTTATTTTTTTTTATTATTTTTTTTTATTTTGCTATAGCTGAGCGATTCAACTTTTCAAAATCACTGACCAGTAAAAATAACAATTTCGTTAAACACAATAAGATCAAACATGATACAGAAAGAGAAAGTTTGCAAATTAGAGCACATAAAATGAGATAAAAAGGAGCAATTAAATGAATAACTAAAATGGGTAACAGAGACAAGACAAAACAAGGCCAAGGTATTGATGATTAATTCTAAATTCAGAAACCACTCTATGATGTACTAGCAATATGACAAAATTAGGTATGTATCTCTTCAGGTAAAACAGATTCTGAAAAATGTACCAAGGCCTTTATAACCGAGAATCTGACACTCTTGAATAAAACGCTCCATATATCATTGTCATCCCTTTCCATATACAAACTCAACAAATTGTTACAAAATTTCTCTCGAATAGCCTTTAGATTAGGGCACGACACAATTATGTGTTGCAGAGTTTCCTTTACACTTTGATTCTCGCAGAAATTATGTGTTGCAGAGTTTCCTTTACACTTTGATTCTCGCAGAAGCGACAGAAGTTAAAGGCAGCACCAGTAATGCTGTTGTTATTCAAAATATATATGTATATTTCCTGTTGGGAAATTTGTAAAAGATTCGTGTGGGGGGAAGACATGTTATTATCTTGTTATTCCTGTTTAGACGGTAGAAGGTTGAGGTGGCTGGCATGTGGGGGCAGTTGTTGCAAAGTAGAGGGAGGGCTGTGGGAGTTGTTCTTTCTTGATGCTTGCAGATAAGGAATAAATGAGCTTGATTCACTCACTGCAGGTGTGTCTTGACACAATATTTGGAGATGAGGCGGGCTGCTGTAAGGGGGGCGGGCTGTATCTGCACCCCATGCCTGAAGAACCCAAAGGATAGAGGCGGTTGGGATGCCATCCCATCTTTCAGGTGGCAGTTGTGGGAGCCACGTGGGTGGAGAAGCTGCGTCGCTGAAGCTCAGCCAATTTGAAAAAAAGGGAGAGGAAGTTGCCAGTGGTATTCTTTAAAATTGCGTGAGCACACTGTCACCTGCAGAGGAGTCTCTCTGTTGGTGATCAAGCCAGCGGATAAAGGTGGGGGGAGAGTCGTGTTCAATACTGACCAAAATCATCAGATGGTCACAGAACTGCTTGAGCTCCGAGATAGCTGTAAAAATCTGCGTAAGGATCCCTCACCGGACATTAAGAATGAGCTTTTGAACGCTACATCATATGCAGGATTACAGAGGAAGAATTTGGGTATTTAAATAATGGAACTTGGTTCACTCACTTTAAGTGTGTCTTGTTGACGCAATGCAGAGCCCTGGCTAGCCTCTGGCCAGGCTTTAACCAGGAACATTCTGGCTTTCGCATCCGTAAATATCACTGCCACAACAAACCGTAGCAAGTACTGCTACCGTTAATTATCTGAAGCTCGCGATGAGGAGTTCGATAACGAACAGCAAGGAAGAGGGATCGGAGGAAGAAGCTGCTGATGACATTTACTGTGACTCGAAAGGGCAGAGTTTAGAGGGGCATCAGGAAAGAGGGGACCTAGGGAATTGAGACATTTTGACCATGTGTTGGTCAGCATGTTTGAAGCAGTGTGGCAGGTTTCACTGTGAGCCTCTGAGTGTGGAGGATGCTGCATGCATTTAAGGAGGATGCTGGACCGTGCACATATTTAGACAGTTGACACAATACGTATGTGGAGCCCTGAGTAATGCGCCCATTAAAATAATGTTTTCTGCCCGGAGGTTCTTCCATGTAATGGTAGAAACATCCACTGTACGAGCGGTTCAGCCCCATGAATGAATTGCTATATCATTTAGTCATGTTATTGGCAGTTGCTCGGTGGAAGATGAAAGTTTGTCAGGATTAAAGGACGTTACTGAGGATGAGGCAATCTGTGCTCGCAGTGGGCTGTATGGTACATGATTTAATATGATAATGTTAGGCTGAAGAATGAAGGAAAGGGGAGGGAACCATTTGATATGCCCATGGGTTAACACATACATGTTCCCTGTACCATAAATAAACATTGGCCCTCATTACGACACTGGTGGAAATCGAAAAACGATGGCGGAAATGCAATACCGCCATCGAATACCGCCCGTTGCGATTATGACCCGTCACCGTAAAGTACGATGCCATTAGCGACACCGTAGTGAACGCCAACGCTAACTGCACCAAGTACGCACACGCGCGCACTGCGAAACCGTAATTACCACCATGGCGCAACGGTACGGGAATTCTGACCCTAGCGGACATGCACCTAACGCCATCAAGCATGGCGGAAAGTACCATTCCGCCATGGTGAGAAGTACGGCATCGCGAACCAACCGTAAAAGGCCATACTGAGTGCCTGTACACCACTCCCTGGCCACATTGCACAACTCCTCGTAGGTGCAATGAAGTCAAACAATGCAACCAGTGAAATGTACAAGTCACCCATGCATGCCAACGAACAAATGAATCTAGGGGCTCCAAGTGCCTTGTGAGTGGCCATCCATATTAGCCATGGCACCATTGCCGTACTGATGCAGCACAGGCATGTCAAGCTCCAAGTACAGCAACATGAACTGAAAACTGAGACAAACAAAAACAGGCCCCCCATCGCTTGACACCAGTGCAAGGCAACATACAAAGCAGTATCCTGAGTGAGACTGCACCAGACCTGTACCCCTGCCAGTAAACAAACCAACCAGCAGCATAAGCATGTACCACACAAGTTGGCAGAGTGACTGAGCAGCCAGGCACATCTCAAGAGGGGCCAATGGGAGCAGCAGGGCACAGATGGCACGAATACAGAAGCCATTCCAATGGACATGACCTCAGTCTCCCTCAAAGAAACGCACGCAAACACAGGCACCTGTGACCAGCCATATTCTGAAAATCACATCATTCCACCAATCCACCTGGCTGACCGGCATCTGTTACACAAAAGCCAATCCCCCTCCCATGAGCATGACATCATTAACACAGTCATAATGGCAGCCCCTATCCCTGACCTTACTGGCCTTCGTAGGCAAACGCGCCCAGTACAGTACCACGCAACTATGCTCAGAAGGCCGAACCCAAAGCAGATCTCCTCACAATACATCGCTCCACAAATAGGAATATGCTACATAACTTGCAAAGAATAACGCTACAAGGTCAATATCATAATCAAATTTTAATGCACAACAAAATCACCCGGGCCATACAGCTATTAGGTCATGAACTCCAAATCATATCTCATAATTGTGGGCTGCATCCGCAATAATTGACCAGCTTCTTCTTGTGTGACGCCCTGTACCTCCATGGTACACAGGGGCTACATCCACGTTCAAAAAGGCAACTTGGAAGCGCCTAGAACCGCAGGGCCGTCCCATTAGGTAGGCACTAGTCCAGCTGAAAGCTCGAAATGTTGCTCCTAGCCACTAGTACTGCGTAAGGGCATGTGGGCCATTGGCGATCGTCCCATAAGATCGTAATGGTGCTCCACTGATTAACACGAAGCAGCAGGTGTCGGGAGTAAAAGCCATCTGCAGGAGTGGCATACAGATGGCAGCGGCAAAAGGGGAGGAGATACCTGTCACCCAAATGAAACGATAAAGAATAGTATGGGCATCTGAACTCCATTTGAATTACTCACTTCAAAGATCACACTAAATCCACAGCCATATGCATGCTAGCCCACTCAAAAGGATTATTCGCACCCAATAATCACTTGCGAATCATAACCATATAAATCGAGGTGAAAACACTATTACAAACGAGTGTTTGTGTGCATGCGTCTGTTAAAACAGAATCCATTAGATGGGATTAGTAACATGCATAGACACAAGTGTTTGAAGGCGCGTCGAGACAGGGAGGGTTCAACAAGGGCAGATAGACGATGGTCCCACTATGGCAGCCCTGCATCACATAGCGCAGAGGAAGTTGATAGATTCCAAAAAGCCATGTACATGGCAGACTCTCTATCAAATCATCTGTCCATGCATCCATACATCATTCCCTCATCCTGGTATAAAAACGCCTGATTAGTTACTCACATAACATTAGAAATTTCCATTGAATCTGTGCTAAATGCAGTCTGCAAAATCCACTGTGCTCCAGGCCGGAATTCTAGTGTTGTGAAGTAACATGTATTAGGGAACGTCCTGCCTTATCCTCCACTACGCTATTGCGCATCCCATACTATTCATATCAATCATTGCATTCTCGGCATGGCCCCTGTCCCAAGGACATCAAACAATAGAACTTTCTATCTGCAGTCAGACCTGTGGGCGTCTCCTCGCCGCTAGCTGGAAACCGAAAGCGCTGTCCTTCGAATTCCTCATTTGCAACATCACGTCGAAAAGGCATCTGTGACCGCTTGAAATCACAAATCCATCCATTTAGTGCGGCAGTGTGTGAAAATGGCAACTGGCTACACTCACAAATGGGACGCCCCGCCCGTCGGTGAACCGCGGTACAGCGCTTCATGAGGGTCCACCGTTAATCGAGTACTACATTCCACGGACCCTTCACAAGTATGTTCCCGACTTCAAAGATAGTATGTGAAACAATGGGAGCATAGCAGATTTAACATATGAAGCAAGATCTCACTGCCATCGGGATGAAATACATGATTGTAATAGCAAGATGCCATGCGTCGATTTGCAGCGTTGTGTGCGGGACGTGCTCGCCCAAAGGGGATTGCAGCTTGCACAGGTGGAATGAATCACCACAGGTGGAGGCTATACAGCTTGGAAACACATAAATTGCACGCCCCAACCCCCTCCCACAACCACACCCACTCCAAAATGCTACCGGCAGGACTTGCGATGTTGGCCCTGGGGGACCTGATAGCACTGCAAGTACTCCAACTTCAAGAAGAAGACGAACACCAACTACTACAACAACCGGCCGCACAGAGGAGACGCAGGAGGAGGAGGAGGGCAAGGCAGGGCCAGCAAGGCCCACCAGCACAGCCACTACCACCACGCAGGCAGCCCGCAATCCCACGCCTCCGAGCACATCCGTTCAACCTCACTGATGAGCAGATCCACACCCTCTACCGTTTGGACCGGGACACCATAACCGCCATTGTGGACATGACACACGCTGACCTTGTCAGCATGATAGATAGCCCAACCGCCATCCCACCCCTACTGAAGGTGGTGTCTGTACTCCACTTCCTGGCCACAGGCACCTACCAGCACACAGTCGGACAGTTGCATGGCATTTCACAGCCACTGTTGTCACGGACACTATTGCAAGTGCTCGATGCCCTCCTGAAGCACGCAGACGACTACATCTCTCTACCACGCTCGGACCAGGAAATTACGAACACAAAAGTGGGATTCCATGCACTTGCCGGCATACCGGGTTGCATTGGTGCCATCGACTGCACCCATGTGGAATTGGTTGTCCCACATGCCATGGAGGCCCAGTACCGCAACCGAAAACAATATCATTCTCTTAATGTACAGATGGTGTGTGACTCAAACAGGATCATTACACATTGTTGTGCCCGATTTCCTGGATCAACCCATGATTCCATGATCTTACGGAACTCTACAATACCACGCTACATGGAGCGACATGCAGGGAACAGATCCTGGCTACTCGGTGAGTCTCATTTCATGCATGATAATGTGGGGTATGTGATGCGGCAATGACCTGCCATGAAGGGGGGGGGGGTGCTTACGTAGCAATGTCATTCCTCAAACATCCTTTATTGTCCACATACAGGTGATGCCGGGTATCCACTGAAGAGATGGCTCCTTACACCACTCCGGAACCCACAGGACCAGCATGAGGAGGACTACAACCATGCCCACTCACGTACCCGTGTAGTCATAGAACAGGCATTCGGCCTACTGAAGGGTCGTTTCCGCTGCCTCAGCAGGTCTGGCGGGGCACTCCTGTACCGCCATGAGAAGGTTGCTAAGATGGTCATGGCATGTGTCATGCTACACAACATGTGCATACGTAGGAATGTGCCCATGCCCCCTGACGCAGAACTGCAAGCACCAGAATATGGTCATGATGTGGGTGGGGATGTGGCAGAACCTGAAGGAGTCCGCGAGGCACAGGAGGGCCGTGAAATTCGTCAGATTATCATAGAATCATGCTTCTAGCACTCACGCCTGGTGGTTGATACATGGACACGGGAGTTGTGGCACTGTGTGTGTCTGGAACATGCACAATATGAACTGTACGCCTATGATGGCCTCGTACACAAAGATCAATGTCCACACATCTCATTGGATGATTGTGAAATGTTTATAGCAAATGTGAAATTGTGTTACACACCCCATCGACCCGCCACCCAAGTAAGCCCAACACACCCCCTCCACCCTCCTACCTCCCCCCCGAACACCAGTGTCCAAGGATGCTCATTGTCAGTGGGCAGACGCTATTGCAAGCCCCCTCTCCGGGTATCAGGGGCACCCCTGCCTGTGGAGCGCAGGTTCCTCCCAGATCTACGTTGGGGGCTGCCCTGGACGGAACTTGCAACGGATGATGTCTCTGCCTGCTCACGTCCATGCATGTCCCTAAGGGTTTGTGAGAGCTCAGTGAGCACACGGCGCACAGCGGCAAGTTCAGCACATACGTCTTTGGACGTCGCATGCAGTTCCCCCCTCAGGCTCTCGGTGCTTCTCTCCATTTGTACTCTCAGGCTCTCGGTGCTTCTCTCCATTTGTTCTCTCAGGCTCTCGGTGCTTCTCTCCATTTCTGCCCTTAGTGTCTCTGTACATGTTTCTATGGCTGCCTTGGTACCCCCACATTCATCAGCATGCTCCTTGAGGAGCGTGGCCAGTTGCTGCTGTTGCTCGATCACCTGGTCGAGGGACTGTTGCCTCTGCTGGGCCATGGCCATTTGCGGTGGTGTCATAGAGGGGCTGATCACCTCATGTTGCCTTGACACAGGGCTTGTGGGGGATGGCCAGTCGTCGTCTTGTGAGTACCCCTGCGTGGTATCCTCATGTTGTACGGGATGAAACAAACAGGGGGATTGAGACAGGTCATGGATGGATCGTACATCGACATCACCGTTTTCTGTGTCGGAGCATGCTGCCATTAATGCAGTGTCACCTATGGTGCTGCTGCCACCAGAAGCAGTGCCTTCTGTGGCATCCATTGGGGGGGCCTGTGGTGGTGGTGGTGTTGTGGCCATGCTGGCTGCTGGGGTGCCTGTTGAAGTCCCCTCCTGTGTGCTGCCACTTGATTTGTGCTGCTGCCGTGTCTTGATGCGTGCAGCTGAGGTGGAGGGTCTTTGGCCGTTGGTCTTGGCCCTCTTTGCAGGTGTGCTGGTAGGGGTGTCCTGGAGCTCGTCTTTTGAATCGGACCCTGTGGTGGAGTAAAGGAGGGCGAGCGTTATTAATGGGTCTGTGGAAATTGGAATGGCAATGTATCACATGCATTGGGGTGGTACCTGAGGGTGATTTGGGTCAGGGCCTTGGAGGTGGTTTCATTTTTGTGTGGAATGAGGGTGCAGTTGTATTGCAGCCTGCAGTTAGGGGGTGCCTGCTGCACGTGTAGAGGGTGTTTTTAGGAATTTTAATTATTTATTTATTTAATTTGACTTTTAATGTCCGCTATCAGGCCAATGTGAGTGGACGTTCTCCTGGACATGTGTTTCTGTTGCACTATGTGGACACATGGTACTTCACATGATTGAACATTGTGGTTTTAGCATAGTTTTATTTGGGCCACCTACCTGATTCTTCGGTTGTCTGCACTCCTTTCTCCATCCCTCCGACTCCCTCTATGGTCTCCATTCCAATGGTGGAGGCACAGATTTCTTCCCAGGGGGTCAGCTTGATGGGTGATTCCGATCCTCCCCCGGTAGCTGTGGCAATGTTTCGGTTGGCAGAAAGTATGCTACGGACGCGTATCCGCAGGTCGTCCCATCGCTTTCTGCATTGCTGTGGGTTGCGGGGTGCGGTCCCCACCGCACTTACCCGCTGTGCCACCAGGGCCCATATGGCCTTCTTGTTCGCAAGTGCCGTCCTGGTCATTTGCGTCGAGAAGACGACGCCAGCATTCTCCTGGAGGGTCTCTGTGAGCACCGTGAGTTCCTCACGTGAGAAGTGGACCTGCCGCTTGCGGTCGCACGTTTTTTTCGCTACTTTTCCCATTGTTTTGGTTTCACTAGGGTGGATGACGGGTTGGGATGTCTCTCAGGGTAGTGTTTTTGATGGTTGTGTGAATGTTCTGATTTTATAGGTGTATGGCGTGCTGTTTCCCGTTCCGGGACCATGTTTTTGCTTCCGTTTCCGTATATTTACGGTCACCGTATTTTCCGATTGCCGCTCTCTACGGTGACCACTATGTCCGGTGGCGGAATTGCACCTAGGTCGCCGTACGACGGCGGTGAGGGGCGTTTTGGGGACATTTCCGCCATCGCGGACTTTGCACTTCCGCCAAGGCGTAGTGCTCGTGCCCGATGGGTCAGAATTAGCCGCACTTTACTCTGTCGTGCCATGGCGGAAACGCTATTTACGCTATGGCGGTCAGGTCAGTTGCTTTCCGCCAGGGTCGTAATGAGGGCCATTGTCTCTAGTCCCAGCATAATTGTTCAATAATGAAATGCACTGTAAGAGAAAAAATATATTTGTATTTTTACTTCATTTCTATAGCGCTTACCGCCTAAGAGCTTCAGAAAACATAAAAGGTACATAGGGTGCTAAAATGTAAACATCAAACCAACAAATCAGCCAGAGAGGATAAGCTTTTAGTGGGGTTTTGGAAAGGGGAAAGAAGGAAATGAAGTGCAAAGAGACAGGATGGGAATTCCAATAGTTAGGGGACAGCAAAGTAAAGGATAAAGAAACAAGAAGGGGCGCAGGAGGGGGACAGAACAGTTTGGAGGACACGTGTTGGAGAACAGAAGGACATCAAGGAAGAAAGGTAGAAAGGAGCTCAGTCATAAAGGTATTTAAGGACTATGCCAAGGAAATTGCAAAGAAGACGAGATTCATAAGTCAGTCATTGTTGAGAATGCAGAGCAGAGGAAATTGAGGCATGAGGGGAGAGTAAGCAACGCACACAAACAGAGGAGTGATGAACAGGTCAAAGAGCAGCAAGAAGACCAAAGAGAAGGGAAGAAGAGTAGAAAAGACAATTTGCTTTGGTCATCTTTAAACCCTGACTGGATTTCAGGATTTGGTATAAATCGACGACCCGAGCCCCAAAAACCTCATAACAATTAATGCGTTTCTATCGTGAAAATATTGGGAACTTTGACTCTGATATGGGGAGGGCATGTAACAACGTTACATAACATTAGCAAACATGTATTGTTAAGAAAACTAACGTTCTGAGTAGGTAGATGACTATGAACACAAAAGTAGACATTGGTTGAGTACACTGAGAGGCAATCAAGAGCTCACGTTCTCCCATGTCGGCTGAGAGTGCCTATCCAGTCCCGTTGTGTACTGGGACTTCTAAGCATGCCCGGGCGACTGACCCTGGAAGTGACCCATCCAAATCTTGGCGGGTAGTAAGAGGTACATTTCAGCACCTGAATCCTGCCACACATTCAAAATTATTGTCCAATCATTTTGCAGTGCAACATGTTTTAAAACGTATTTTTAATTCCTGCATGGCATTTTGTTATTTTACTTTTACTTTACAAAAATCCTACCCATTCCACACTTTAAAAGTACAGGAAAGACTTGTATAGGGGAGCTAAGCAAAAGGAATATATGTGTTAAACGTTGTGTGTCCAAGCAACCTTTCTCCGATACCATTTGTGTCTTGATACTATAGGAAAACAAGTGGTCATGTGGAATGTTGAATTGATTCCATCTAAAAATTCCTACACTGGTCGAAAATCAGCAATGCTGTCATTAAAATAAATTGTGTTACCTAGATAGAAGCAATAGAAATGTTTAAAATGCCTAGTACCTTTCAGAGTACAATATACATATATGTGAGGCTGGAAATGAATGCGTGTGTGTAAACAGTAGATAGATTCACATTCGTTTTGTTGACAAAGTGGTCCTATACCTCTAACATTATAGTTATTTCCTTAGGAAAGCTGGAGACCACTTTAGTTGAAGTCTACTTGATTCTTTTAAATACATTTCAAAATTTGAGAAAATCAATGTCTGTTTAATACCCAGAATTGTGGGGTGGGACCGTATATCAGGCAACATGCGATTAGGCATATTTCTGTAACTAAACCTATAAATAAACCTATGAATTGATACTAAAAACAATTAATTCTACTTTACAGGACTGTGATAAATCCTGCAGAGTCATCACTAAACCCCAGCCTGAGATCTCCTCCCATGTGGCCAGGGCAAGGTCGATGCTACCTGATCCTAACCCTGGGGGTGGTATCATGCGGTAGGATCACATGGGGCTGTCAGGGGGAAGTGGTGACTCCTATGGGAGAGACACAGTAGTCATCTTCTTGTGAGGATGTGTGTTGAATGATTCTGAGTATCTGATGGCCTGTTGTCATTGCACAGGTCCCTCTCAAGTCCCTCTCATTAGGAAACCCAAGAAGCCTCTGTGAAAAGTACTTAAACGGAATAGGATATACACTTTGTGAGTTTCCAAAACGAATGTAATATCCTTTAATAGCAAGGATTATGTTTTGAATGGAAGCTTTCACCGTAATGTCAAGCCACAACTCGGCCCTGTAACATTTACTAGTTCTGATAACATCCAATTCAACAGTTGTTAAGTTGGATTTCTAAACTCTGACTTGATGGGCAGAGTTTTAGGAGGCCACCCTAGATTAGTGGAACAGGGAACCATCTGGACAAGCTAGACCAATCAAGGTAGCTTGGTGTGCCGTTAAGGCTAGCTCTCAGGAGGGGTGATAGTGATCGGAAAACCCACAATGCGCACACACGAACCACAGCATACTCTTATACAGGTGTATATCAAAAATACATATACAATTATTATAGGCCTTATAGTCAAACATGAATAACGACAGTAATAGAGAAACAGTTACCACACAAGCGTATCACTATGAAACATATATACAATCACTTTAGGCTAATGCGGTAAGGGGGAAACACATCCACAACCTGTAACAGAAGGGGGGTAACACAATTATTGCATTGGGCAGACTTCAGGATCAAAACATTAACTTAAGCAGTCCAACCTTACGAAGTGGGGAGCCTTGGTCTCAACAGTACAGCAGTGCATTTACAACGCGAGTTGGTGTGTAAAGAGCGAACGCGGTACCTCTTCAAGGGGCTGTAGCAGTTCGGGAAGGGGCTTAAGGCAATGTGGAATAAAGTCACACTATTCGAGGAGGGTCTTCTTTTAAAGGTAGAGTGACTTTCAATATTCGGATTAGCTAGGGAGCACAGGCTATCCCAACCAAAGTGAGGATCTTAAAGGAATCCTTGTGCGTAAAAGTACAATAGATGGGCCAATGATCACAGGCAAGTTAAGCAAATACTCACCACCCCTTGGCACATTCGGGAAAAAACTTTGCCAGTTTATTCGAGGTCACTGGTAGGTTCAAACCCTGCCGTTGTTCATCGTTTCTGGCTCTCAGGGGCTGTGGCACAGGATGGTTTTACGTGACAGGACAGTAGCCTTTACTCCACTCATGAAGGGAGGACGAAGAAAATTCCTGTGCAGCAGGACTCAGGACTCAGGCAAGCAGTTAGGCAAGACACCCACAGTGACCGCCACCACAACATAGTGATACAGGGACCACAGAGGCTTGTGGTGTTGTGCACCCTCTTAATTCATGACCCAGAGGAGCTAGGCCTTTGACATTTGGCAGGAGAGGGCCAAATACTGCAAGCTTGCGATTCCTCAACTGTTGAGTCCCAACTCAGAATGGCGGTGCTCATATGTAATGTCCTGGGGTATAGCTGATAAGTTCACTGGATTGCCCAGGGACACTTTTCCAGGAACAGGCTCTTTGGCAGGAAATAAGGAGGTGCCAGAAGTAGTTGTTCCCACTACTCCAATGGATCAAAGTGCCCTTGAAGGCCTTCTAAAAACCATGAAAAAGCAGGGGTCCGATGGGACAGCAGCGGACTCAGGGTGCCAAACCTTCCAGTGCATCTATGGTGGGTCCACGGGTCTGCGCCAGGTTACAGGATACTTTGCCCCCTTTGTAGTTTGGTGTGATCCATGGTAGATCGACCTGGAATGGATGCAGAGCCCCATCTCTTATCCAAAGTTTGAGCCGTGCTCGGATTTTGGACAGCCAATGAAAGATCTGCTCTCTTGCATGCACGCCAGGAATGGACCAATCACAGCCCACACTGGTCTCAGTCATACAGGCACACTAGACATCCTGGCACCAGTAGTGTCAATTGGGACCAGACAGTCCCAACCCTCTCCCTGAGCCCTAGCACATGTGACATGCAGAAGCCTGCAAAAGATGTGGTTGTTGCAGGGAGGCTGCATGCCAACATAAGGAAGTCCTGGGTCAACTCGACCTGGGGTGGAGGGTTAGGGACAAGATTGCCAAAGGGCAGAAAAAAAGACTTGTTGGCATGGCAATTTTTGGCACTGGCCACCATCAGGGACCAAAGACGATAAATGCAATATGGTACGATAAGTAAAAATACCAGTAAACTGCTGCCACCAGTTTTTCATAGGCACACTTGTCTCACCACGAAAAATTCCTTTGAGGATTTCTGGGGCCATGAAACAAAAACATGCCTGTGCGCGGTACAGTAAGGTACTTGGCGCACAGATAAAAAGTTACCAAAAATTGACAACAAAGTCAAAGACTAAGGGAAACATAGTTTCCCAGTACTGACAGTCTGAAAGATGTGTCAGTTTCCCCATAACAAATGAGCAAAAACCCTGGGGAGCTCAGATGAAGGCTGTGTTCCACTGGAAAAAGTCATGTTAGGTCAGCCAAGCAAAAGCAAAATGTTTGGGGGGTCCATAATATGGAGGGACAATTGTACTTAGAGAAATCTTTCCTAACACTCGCCCCTGAGAGCAAGGACAAGGGGGAACTAATCCACCCCTGGATGGGTCTCTTGTTCAGGTCGAATAAAAATTCTGAACAACCCATCAGTATTTCTATGTTGGATACCTGCCCTGTGCTCAATGGTGAGGCCAAAGCCTTGCAGGCTAATGGATCACCTGAGCAACTTTGGATTCTCTCCTTTCATGTTCATTAGACACGTTAGAGGCTTATGGTCAGTTTGGCCAGTGAAGTGGGTCCCATAGAGGTAGGGCCTCAGCTTCCTTAGGGACCACATGTTAGAGAAACAATCTTTCTCTACAGTGGACCACCAGAGCTGAATCCAATCGGGTGTTCCTTGCCGTTCTCATCTATCTTTGACAGAACAGCACCTATCCCAGTATCAGAGACATCTGTCTGCAAAATAAAAGAACATTTGTAGTTAGGGGCCCTGAGAACAGGGGCCTGGCACAGGGAGTCTTTTAAGCCTTCGAAAGCCTTCCCACACTCCTCAGACCAAGTGACCTTCTTGGATTTCTTTGGAGTAGTGGCAGCAGTCAGATGGGCTGCTATGACCCCATAGTCTGCCATGAAATTCCTGTAGTACCCAGCAAGGCCCCAAAAGACTCTCACTTGGGTTAGGGTAGAGGGGGTAGGCCAGTCCTGTACTGCATGTACTTTTTCTGGGTAGAGGCTGTATCCTCCCTCCATCAACCTCATGCCTAAGGTAGACCACTGATCCCTGACCAATTTGACACTTGCAGGGCTTTATGATCAGGTGGGTCTTCGAAGGGCATGCAACACTATTGCCAGGTGTTTCACATGCTCTTCCCAGGTGGCACTAAAAACTGCAATGTCATCCAGATATGCCAAGCAGAATTCATCCAGCCCATTTAGAACATGATGCACTAGCCTTTCTCCTTGGCATGTTCTGCAAGGATAATTTACCAATACCCTGCAGTGAGGACAACTAGCTGAGGTACTTGGAAGCACCCAGTGTGTCCACCAACTCATCAATTCTTGGCAGAGGGTGAGCATCTGTCCTGGTGACAACGTGCAGAGCCCTGTAAACCACACAGAACCTCAACTCAGAGGAAGTACCTGCCTTTGGTACTGGAACCACAGGACTGGACCATGGACTACTGGAGGGCTCAATCACCCCAAGATGCAACATCTTGTTGACCTCTGTTTTGATGTAGGATCTCACCTTATCTACATCCTGTAACCCCTACTTTTGGTAGATACACTATCTCCAGTGTCGATGTCATGTTTGCACCAAGGTGTACAACAAACCTGGAGTAAGTGAGAACAAGGAGGAGAACTACCCCAGCAAAGTTCTTACTTCCTCTTATTGGTTAGGAGTCAGGTGAGGGGCCACTTGGACACCCTCAATGGAGCCATCTGAAGGGCTACCCTGAAATAGGTCAGTAAGAGGTTCTGATTCCTCCTCTTCTCTGTCTGACGTCAGAAGTAGTGCAGCTATTTCAACCCTAGGGATGAAAGCCTTCAGTCTATTTATGAGGAACACTTTGGGGGCTTGACCACGCCTCCGAAGGTCCACTAAATAATTTACCTCACCGAGCTGCTCTACAACTGTATGAGGGCCTGACCAATTATCCTGGAGGGCTCTAGGCCTGATAGGATTCATGATGAGGACCTCTTGGCCTGTGGCAAAAGGAACAAGAGGAGCCTTCTGGTCAAACCAATTTTTGAGCAGCCTTCAGGAGGACCATTCTCATCCTTAAACCTCATCTGCACCGGGCCAGAGAATCCCCCATTCTCAGGTTATTTTTACATGGCACAGAGTTATTACTTGCAGACGTGACTTAGTTCTTTGATCTGCAACCAGACGACTGCACCCTGTCTACACAAATACATTTCTTGTTTGTACTTAATTGTATATAGCTGTTCCCACACCAGTTCTATTACCTTTTTTATTTTCCATACCTTTACAATCTTCTTTCCTTCCTCCGTTTTTCATAACACAGGGTCCTGCTACTTATTGCCCTGATGAAGGTGGAATATTTTCTTCAACTGTGAAAAGTACTTTCTCCACTCACCTTTCACCGCCGAAACACATTGTTGATTAAAGGGAATTGGAGGTCCTCCACAAAATACTGTATTCGGTTTGCACCACGAACCTGGTCTCTAGTCCTCCATTTGAAAGGATACTTCTCTTTTGAAGCTCCCTTTGGTTTTGTATTCCCCCGTATGCGTTGGCAGACCCAATCCCAGTTCTCAATATTTTTACCTTGGGATTTAATTTCTAACAAATATGACCATACATTGGAAATAAGTTTTTGTCATATTTCAGATTTACAATTTGATGTAACAATACAGTCAGAAATACTGTTTTGGCTTTCAGAGAAACTTTATTGTATTTTTCTGTTCTTATCTGCATAGGAAGAATCGGATACTAAAGTGACTATGAATTTTTGTTCATGACCAGATTTGTTCTGTTCTCCACATGTCTTTCTTTATTTCTCCTTGTTTTAATTCTTCGACACATGGGTTGAAGGATTTTACATCTATTATGTGTAAACTGTTTTGTTGATTACATGTTTGGCTTAATTACATGCACAATCTTTCTATATAAAATGTTTTTTCAATCTCTACAAATGGTGATGATTTATTGGATACACTGTTTTGTTATATACAATTATATGTAGTTGTTCATAATCAATGTGGTTATATAGGCTTGGACCGGGTAAATGGTATTAATTCATTCATACCTTATATGGGCCACCCTTTGACGGACCAGTACTCCCATTTTGTTAATACTACAACTGTATGAGGGCCTGACCAATTATCCTGGAGGGCTCTAGGCCTGATAGGATTCATAATGAGGACCTCTGGGTCTGGGGCAAAAGGAACAAGAGGAGCATTCTGGTCAAACCAATTTTTGAGCAGCCTTCCGGAGGACCAAATTCATCCTTAAACCTAACACATAACCCACTACGTTGGTAGTGATAGGAGGAGTTGGGAGCTCCCACCCTTCCTTGACTATGGCCAGTGGTCCCCTCACAGGTTGACCAAAAAGAAGCTGAAAGGGGCTGAAACCAATACCCTCTTGAGGTGCCTCTCTGTAGCAAAGAGTAAGCATGGTAACAGGAGATCCCACTTTCTCCTTTGGGGTTCTTTCAGAGGCCCAATCATGCTCAACTAAGCCATTGGTTTGTAGATGGTAAGCACATGAAAACTTATGCGTGACTCCACACTCCTTCCACATGTCTTGCATATACTTGGACATAAAGTGGCTGCCTCTGACAGACACAACTTCTTTAGAGAAGCCAACTCTAGTAAAGCTTTAGCAACTGACTTGGCAGTCACTGTCTTCAGTGGGATGGCCTAAGGATATCTGGTGGCATGGTTAACCAACACCAAAATAAACCTGTTGCCAGAGGATGTCTGAGCGTTAAAGGGACCAACAATGTCAATCCCTACCCTCTCAAAGGGCACTCCCACAACAGGGAGTGACACCAATGCAGCCTGGATTGTTGTACCACTCTTCCAAGAAATCTGGCAGGTGGCACACCTCCTACAATGTCCTTCTACCTGGACCCCCATCTTGGGACAGTAGAAATGCATGGCTCACCGTTGCTTGGTTCTCGTGATCCCAAGGTGACCAGTAAGGGGACTTAATGTGCCAATTGTAGAAGGAAGGGTCTTACTTGAAGGGGTACCACCAACTTCCTATGGTTACATTCAGTAGACTCTTTGGGCTCACTGTACAGGAGCCCACCTTCCCAATAAATCCTATGTTTACCAGGAGGTTCATCCTCAAGCTGGGCACAGGCCTGTCTCCTGAGTCCTTCTAAAGATGGACACTCTCGTTGGCCCTTACTAAACTCTTCCCTATCAGGACCACCTCCAGCCAACACACTTGGGAATTCAGGATGATCATGTGGGTGAAGAATTTCAGGCAGAACCTCCTCCTCATCAGGTCCAGGTGCTTGGCCAACTACCTCCACCTCAGTGGCAGATGAGTTGGGGTGAATGTTTTCTTTCCCTCTTCTGAGTTTCTTTACTCCTGTAGCCTTGGGTTTCCACTTTGGCTTTGGCTCAGCCGTGGACGTGGCCAAGGTAGCCCTTGTTTGTGACCTTGTGCATCCCCTTTCTGCTGTGTCCCCCACAAGACCTAAGTCTCTGAGGTCATTCCCCAGCTGACCTTTTCCTGGGACTTGCCTCTGTACACTCACAGGTATCCTTACTGCTGCTCGGTTCATGGCCGGATTCACAGGCATTACTGGGAACATGAGAGGGGGGGCATCAGCTAACTTGGTGGGCATCAAGGGAGCTCTGGCAATCTCTTCTTGGTTTACTAATGTGTGAATCCACCACAGGTCTGCTGGCCCAACTATCCCTAAGGGCAGGGGTGTCAACCCCATTCACTAGCACACTGTCCTTAAAGTAGTGCTTGGTATCGTCAGGTATACTGGCATAGACCTCAGATACTCTAGGTTCCCAAAATCCCACTAAGACTACTTAAGACTCTATCCCTTGAATCAATTCAGGGAACTCTTCTCAGTGGTGAGATCATTCTCATCCCCTTCCCATCTCTCTTCAGGGGTTCGGCCTTCACAGCCATTATGTGACTCTCAGATTTTTTCATCCCTAAAATAGAAGAAATTCAGGAAACCATTGCTTTGAGCAGGATGTGCTGTGTGACTTCTCGTTTTCTACACCTATTAGACTGTCACACGGGAATGGGCAGAATTCCCTATCTTCTCTGCTGATGAGGTTTATCGGGCCGCTTGTTGACTTAAATCAACTGCCCCCTCCGGTCCCATCCTTTTAAGCACACTTAATGCCATCATGCCGGACTTGCTGCCATTGGTCCGAGACGCTGTGAATCACGCCTGTCAGTCAGGGCTGATTCCTATGGAACTTATGCAAGCAACAGTCATCCCTCTAATGAAGAAGCCTTCCATAGATTCCAAAGTACTTGCTAATTTTCAGCCTATCTCCATCCTTCCTTTTCCTATGAAGTTATTTGAATCACTGGTTTCACCTCTTCTTTCTTCCTTTCTGGAATCATCCTTGTTTTTTCACCCCTTTCATTCTGGCTTTCTCCTGGGACGGGGCACAGAGAGTGTCCTGATGTCTGTGGTTGATGATTTGACCATGCTGTTAGACCAGGGTTGAGTGGGGGTGCTGATTTTGTTAGATCTGTCAGCGGCCTTCAACACCGTTGATTACTCCATCCTAGCTACAGCGGGCCTCTTTGGGACCGTCCTGGCAGGGTTCACTTCCTTTCTGTTGGAGAGGAGCCAGTCGCTGCTACTCTGCTACTCTCACCCTTTCTATCCTCGATATGTGGTCTCACCTGTGGTCTTCCCAGGGCTCTGCCTTGTATCCTATGCTTTTTAATATCTATGTTGAACCGCTAGTTTGCCTCATCCGCTCCTTTGGATTTTGTTGCTACTCATATGCTCATGACACCCAGATCCTGGTCCGTCTTGACCAAGCAGGGCAGTCGTCCGGCATCTGCAAATGTCTCTCTGCAGTGGGAGACTGGATGAGTGTGAATTGGCTCAAGCTTAATGGGTACAAGACAGAAGTCTTTGTTGTGGGTTCTTCATCTGAGTCTATCCTATGAACCTCTTCACTACGGCCTACCACGCTGAATGAACTTCCTGCTCCTGTGATGACTGTCAAAATCTGGGGGTGCGCCTTCCTTCATCACTCTCTATGTCTCCACAAGTGAGTGTGGTGTGTACAACGGGTCACTAAATGTTGAGATTTCTTCAAAAAGTACTTCCCTTTCTTCCACTTAATCTGAGACAGCTGGGAGTAGCCTCCCTGATCACTAGTCGAATAGACTGCTGTAATGTGTTGTATCTGGCCCATCCCTTGGCCTTAATCCATCGGTTACAGCTACTTCAAAATCTAGCAGCACGTGTGGCGTCAAACGCTCCCTATTGAGCTCATTTCTGTCCTGTGCTTCGAGGTCTGCACTAGCTTCCAATAACCCAAAGAATTAAATTTAAGTCACTCTGTCTGGTCCATCGGGCTCTGTCTGGACAAGGGGCTGAATATCTTAGGGACAAATTCCATCGCTATGTCCCAGACCGACTGCTCCTGTCCAGTGTGGCCAACCTTTTGGTCATTCCAAAAATCCGGCTGTCCCGAGTGGGAGGTCAAGCTTTTTCTTTCGTGGCTGTGGAACAGTTTACCTGTAGGATTGAAGGGGATGGAAAATCATCTCCTCTTTAGGTGGGCCCTGAAAAACTTCTTGTTTTAGCTGCTGGTTACATCCTTGAAATCTTCACGCCAAGATGCCTTCGGGTGAACGTCCGCCCCATAAGTGCCCCTAATATAACATAACTCTACCCCATGGGGAAGGTGTCTGAAGAGAAGGATACCCCTGTGGTTATTTCTTCTCCCTCATAGTAGGGGAAGACCAGACTCACAGAGTGGACCCCCAAGGTTTTGACCTTACATCTGGGTCCCCCTTCACATGGTCACTTGCTCCTTAAGCCGCACAAGATCCACTGGATCTTGGGACATAGAGAGGCTTACTGTAACCAGAGCTATGCTTGGGAGGCTGACTCCCACTTCCTGAACATTTTCATGGGACTTACCCTTGTGAAACATTTTGTGGCCCTTATGGGAGGATGATTTATCAGTACCCCCACCATCTTTCTCATTGTGCTTTTTTGCACTCCTGCTTACTAGAAGCAGGATTGTCTTTATGGGACAGTCTGTGTGGCACCCATAAATCAGCTGCAATGGCTAATTTCTTTGGATCTATCTCCTTAGAATCAGCCATGTGCCAGTTAAGCTCAGGGGAACAAGAAACAAAAATATTTTCAAGCATGACTAAACAGATCATACCCGCAGAGGGTGTGGTGACATTGTAACCACCCACCCAACCATTCAAGTTTTTTAAGGAATCAGTCACATATGAAATTCAAGTATTACCTTCTTTCTTTTTGTATTCTCTAAATCTTTTTAAGTATCGGGCAGGAGTTTTCCCAAATTTTAAGATGAGAGTTTGGTTTAATTATGCAAAAACCTTTCTGTCAGCCTTAGACATTTCCATAATGGCACTGCAGTCAGAATGGGGGAGTCGACTGAGCAACCATGCAATCTTGTCAGTATCCATAACTTCTTGTCCTCACGTGCATACTCAAATGCAATTAACCAGTCTATAATGTCATTCTTGTCATCATACATACTAAGCAGATCTTTAGGAAACCTTGGATGAGAGTCAGAGCCAGACCCATTATCTGATCCCCTGCAGGAGCCATTGGAGGCTTGCAGCGTTGCAAGCTCCAATTGGTGATCCCTGTCCATTTGTCTTTCTGCTTTCTCTAAATCCAGTTTAGCCATGTTGAATTCAAGCTCTCACTGCTTAAACTGCAGTTCTTTTCTCTTGGATTCCAGCAGGGCCTCAGCCTCAGAGCAAGAAAAGGAGACTTGGGACTCTACATCATTCCCATCTACACCAACCCCTTCTATGATGGCAGCAACAGTTACTTAAGTACTGTTACTGGGAGCAGTCCCAGCACCCTCTGCACTTTCATAGGAGGGTAAAACTGTAATTTGGATGTCTTGCCAATCCATGATCATTTCAGTTTTTTGTGCCAGTGGCCAACAGGCCTCTTTCAGCACATATCTTTCTTAGTGTCTCAGACCTTGAGGAACTCAAAGCAATGTCAGCAATCATTTCCATAAGTGAAGCAGGTGGCTTACAGTTACGAATTAACTAAAGGTCACTGTGTTTCCTGTGTAAGTGTAACCCGGGTCCTTTACCAGTGCGCAACATTGGGTACATCCGATCTTATCCCATCGTTGTACACCTATTTGTTAAGATGGGTTTCTAAACCCTGACCTGGTGGGGAGAAGTCTAGGAGGCCACCCTCGTTTAGTGGAGCAGGGGAACCTTCTGGACAAGCCAGACCAATTAAGGTAGCTTGGCAGGCGGTGAAGACTAGGTCTCAGGAGGGGTGAGAGTGATTGGAAGCCCACAATGAGCACGCACAGTAATGAGCCACAGAATAATCTTAGAAAGGTGTATATCAAAAATATAAATACATTTATAGGCCTTATAACCAAACATGAATAACAACATTAATAGAGAAACAGTGAGTAGACAAGCGTATCACTATGTAACACATATATACAATCACTTTAGCCTAATGCGGTAAGGGGAAAACACATCCACACCTGCAACAGAAGGGGGTTAACACAATTATTGTATTGGGCAGACTTCAGGTTGCGCATAAAGAGCGTAAGCGGTACTTCTTCAAGGAGCTGTAGCAGTTCGGGAAGAGGCTTGAGGCGATGAAGACTAAAGTCCCACTATTCGATAAGGGTCTGCTTTTACAGGCAGAGTGACTTTTGAAGTTCAAGAATAGATAGGGAGCGCAGGCTATCCCGGCCAAAGTCAGGATTTTAAAGGAATTCTTGTGTATAAAAGTACAATAGATGTGCCAGGGGCCACCGGTAAGTTAAGTAAATACTCAACGCCCCTCACACTCTGGACCAAAGTTTGCCAGTTTAGTCAAGGTCACTGGGGGGGTCAAACCCTGTCGTTGTTTGTCGTTCTGGCTCTCAGCTGCCACGGGACACAACAGTTATCCGTGACTGGACAGTAGCCTTTACTCACGAAGGGAGGATGAAGAAAATTCAGGCACAGCAGGACTCAGGGCCCAGGCTAGCAGGCAGGCAAAACACCCACATTGACCATCACCACACCCTGGTGACACAGAGACTGCACAGGCTCAAGGCATGGCACACTCTCCTAATTTGTGACCCAGAGGAGCTAGGCCTTTGAAATTTGGCAGGAGAGCGCCAAGGACCACACGCCAGCGTTTCCCCAGGTTGCAACTTGGAACAGTGGTGCTCCTATGCGATATCCAACAGTTGAGCTGGTCAGTTCACTTGATGGCCCAGGAACACTTCAGAGAAGGCTCTTTTGGCAGGAAATCAGGAGGTGCCAGGGGTAGTTGTTCCCACTACTCCAATGGGCCAAAGGAGCCTTGCAGGCCTTCTAAGATTGATGACAAGGTAGGGGTCTGGCGGGACAGCAGTGGGCTCAGGGTGATAAACCTTCCAGTGCTTCTCCCGAGGGGCCACAGGTCTGCTTCAGCTTACAGGATACTTGGCTCCTTTCGTAATTTGGTGTGAACCATGGTAGATCAACCTGGAATGGATGCAGAGCCCCTTCTCTTATCCAAAGTCTCAGCCATGCTCAGATTTTGGACAGCCAATGGAAGGTCTGCTTTCTTGCATGCACTTGAGGCAGGGACCAATAACGGCCCACGGTGGTCTCAGTCATTCAGGCACACCAGACATCCTGGCACCAGTAGTTTGGATTGGGACCACACAGTCCCAACCCTCTTCCTGGGTGCTAGCACACACAACATGCAGGAGCCTGTGAAAGATGATTTTTTTGCGGGAGGCTGCATGCCCAAATAAGGAAGTTCCAGGTCTGCTCGACCTGGGGGGAGGCTAAGGGACAAGATGGCTGAAGGATAGAACAAAAGAATTTGTGGCACAGCCATTTTCGGCACTGGGCACAGCCAGAGACCAAACACGATAAACTTGGTATTTATGATAAAAAGAAGTAAACATATCTGTAAAGTAAACTGCTGCCACCAGATCTTCCTAGGCACACTTGTCTGACCACCTAAAATTCCCTACAGGGTGTCTAGGGCCATAAAATGAAAAGACCCCTGTGCGCGGTACAATAAAGTACTTTGCGCACAGATAAAAAGTTACCAAGAAATGGCAACAAAGTCAAAGACTAAGGAAAACATAGTTTCCCAGTACTGACAGTCTGAAGGACATGTCAGTTTCCCCTAACAAATGAGCAAAAGCCCAGGGAAGCGCAGCTGAAGGCCATGTTCAACTGAAAAAAGTCAGGTTAGGTCAGCCAAGCAAAATCAAAAAGTTTGTGGGGTCCATAATATGGAGGGAAAATTGCACTTCCTAACAACAGTCCCAAATAAACAAATGAATCTAAAAGACTGAAACCCATAATGGACTTCAGGATCCACAGCGCTTGTGGTAGTGCGATGAGGAAGAGAGCGCATGAGTCAATGAGGCTCCAAAATGATATTGAAAGAAACATGCAACCCAGTTGTTTTAATAAAAGGCACCTGAGCAGGACCTTTAAAAATGAACATGAAACTCATCTGTATACAGGTTGAAGCAGAAGGAGCAGGGGAGATTTCATTCTCCCAGGCTGCGGCTTGCGGTCAGAGAGTGTACGTAGTGGCTGCTTCCAGAAAGACGACAAACCGGTGTCTGCGAGGAAGCCGGGAGGCCTGGAAAACTGTGGTCATGGAGAACAGCGCAGGGGAGGCTCTCCATGAAAGAGACCCAGGCAGCAAGCGAATCAGAGAGGTCCCTGCGATGCGGAGACGAGAAGTGCTGCTGTACCGTGCCACCTGAGAGAAGGACGCCGAAGCTGCCCACAGTAATTGATGAGCCACCAAGAAGGCACAGGGCACCAGGGCATTTCATAACATTGTTGGCTCTCATAATTAAGTTGCAGGGAGACTGAGAGCAACAGGACTTAAGAAGGGGGAGGCCGCCAGAAGTAACTGAAAGCCTTACTACAATCCCTAAATGGCAAACTATAAGAAGGTGAAAAGGGTGCAATTTCCTTCTTATGAGAAGTGAAATTGGAAAAACATGTAGCCCACATTGCCCATAGCCAATGTGCTACTTGAGAAAGGTAGAAGTGCAAGAAGGGAATAATTCTCCAATTGTGAACAGTCAACTTGGGGAAATGTGTGCCCTACATTGCCAACAGCCAAAAGGCTACTTGAAAGAAGTGGAAGTGCAAGAAGAGAATAATACTCCATGTGTGAATAGTCAACTTGGGGACATTTGAAACCCACATTACCAACAGCCAAGAGGCTATTTAAAAGAAGTGGAAGTGCAAGAAGGGAGTAATTCTCCATTTGTGAAAAGTTAACTTGGGGAAAGCTGTAACCCACAACAACCAAGAGGTTGTCCAGAAGGAGCAGTAAGGAAAAAAGAGGCCGCTCTTTTTTTATGAAGTGTCACATTGGGGAGACTTGTAAACCATATTACCACCAAGGAAACCAACTGTAGTGACAGGAGTTTTTCTTCCTGGCAGTAGAGTGAACAAGGAAAGGAATCTCTTAGAGTTAGTCCTGGCAGGCGAGTAGACCAGGAAAGAACCAATTGATTGAACAATATTTATTTGTGGTAAAAAGGTGCTGAAGAAAGAAGCATTGAACAAAGTGTTGTTTCACCAAAGGTCGTGATCACGCTATCATGACAAAAGCATTTCAATGGAATAATAATTGTGATTGCTTATTTACATTGAAGTCTGAGAAAGACACTGTGTTGAAGAGAACTATTATCTAAGATTTACTTTTGAAGACATTCTGTGGAAGAGAACTATTGCTTTGGGTTTTTTAACCAAGTGTTTGTAGAAATGACATTTTCTTTATCAAGTGGAAAGACGCAATAACTCAAAAATATTTTTTGTGTTAAACTGAACAGACTTTTGTTAAACCAGAACTTATTAAAGATATTCCTGAATGGATCCAGTGCAAGGGAACCCAACCCTGGTCACAAAAAGCACTTTCTAACATTTACGAGATTGAAGTTTTGCAATGTTTTGTTGAACTGAAAATTGCCAAATATTTTCTTGGTTATTTTTGTTGTAGAGGGTCAGAAATTGTTGGACACTAGGTCATCCTTTTTTTTAGTTTTATTAGGGAAAGACAGACATTGATCTCACCCTTTTTACTTCAATAAAATGGCAAACTTTGAAAAAACAATACCTCTGTGTCCGTCTCACATTTCTGAACCCTCACAGGACATATTCCCTTCTTCAATGTCTATAATATATAGATAACAGTTTGTTGTCTTTTTCTAAGTTCTCATGGCAGATAAAGTACCACCTCTTAGCAATATGCTGTTGACATAGGAGGAAGTCATGTCGCTTTCAGGTTTACTGCAAAGCCGAGTCCAGGTGTGTCATAAGATAGAATGTTGCATCGAACCAAGGGGCCTGCCTGCCTTACAAGGCCATTAGTACAAAAGAAAGTCCTGCACTGCTCTGTGAGAGTTTTGCTCTCCTCCATCATAATTTCTATATACACATATATAAATTCACTGAAAAGTCGTTGTTATGTAAAGTAACACCAGCCTACTGATAGAAAAAACCCTTTCAAATTTATGAAAAAGCACAGAAAAAACACAGAAATGCACCAGTTATTGTTCCTGGAGCAACCATAACTTGCCAAATATCATCTACTCTACGTGTTGCCACACAAGGCATAATAAATGGCATGCACATACCCACAGTATATGACAAACAAATAGAGCTAAACAAGAAAAGTAGTATCCCAGATTGGTTATGTTTCAGTTTTTATGCTGTTGGCTTTTAATGGTTAAACCAAAACAAAGCCCTAACGCACCATAAATATTATTTTGAAAATAGTACTGCCCATGCCTATCAGCTCAGTGTGTGATTTCATGAACAGTGGGTGGCTGTGGCTGAGTTACAATTGCTTTAGAAACCTCAAACTGCAAAATTCCGGAGTTTGATGTTTTGCAGTGTAGTTATAACCTCCTTGGAAGCTTCTCAAGTACGTTACTTAACTGAAAGAAAAGTGTGTGATTCTTACTAATGCTATTCTTACTAATGCTTACTTACATTGGCAGTCTGTGTGCAGGCATGGCTTTGGCAATGCCAAATACGAAGCAAACACATCCAAAGCACCCACAGGGCACGACATGTAGCCACGCACAGTGGACACTGTGTCCGAGGCATGGCTTTTCATTGTTGCCAATTCTCTGGGCGCCAGGAACACCCAAATAGTGTACAGTGGTTATGTCTGGTGCTATGCACAAAAGACATTTGGCCTCAGGGGTTGGGCGGTGCGTTGAAAAAATGTGGCTGCAACGCTATTACAGCCGGATTACTCTGCCACCCAATCCCGGGTTTGGGGGAAACTCTGAGGATTCACCTTCAGCTTTCAGCTGGAGAATGCACCAACTTTCCACCCATTTTTGGTGCAATTACTGCAGTGCAATTATCCCCACCATAATTGTGCCACAAATGACCCATTGAGTTGTATGGACTCAATAAAAATGGGGACTTACACCGCCACTGCAACTTGTGATCCGGCGCCTTAATTGTACTGGTTGTCGGAAGCAGCCATTCTCCACACTCCATACGATTGGTGAGGCTACTGGTGCGGCTATTGGTGCGGCTTGACGACAGAGTGACGGTCCAACTACGCAGCTAGGTCCTTTCCTCGCTATTCATGCAAGCTCTGCACTGAAGGAGCAAAAATTGTGTGAGAGTAAAGGAGAGGGGAGAAGTGCTATGTCCGTGGGCGCCCCCCCAAGCCTCCCCTGTTGTCCCTCGTGTCGGCTCTCCAGCTTTAGCTCGACTGGGTGTCGAGATCCAGCAAGGTGAGCAAAATCTGCACTTTTACACAGTGAAGCGCTGACAAACGGACTTCGGGTGGCCCGGTTCTGCAGGCAGCTGTTTCTTTATTGCTGTGGGTGAGTGGCGGCTATCCTCACCTTGTTGAGCTCATGTAAGGAGACGTGTGCAAGATTCTGATTATACTTTGTGGTACCCATTCGCGTCTGCTTTATCTCTTTAGTTATCACGGGTGACTGTTGGCAATCTTGCGTTGAGCCCGTGAATTTAATGCTGACAATGGGTGCCTGGGCTTTGGTAATGTTTCATCTCCACTTTTAATTATCCTGCCTTTTTGTGCTGGCAGCCTTCCAGTTCTCTGTGGTCTGGACTGCTATTCGTTGTGGGTCTTTTTGTGGCTTCTTAATTGTTTTTCCTTTCTCTTCCCCGGCTGTGTGCTGGCAAGACTGGATTGCTGGACTCTTGGGACTTATACTGCTGAGGATGCCAGCTAAAGAAAATATGCCCTGTGTAGTGACATTCCCAAGCACGGAAAGCACTTGAACTGAGTGAAAACGTATATCCTGGAAGTTATGAATTAAATACTGTTTGCTAACACATTTTGAATTTGTCCCTTGCAGTCCCTCGCAGTCCCTCCCATTTGCTCAAACTGCGTGGTAGGCTTCCTCGGGCTAGGAAAGGAAAGCTTGAATTACCTTCTGAACAACCATGGCCGGCACAGGACAAAATCACTACATTCTGGTAGCCGAGAACGTCGAAGGAGGAACCCAGTGTGGCACCCATGGTCAATATGGCTACTACTAGTGATAGTGTGGCTACTGTTGCTTTGGCTCCCGTTCTTCAGCTACGCCTATCTAGTGGGACAGAGTTTAATGCGAGTCTGTCCTTGCAGTCTACCATGTTGGACAATAATGGTACGCTTAAACTCTGCCATAAGCCACATAACGTCCCAGCCTCCATAGTCATCCCTTTAATTACCTGCAACCTAGACCAAGATATCTACGGCACCCCAGACTTGGCTGCCTTGGTCTCCCCTCAGTAACATTCCTGTACATGTCAGGAGAAGAAGGACATGTCTATTGCTATTGCCCAGTTGACGGATGAATCTCAAAGTCTGACCTCATGTGGGAAAAATGACTTAACTTTGAGGCAAAGGTGGAAGCGGTCCTTGCATTATGCACTAAGATTGTGACGGAACAGATGAACATGAAACTATTACTATTGAAATTAGTAAATTTCTCTGTTAACAATCTGCAGCAGTCTGAGCCCAGTGGGTCTTCTGCCCTCCCTCCCCCTTCATTAAAATTGGCTTCTGCAAAGCAACCTAGAGCGCCCTTCGTAGAAAATGTCAGTGCTACGGGGTTACAGGAATGTGAAACTCTTATCATAGAGGTGGCCTCTGACAATTATGCCATGGACGCGCTCTGTAATGAACTGTCTATGATTGACAGCCCTATAATCTATGAGGATAAGAGTCATGACAACTCCATGACTAGTGAAAATGGCAAAGGGCCTGGGAAAAGGTTGGCTTTTGTGAATTCCTCCCTAAGTATGCCAGCCACCCTGGAGGACTCCATCACCTTAATTTCCCTCATTGAGGGCTCCAAGAGAATCACTAATTTCTACAGGGACGGCACGCGCTGACAAACAGTACTTCATGGCCCATTGGAAAAATGGGTGGCAACTGCTAATAATACCACTGTAAGAGTTGACCGAGCTATTATTAATAGGCCCTCTACCAAAAGTTGGGGTGCCCCCAGGTGGAACATCTATTAATCAGTCGACTACTCCTACCTTCCACATCGCTGAGGTGGCCTACTTTGATAAGGTTCTGCCTCTTATTAATCCGGTGAATCGACATAAGTTGAATACTGTCTCTAAAGCCTCACTAGGTTGTATGGTAAAGATCGAGGAAATTGACCCTTACAATGAGAGTTTGTTCGTAAATCATACTAATCTGCTCAATATGTTTAAATCTACCTCTTGTTTGGTGGGGGTCACAGGGTATGACATACTGAGGCTGGAGTTACCTAGGTGGGAGAGTTCCTCCAATTGGGTATTTATTGAGTTTCAATCGGTAGCTGTGGTTTCCCTGTTATGCACTTGTGCACAAGATCTGCATAGCCTTGGCTTCAGACACATAATTTGTAACTTTGCTGATGGGAAGAAATATCATCAACTGTTCCCTGCCCTTAGCTATAAGGAGGCAGCGTGCAAGAAGCCCAGTCTGATTTCGGGTATACTGACTAATTCTGTGAAACATCGAATTAATTCCAGTGATAACAATGGCCAGGGGCAGAGTTACCACTGACCACATAGTTGGGCGCCTCTCTGAAGTGGCTTTGCTGGAATACGTGTGGGTTTAGTTCTTTCCTACACCACCCTTCTGGCAAAGCTCCCATACAGGACTCTGATATCTTTATCTTACAGGAGACATGGTCTAGAGGGATGTTCACTATTGATGGTTATAGTATATTATTTAATTTTGCCAAGGGTGGCCTAAAGGGAAGGCCTAGGTGTGGTTTGGCGCTTGGTGCTTCTGTATCATACACACCGAAAGAATTCTCTATGACTCAGTCTTCATCTTTTGTTATGGCAGTGTCTCTATTTAACATCGGCCGGCAAACGCTTGATATTAATGTCTATGGATCCGCCAGGGGGAGCAGAGACAAGGTCTTTAGTTGCAAATATTGAAGATGCATTGGCTCTCTCAGCAGCAGGGGCCTCCCTCTGGAACAGCCTTCCTGCCTCCCTGAAACTTGAGGAGAACCATCTCCGGATCTGGAAGCACCTAAAAACCTTCCTCTTTGCTTCTGCTTTCTCTCCCCCTCTCCCTGCTAAATCACTGAATCTGCACTGAATCTGCAACTGGGCCACTTACCAAGCTCGGTCCGAGGCCCAGCCTCTTTCCCCTGCACTGCCCCCCTGGAAACCCATGCACTACGGGACTGTCTCTGTATCCCTACAGCCCCCCCTTCCCAGCACTTGTCTGCACTTATCTTGCACTTGCCACCAGCTGGCCCTTATTATTTACCTTGTATTTACTAACCATGTACTGCACTTTCTCCTCTCCCTTTTCCCCCTTGCACTTCTCCCTTCCCCTCTACCCATGCACTTGCGTGATCTGAATGACACCTGGCCTAGTAGGATCATTGTCTGTCTCCCCCTGTTTCTCCCCTCCCTGCCTCGTCGCGCCTTGAAACACTTGTATATAGGCACGTTACAAATGCCATATCATATCATATCATATCATATCATTGGTACAAAACCCACCCATTGGGAGGGGTCCTCCTGATGGGAGACCTTAATGCTCCCACTTTGACACAGATGCTAAGGAACAGCCATCCCCACGGGGTAGATGATCCATTTGGAGAGATGGATTTTTGTACACCTTCTGATTCCATGTGGTACAAACTGGTTATCTCCCAAGGCTTTGTTTGCTTGAATATGGGTCACCAGAAGCTGGGAGGCATGGCAAAGACATGGTCAAATGGTAGTAGCTACTCTCATTTGGATTATGTCTTTGCGGACGTGAATGTTGCAAAGCATTTTAGGAGATTTGAAACTGTGTTTAACGCCATAAGTGATCATGCCACCCTTAGCTGGACTATGAGCATCCCTCCTCGACCTAAACTAGCAAGGTATTAATGCCTGTTTCGGTCACCACTCAAAGAAACCGTGCAGTGTTGAATGACCGCAACATCAGGAAGATTAGCAAATTTATGGTAGTTTTCTGGTTTGCCAAAGGTGGGAGGTGGCTGGGCCCATGGGCTTCTTGAGTAAACAAATGTCTCTCTCTATTAATGTCTCTGTCTCCATTAAGTTTACTGGAGCCAATGTTGCTCATGCAAATAACTTTGACAGCATGGTTCAAGCTGAGAAAAAATCCCATTGTAAGTGTAATCAAAGGCCTATATGTTTGAAGATAAAAAGAAACTCCTGGGCCATAAAGGTACAAAATACAAAAATTGGCTTAAGAACCTTAGATTCTCCAGGAATAATGCGCAATGGAAAAGCCTGTTTCTATTATTAAGTATCAATGATGATAGGAAATGTTGGTCTCTATTCCATGCATTTTTAAATGGGTTTAGTGGGTGTGAAAATAACAAGAGTCAAACCGAGGGTATTTGCTAGGCCATGAAGACCGCATATGGAAACTAAGGCACAATAACCATATACTAAAATGGTTCGTTTTCCAAACAAGTCTGGATTATTTCAAAGTATTCTCAGTCGGCCAACTGGGTCTCAACGCCTCATGACGTGTGTTCCCAAACACTGTGAGATGCGAGAGAGAGAGAACAGCGCTCAAGCAGCAATATATACATTAGACATATCCTTTGTTAAGGCAATTCGACCCGCCCTCATACATGTCATACAGGCTAGGGTTCAGTGATTGACAATTATGATATGTTATGACAAGTCTTCATTCAGCCTAAACATAGTTATTTTAGCAAAGGCAGCAGAGACAGCTTTCTGGTATGGGAACATGGAGCTCTGGCTCGGCAAGGATATTGTGTTCTTGGCAGGGAAACATTCCTTACTATGTTATCTGTGTGTTTCGGCTCATGAGCTAAGGGTCAGATAGTTCTGAAGCAGAAAATACCACTCTCCGTGAAGGAGCACCACTAGGAGAATATAATTCATGTTTAACTGCCTTTTACAAAAGCACTTGCAAGACTAACTGGCACCTGAACTACTGATTAGATTTGGCTTCTGCTGGACTTCAAGGACTTAGTGAGAGAGAAAAACAATTTATTTCTGCACAGTTTGATATTCCTGTCTGTGTTAGTATTTCAGTGTTCAAGCCGATGCCTCGCACGGTGTGCAAGTCTAAAACATAGAATACATTTGCAAAGCGTTTTAACAGAAAAGAAAAAAGCAAATGGCTGACATTTCACAAAATGGACGCCCTTTGGTTACATTAATGATTCTAGGATTACGATGTTTGTTTGTCACATGATGCGATTGGCTTCTGGCCAACATATTATACATATCATTCGACTATAGGGTGATTTTTCTTGTCTAACAAATCCTCCTTTTGGCCTTAAGCCAATAGCATCATGCATGCATCGCGTCTTCATCGTACCACGTGTCCGATTCCGAACTACTCATGTCGCTATAATCGTCATCAGAAATATTAATTGCCATGAATTGTTTAATTATTTCATTTTCGTTTTGTGCACCTTCACTTAACATATAAGGAGGTTTTGTACTAATTGCATGAACACACTCATTTGAAATTTGGGAGCAGAGGACTGGCAGGCATTGTATGAAACAACAGCAGAATATAAGGATTCCAAATATCATTAAAAAAGCGCAATTAGTTTCCATCTCCATGATCGTAGCAGTTCCCAAAAGCATGAACTTATATTCAGATTCCAATCACCTATGGGAACATGAATTTCAGAACTTAGGACATGCAATTTCTTAATTGCTTCAAATATCGTGGGGGAGGAGTCACTTACAAATACACAGCACGCTGACCCCAACAATTTGCATACTTCTTCACGATCAGCCAAAATGATATCAAGCACCATTCTATTTTGAAGTGCAATTAATCTGATTGCTTTTTGTTCCAGTGTCATATTATAGGGTATATCTGTTGTCCCATTTATCGTTTTTTCTAACACCTTGGACATTTTTCTTATATTCCATGAGTTTATTGCTTGTCCCCAAAATGGTATAAATGATTTTGCTATATCCCCAATGATCTGTCCTGCAGTATCATCTCGTTGTGGCCGAGAACTAGATAATTTTGCTATTTCAGAGGTTTTGGAAAGAAATACACCAGGTAACAGTATACCTAAATAAAAGGTCCCTTACAAAGTTATAGGTAACCATGGATAGGCCTGATCTCCACATATAAAATAGACAGAACCTCCTATATTTAATGGTTTGTCTTCTTGTTCAAGTAAGGCAATATTCATGCATCTAGTGAATGTTCCCACTGGGTAGGAACCCTTTTTCCATAAGCAAAATGGGACAGAACATGGACTATGATTAATAGTCTAGGAGGGAGGCACAGCATCGTTATTTCCTACCTGAGCCATTTTAAAGGTGATTGGGGACTGGTAAGGCCTAGAGAGCCTATCTACTGGACTTATTGTTACCAGTTTTATTTTGCTTCTGCTTGTAAATATGGAACAACCCAACGGTTCCAATACCAATCTTTCAAATTCATTTATGTTTGTTCCATCAAACTGACCAGTGACACTATCGTTCCATTTTCCAAAAATAGTGCTCTTAATGGTGCATAACAGGTGGTATTAAGTGGCAAAGGATGTACATACCAACCCATTCCTCTTTCGCCGTGCTGGGGTAAATGGGAACAAACCCAACAATTGGACCTATTCAAGATAGCATGGGTCATATTCATAATCAGTAGCAATTAATTGTTATCATATCCTTTTCTATGTTTCACTTCTTGTGAAGGAAGAGTATAAGAGATCACATGTACTGGGCTGCTCATGGTAGGAGCATTGATAGAAGTTAGGAGAGAGTTTAAGGGATGCTACATACCAAGATATTGGGACCAGGGTAATCAAGATGCAAAGCGGTCTTATAATCATTAGCATATTATTCTTTCTGAACCAAGTCTTTCTTGGAGTAAACTTAATCTCTATCTCTATATTATCAACAGCATCGGTGCAGGAGGGAACAGGAGCAAATATAGGCATTGTCTGTAATGTTTATCTCAGGAGAAGTTTTTCAGGGTCCGTCGGGGAAAGTTCTCCACAGCAACACACGTTAGCAACAAACGTTCAGGCCAGTCCAGGATAGCCTGCTTATAGATGATAGCAAGCTGATGTTAATCTCCAGAGAGCTCCAAAAAGGCAGGAGCAAGTTTCAATTTTATAGTGTCGGTATCATTTGCCCCTGCTTGTCCGCGCTAGGTTGCAAAGACCTTCACTTTCAATGGTAGCACCGGGAAACCGCGTGTCAGAGCTTTCAACTTGATACAGCTCATACGCTCCTTTTCCCTAGGCCTCCGTTCCCATCTTCATCCTTGAGCTAGGAACAAAGGCGAGACAAAAGCTCATCACTTGCTATTTTGTGAACGTAGATTGGACCTTACAGCTCCAGAAGTACAGTATGATGGATGAACAATGCACTCTCATTTCCAGATGCAGGATCAGTGCCAACTTGTGATGCACTGCGTGATGATGATGAGGCAGCAGTCAGATAAAGTTGAGGCAGCTTTGGCCTTTCAATCTTTGTTGCAATCTCCCCATGCCCTTTCTCAGGCTTAGGAAGTACTTCTGACATGGAACTGGCGATGATATCTTTGTGATCAAGTACAGCTGTCTTTCTTTCTACATCAGGATCATCAATCTCTTTCTCATGTGTCAAAGGAAACAGAACTATTTTTGTGTGTGTTGCGTGGATCCAGTGCTTGCGGCCATTCACTCGGACTGCAGTCTGCGTAGCCAGTAGCACCTGGAAGGGTCCCATCCAGCGTGGTGCAAGCGAAGATTTTCTTTCAAAATTTTTAACAAGAGTCCCGTCGCCAGGCTGCAGACAATGTCCTGGGCCGGTATATCTGACAGGAAGAGCCTCCTGCACCTGCTGATGAATTCAAACGCAAGTTTTGAGTCAACTATTGGCAGTAATCAATAAGTAATGAGTATTCAATATCCCTCAACTGTTTTGGTCGGGGCACGTTCCAGACATTCGCTGGTCTCCCCATCACGATCTCGTAAGGGAAGGGACCAGTCCTCGCCTGTACAGCTGTTCGCTTACAAAGTAAAGCTAGGGGTAGTGCATCAGGCCATTTCAAATCGCTCCCTGTGCATATTTTACTCAGCTTGTTTTTCAAGATACTGTTTTGGCGTTCTACCAAACCGGCACTCATCAGGTTTCTGGCCGAATGAAATCGTTTATCAATTTGGAGACCTGCGCAAATTTGCAATATCATGGCCGCAATAAAGTGTGGCCCATTGTTTGACCATATGACATGGGGTAGCCCGGATTGGGGAAAATATTCTTATAGCATGGCTTTAGCTGTGGACATAGCTGTACAATCTTTTAGGGGATAGGCCTCTACCCATTTGCTGAATGCGCAGACCACCACAAGGACATACTTATAGTTTTGGCACCTTTCCATTTCTATGAAATCAAAATGGATGACTTCAAATGGCATAGACGGCTGGCCAAAACTTCCTACTGGTGTCACTGTTCCCTTTCCAATGTTATGTTGTAAACAAGTCATGCAATTCTGAACCGATCTTTCAGCAGTTTTTCTAATGTGTGGATTCTGCCATACAGAATCCAGGTGTTGAATCATTTTTCTAGCACATATGTTTGTCGGACGGTGCGCCATAGTGACCATGGCCATCACACAGGCATTTGGCAACATCCATCAGTTATTTTGTTTGTCCACCCAACAACCCTCAGAATCTAATTCTGCTGGACCCTCAGACCAATTTTTTATTTCATCTACAGTAGCTTCTGCTTGGATCTCCTTAACTGTTGCAATTCTGTTTTCTATTCTGCAGGGTACTTCTTCAATTTTTTTCGATATACATTTATGTGTGTAAATCAGTGGCAGTTTGTTTTGCAATTTTGTCGGCAAATGTGTTTCCCTTTCCAACTTTACATGTTACTTTATTATGTGCTTCACATTTCATTATCGCTAATCACCTGGGAAGCACAAGTGCTGACAACAGTTTCACTATCAAAGTGCCATGTTGGATTTTGGTTCCGTGTGATGTCAGGAAACCCCTTTCAGCCCATAATCGACCAAAATTGTGTACCACCCCAAATGTATACTGACTGTCAGTATATAAGTTTACATTGAGGTTTGCAGAA
This sequence comes from Ambystoma mexicanum, assembly GCF_040938575.1. NCBI lineage: Eukaryota > Metazoa > Chordata > Amphibia > Caudata > Ambystomatidae > Ambystoma > Ambystoma mexicanum. Next base: position 725,005,894 of record NC_090937.1, on the reverse strand, counting down.
ATTTCACATGCTCATGTTAACGCTATTACTTCTGCAGCTTGTGCTGAGTTATATGGGATTCGTTTGCTTTCTATAATAGTTTTCAGTGTAGTGATGGCATAAGGAGCAGTTGATGTTCCAATTTGTAATTTAAAACAAGAACCGTCACAAAACAGTTCTCCATCTGGCTCTTTCTATGGGTGTCAGTCAGGTCAATTGTTCCTTTTGTCTCTTGCTCAGTAACCATTAAGCAATCATGGGGGAATTGTTTTCCACCCCCTTTCTCATTTGGAGGAGGCATTAACTCGGCCGGATTTAAAGCGCAACATCTCTTAATTTGGATATGCGGTGCAAATAAAACAATTTCATACCTTGTTAATCTGGCTGATGTACGATGTTGCATCTGCGTTCTATTTAAAAGATCGTCCACTGAATGAGGTACCATTACTGTTAAAGCGTGACCTAAACCCATTCCCTCAGTTTGTTTTACTGACGCAGCAGCTCACAAACAACGCAGCAAAGCACATGCAACAGGATCCAACGTGGAAGAGAAGTAGCCACATGGTCTATTTCTCTCCCCGTGTTCCGGAGTCAAAACAGCCAAAGCACATCCATTGTTTTCATGCACAAATAACTTAAAACACTTGTCGTAATTTGGCATGCCCAAAACTGGAGCTGAGCACAATGCAGCTTTGAGCAGGTCAAATGCTTCTTGACATTCCATGTTCCATGGCAAAGGTAAGGTAACATCCTTCCTTGACAATGCCACTATCGGTTTCACAATCATTGAAAAGTTAGAGATCCACTGCCTACCATATGAAGCCATGCCAATTAAAGCCCTAACTTCTTTCTGCGTATTTGGAATAGGCATATCAGAGATGATTTCTATTCTTTTTTGTGTCAATCTTCTTCCCTCCTTCGAAAGGAGGTAGCCCAAGTAGGCCACTTCCTTTCGACAATACTGGAATTATTTTAGCGATGCTTTGTGTCCATGCACTGCTAAATGTGTCAATAATGCAACTGTGCTTTCTATACAAATTTCTTCTGTGTCTGCTGCTATTAATAAATCATCTATGTACTGTAGTAATACGCAACCTGTTGGTAGTTCACGCATATCTAGTTGTTCCTTCAATGCTCAGTGTAGCCCTGTGGAATTCATGTGAATGTAAATGAACGTCCTCCTAGTGTAAAAGCAAACAAATATCTACTATCTGGATGCACTGGGATACTAAAAAATGCATTTTTAAAATCAATTACACTAAAATATGATGCAGAGGCTGGAATCATAGTCAAAATTGTAGTCACATCCGGGACTAATGGAAATTGCGGATCAACCACTTTATTCACTTCGCGTAAATCAATTATAAAATGGTAAGGTATATCATTACCTGCTTTCTTGTAAACCGGGAGGAATCAGACTATTGCAAATACTACCAGAAGTTTCTTCAATTATGTTTCTTTTAATAAATCTGATACAATGCATTTCAACGCTTTTTCTCCCTCAGTTGAAATTTTATATTACGAAATATGCAGCAAAGTCGTTCCTTCTTTCAGAACAATCTTTACTGGCTCTACTTTCAAACAACCAACATCATTGTCATTCACTGCCCATATACAAGCTGGTACTTTACTCAATTCGGTTGGTAGTGGCTTAGATACAAATTCTGATACAGGAGTCCTTTGTGGTGAAATTGTCAAATACAATCCATCAGGAGAACAATAAATTACTGCATTCAATTTTTTCAACAAATTTAATCCCAACAAAATTTCAAAGCAATTGTTCTTTAAAAGAAATGGGCAAGACTCTGTGAATGGACCTAGTGTTATAGGTACTGGTTGTGACACTGGACTAATTACTGGCGTACCTGAGAACCCTACTGAGACATTTTTATGCCCTGACAATAGTATTTCTGGAACCTGCTGATGGTCAATTGAACATTTTTGTGCACCTGTGTCCACTAAAAAAATGTGCTCCCTATTCCCTACCTTCATTTCTATATAGGGCCCTTTCTGGTCAACGGGAATAGGTACTGGTTCCAACCCCTGTCTCAGGCTGTCCTAGTAGAACAGTACTTCGTCAGATGTAAAGTCGCCAGAGTAATATACATTGGACTGATTGTCAAAAACATTCCCACCATTTGTATTGTTTCATTGTTGATTATTATTACCTTGATGTTCCTGAAATTGTGGCACCTTTTGATTTCTGTTCTGTCCTACTATTCCCGGACCACCTCTATTCTGTCTTCTCAGAAAAGTCCCATTTCTATTCTGTATATGCGGGCACTGTGCTCGCCAATGGCCTTCTTGTCTACAATAGGCACATTGATTAATCCCTATTGGACCCCCTTGCATATTGGAGGTTAATGCAAATTGGACTCTGGACGGTGTGTTCCCACCACCTCTATTATTGTTTGCTACTTGCTGTAACTATACTCTTCTTTTCAAATTCCATTTGTCCCTTAGTTCCTTATGCTTTTCTGAATTTACTCTGTTCTCATAATATTGGGCCATATGTAATACTTCACTTTGTGTTTTTGCTTGCCATGCACTTTCAGATGTCATTATTAAACTTTGGATTTTCTGTAACAACCCTCGCACAAACTTATCAACAAACAATCTCTTCCTGGGTTCATTGCTTAGATCTTGACCACTAAAATCTACAAATACTTCTTCAAACCGATTAATATAATCCATCGCTCCTTCCTCTTTGCCCTGTAAACAAGCAGTCAATTTATCTTAAACTAAACTATTCTTTTTTGGGCACTAAAGTTTTCAATTTCTTCACTATTTGCGATGGCAAGGCCAACATTACTCGCGGTGGCTTTTCTCCAGTCTTTCTCTCACTATCAATTCAAATCACATTTTCACATGTATCACCTAACATCGGCGCATCATTTATATTTGTAACCTGTTTCCATATATCTACAGGAAGAATCACGGGAAACAGTAAATCAATGTCAATCAATGTAAAAACAGATGAATTCAAAACAGATTCAATTTCCTTATAGAATCCTGCTGGGTTTTTCCTAATATCAGGGATCGTCTGCTTTATAGTATTTACCTCTTGCCTAGAAAAAGGGGCATGTACAAACTGTGCGATATAATGAGCTTCTATCGTTCGCGCTGGAGCTCCTCCACTGGCAGCAACCTCTACTTTCGGGACAAACGTGGGAGGCACCTCCCTCATGGGTAATTGCAAACCAGGCGATTCTACATTCGTTTGTCTATTAAGCAACAAAGCTAAATCAAGTGAAAAAGCAGTCGTTCCAATTTCAGGCAAAAATGCTTTTTTATAAATTGTCATTACATCAGCGGGACAACATATCTTATTCTTCATATATTCATCCAGTAGTTACTCTACCATAACCTGTAATACCTTTCTCTGCATTTCTGGTGTATACTGACTAAACGTATCATGCACTTCAACTGGGGAAATGGCGGCATCCGTAATCCATCTAAGCGCATCTCGCGTACAAATTCGCATCTCTTCACTAACAGGTTTTAACAGTGGTAAAAACCGTTGCTGGACATATGACATATGCGGTTTATCTTTTCTCAATAATTCTTTATGCAGTCGATCAAGTTCTCGCTTAAAACCAAATATTCGGTCTATGTGTTCTCGTAATTTCGACGCATTATCTCGCAAATTCGAAAGAACAACCAAATCACGCAACTCTTGCGGTACCACTGTATTGGTCAAATCACTCCATATTTTCACTTAATTTCCCATGCATTCTAACAATACCTGCTGTTGACCAAGGTCTCTATGATCAGATATGGAACTTTGCACATCCACTTCATTGTCATCATCAATATACGTTTCAGTCCATTCTTTCAGTTCTTCTTTCCTTCCTTTGCTAATCATACTACGAGTCTGTCTAATACTTCCTAGCGCAGGCCCCATCTCTGTAGACTGCCTGCTAAAGCGGTTAACTCATGCTCTGGAGGCGGTGGAGGAAATGATGTCACAGGCATAGGGGGAGAGGAACTGCTTACTACGAGTGCAAATGGAATAACGGGAATGGGAGGTACATAAGGAGGAGGTGCAACTGGGTCAGTACTTTGATGTTCATTTCTTCGCTCATTTAATGTTTTATTGGTTCATCTGATGTATGCAAATCTTGCTGGGGATATATTTTCTGTACATCTAATTGGAAAGCCCTGTCCATCTTCCTAATGGCTTCTGCCTGCTGATGCTGATCATGCTCTAGCGCTTTCTCTACATTTGTTTTATGTCTGCACGCATGTTTTTTCCTACTTCTCAAACAGAGATTAGCTTCCTTCCTCCAGTCTCTTCCAACGTCAAACGCTGTAGGTCGGGCCTTTTTGAGTAGCAATACTGACTGTAGGTGTTCTATGCATTCTAATTCAAAGCTCCCATTATTAGGCCACTGAAGGTATGATACACGTCTGATCTGCCTATGCCAAATCGCATTAAACACTATTGCCCGTATACCATACTTGATACTTGATACTTGATATACATTTCATGTGCCGGCAACCCTTCGGGTGGCGCGACCTGGCCAGTTTCCAAAGATTGTCTACCGCAGTGAAAAAACTCACTAAAGAGGAAGACAATTTCCCAGGCATGGTTAATTCTTACCCTTTCCTTACCCTGGGCGTTTGAACTTACAACTGCAACTCTCTACCAATATCAGGACATTTAAGAATCAGGGCACAACTCACCTGATCAACCAATTCATCACTCAGGACGCAATTTGCACGTATACAGACACAACCTAGAATCGTCATGACTTCGTGTCTGGCTCAATCTGCCTCATTCCAGGACCCTCGCCTTGATGCTCTCTGGATGCTGCTCGTCGATCAGGGATCGGCTGTGTACAGATCTGCAGAGGACTCTCTCATCACTTCTACAGGGACGGCTTCGTCCTCGACTCGTTTTTGCCTTCCTCAACTTCAACGTATACGATGGAGCATAAGTGGGGGGTCCCTGTTCGGGCACCATATTTGCTAGGCCATAAATACTGCATATGGAAACTAAGGCGCAATAACCATATACTAAAATGACACGTCAGCCGCGAGGTTCGTTTTCCAATCAAGTCTGGATTATTTCAAAGTATTCTCAGTCGGCCGACTGGGTCGCAATGCCTCAAGACGTGTGTTCCCAAACACTGTGAGATGCGAGAGAGAGAGAACAGCGCTCAAGCAGCAATATATGTACATTGGACATATCCTTTATTAAGGCAAATCGACCCGCCCTCCTACATGTCATACAGGCTAGGGTTCAGTGATTGACAATTATGACAATTATTACACATTATGACAAGTCTTCATTCAGCCTAAACATAGTTATTTTAGCAAAGGCAGCAGAGACAGCTTTCTGTTATTGGGCACATGGAGCTCGGGCTCGGCAAGAATATCATGTTCTTAGCAGGGAAACATTCCTTACTACGTTATCTGTGTGTTTCGGCTCATGAGCTAAGGGCCAGATAGTTCTGAAGCAGAAAATACCACCCTCCGCGAAGGAGCACCGCTAGGAGAATATAATTCATGTTTAACTGCCTTTTACAACATCGCTTGCAAGACAAGCCGGCACCTGGACTACTGATTAGATTCGGCTTCTGCTGGACTTCAAGGGCTTAGTGAGAGAGTAAAACAATGTATTTCTGCACAGTTTGACATTCCTGTCTGTGTTAGTATTTCAGTGTTCAAGCTGTGGCCTCTAGAATACATTTGTGGTTACATTAACGATTCTAGGATTGCGATGTTTGTCACATGATGCGATTGGCTTCTGGCCAACATATTATACATATAATTTGACGATAGGGTTGCTTTTCTGGTCTAACAAACAGGATCAGTATGGGAGGCTGGACGGACGCAATATTTGGCGTGTATAATAGGCTGGGGCTCAGTCAACGGCCTTGTTTGTACACATACAGGATGGAATTTGCCAAGGCCTTTGCTGCAGACAACATAAGTCTTATTATTAATTCCCTTAATGGGTCAAGGGCTCTGGGACCTGATCTGCTTACGAATGTTTTGATCAAGGCAGATCCGGAATTCTAGACCATGGTCCTGTCTTAACTCTTCCAACGTATCATCTTTACTGGACAAATACCGGCAAGCTGGCTCAAATCTATAATTATTCACTTATTTAAAAAAGGTGACTGCAATAATATGGATAACCATCTACTGCTTGCTGTGACAGATGTTAGCGCAAACATTTTTGCCAGAATATTACAGAGGCTATTGGTAGAATGGGCAACTTCTAGTATGTTGCTCTCCCCTTTCCAAACGGGATTTCGTAAAACATTTGGCACACTGCACAACCTTTGCACTTTGCAAACAGTTACTAGCCACTGTCAGGAGTCACACTATGGGAACATTTATGTCTGCTTCATCGAGATTTCCAAAGCGTTCAACTCTGTCTCCCGCAAACCTACTTTGGGCAAAGCTTGCTAGTTGGGGTATTGATCTGTCCCTGCTTTACTTCGTTATGGTATTATACACTGACACCACTGTTTCCCTTTGGGTGAATCAACAGGGGGAGGTCACAAAGGACATCCACACTACCATAGGTCTGAAACAGGGCTGCAGCCTTGCCCCTTTCCTGTACAATTTGTACATTGCGGACATGGGTCCTTCGATAGAAGTAGCCAACAATTTTCTACCTTGTATTGGCTTGATTCCCACTTCCTGGCTTGGTTATGCTGATGACACGGTCATTATACATTGCACGCCAATTGGTCTGCAGAGATCTTTGGATGCGCTGGCTGTGTATACACAGGCAAATAATCTACATGTGAACAGTGCCAAAACGAAAGTGGAAGACGGATATATCTAACTAGGAGTCTTGCTCTCCAGTTCTGCCTCTCCTCGTAAATATAGTGAGGTTATATCTCTGAAGGTAATGAAAAAATGGCTTGTTATTCAAAAATGAATCTCCAATAAGGGTGGGAACAACATAAAAGCAATGGTTGATACCGTAAGAGTATAGTTCCTATGATGCTGTTTGGCTCTCAAGGACGTCATTTAGGGGTTGCCAGAGGTCGCAAGAGCGACCACTGCCAATTGGCCAGCGACCTCTATCAATCACTTGCAACCTCTGGCATTCCTCCAATCAGAGGGAGAGGGGGCGTGGCCACAGCTAGCTATGCAGCGATTTTGCGAGAGCAGCACTGCACGTGTGGTTTGTTTCTCAAGCGCCCCGGCTTGAGTCCGACTTCTGTTCCCTGCTGCTAAGCCTGAAACAACACGGTAAGTAATTAAAGTGTGAGTCAGACAGTCAGTGTCATCATGACTGTTGGAGGTGCTGCTGGCTGGGTTGGGGATGGCTTAGACTAATGCAGAGTTGTATTCGAAATGGGTGCACGGTGCTGTCGCCGCAGGCCCAAACTGAGGTGTGTGGTGTGACATGCTCCCCAGCTCGCCTGCGGCCGCAGCAGTAGGTGGCCACGGCAGGAATCCTTGCCACGCCTGCCAAAGCTATTTCGGCAATCGGCAGGCACGTGCCTCTCTCTACTGGTGGAGTCCTTTCATGTGTATTGTCATTGCTTCTTCATTTCACTTTAGTGTAATAACTTTGGATAGTAATGCACACGGTAAGTCACATATCAGCCCAGTTTTCATACATGTATGTGTACCTGTAACTGCATTGGCCCTTTCCCTTCTTTGTTTATCTCATCCCGGCTTCTAATTTGTCAAATATGTGCTCAACAGGGGTGTTTGTGTAATGGGAGAAATGCAACTCTGCTGCCAACTGTGTAGTCAACAACATTATTCTGGATGGGTGACAACAGAAATCTGACCTCCAGTTTAAGGCACTGGTAGAAAGCGTAATAGCGCATAAGTTCCAGTGCTCACTGAGGTGAGGCACTACATGGCCAACGCATGAGTAACTCATGAGTATGGCACGCTAGTCACCGGTGAGAAGTACAGTTATCACCATATGTCATTGTCAAGCATGCTCTTGTTATTCAGCGTAGGGTAGATATCCTCCCCTCCCCAGAGCACATTGAATATGCTATGTTTACCTCACGTATCAGGTATGCTCCACCCTATCCCTGATGGTTGCGGCTATTATTTTTCTCAGGCATTATCACTGCTCTGGTAGTGATATACGTGGCAGGTTTTAGAATATTTAATATCATAGAGATAGGTCGGTTTGGGGTTTGGAACTGCAGCACGTTTGCAGTTTTGCATTTTACAGTGGAATGCAATACATTTAATTAAATTGTCCATTCATAACCACCCAAGTTGCATAAGACTAATGTCATACACCTGCCATAAAATCAATACAGACACAAAACCAAGACAGGATATTTTCTTCAAATAGTGTTTTAGAAAACGTTAAAATGTGTGCATGTTTTAAACTCCAAGAACAAATACAAAGGTTTTCCCTGGAACTTGCGGTACCGAAATTGGACATTTAACCTTAGTTATTTGTTATATGTTGCGACTAAAACATAAGGCAAACTGACCAACAAGAATGAAAGCTTAAGCAAAATGAATGCAGTAATACTGTTTTCAATCCAGCAGTATTACTGCATTTATTTTGCTCCAGTCTGCATTCTTCTTGGTCCCGCCCGGGTCCCGCACACACTTCCAGCAGATATGGCTACCGGCAGCGGTCTTTTGTAGCCAATCGGATGGAGGATTGTACGGGACCCGAAAACCCAGAGACTCCAGGGTCTTCCCCAGAGACCCTGGGAAGAGGCTAAAAACCCGGAGTCTCTGGGGAAAACCCAAAGGTTAGCCAGGTATGCCCCAGTGCCATCTCGCGAGTCGCCATAGAAGCACTGCATAAGTGGAATAACAGGTTTCAATGTTGGTAATCAGGTTTTGTAACACACCAAACTTCTGCAGACCTTGTATGGTAGGATGTGTACATGAAACAAACAAATTATACTTATGTTGAAAGTGTGAGAGTGCGATGATAGTAATGTATAGAAACAAGAACTTGAAATGTTTTTTTTATTTATTTTTTTATTTATTTGATTTAATTGTATAATACAATTTTTACAAAATAAGGATGCAGTCCCCCCATTAACTGTTCGAGTTCCCCACAGACAGAGCGGCACGGAGTCTTTCTTTGTCCTATGCTGCAATCCACACGTAGTTCCATATCTGATTCAGCACCGGGATCAAGGACAGGGTCCACGTCCCCCACATAGGTGGCAGGGTAATGGCACCCAGCTGGCTATCCTGCTCATCCATATCTGCGGTCAGGTAAGCAGGTCGATCTCTCGAAAAAAGCCTACCACCGCGATCACCCAAGTGGTCTTTTCCCCACTTAGGAGCCGACACCACCATTCCTCTTCCTCATAGACATATAGGTTTTTGAACAGATGTCCGAGATGTCTCTGGCGGGGGCCCGTAACACCTAAGCAGTTGAGCAAGAGGTGTCTCATGGTTTCAACCATCTCTAACTTGCAGAATCTGCATACTTCGTCCGGGGCCAATTTTCTACGGAATAGGACTTCCCTTGTGTGAAGGATATTAAGACGGATTCTTAAGAAGTTCATCGTGAGTTTGGAATCCGGTCCTCTTAATAAATAAGGTTTAAGCTCGTTCACTTTTGACAGCTGTGGAGGAAAGTCTTTAAACAGTTTTGAGGCGGCAGCTTTTTCCAAAGTGTCGATCCAATCTTGATTTAAAAGTCGAGATTTCACCTTGGCGGGGTTGTTAATTAGTTCATCTTTAGAACTTCCAGCGCTCTCTAAGATTGAGTCGATCTTTGCCGCCCAACTTGTGAGCATTTTGCATGATCCAGACCGGATTTCGTGCTGGATTTCTTGCATGATCCGTGGAGGACTTGGGAGTAGGCACTTTCGGAATAACATTGCTTCGTTTCGGGAGACAATAGAGGTCAAAGATTGTAAAGAAAGTTCCCTTCTTATTATCACCATTGGTAACGAATCAGGAAGGTTAAGGACCTTTCTCCAAAAAAAACCTTCCACTTTTAACCAGAAAGATGTTGGCAGGTTCGGTAAGGCTTCTGCCCCATACGTAAGCATCGGGATCACTTTAGCCTTGTAGAAGGTCACCACAGGGGCCATAGTGAATTTTCCGTATTTTTTCAGTATTGCCCGAGCTTGAGAGATGAGAAGTCTCGCCTTAGACATGATGTTCTCCTGCATCAATTTTTCCTTGCTGTTCTTGTTAATGATAACTCCCAAGTATTTAAAGCTGTCTACCAATTCAATTTTGATGTTATTTACCGCCCATGTGAATTTCTCCGACTTCCTTTCGTTTCCTCCCAAAGTCATGATTTTGGTCTTTTCCAGATTCATCAAGAGATTGTTCTCTTTGAGGTAGGAATCGAGGTTGTTTATCTGTCTCTGGAGGCCGATTGGAGTTACATCAAAGAGAATTATATCGTCCGCATATAGCAAGCGTGAAATTTTGCTGGATCCCAATGTCGGAGGGAACATCCGGACTCTAGCTTCGTACTCTTTGAAGTCGGCCGTATATGCGTTATACAGGGCGGGAGCTAGGGGGCACCCCTGCTTTACCCCTCTTACTGTCTTCATCCAGGCAGATAGAAGGCCTTGGTTGTTCATCCGGACACACATTGTGGTTTCCGTATATAGGGCCTTTATGGGTTCCAGTATCCTTGGGGGACAGGCTTGGAGATGTAATTTTTCCCATAATCGTTGCCTGTCTACCCGGTCAAAGGCCTGGACCAGGTCGATGAATGCCATATAAATCTTGGGGCTGCCCTCGAATACTTTGGCTTTGAGCGTGCTCACTGCCAAAACATTAACCAAGGTACCGACATTTTTCACGAAACCCGCCTGGAAGGGATCCGACAGGCCAGTCACCGAGATCCAGTTACTAAAGTTGTCCAGGATTAGAGCACCAAAGAGCTTTCCTATGGAGTCTAGTAAAGCGATGGGACGATAATGTGAAGGGTTGCTTTAGCTCCCTTTTTGAAAATAGGGACCAAAATCGCTTTCTTCCAGGATGATGGAATGGTCGAGAATCTAACACAGTTTGAGAAGACTTCTTGGATAAATGGGGCCCAAAATTCCAATTTGTTCTTCATGTCGAAATTGGTTATGCCGTCAGGTCCTGCCGCTCTGGATCCATTAAGCTGAGTTATTTTCCCTTTAATTATGTTCAGGTCCGTTGGGATTCCCAGAGATCTCCTGAGCTAGGTGTCCAGTTCTCTGTCACCTTATCCCGGACTCCGTAAAGGTTTTCAAAATGTGATATCCAGGATTTTTCACCGATTGAATTTTGTAAAGCCTGGTTCACTAATTGAGAATTACCTTTAATTAATGACCAGAAGTCGCGTACCTTATGACCACTAATAGCGCTCAGCATGTTTTCCGCGTCTAACTGGTTCCTATTTGCTTTAGTTGACTTCAGCCAGACTTTGTAGGCTTTTACTGCAGTAACGGCTTCAACCTTCTTGCTCAGTGACCTTGTTTTTGCTGCCTCCCGTTGCAGCTTTCTGACCCCCTTTCTTCGAATAACTAGCTGTTCGTTGTAAGTATGAAGTGGGGCCTTAATTCCGTGTTTCAGCACATTTTTTTTCCGGTGGTAGACTGTCAGTAGGGGCAGATATTCAATCCAAATTGCTGGGCTTAAGTGCTTAATCAGCTTGCGTTCCTTGTATTGATTGGTTATATTGGAAATGGCTGCTTCCGACAGTCTCAGCCTTATCCCACTCTGGTTTACTAGCAGATTCTGAGCGCCATACTCCGCCTTTCTTCTCCGCGACTTCAACGAGAAAGTAAGTAGGTTATGGTCGCTATGCTGCGTTCTTATAGTTGTGAGGGATAAGCACAGCAGCAGGAGGCTCCTAGACACCTGGATGTAATCAATTGTTGCCGCTTGATTCCCTCTTTCCCAGGTTGGGATATCTTCTGTCTTCTTACCAGCCCTTTGCCCAAGGATATGCATCTCTCTTGTATTTAAGAAGTTGTGCCACATGCTGTTTCTACCTTGGGGCTCTTTAGAATCGAGAGTTAGATCCATGTTCAAATCTCCCGCAATGATCACGTCACTGGAGGTACATGTTATTAAAAAGTCATCTATTAGACTCTCAATTTGTGCGAGGAAAAGGTCGTTATTCACTCGCTTTGCATTCCAATATACGTTAATCAGAAGGATTTCTGATTTGTAATTGGAGTCCGGAGGGCCTTTCGGCCTTTCCCACTCCAAAAGCGTAGCCCAAAAAAATTCTGAGGCCAAGAGTGTCTTAGACAGTGATAGCCCTGAGCCCACTCTTAAGGCCGTGATGAGGCCAGATCTCGGCCTACCTCTCTCCCCTCTAAGGGCGGGTGAGTGTGCCATTTGAAAACCATCCAGCATCCGTGGCTCCATTAGCCACGTTTCCTGCAAACATAAGGCGTCAAAGCTCCCAAAGTTGACATCTGAAGAGACCGTTAGATGGCCAAAACCTCTGGTGTTCCACGATCCCAATTTCAGTGATATCTCCGGGACTTCCGTGGGGATCGGTGCCTTCCCTGATAAATCACCGGAAAGGGCGTCTGATGGCTACTGCTCACCAACTTGAGAGTGAGGTGGGTACTTGTTATTTCTCATTCCCTCCCCAACCGGGTACATTTTTCCCGATAGATTTCTGCCCTGCTGCGATATCTCATCTGCTTGTTCCACACGTTGGAAAATTCTTCGCGGGGCATTTCGCATCGAGAGTGGTACCAGCGGAGGACCTCTCTCCACGCTCCTTCTCCTTTCCGTGTCGCGTCGAGTGTTCAAATTAGTAGGGGCTCTCCGAGTCCGATTTTCATCATGTTTGCAAAACACCTGAGGCCTTGTAGGTGTTTTGTGAGGCAAAAAGTTTTGATCATGATCCTGATGTCTAGGTCGATAGTAGGACCGCTCCTGCAAAGGCGGAGTTGGTATTTTGCCCTCCATAGCATTTGACAGGTCAAAGCCCAAATTATGTAATTTATCTCTTGCATTCCAGATTTGGTCTTGAATTTGGTTCGATCCTATATGTAAGAACGAACTATCAGTTCTTACATTAGGATTCGGTTCCAAAATATTTATGTCTTTTGTAACATCAATATGGGATAACCGGCTCTCCTGGAACAGTTTGAGTAGGGCCTTTCGATTTAATGTCCAGCTATCCTGTCTTTCTTGTGTTCTTTGAAGTTTGAATGTTCTTGTCATCATTTTCCTTTGTCCAAGCAGTGGTGGGCTATTGAGACGAGTGGATCTGCCCTCCCGCCGTCCTGTACCCAACAAGGTATGGGCTCTAGATCTATAGTGGAGTTTGGATTTATCCAATGAAGGGCTCCTGTACTTTCTGCTCTCTTGTTGAACCCAGGGATTTTTCACCCCGGGGGGGCTGCAACTTTGATGTGGATCTCGGGGATGGGCTTCAACTTGGTTTCTCCCATGGTGCCTCTTACCCAGTGCTGGACCAAGATTCCTACTTACTCTTCTCCGGGACGAAGTAGTTTTTACCACAGCCCGCGGAGAAGTCGAAGGAGAGTCAAGAAGCAAAGCCTTTGATTTAGGTTCGTCCTTTTCTCTGTTATCACGAGTTTCCAGTTTTTTTCTTTTTTGAGCCAACACCTGCAGAATTTCTGATTCTGATTCCTCGACCGTATAAATGCTCATATTCAGTTGATAGATTGAGCTGCTGGAGCCCTCTCGCGACCTTTCTACGCTCTGAGAGGTCAACCGCGTCTTCTCTGCAGGTTTTAATTTGAAGACTTGACGATTTTGTGTTGGCGGAGTGGTTTTTCCTTGATTCCTCAAGTCCTTGTTCTCAGGTTTAGCCTTTTGTATGGGCTCTCGCTGGGGCTTATTTTTCGGAACTTTCTTCCCCTTGCAGACTGGCTCACTTTGACCTTTGTGTTGAAATATTTCGAAGGTGGATGGAATTTTCATTGTGGAAAAGTCTATTGGTTTCGCGAATGGTTGAATTACTGCATTTTCTGGGAGGGTGAATGCCACTGATCCATTTTTCCTTCCTGATTTACTGGCAGGTCCACTCAGAGACTGCCCCTTCTTTATGTTATACTCCGGCTGATCAGCAATTTTCGCCAGAGATGGGGGTCTCTCTATAGGCCGTGCACCCCCCTCTGTGTCCCCTTCCACCCCACAACCTTGGGTCGTCACAAGGGGTACGTTCGCCCCAGGCCGGTCTATAGTTTGTGTCCCTTGGGTGTTTCTTTGCCAATTTGCCGAGCTTAGTTTGGGGATAACTGACCTTTCTGCGGACTCAGGTCGACTCCCTGCACTAAAGACTTCCTTGTCATTGCCTTTATGATGTTGGAGTGCAGTGATGAAGCCCTCTAGAAAGGTCAGTTTAGTATGCATATGTGCAATCAGAGTAGTTTGGTCTTTTAAAGTATTGCTGATTGCTTCATATAGTTTCCCAAACGGGGCCAGTGCGATGGTAACTGAGGACAGCATAGTCATAAGATCTTCTTTTTTTCAAAGACATTTCTAGCACTTGACTAGGAGGAATTTCGCCGTGACATCTAGGAGTCAGCAGAGAGCCCCGATCTTTGGGGTATCTCGGGCTTTTATCGTTTGAAGGGCCATCCCCTTCAATTTGTAATTCCGGACTGATCGCTATAGATTGAGGGATTCGCGGAGCGGGCGCTTTAGGCAACACAGAAGGGCCCCTGTCCGAAGCTGGGGGCCGATGTGTCTCCCCTATTGGGGTTCCCAGCGAACCCAGGCCCACTACTTTCTTAATCGTGTCTGATAAGTTAACAGTAGACAAGTTCGCACTTCCAAGGGTACCGCTTCCCACGGGTATTGTCTTGGCATTCAGCTGAGTTATGACAATCTCTCTGTTCAACCAATCGCTGGGTGCAAGACCAGGACCGGGTTCTGTGCTACCCTTCCCAGTTACTGCTTCTGCACCCATACTAATTGGGTTAAGAGTCCGATTCCCTTGAGGGGGCCACTTTCTCTGGCTGAAGAGTCATCTTAGGGGGAAGGTTCGAATGTAAGAAATGCATTGCTCTGTCTTCCACTATGGCCAGCAGTTCTGCATCTGATATATCTTGACATCCTGCTTCCTCCATTCGTGTTTTTTTCCCAAAAAACTCTTTCAGAGTTGACATCGATTTCATACCATGAGAAGATGGATGTTTTTCCCCCCCACCGGCCCTCTTTTGTATGGGGGTTTAGCCCTTACCGCTCTGCGAGAAGACATCTTGTGGCTGCCTCCCGCCATTTTCGGCGAGTTGCCTATTATCTGGTCGGTGTTTGCTGATATATCAGCCACATCCGTTCCGAGTGGTGGGGCGAAGTTAGATAAAAGTGGGGAGGGTTCCTTTGTGCCGGTGTTCAGCACCGGAGTTACCAGCCGCGGAGGGGAAGCGCAGATTTGATCGCCCCCACCTTCTAAAGCAGACCCCGCCATCTCCAGCCCCTCATTTTGTACCTCTTCCACCTCACCCATGAATTCGCCCAAGGCTTGGGGAGTTGATAGTGGAGCAGCTAATTCTGGGAGTGTTCTTAACCCCTCCTCTCCCTCTGTGTTGTGTATCATGATCACTACCCACTTCCCCCGGGGTGCGGGCGAAAGTATATCTTTAGTGCCCCCTGGACTTGATACTTTCTCCACAAGGGAGTCCAATGTTCGGGGCGAATGCCAAGACCCCACCTCCATCATCTCCCGAGAGGGCGTCGTAAGGTGCTCGAGGCAATCTCCTTCCGCTCCTTCAGCGCACAATGGGGCTACCTCCGGGTTTATTGTCCTTCCACACCCGACTTCTAGGCCCTGAGGTATAGGGGCGGGTGATGTTGCGGATGGTGTGAGGGGAGACGCAGGACACATCGATGTTAAGGTATCGTCTTGCGGGTTTTCTAAGACTCGTCCCGCAATCGGCGCTATATTAGACGGCGAACCTTCCACACCCCGAGATTCAATCGGAGGAAACATAAAGTCACTTACTTCGTTCAGCTCAGCAGGCTGAATAGTGTTTACCTGTGTTACTTTTCCCGCGTGTTTGATGCGGGAAATCCGCTGCAATCTCAGGGCTGCCAGTTGCTCCACACTTTCTGGCGAGGTTACACAATCCTTGTTGCATGGTGGCGGGCGAGGTTTGCCGTTTCTTAATAAGCGCTTGTCCTGGTCCTGGTCCTCCAGCCCAAGTTTCCGTTTTGCATGCTCCTCTGTAGCTGCCATCCACCGGGCCTGAGGAGCGGTAGATCTGTATGCAAGCAGGATACGTTTGTTGCAAACTCGTCAAGCTGTCACGCGGGCCCGCGGACTGCTGACTGCCCTTGTCAGTCCCTTCGCGGTACGCTTCGCGGAAGACTGAAAGTATGTAGAATGGAGGGCTCGGGACACGCCTCTGAGCACACGCCTCCCACGGTAGAACCAGAAAAAATACTCGAACACCAGCACAGCGTGCTGGTACTGCTGACTGCCCTTGTCAGCCCCTTCACGGTCCGCTTCGCGGAAGACTGAAAGTATGTAGAATGGAGGGCTCGGGACACGCCTCTGAGCACACGCCTCCAACGGTAGAACCAGAAAAAATACTCGAACACCAGCACAGCGTGCTGGTACTGCTGACTGCCCTTGTCAGTCCCTTCGCGGTCCGCTTCGTGGAAGACTGAAAGTATGTAGAATGGAGGGCTCGGGACACGCCTCTGAGCACACGCCTCCAACGGTAGAACCAGAAAAAATACTCGAACACCAGCACAGCGTGCTGGTACTGCTGACTGCCCTTGTCAGTCCCTTCGCGGTCCGCTTCGCGGAAGACTGAAAGTATGTAGAATGGAGGGCTCGGGACACGCCTCTGAGCACACGCCTCCAACGGTAGAACCAGAAAAAATACTCGAACACCAGCACAGCGTGCTGGTACTGCTGACTGCCCTTGTCAGTCCCTTCGCGGTCCGCTTCGCGGAAGACTGAAAGTATGTAGAATGGAGGGCTCGGGACACGCCTCTGAGCACACGCCTCCAAAGGTAGAACCAGAAAAAATACTCGAACACCAGCACAGCGTGCTGGTACTGCTGACTGCCCTTGTCAGTCCCTGTTTTTTTCTCTTGAGTTATGCAAGCACTTTGAAGAGATACAGGAAGATGATCAGGTAGCAGTATTTGCCAATCACTAATCAAACTGATTTTAAACATAGCTCTAGGTTCTGAAGGAGATGAAAATCGGAGATGTCTGGCTGTTTCGTGCAAGAGTTATGAAGTCCATGAAACAACTACAAACAGTACAGCACAACACAACACTGAAGGTAACTTGTCGAATCAGAAGAAAATGGGGTAAGTGCCAAAATCATTGAAGACTCGGGATGCCATCGACTAGAAGAATACATGTTCTCTGGTGAAATATTCTCCCTCTCCCCTTTTATCTGGGCTTTCCCCTATCCCTATACCCGCCTATCCGCCCCTGTCCCCCCAGAATGTGATTTTGCTCTGTGGTCCTGTTGAAATAACAGGGCGGATTCACATACAGAGGAGAATTTGGGTTCATACACTTCCCAACTCCGAGCTCAGGTACACCGTTGTCTAGGACCGCAAAACAAAACTGCTCCTGAAGACTCGGTATGATATCTTATAAAGTGGGCATGAATTTATCTTTAGTGATTTTTGCTGCATGATATTACTTTCAAATCACGCCATTTGCACTGTATGGTAGTTAAGGTGCCATGATTGCTTTGAATGCTCAATGCTGACCTTCAGGAAAGGCGCAAATTCGATACCAAAAATCAGATTAAGCACTTCAGATTATACCCAGAGTTTTCGGAAATGTTTCTTTTTCGACAGGGGTGATCTTACGTTAAACGAAGAAAACAAGTGACAGAATGAGGGGTTATCAGAAGACATGCCTACTTCATGTGTAAAACAGACATGGGATGGAAACCCCATCCCCGCACTGCCCATTGATTAATATTCTTGCCTTTAACCGTGAACCTTGCCGACCTGCACAGGGGATGGTCAAGGACGCATGTATTACTCTTATTTATGCAGTTGTGAATGTTTATAGGACGGCCGGGCTGCGATTTTATTCCAGCCACTTGAGAACGAGTATACAAGTTCTCATGCCAATGTTCCTACAGAGAGCAGGTGTCACGTCACACTAGGAAACAGCTGCTTGCCATTAGCTTTCCTCAGGTCCCATGTGCCCAGCAGTTCACCAAGACGCATTTATCACAAAGCGCTGAGAAAATATTTCGCGTGTACTCCTTGACTCGAGTCCAAAAAATGCAACAGTGGCAACAATTCATTTTATTTTGTGAAAAATGTCCCACCAAATAGCTACAAATTGTGCAGTGCCAGAGTAAACAGAGAACTATTCACTCAAAATAGGACAAAATTGTACAATTTGAGGATAACACAGTTAGAATTCATTACAGAATTTCCGTAAAGCACTCTCAACTTTCCTCACAGGTGCAGTATTTTGGTGCAGTTGACTATTACCCACAGTATGCGTGCACAATAGGGTTGTCACCTATGCTTGAATGATCACTTAATTCCAGAAGGATAGGTGATGTATTGTCACCTGCAATGCACAGGTCAGGTTACTCCAAAGGAGGATGCTCCACTCTCGTGGCTGCACACTGGCCTCTGCCAGAGATGCCAACCCACTCCAGGGTGCCTCACAGCTACCTTCCCTGGAGGGCAAGCGAACCGAGAGATCACCAGGCCACACCAGAAGGATGCTCCAAAGTGATGCCCACACCCTCCACTAACCACCCCACACTAGCTTTACGCACTATACCCATACCAACTAAGCCACTGGAACACAGCAAATGAATGACCCTCTCAGTAGACAACAAAGAACAGTAGGCTAGACCTCTGAAATCACCTTGCCCATCACTGTTGCAGCCAATGCATCCTAGAACCAAGGGCACGCAAGGCTCACCTCCCGACACAATTGCCCCTATGTTCTTGACAAGGGACACCTAGAAACAGTCCCACATGCATACATAAACACAGCAGAAAAGCAATGTAGCATTTTCCCTCTTCACTAGAGCCCCTCTCCCAGAGGGGCGATTGACTCAGCGGTGCACAGTATAAATCCCAATCGATTTACACCGAAGGACTGCTCATCCATCCTCAGCATTCTGTGAGGAGAAACACGGATGCAGCAACCATTTGAAGAGGTTAGATTTACAAAATGAGCTTATCATTTCCCCTTGCTGGTAGTGGCACTAACAAAGGAGGCCTGATGGAGACAGTACAGAATAGGCCGTGGGCAGGGATAGAAGTGTACTGAAAAAAGTAGTGGAACTGTGGTCTCGGCAGAGGAGAGGATAGGCGGAAGCATAGTGCAACATGTGACAAGTGTTGCAGACGGGGAATTCCAATAGTCTAAGTGACTAGTAACTAAAGTAAGAAAAAATTACAGCCTAAACAAACACAATCCCTTGGCGACAACTTAAGAAGTAGTTTCTGTATAAGTAGCTATTGTATAATGACTGTTGCTGTCAGCATGAGTAGTTCCCAATGGCTGTGTGGCTGCTACACAGATTCAATATGGAAAAAATAAATAATTGGGAATGACTTACTCAAATGCGCCAACCTTTATAGTAAAATGTTCACAGGTGAGTCTGAGTCGTGGATTATATATTTTGAATCTTCTTTATTTTTCAACTTAAATTCTGTTCGTTAAACAGATTCTTAGGTTCAAATAAACAGATCAAGTTCAGTGTTAGTTTCACACCTTACAATAAATAAATTCTTTCTCTGAAGTTGCAGTATATTCCTGATCTCTTAGTTGTACTTAGATTCCAGTATATTGACCAGTGTTGAAATTTGGATTTCCTAATGGTTCCTAGCTCAGTTAGCTCAGTTCCGAGCTCAACACGTGTTTCCCCATTGTTGTTAACAATGGTTCTTCAGGAGATGGAACTTTTTCTAATAAACAAAAACAAAAAAGAGTAAACGAACTAAGTATGTTTACTTGTCTAATAGAGAAAGAAAATGACATACATTTAAAGAATAATAATGTTCATATTGTTCAAACTATTTCTGTATTGTTGTATTCTTTGACTCACCCAAATTTGTGATTTTGCTTATTATCCAATATGTAGCAATGGCTATATGTGGTATCCTGATGTCCTTAAAATATTTTTTCAAATCATGCCTTATATTCCAATTCTCATTAGTTGCTAAAGGGAGAGAAGAGATGCTTTTTTACATTTTTTTATAATAAATAATATTTTACTTTAAATACAAAATGGTATTTGTCAGGAGCATTGAGATAAGTTACTTGGAGAAAAGCTTGCTATTTATTTGGCTAATAAAACGAACATTCTTACCTCATAGGCTCCTATTACAAGTTTACACTTGCACAGGGACATGAATGGACATCCTCTCTATAGAATGGTGAATATGGTCATAAAAAGTAGAGGAATGGTAAACAGAAAAAAATAAAAGTAGTGGAACACTGCTCCCGACCGTTCCCGCTCACTTCGATCACTGGCCGTGGGATCAGCAAGCAGTCAACCGAGCCAAGCCATGGAACATGTGGTAGCTGCATTAAAGGTGCAACAGAAGGCACGCAGCACTGATCTGGATAGGGAGCAGGAGGAGGTTCTAGACTCCCGGAGAGAGCCAGGGCCATTGCTGATTACTCAGGGCAGGGCAAATCTAAATATCAGAAAATCCTTGTGCCTCAGTGATTACATCCCATCTATTATCTAAAAGGCTTGACTGGGGTAACGTTTTTCCTTGACTTCCCACCCGTATAGAGGGACTTTTTTGTGATCTGTCGATTGACCGAATATGTTTGAAAAGGTTTGCCATAAATAAGGACCAAACATATGGGTTGACTGTTCATGGAACAACCCAGTTGGATGATTTCATTTAAACAGCTATATTTTGGTGGCACTGTTTTAGCTGCCTTTATGGGCAACAGAATAAAACCTAATGTCACTGCTGCACGTAGTCCAACATATTGATATTGATATTTTATTTCTATCACGCTCCTACACAAGTATTTCATACGGACGTCAAAAGTCACACTGGAGGGTGGACCAGAAGGCAGGATTTTCTAAGCAATCTAAGTGAAAAATTATGCCTCCTTTCATCACACTATTATTTTCTGAACAAGGATATCATTTTAAGAAGATCTGTTAATAACAGGACACTGGTTTCTGGAAATGTCTTTTGATGAGTAACAAGCTGAAATGTTGCAGCGACCAACAAAGAAGCTGCACCTGGGATCCTGTGCCAAGCTTTGATGGGATCATGAGGCCGGTCTCCGGTATTAAGCACGTTATAAAAGAACAATGATACACTTACACATTGATTGGCCAAATATGTCCATTCATAGTCTAATGAAGACTGGGAACATGTGGATATTTTAGGATGATACCACGTTTATGGCTTACAGCCTCACTATATAATCCTTCTTTTTCTTCAGCCATTCAAGCCACTGCAGCTAAATGTTTTACACAGGATGCACATGACCCCACAGAGGGTTTCACGCTTCAATAAACAGGTGACCCCCGAGCTGCCCATGGTGTGCCGGTGAGCTGGCGTACTTTATACAAATGTTCAGGTTGTGCCATAGGGTGAGCTCCTTTTGGCACCAAGTGCAGAGTGCGCTGGTGAATGCGGGAGTGGGCAGATATAGGTGGACTCACATGGAATGCCTACTTGGTATTTATTCCCGGCAGGAGAAAACGCGACACATAGTCAGGCTTATGGACTTGGCCTGTATACTGGCTAAGCATAGAATTGCTATGTCCTTGAAGGTCGCCACAGGTCCTAGCTATGGCGTGTGGTGGAGAGAACTGAAGTGGTCCACAACGGAAGCAGTGGAATCGTATAGAGGGGTATGATTGAACCAACTACAAACTTGGAGGCGTGGAGGGCTCTTTTGCAGGAAATGTTCTGTCGGTCTGACGATAAACCCCCATGATGGCTGTAACCTACTCATGTACAGATTGAGGACGCTTTTACAAATGGCATTGAAACATTCTTGTACAACCTGCCATATCGCTAACTATGTACCCCCTCGACAAGTTACTCAAAAAAGAAAAGAAATGAATGCTGAGATTCCCTCCTCACATTGCTTTGATGATAGACAGAGATGGTATGATTGCTCCCCCCTCTGCATGTTGTCCCTAGTTTGTGGCGATTGAGGAGCCCAGGATGCTGCTGGTATCAGATACCCTGTATTTACCAGGCGTGGATATCTAAATGGGCACCCCTTGGCCTGCTCTTAGAATAACAATACAACACTGTAATTGTGAGAATGATGCCCAGTTCAGTTTGATTGTTTGTCTATGTTGAAGTTTAATCTGTACCTTGGTATCATAATATGCTTTATTTTTTCTGTAATGTGATAATGATTCAAAATGGCAATAAACAGATTTTAAAATAAATTCTTTGTTTTTATAATTTTGTTTTAAAAAAGGGGGGAAAACAAACGACGACAGTTAATCTGATGTTGAGATATTAATATTTCCCAATCCGTAGTTGTGGCACATCATGCAGCTACCCATTCTTGGAATCATTCACACAGGAGTCTAATAACTGAGAGATTGGGAGCCGGTGAAATTGCAGCAAGTGCAGTTGACACTGCTGCAGAAGTTGAGGCTTCATTCAGTGTGGGTGATGTCCCACTGGTGGATGTAGGTGCTGTAGGTGGTGCTGATTTCCATGCACGTAATGCACAAGCCCCATGCAATTTTATTTTGTGGTGCTTGTGCGATTTCCGATAGCATCATCCACATCATCCCAGTGAATTTGTACCAGATCATTTATCATGCTTGATGTTCACAGGCTTTGTGACGGAACATTAGAAGGGCCACGTCCTCTTTTTAGAATAGTGTTCTTTCACCTTGAAGTACCACCAACTTTTTGCGGTGGTCCAGTTGCTTTCTTCCTGGGTGGTGATGGATTGGGGACCCAGGTGACATCATCATCCCTGCTGCTGCTTGGTAATGGAATGTCCAACTGGGGAGGAAAATGTAAAACAACAAAAATGGCAACACTAAAAAGTGAATGCCACAAAAAATGAAAAAGTAAAATAAAAGTGAAACAAAAAATAGACAAACTGAACAATTCACAAGACAAGGGAATAGAGGATTAGGTGAAAAGTGGGTAAAACGGAAAAAGAATTAAAGGGTTAAAGTGCCAAAAGTTCTTGCAGTTACTTGGATAACCTTTCACTAACAAGCATCATAGTAATGATCAATATAAACGTATGTTTTTGTGGGTGGGGTGATTATTCACAGCTAAACACTGCCACACGCCCTGATTGGACACTTTTGCACACACAGATGTCCTTATACAGTGTGGGCATAGCTGAGGCAGTACATCGCAATGTGTGATTAGACGTTCGTTGACACAGATAGGAGTCACGTGTAGGCGCCAAGCCACAGCACGACATATGATTGGCTGGCGCATAAGGCATGCAGATGCATAGCGGCGTTGAAGGAGCTCGATGTCCTATTGGGTAATTTTGCATGCACTTATTTCAACAACAGCATGGGCGTAGCCGCATCAATACATTGCAACATGTGATTAGACTGTTCGTTGATGCAGATAAAAGTCACGTTTATGCGCTGAGCTGCAGCGCATGATATGATTGGCTAGCGTATAAGGCACAAAGATGCGTTGCCATGTTGAAGGAGCTTGACATCCTATTGTGTCGTTTTGCACATGCAGATTTCCTCAAACGGCTTGGGCGTAGTGACATCAATGCACTACAGTGTGTCACTGGCTCGTTTGTTGATGCAGCTAGAAAGGTACCACAGTGATCTGTAATGTCATTATTGTGGTCATAGGCTGCGCAACATGGGGCATGAAATTAAGGTGGCTTTAGCTTAATTTCAGGGGTTTCGTTGGATTAAGTTCTCACCTTAACGTCCCTGAAACTAAAGTTTTTTACATGAATATATATATATTAACAGAAAAAACATAGTTAAATGGACGTTATAGTTAAGTTGCCTGATAAAAACCTATGAAATTCACTGAAAAAACTTTGTTTAAGGGATGTTATGATTAAGTTGCAGTAATAAAAGCCTATGAATTTCAGTGAAATAACTTTGTTAAAGGACATTATAGTTACAAGTAAAACCAAAAAGAACCCAGAAATTCGGCAGATATGGTAATCTAAGTAACCATAACTCGTGCCACCACCGTGCACTGCTAAAACCAACACCCAGGACATCAATGGAAAAAGCGCAATCATGCACAAATCAATCAACAGGAACAGGAAGATGATATAGAGAAAATGCTTACCGGTAGCACCCAGAGAGAATCATGGGTGTGGCAGTTTTCTACCACCGCTGGGGATGTACCGAAGGCTAAGGCTACAAAAGTTAAATGCACTGAGTACAATTGTACTCAGTCTCGGACAACCTGGGCAGTACTCCTATGGGACCAACTCTATGCAACGCCACATCAAATCCAACCACCAGGATACTTTAGAAAGGCTGTGCCACCACACAGGCCACGCCTGTGGGGCAGAAGATTCGACCAGCTACCTTGCAAGCCATAAAAGAGGCTGTGCATCTATATCTTTCCAAGACAACATTACTCTGTAAATACTGTAAAACACCACTCTGTAGGGGGAGCAGTTCCAAAGTGCTTTTGAGACTGTAATCAAGGAGCATGAGAAACACTGGCCAATACTTTACATTTAAGGTACCCCCAACATATTGCCCTATGCACCTGCCCTTCATTATCTGTGGTTGGTGCCACTTTCCTCACTTGCCTCCACCTTACTTCCTGGCATCGCCTACTAAAAAACAAAATAAACACGCACAGAAATACAAAATCAAAAAACACCAAAAAAAGGTTCCATTAGGAACCACCTTTCACAGTTAAAAAATAGAACTAAATAAAATAATCGTATAGACTTCATCTACTTTACATTTCTCAGTAAAGTAGTTAGACTAAATAAGATTCTCTAACATTTCCATTAGCGTTTTGTATCATACTAATGGGAATAATGGACAATTGTATAGTAGACAAAAATGGCAAACAACACAAACTATTTTCTGTCCCAAACACTTTTCTCTAGCATACAATCAGGACCATAATCCATGTACCTTTATAATTATCCACGTTATCCACAGACCCCTTTCCAGGCCATACAGCATTAAAAGATTAAAATGGTATGTGCACACCATCGCACAGGACAGCCCTTTTAACCTTTTTACTTTTATACTTGTAACACTTCCTCATTGCCTACTTTTAAACAGTGATACATTCATCCACCAATCACTTCCAAAAATGATACATATAACCCTAACAACATATTAAACTTCCACACACCATCTGCCACTCAACAAATGCACACATGCACTGTGCAGTGAGGGAAGTGCATAAATAGAAAGGGCAGTACGGATGAGCAAAGGCTCATGGGAGCCCAGGAGGGAAGTGCGAAGGGATGCCTAGTTGAGAGGCCACTGGCTAACTGCTGGGGCAGAGCAGTCCCAAGGTGGGGTGCACCGTAACAATAATGTCCCTTTAACAATGTTTCTTTTTGTCAATTTAATAGGTTTTTATAAGTGAAAATGTTTCAAGATATTACATCACTGTATATAAGTTATTGCTAATTCTTACTTTAATATATATGAAACAACTATAAGCCTCCTTTAACAAACATATTGTTTGCAAATCACACTTATTTCAATTGTTATCTGCAGCGCATGCTACGGATGCAAATCATGATTGAATTTCCAACACCATAAGGCTCAACCATGACCCCAGCTCCACCAAACCACCCCTATTATTCACTGCACCTACCCTGCATCCTAGTTTGGTATCCACACTACCCTAATAATGCCACCAATGGCCAGGGCTTATGGCTTGCAGCCATGACCGGTCTCCAAATCCATGGGGCATATGGTCTTCAACCATACCGCATTCCCCAATAAGCAAATCAGAATACATATTTGCATTTACCAAGGCCTTGGCCCACTACCCAGACACAAAATGTATAGCTCTAGTTTTTCCACTTACATTCTGACACTTTGATAAAATAAAACACAAGACAGATTTCCAAAACCTTGTTTAGGTCCTTGCTGATACTTGTCATGCAAGTTTGTTGTAGTAATTGGCACATTTCTGGGGATTTTTGGTTATAAAACGGGAGTAAGTCAGCCCACTTAATTCCTCACACTCCATACATAACACTTCAAATTCATTGAATCCAAGATTTTCAGCCAATCCACAGTGCTCAGAATCGACATTCAGCCAATGGATCCAAGAGTTCCCCAAAATCCAAAACACTCTGCCTCCTCACACATATATCCATAGCCATCTTCAGTGCTCTCACCAAGCAAAACTCCTGCCACCCTCTTGTCCTGTACACTACACCCAGGAAACCTGGTTGGCTGATCCCCTGATATCCGCGGACACCACAACTGTCTGCAGTCTCCTCAGTCCCCTTTCCATTCCAGGCATCCTCAAAAGACACGTGGCACGTGCCATCCACCGACTACCATGTTGTCGGTGGACAGAACGTCCAATTGAAGGGGTTGGGGAGGTTTACACTCAATTAGCGCAGGGCAGCCCTTTTACCTTTTGTACTTTTATGTTTGTAACACTCCCTCATTGCCTGCTTTCAAACAGTCACACATCCATCCACCAATCACATCCAAAATCTCTACATGTAACCCTGTCAGCTGAGTTCAACATTGCAGATGTACACTTGAACTCTGAGAATACATATCGCCTGTTAATCACAGCCATCTGCAACACAAACTACTGTAAAACTCTCCAAAATGTCTATTTTCAGATTCAACAACATTTGCATCTAACAAGACATAGCACAGGTATGCTCTTCAACTCTTTTACAAATATATATATATATATATATATATATATATATATATATATATATATATATATATATATATGTATATATATATGGGTTGCTGCTACTTACGCTGTAATACGCTTCTCAAAAAGCATATTATCTATTTTAACCACTCTAGCAATTGCCATGCATTGCAGCATTTAGCACCTCCTCACATGAAGTAGCAAATACTTAAATACTGTGCATTTAGAGAAATATTTCTTTTTAGGAGCACTTTCATGAACGTTAAAAAATGTATAAGTACATTTATAGCAGCCCTGTGTGCACCTTCTTTCTAAAACAAAAAAAAAGCAGATGCAAGATAGTTAGAATATGCCAACGGGTATTTAAAAAATACCCATCATGGCAAAACACTTGAAATGCGCCATCACAATTCTCATTACTACAAAACCTTTTCTAAAGCCTAATGTAGGTAGAATACGCCAATAGGTGTCTAACTACTTTAAGCATTCCCTTAACAACAACACACTTCAAACAAACATACTATAACACTTACACTGACATAATTGTAGGCACTTTTTTAAAATCCTCTATGAATATTTTCTCCAATGATTATTCAGGTCAATAAAACAACAGTGTAGCACAGACCTATGTTGTACGAAACATAGTACATAGAATGTACTGTTTATGAGGGTTAAAAAAGTAAATGTATATGTAAATCCGGTTTTACAAATTATACAGTTTTTTTCATAGAAAACGAACCAGAGATTCCAGCTTCACTATTGTATACAACTAAGTAACCGTCCCAAACATAAACAAAACATATTCCATTAGCACTATTCTCAATTGTACTACAACCATAATTATCACATACTTTCTACTCCCTCTACAGTACCTATAATTACTATACACATATTACTATAATGGCTTTGGCCAGTGGCCAGTTCTTGGGGGCAGGGCCTGCAGCCATGCCGTCAAGAATCTTGCCACTCTCCACAACCACCACAATGTAATTAAACCATATAACAAGTACATAACAAAACTTGCCCTTAACCCCATGTCATTGAAATGATGTCCATGGCCACCAGAATTGATCACCGATAGCACAGCACCTGCACACCCTTTTTCCACATATAAAAACAGCCCCATATCATCTTCATTCCATTCCCCCACCCTTTCCAGGCTTTTTCTCGG
The DNA here is from genome assembly GCF_040938575.1 of Ambystoma mexicanum. NCBI lineage: Eukaryota > Metazoa > Chordata > Amphibia > Caudata > Ambystomatidae > Ambystoma > Ambystoma mexicanum. Next base: position 724,978,071 of record NC_090937.1, on the reverse strand, counting down.
CCACCAAATAACCCAAAAGGCAGATGTCCGTGAATCCAACATGGCAGGCGTTTCAAAAAGTTTTCACCATCCAATCAGCTGGCGCGTCCAATGTCCGCGGACATCACGTAGCCCCCTGATTGGCAATTTTAGGGGGATATGTACATTGTGTGCAAAGTTTGGTGTGGATTCGTCCAGGGGGGGTGGAAAGTTAGAAGCAGCCTAAAAAGTGCTCTTCCTATGGGTTGAGTAACTTAACCATAACCACACACCCTCTGCCATGTAATATGTATATGGGCGAGGGTTCGTGCAGGGGGGCAAAGTTATAGGGGGTTCCCACATTTTTTTTTCTCCATAGACTGAATGGGCAAAATCTTTGTGCACGGTTACAGCCCGAACGGTTGGACGGATTTGCACCAAATTTGTGGCAGGAGTGGGGGCTTGGGTCAGAAAGCATGCTTTTGTGTGTTTGGTGGGAATCCAATCAGTACTTTTGTTGCAAACAACTGAAATGTACATCCCAAAACAAAAATTGTGTGATATCTGGGTCTGCTCTGGGGACCCATTTCCCCGTTCGCTGCGCGGACAGAAGTGTCAATGGTTTGCTGAACGGCCTGCTGTTGGAGAACTTTGGACGCGGCCGGTAGTTGGCTGGAGGGAAGTGTGCTGTGCGTCATGATTTTTTGGCTAATGCCGCCATGGTGTATCGGAGGACAGTGCGCCGGCAGAAGGTCTGGAAAATATACCGTACGCCATGTGTTGCTGGCAAGAAGGGTGGGAAAGGGTGGGGAGTGAGAAGTGGTTCATGTGACAGGTGGAAGAAGACGGAGGTATGCCTGCAGTATTCATGCATGTTGCGCCACTTCGCGGCTACCTAGATAGATGAATACTTTGTGTGGTGATTGGAGGCAGCTGTTGTAACGGCCCGATAGCTTGTGGCGCAACCTGTTTGCAGCTACCTCTTTCCGTGGTGAGGGGTGGCAGGTGACTTTCAGAAGGGGAGGGAATTGCACATGACATAAGTTGTGTGGGAGCGCAGGTGGCTGTGCTCTGCTGATGGATTGCGTTAGTTGGGCACATGGTGGCTTTCATGGGTGCATGAGGTAGAAGTGGGTCTGTTGAAGGGTTAGACTACTGGGTGCATGGCTGAAGGCCGTTGGCGGAAGGGTATGCACTTAAGAGGCTAGGGCTTCAGCACAACCACTGCAGCAATGCATGTCTGACTCTGCATCTGGTGTAGGGTGGTGCTTGCATAGTGTGGTGTGTGCAGATTGGTTGGAGTAGGGCCAATGTTGCGAACAGTATGTGGATAGGTTGTCAGTGACACAGTACTTTGTGAATGGAAGTGGGTACGCCCATAGTATGAGAATGAAAGTGCACAGGGGTGCAGGAGACAGTGTTTTCTTTCTAAATTATGGTAACTGTTTCAATGTATTGCTGCATAGCTCCGTGGTGATGCGCAGGTTGGTTAGGAATGCTGGTGGCAGTGGTGTGTATGTGGATTGTCGTAGTTGGTGACATGGTGACATGCATGGTGGCATTACATTGAGGTGGGTGTGTTCAAGATCTAGTCTATTGGGTGAATGGCCGAAGGCCGTTGGCCACAGGCCATGCACTCAAGAGCCTAGGGCTTGAGCACACCCACGGCAGTAATGCATTTTTGACTCTGCATCAGTTAGAGGGTGGTGACTTGTACAGAATGGTGTTGGAACACATTTTAGATGCAATAGAGAAGCAGAAGTGAACTGACATGCGTGTATGTTTGGTTTCGCAGGTGAGGTCACTGTTAGAACATGGTAAAGTTGTTCATGTGTGGTTGGAGATGGTGCAGGGAAAAGTCACGCAGTGTGGGCACTGGGTGCAGTGTTTTCGTACTGTCAATATGGAAAAGGATATGGTTGAAGTGCAGCTTATATGTGCTTGGATAGTGTGCTGTGTGCAGATTGCTTGGAGTAGGGGCAATGTTGTGAACATTTTGTGGTTATGTTGGCAGTGACACAATACTTTCTGAGTGGAAGTGGGTAAGACCATAGAATGTGAATGATTGTGGTGATAGTTGCAACATACTACAGTATTTGTTATACGGCAGGGGATGGTGCACTGAGAAGTTGTGCAGTGTGTCCACAGGGTGCAATGTTTATATAATGTGAGTATGGAAGAGGGTATGGTTGAAGTGCAGTTTATATGTGCTTGGTTACTCTGCTGTGTGCAGATTTAGTGAAGTAGGTCCAATGTTGTGAAGTTGTTGTGGTTAGGTTGCCAGTGACATAATACTTTGTGAATGGCAGTGGGAAGGAGTGCTGCAGGCTGTGGTATGTTTGTGGATTCTGCTAATTCTGTCACACTTTTATGAATGTGTGTTTTATAGTGTGGGGGAGTTGGGTAGAAGTGCAGCTGCATATATTACGTGTGTGCATAATGTTAGCTGCCCACATGGTCACATGGATGGATCCATAGTGTTGTGGTGGGTGTGGGCAAGGGCTGCACTGTTGTGTGCATGGCCAAAGGTGTGGTGGGTGCGCCTCAGGATCTTTGTGGATGTTGCAATCATGCATTCTTTAGCAGAAGTTTCTGGTGGAGGGGCTTTGGAATCAAATGGAACGTGCACTGAGAGTGTTTGATGGTAAATATGGAGTGGTGTACAGAAATGATAGTGTGCAATGCAGAGGTTTTGTATGTGATTGCTGCATGCGTGTTTGATAATTTGAAAGCACCCAATGATGGAGTGCTGCAAAAATACCAGTGCAAAGGGAAGACGTATTGTGTCTGCTTTACTGGGCCGTGGCCCTCACTGTAGATGGGAAAGCGCACGTGCCACATTCTGCCATTATGAGCATGGTGGGCATGGAAATGTAATTGTGGAAAATATGCAATTAGGAGTTTGGGTGTGGTTGATCATGATGGAGAGACGCACAGTGCTTATCGTCGGTAATACCTTTGTGCGCCATCTGCACAGGTGTTGTCTGCAAAGAGGCGTTGCTGGTAATTTTGGGTTGGAAGGAGTGGACGCTTTCTGGGGCTGTCAGGGTGACTGCAGTTTCAGTGGGATGGTTCACCTTTGCAGACATGTGGCCTCCGTCATGAACGTAGACTTTGTCGTGGTGCACTATGGAAGTCTATATTTGGGTTACATGTCATGTGGGCGTTTATTCCGTCACCTGAAGAGGTTGCCGAACGCAGTCATGTGGATTTTTCCTACTCTCAAGGTCGTTTTCTCATGCATAACACCATGAGGTGTATGGGCCCATGCCAGTGTAATTTGTCCTGAGCCAGAGGTCGGAAGGTGTGTTATAAACAGAAGCATGTGTGAATTTATGCAGGCTGCTGGCATGTTCTCCACCCACTATGAGATTATGAGGTCGCAAAATATGCAGTGGTTCCGTAGAAATGGCATTTATTTGCGCGCCATTAGCAATGCCGTTTTCTTTTACACTGTGCAAGAAGCATTGACCACAATGTGGTAAAAATGTGAGGAGAGGCAAATAGATACGCATATAAAGAGAAAAAACAAAAAAAGTTGCACACACGCACGTAAAAAAAACACCTTTATACATCTACGATGGAAGACCCAATCCCCTACACAGCTTGCTATTGCTCCCAAGGTGGTTTTCTCGTGTGTACCACCAAGATTACTATGCACCTATTCCAATGATTGCTGTCGCCAGCTAGAGGTCGCAAGGGGTCTCATCAACAGAACCATGTATACTTTTTTTTTGTCCGTTTGTGGAATGTTCTTCTGCAACTATGACCCCATTAGTTGTGGAAATGCGGAGTTGTTCCAAGCAAATGGCATTTTTTTGTCATCCATTGGTAATGCAGTTTTCTTTGCGCGTCTATAGGATGCGCTGAAGAGTTTACTGTAATAATGTGAGCACAAAAAAACACTATTTTTTTGTATAGGGTATAAGATATTGTATAGGGTGTCTCCCCCACCCTATACAATATCTTTACAAAACCTCTCTTTGACAAACTGGACCATCTGGGTGTCACCTACACCAATTACGCGGATGACACCCAGATACTCCTCACCATCTCTGGCAATTACAATGTCGACGTCACCAGGGTTAACAAAATCTTCTCCATCATTCAGGCATGGATGGCCACACATGGCCTCTGCTTGAATGATGAGAAGACGGAACTCCTCCTAGTCGGATATCCCAACAACCTACAGAAACTCAGCCCTGACTACACCAACATCATCATCGATGGTAACACTATCCCCATAGTTAAACATGTGAAAACCCTAGGATTCTATCTTGACGCCAATAACAACCTTGCTAAACAAGTCAACATGACCGCCTCAACGACCGCCTACACTGGGAAACTAATTAGAGCCTGCACACCTTTTTTATCTACCTACAGCTGCCTCACACTGGCTAGGGCTCTCATACAATCTAAGCTTGACTATTGCAACAGCCTTTACCTAGGTGCCAACCAAGGTATAGTCAATAAACTTCAGGTTCTCCAAAATAATGCGCTGCGAGCAACACTAAACATTCCTAGGAGAGAGCACATCTCCCCCATCAGAATCGCCGGCAAATGGCTCTCCATTCAACAAATAATTGAATTAAAAACTCTGTGCCTCACTTTCAAAGCCCTCAACCACCTAGCCCCCCATCTCACTAATAAACTTACTTTTAAGCCAAATACCAGAATCACAAGATCTTCCAACACCCTTTGCCTCACGGTGCCCAGATTCTCCATTAAAAGAGCCGGCGGCTCAAGCTTCATGCTCCTCGCCCCTCAACTCTGGAATACCCTTCCGTTGAATATCAAATCATCCAAATCTTTCCAACAGTTCACGAAACTAGTCATTAGCTGGCTATTGGATAAAACCAACCCCAAATGGGACTAAGACTAGGACTACTGTATATACTGTACATACCATCATAATGCTTAATGGTACGATCTTACTACCTCTGACTGTATATATTGTATATTAACTGTAAAATGTATGACTGCAAATTCTATATATATTGTATATGTGTAACTGTCCTTAAGCACCCATTTACTCCCGGGTCTGGAGCGCTATATAAATAAATGAACAAATAAACAAACAAACAAATTCAAATAAAAACCGAAAAAACATGTTTCTCTAGAAGCATCTACAAAAAAAGCTCTTTTTTTATTTTTTATTAGCGTTAGCTTCAAAAGAAGCTTTTTACCATTTACAGTTCAAATTCAGCATGAAAAAAAGAAAAATGAGAGAAAAAAAGAAAATATGTAAACAAAAAATTCCATAACTCTGAAAACATTCCATAGCTCTGAAAACATATAATACAATTATTTCAGTCAATTGCTGTGAAAAGGAAAAAGGAAAAGGGGAGAAAAATAAAAGGAAGGAGAAAAAAGCGCGTAAAAAGGAGAAGAGGGAAGGACCAGTTACGCCACAGTTAGCAGCTTCTTTCAGTCTGGTTATGCAGAAATAAACTTTCTTTCTCACTTTTCTCCATCAAGTTTTTTAAAAATGATTGATACCATCTCTAGCAGGGCAAAAGTTATAGATAACCTTGAGCCCTGTAGCAGCTGTAACCAAACGTCTTTCTTTGTTGAAGTTCGATTATTTACAAAGAATCTCCCCAGTAGATTGCGACGAATGTCCATGATGCCCTGACAACTCATGATGAGATGGCGAAGTGTTTCCATTGGATGACCACAGAGTCGACATTTATAGTCTCTCGTACTTTTCTGTTTTCTTGCTTCAAGAATTTCTTTGGTCGGAAAGATGTTGAAGCGAAGTCTGAGAAATTGTCATGATGCCTACCTCCAAGGAGCCAGGTCCGACCCAGCAACCCCAGAGGCAGGCATCATTTCCCCCAGGGGAGTGCCAGCGGGCCCAAGCTGGGGCCCTTTGGACGCAGTCCTGGCGCCTTAGGCACCAGGCTCATGTTGGACCTCTGTCCTGGCGCCTTAGGTGCCAGGCTCATAAAGCTAGACATGTGTTCAAGTGTTTTAATGTGCACTTACCTGATGCAGACCATGCTGCCACATCCAGGCCCTCTTGAGGCCTGAATAGGAACTATTTTACCTGTGGGACTACTTTCCACCCGGGTGTGGTCGGGGAAGGATACATACCTGATCGGAGGAAGGATACACACTTGGAACTTCTTCCAAAGCTATTTAAACCACACCCGATCAGCAACTCACGCTTCGCGTTGTTCTGCTCCTCGCAGCTGAACGCTCACCGTGTCAGCTCCTGCATCTGGACTTCAGCCACGCCTGTCAGCATCCTGGGTCACCTGCAAAGGGAGACAAGAGACCTACCAGCTAATCTGAACCACGGAGACATCACCGACGATCCTGAAAGGGAAGACATCATTTTTAAAAGCATTTCGTTACGATCGCTGCAGCGCTGCATTTCACTCACCTTTCCTGGGTTCCTCCATCTTCAGCAACGATCATCCGGATACACAGCCACTTCCCAGAGCCTAGAGAAAAAGACAAGAATAAGAGGTGAGAGAAGGAAGGGAATAGGAAAAGCTCAGTTTCCTTCTAAGACTTACCTGTTGGGTCATTCCCATTTCATTTCGGGTCTTGCTGCTTCCAAGCATTTTCCGGACCCCGGCCCCTATGGGGAAAAAAGACAAAGGCCCTCATTACGACCCTGGCGGAATTCGCGGTGCTAAATGCACCGCGGAGCACGGCGGAAAGCCGCCGATAGCGCCATGGGGGTTGGCGGATTTACCACCCCATGCCGACCTTGGCGGAGCGGTAAATCCCCAATCCCCATTTTGCCCTTCCCCATTCCCATTCTTGCCCCATAGGGTATAATGGGAGTGGGGAAGGCGTTAATTACGCCACCGTAAAGTACGGTGGCGTAATTAACAACGAGGTCCCTTAGCGCCATGGATTTCTCCGCCCGGTAAAACCAGGCGGAGAAAGGCTCCATGGCGCTACGGGAACTCGTAGTAGGGCGGACGGGTCCGCCGCGAATAACGCTGGCGGAAACCCACTCCGCCAGGGTCCTAATGAGGGCCAAAGACATTAGATGAGCGAATGCAAAAACATTACCTGAGCGCTCATCTAGGACTTACCAGATCTTTACTGGAACTGCACGTTTCACTTCGGGTCGGCGCCATATCTCCGGCATTCCGAACCCCGGCCCCTATGGGGAAAAGACATCAACATTAGCGCTTTGTTGCAAGAAGTCTCCAAAGGAATCTTCATTCATCACCTGAAAAAAGACAATGAACATTATTATTTAAAGCTTGAACTTTTGAACTTGCAACAGAACTTTTACAGCGCCTTACCAGTATAATCAAGCTTACCTGAACTCCCATCCAACCTCAATCCAGTGAAGTAACTGGGTTCAACGCGCCCCTGCTTCAGAAGCAGGATGGAGAGCTCGTCCTTTCAGACCCTAAGGTGAGACTTCACGGGGAATCGTGGAAGGGTATCGTGGAGGGTTGGAAGAGAGTGGGAGGCTTGAGCATAACTCAGTCATTAGGTAATACTCCCTTTTCACGCACAGGGGTATATTCCTACGAGCCGGAGAGGCCAGAGTAGAGGGCCCTTCATGTCCATCTTCAGAGTCCTGCGCTTCACCATTGAAGAAGCATCAGCACTCGAAGCCAGACCTGCGCCTCCGTGGGAACCAGGTAAGCATTACAGAACGCGAAGCCTACCCACAATTTCCCACCCGGGTGCTATGGAGACTTCCGAGACTGACCAGCTGGCCCAGCTTTTGGGGGAATTACGGGCAGAGGTGCACTCAGCCCGCCAGGAGACTAACGCTCTCAAAAGAGAACTGATCTTATCTAAGGAAAGAACTGATGACCTAGCCAAAAGGTTAATACAGGCCCAGGCAGGGCACACTCCTTTACCTAATTCTGGAGACATTTCCACATCAATGGGTTTGAGTAACCCGGTACAAATTAATCTACCTGGACACATGCCTTTGGCCCCGCCTGAACGTTTTGCGGGGGATCCCAAGAAATATGCCGTCTTTATGAACCAATGTCGTTTACACTTTCTATGCAGACCCGGAGCCTTCCCTAACGACCAGACCAAGGTAGTCTTTATACTATCTTACCTCAGTGGCAGTGCTGCCGGTTGGTCTATTTTATTGGTAAATCAGGATGATCCCATTCTCCAGAATTTTCAGGGCTTCCAGGCCAGCATGGAAAGATTGTTCGCTCGACACTCTCAAGGACAGGCCCTTGATAACGAACTGCTATCCTTACGACAAGGTAATAAGGATCTTCTGTCCTACATAGCCACCTTTAACAGACTGGTTGTGGAAACTGGATGTCCAGAAAGCAAAAGGATCACATTGTTTCATCGAGGCCTGCACGGAGAGCTTAAGGATGTTCTAGCTCAGATAGTAAACCCACCCCAGGTCTGCGCAGACTACATTGACTTGGTGGTTCAACTTGATCACAGACTTCAAAATAGAAAAGCAGATCGGTTCAAGTATGAAAACCAAGCACCGATCAAAACCCACGCTACCTCCAAGAGTACCGACGTATCTGAACCTATGCAAATCGGTGGTGTTAAAGGACCATTAACGCAGAAAGAACGAGAGAGAAGGCGGCAAATGCAACTTTGTCTGTATTGCGGGACTTCCGGTCACTTTCTTCGAAATTGTCCAGTTAAACCACTGAAGAAGGTGGTTGGAGCTACTGATAATGAATTAGCGACACCTGATTCGGGAAACGACCTAGCCTGGCAAGCGTAGGGGTCCGCTTGCCGAGCTTGAAAACTAACTCTTTGACCTCGCATTTCGTCATGGCAATGGTGCTCGTGGACCCAAAACAGCCTCAGCAGTTGCATGCTATAAAAGCATACATCGACAGTGGAGCTATTGGAAATTACATAGACCGTGAATTGGCTTCCAGGATTAAGCTTCCTCTCCGCCCGAAAGTAACCCAAGATGTCATTACTACAGTAGATGGAACCGAAATAACCTCAGGGCCTGTAACGCATTCCACTGTTGAAGTGACACTGGTGGGTCAGGATGGACATCGGGAAGCAATCGTGTTTGATGTGATCAAGGCCCCACAATTTCAAGTAATTCTTGGAATTCCTTGGTTAGAAACACATAATCCCAGAATTGACTGGCGAGCAAAGAAGATAAGTTTTCCTGATTGTGAACCAACTTGTTATCCAAGAAATCCAGCTATGGGTCTAGCCACAGCAACTTCCACCCCTGTACAGCTACCGTCTGAATACCAAGAATTCCAAGACGTTTTTCAGAAAGAACAGGCTAACACGTTACCTCCCCATCGGTCTTATGATTGCCAGATTGATCTGGTACCCAATGCTCAACTACCTTGTAGTAGGATTTATGCTCTTACGGAACCTGAGAACCTGCAGTTGCGTCAGTATTTAGATCAGTACCTAGCCAATGGTTTTATTCGCCCGTCCAAGTCTCCTGTCTCTTCAGCTCTGTTCTTCGTGCCAAAAAAAGAAGGCGACCTTAGAACGTGTATAGACTATCGTGCGCTAAATCAAATAACGATTAAGAATCGTTATCCTCTGCCCTTGATCCCTGAGCTTATCGACCAGGTGAAAGACGCTTGTGTGTACACCAAGTTAGATCTCCGAGGAGCTTATCACCTGGTGCGCATAAAAGAAGGCGACGAATGGAAGACTGCATTCCGCACCAAATTTGGGCTCTTCGAATATCAGGTGATGCCCTTCGGTTTGTGCAATGCACCTGCCGCCTTTCAGTACTTTATGAATGATGTTCTTCGGGAACTTATCGATGTCTGTGTCATTGTTTACATTGACGACATCCTGGTGTACTCTTCTTCAGAATCTGATCACAGAAAACATGTTAGGGCAGTTCTTGAGAAACTGCGCCAGCACAGACTATTTGCAAAACTCGAAAAATGCGTTTTTCATACCACAGAAGTTGAGTTTCTCGGATTCATCCTGACACCTCAAGGAGTCTGAATGGACTCGCGAAAGGTGGACGCCATCCTCAAATGGCCGTCTCCAAGCTCGGTGAAGGGAGTTCAGAGCATGCTCGGCTTTGCCAATTTCTATCGAAGATTCATCCCGGAATTTTCCCGAACAGTCCAACCCATCACCGCTCTCCTAAAGAAAAACAAACGCTTCGAATGGACTCTTGAGGCCGAACAAGCCTTCCAGGACCTGAAAACCAAATTCACCTCTGCACCTGTATTGAAGCACCCGCACCCAGATCTCCCGTACATAGTGGAAACCGATGCTTCCAGTTCGGCCATGGGAGCTGTCCTGTCGCAAAGAGACCCAAAAACTAACCAACTACACCCAGTGGCCTTTTGTTCCAGAAAATTTTCTCCTCCTGAAATCAACTACGCAATTACCGATAAAGAGTTACTGGCCATCAAATCTGCTTTCAAGGCTTGGCGTCACTACCTCCTCGGGGCAAGACACACCATCACCGTAATTACGGACCACAGAAACTTACAGTATTTAAAGACGGCCAAAGCTCAATCTTCACGACAACTCCGATGGGCTTTATTCTTTGCGGAATTTGATTTTGTAATTACCTATCGCCCTGGCTGCAAGAATGGAAAAGCAGACGCCTTATCCCGGATTGGCATGGAAGAACCTAATTCGAGCTTAGAACCTGTGCCCATCATACCTGAGCAAAGAATCTTAGGCTTAACTTCATTGCAATATATTGAGGATATCCAAACGCAAGTAAAACAACTTCTAGACTCTTCAACCTTATTGGAATGGAGTCAAAAGGGCCCTCATTACACCGTTAAGGATGACTTACCCTACTTCCAGGAGCGGTTGTTTCTGCCAAGTAAAGAATTGCAAGAACTTGTTATTGCCCATCATCATGAATCTTTAATGGAAGGACACCCTGGTATCGCTAAAACGGAGGAAAAAATCAAACGCCACTTCTGGTGGCCTTCTTGGAGAAAAGACATAAAGTCTTTTGTACTGTCTTGTGGAATTTGCGCCCAAAACAAGGCTCAAAAGAAAAGGCCAGCCGGCCTACTTCAACCCTTGGATATTCCACCGGCACCATGGCACACCCTGTCAATGGACTTTATAACAGATCTGCCTCCTTGTGCTGGTTACAACACAATCCTTGTAATTGTGGACCTATTCTCCAAAATGGCCCACTTTATCCCTTTAAAGGGTTTGCCTTCAGCTTCCACCTTGGCCAAGGAATTCCTGGAGAATATAGTTTGCATACATGGTTTCCCTTCCATTTTAGTCTCGGATCGTGGAAGTCAATTTATCTCACATTTTTGGAAGAAGTGTTGCCAACTAGCACAAATAGATGTGCGGTTATCCACCAGCCACCACCCCCAGACCGACGGACAAACCGAGAGAACCAATCAGACTCTCGAGCAATATCTTCGGTGCATGTTACACCAATCCGAGTTAAATTGGAAAGACATCCTTTGGATCGCAGAATATGCATACAACAATTCAGTGCATTCTGGAACCGGACAAACCCCCTTTTATACTTTGTATGGTCACCATCCTCGGACCTCTGACCTAGATCCACCTCTGACCCTGGAAATGCCCGCAGTAAATCATCTGCATTCCACAATAATCCAAGCCTTCAAAGAAGCTGCAACTCATTTACAGCAAGCCAAGAAAAAGTATAAAGAAAACGCTGATTTGCACCGAAGTAAAACTCCTCCATACCAAGTAGGAGACCGGGTATGGCTAGCAACTAAACATTTACCCCTCAAGGGCCCGCGAACCTTCAATCCCAGATTCATAGGACCTTATATCATCAAAGCTATAATCAACCCAGTGGCCTTTAAACTGGATCTACCGTCCAACATGCGTATTCATCCAGTTTTTCATGCATCACTTTTGAAGCCAGTACAACCAGGAACCCGATTGTCCAAGCCTCCAGATCCAGTTCAAATTGAAGGGGAATTAGAATTCGAAGTTAAAGACATTTTAGACTCCAAGGTGGTAAAGTCGAAACTCTTCTATCTTGTTGACTGGAAGGGATATGGACCTCAGGAGAGATCGTGGGAGCCTAGTAACCATGTCCACGCACCTCGATTAGTACAAAGGTTTCACCGGAGATTACCGAACAAGCCCAAACCCCCGGAGGGAAGAACCTTGGGAGGGGCCTTGAGGGGGGGTACTGTCATGATGCCTACCTCCAAGGAGCCAGGTCCGACCCAGCAACCCCAGAGGCAGGCATCATTTCCCCCAGGGGAGTGCCAGCGGGCCCAAGCTGGGGCCCTTTGGACGCAGTCCTGGCGCCTTAGGCGCCAGGCTCATGTTGGACCTCTGTCCTGGCGCCTTAGGCGCCAGGCTCATAAAGCTAGACATGTGTTCAAGTGTTTTAATGTGCACTTACCTGATGCAGACCATGCTGCCACATCCAGGCCCTCTTGAGGCCTGAATAGGAACTATTTTACCTGTGGGACTACTTTCCACCCGGGTGTGGTCGGGGAAGGATACATACCTGATCGGAGGAAGGATACACACTTGGAACTTCTTCCAAAGCTATTTAAACCACACCCGATCAGCAACTCACGCTTCGCGTTGTTCTGCTCCTCGCAGCTGAACGCTCACCGTGTCAGCTCCTGCATCTGGACTTCAGCCACGCCTGTCAGCATCCTGGGTCACCTGCAAAGGGAGACAAGAGACCTACCAGCTAATCTGAACCACGGAGACATCACCGACGATCCTGAAAGGGAAGACATCATTTTTAAAAGCATTTCGTTACGATCGCTGCAGCGCTGCATTTCACTCACCTTTCCTGGGTTCCTCCATCTTCAGCAACGATCATCCGGATACACAGCCACTTCCCAGAGCATAGAGAAAAAGACAAGAATAAGAGGTGAGAGAAGGAAGGGAATAGGAAAAGCTCAGTTTCCTTCTAAGACTTACCTGTTGGGTCATTCTCATTTCATTTCGGGTCTTGCTGCTTCCAAGCATTTTCCGGACCCTGGCCCCTATGGGGAAAAAAGACAAAGACATTAGATGAGCGAATGCAAAAACATTACCTGAGCGCTCATCTAGGATTTACCAGATCTTTACTGGAACTGCACGTTTCACTTCGGGTCGGCGCCATATCTCCGGCATTCCGAACCCCGGCCCCTATGGGGAAAAGACATCAACATTAGCGCTTTGTTGCAAGAAGTCTCCAAAGGAATCTTCATTCATCACCTGGAAAAAGACAATGAACATTATTATTTAAAGCTTGAACTTTTGAACTTGCAACAGAACTTTTACAGCGCCTTACCAGTATAATCAAGTTTACCTGAACTCCCATCCAACCTCAATCCAGTGAAGTAACTGGGTTCAACGCGCCCCTGCGTCAGAAGCAGGATGGAGAGCTCGTCCTTTCAGACCCTAAGGTGAGACTTCACGGGGAATTGTGGAAGGGTATCGTGGAGGGTTGGAAGAGAGTGGGAGGCTTGGGCATAACTCAGTCAGTAGGTAATACTCCCTTTTCACGCACAGGGGTATATTCCTACGAGCCGGAGAAGCCAGAGTAGAGGGCCCTTCCTGTCCATCTTCAGAGTCCTGCGCTTCACCATTGAAGAAGCATCAGCACTCGAAGCCAGACCTGCGCCTCCGTGGGAACCAGGTGAGCGTTACAGAAATTGCTGTCACAACTCGGCCGAAGGAAACTTACTCAGATACAGCGGAGTTTGGCCTCGCTTGTTCAAAGCAACGCAGTATTTGCATTAGAGTTTAGATGACTGCGCAAGCACTGAGGACTCGATCCAATCATACTCATACAGCCGTTTCTTTACAAGATGTGGATTTTCAATAAATAGTTTCGCGGTAGAGTCTATTGAGTCCAACAGGCTCAAACATTTGGTGCTCCATTCAACAAGTAAAGGCTCTCTTTCTGACTTCAGTGCTTGGCCCAACAGTCCAAAACCGCTATCTGGTGGAGGCAGTAAGCATTTGTGATAGAAAGATAGAGTTTTCCAGCTGACATAAGTAATGAGAGAAGTCAGTCCAAACTCTTTTCTTATTACAGCCACAGGTATACAGTTAGGGAGGTCAAGTACAGCTCTCCAATATAGGCCCTTTAAGATTTGCCATATCTTCCAGCTCATCTGAAGAGAGGACTCAGCCCCATAGGTCACAATGGGGACTACCTTCATGGTGTAAAAACGGAGCAAAGGTGTCAATGTAAATTTACAATATCTGCGTTTGATCAGTCTTGCCTGGGCTGTCAGCATCTTCAATTTGCGCCTTAGCGCTATTTCTCTTGGAGCTTCACTATAGCTTGCGTTGATTGGGATGCCTAAATAAAGCAATTCTGATGTCTCTCGGATCTGGTCACCATTTATGTGCCAACATTTAAACTTCAAGAGGTTGCTCTTTTGAGAGCTGCCCCTTACAACGAACTCCCCCTACCCTGGTTGCAATTTATTCCCCCACACCCACACGCAGCACGAGAGCCACATCCGGGAACTTTCAGGATGGCGGTAATGGAAATGGGACTGTGGAGGCAGAGGGATTACACAATAACGTTTCTGGGCGTGGTGTGTACGCAGAGGACTGTTGTACAGAACTGATACTGTTACATGGGGTGCTCTTCAATGTTATTGGTGGATGCGTGTGCAACTTTTCAGCAGTACGCAATGACGGTGTGCTGGAAAGAAGACAGTAGAAAGGGAAGAAGGAATATTTCTGCTTTATTGGGGCATGGCCCTCGCCATCCTTGGGGAAACGAACGTGCATACTCTCGGTTTCAGCTTACTACCAATGACATTGGGACAGTGGGGACTATCACACCTGCGGGTATGGATCACAGGAAGGGCCATTCATACTTTTCTACAATACTGTGCACAGTGAGCCGGACTGACATGGTTGCATTTACGTGCAAACGCAATGTAGCATAGCCCATTTGGTCCAACAGAACTTACACGCCAAACCTATGTGGCCTGCAACTGTGTTATGGAAAGCTGCAAACAGATTGTGGAGCATCTCTGTGGTGTGGCCTTTTGGAGGGCTGCTGTGGAGAACCTGTACCCGAGAATCAGGCCTACATTGTTCAAAAGCCTAAATACATGTACAACGGCCCATTGTGGTGTGTTTGTAAGCATGTACTTTCCAAAAAAACACTCCCTACGTTCCTCAACACTGTCCATGCGTCCGGAACATGTCACCAAAATAAGGGCCCGCGCGCAGCGTGTGTGCAGTCGCAGGGTGACGTCGCCACTGCTCTCCTTTCGAACTGTTGTCCGCAGGACACGTTTTGGGCAGAATACGTTGTGCGCATGGGCACACCCTTGCCACTTCTATACTCAATGATAGGGCGCCATACGTGTGCCGAGCATTTTGGGAAATGCTGGCTGTTTATAGGGTATAGCAGGTGGGATGTTTATCTGTATAGATACCTGTTGGCCGTGGGTGGGTGCCGCAACCTAATTAATGTTTGTTTGCATATGCTGCACAGAAGCAGTGTTACCAGGACACAGAGGAACAGATACACATACGTGTACTGGCACAACAATCAAATGTTCCCTCCCACAAGTCATTGTAGGTGGAGGACTACATGCGGACATGAGGAGCGTGTTGGCATTGTACGGATGCCTCCATTGTCATTGTGGATAGGCCAGGAAACTGTGGTGTCCGTGGGACACCTACCTTTTCCTTAATTGCGGTTGTTCCAACGAGGACTGTGTGACGCTGAGTGAGAATGGCATTTCAACAAAAAAAGAATATTACATATACACGCAACAACCTTTCACTTATTAACGTTTAATTGTACACATTCATACTCACCATTAGCAAAGGTAGCATAAGTGAATACTTATTGTGGGGAATTGGTATTTACTCAAGTTGGTTGTGAGGGGAGGAAGACATTGAGGTATCACCTTAACGTCTCCCATCACACAGCTTTTGAGGGGATGGCACCCTTTAACATGGGGAAGGGGTACACGTGAAGGTCTGCTAGAGCTGTTTCATTTTGTAAATAATACACCCTTGTATGCAACCTTTCAGCCGGCACAATTGTTCCACTTTGGCTTCCAGCCTGTCCTTTTGACTATGCACAGAGTTTCTTTCCTTTGCTATGGCCGTATGCTGTTGTGGAAGGGTTGCCGCTTTTGCTGCCTTGCTTTCCTTTCCAATATGTTCTCTCACAGAAAATAAAATGTATTTGCTGTACATATAGCAATATATATTACATAATGTACGCTTCACAGTACTTTGCATACCAATCGGGTTAGTAGTCTAAGTCATTGCTTCATGAGGGGAATTTGCTTCCAACCACTCTAAGGTGCTTGCCATTGCTCCGTAATAAATGAGACATTATGCTTTTCTACTATTGTTTACTGCAGCACCTAGGCAATTAGTAGACACACTTCAGTGTGCTTACTACATTGTAGTGACGTTCTGGTCTTGATACTTTCCAGTCTGTACTCTCTGAAAACCCATTTTAAAGGGACGTTATGGTTAAGTTACACTACTACAAAATTATCGCCTTTACTGAAAACACTATGCTAAAGCAACGTTCTGGTTACACTGCCCTACTAAAAACCTAACAAAAAGCATTGTTAAAGGGACATTATGGTTAAGTTGCAATAGCAAAAACCTATGAAATTCAATGGAAAAACGTTACAGGGACGTTATGGTTATAGGTAAAACTGAAAACCCCCCGAAATTCGCCAGTTATGGTAAGCTAAGCAACCATAACTTGTGCCACCAGTGTGCAATGCAAGGACTAACACCCATGACATCAAAGTTGCCATCACAAATCCCAGTGATGACATCACTGATGACATCACATGTACATTTAGTTTTCATGGAAAGCCTCCACAAGGAATAGTAATTGTAATGGTGGCAGAAAACTATCAAAGATTATTGAAGAACTATCATGAGATAAGTAGTGTATTGCGCAATGCATTGCTATACACACCATTGTATTACAGACTTCCTTGCAGTACATGAACCAGCATGCCTCATAGAAATGTAATCTTGAAAATCTTCCCATGTTACATAGTGAAATCATGAATGCTTTCGTTTTAGAGTTTTGGGTATTGTGAAATATGTAGGAGGTAGCTATTATTGCCTTAATAACTACATAATTGCACTACTGCACAGAAAACATAATGACACCACAATGCATACACATATAAGCATATAAAGGGAAATTACAGTAAGCAAAAAAGGAGCAGTATTACTAGAAACTGTTCATAACATAACAGATTATCTTCATGCACAGAAATGGTTGCTGTGTTTTACTCTTTCTTCTTCCCCTATATGTATATGTTTGATATGATGTAAGTGAACCCTGAGGAAAGTAGTGCAAGAACATATGAGAAGGGTGCCGTACACAAAGATAGAACTTTTTGAATTGTTACTTCCTGACGTTTAGTGATGAAAAAGACCTGGCCTACATATGTCAGTGAACAAAAAAGGGGCAGCCACACATGTGATGTCATCAGTGATGTCATCAATGAGATTTGTGATGTCATCTTTGATGTCATGGGTATTAATCCTCGCAGTGCACAGTGGTAGCGTGAGTTAAGGTTTCTTACCTCACCATAACTGGCAAATTTCTGGGGGTTTTCGGTTTTACCTGTAACCATAACGTCCCTGTAAAAATGTATTTCCATTGAATTTCATAGGTTTTTACTAGTGCAACTTAACCATAACGTCCCTTAAACAATGTTTTTTCACTGAATTTCATATGGTTTTACCAGAATACCTGTAGTTTGTAAAGATTTACTGTAGAACATATTGAAACTGCTGGCACCATGTTAATGTGCACAGCAGTCGTTGACTATGCGTCTGGGTGCGGACTTCGAGTGGCATCCAACCTGCTCAGAAAGGCAGGGCTTTCTTATGTAGTGGTACCATTCACCAAACCCAAGCAACATATACAAACAGCACCATGTGCATGAAGTGCAAGGGAAAATAGAGGAGGTCTGCAAACTGTACTTATGAAATAAAAAGCACAAAGGCATCGGGAGTACACCATAACGGAATGCACCAACAAGAGAAGTGACGTCTGCCTGCAACAACCTTACCGCCATGCTACTTTACATGATAACAAATAACGAACAGGCAGAGTAAGGACTGGAAAGTACTAAGACCATAACGTCACTACAACGTAGTAAGCACACTGAAGTTTGTCTGATAATTGCACAGGTGGTGCAGTATACAACAGTTGAGAAGCATAACGTTTCTTTTTTTAAGCAGCAATGGCAAGCACCTTAGAGTGCTGGAAGAAAATGTCCCTCATGTTGCAATGACTTACGATAGTAACCCCATTGGTACGCACCACAGTCTGAAATATAAAATATGTAATATCTATTGCTTCATGTACACCTAACAGATTTTTTTCTTTAAGAGAAAATATTAGAAAGGAAAGCAAGGCAGCACAAGCGGCACCCTTTCAACAACAGCATACGGGCACAGGAAAGGAAAGAAACTGTAAATATCAAACTGGACAGCCTGGAAGACAAAATGGAGCAATTGGTGAACAGTTTTGCCGCTTTAAAAGATGATGTACAAGGACATAATATGGTCAAAATAAAATACCACTGCCCGACCTGCATGTCTACACCTTGCCCATTTCACAGCCCGCCATCCCATAAAAATGTGCGTGATTCGAGACGTTACGCTGCTACCCCAATCCCTTCCTCCCCTCACAACCAACTTGTGCAAATCCCCAATTCCCCACAATCAGTATCCACTTCTGCTACCCCCTTTCTTTCCTAATGGCATGTATGAATGTGTGGAAGTAAACGTTGATATGTAAATTGTTGCTGAGGGTACATGTGCCTTTTCCTTTGGTTTTAAAATGCCGTTATGACTCAGCTGCGCACAGTACTGGTGGGAATTACCACAATTAAGGAAAAAGGAGGTGTCCTACTGACACAGCACCTGCCCGGCCTAGCCGCAATCACAATGGAGGCCACTGTACCACGCCAGTATGAACCACATGCGCATCTCTTCCTCTATCTCCTGGAACACTGCCGCTGTCCAGTATATGTGAAGAAACTTGTGATGAACTTTAAGTAGGTCGAGGCACCCACCCTCGTCCTACAGGTAGCTGTACACATAAAAATCCCACCTGCTATACCCTACAAACACCCACTGTGTCCCAAAATGGTCGGCGCACGTGTGTTGCACTATTAATTACTGCAGAGATCCCAACGGTGTGCATAGGGCACCTATGCACAAGCGCACAAAATATTCCGCCCAAAACGCGTCCTGCGGACAGCCGTCCCAATGGAAAACATGCACCACATCACCATTGAACAGCACCCATGCTGCGCGTGGGCCCTTATGGTGCAGACACGATCTGGACCCTTGACCAGTGGGAAAGTTCAATGTTCTGTGATCTACGAAGTGTTATTGGGAAATTGCACGCTTACAAACTCCCCACAATGTGCCATTGCACATTTATGTATTTGGTTCAACGATGTAGGCCTCTTTGCTGGTTGCAAGGTCTCCACAGCAGCCCTACAAACAGTCACACCGCAGACCTGCTAGGCATTCTGTTTGTAGCTTTTCAGAACAGGGTAGCGGCCCACATAGTTTTAAGCTGTAACTGAGTTTCTCACAATTTCTGCTATGCTACATTACCTTTGCAAGTAATGGCAACCATGCCAGTCCGGCTCACTACACACAGTAATGGAGAGAAGTATTAAGGCCCCTTCCTGTGAAGCACACCCTCAGTACCGATAATCCCCACTATCCCGTTCCCATGGATAGCATGCTCACAACGGAAGTATGTGGCACGTGCGCTTCCCGAAGTACCGCGAGGGCCACGTCCTAGTAAAGCAGTAACAGCCCTTCTTCCCTTTCCACTATATTCTTGCCAGCAACCCCTCATTCGGTACTGATAGTCACACACGCATCCACCAATCACAGTGAAGAGCTCTCCATGTAACACTGTCAGCTCTGAACAACATTCCTCTGCGTACACACCATACCCAGAAATGTTATTGCACAATCCCTTAGCCTGCACAGTCCCATTTCTATGCCCGCGATCCTCAAAAGCTCCGGATGTGGCTTTTGTGCTGTGTGTGGGCGTGGGGGAATAAATTGCAACCAGGGTACGGGATTTCGTCTTCAGTGGTGGCTCTGAAAAGAGGCTTTTTTCTTTGTTTTTTTATGCTTCTAGAGAAACACTGTTATTTTCGGTTTTTATATGGTTTTCTATTTTCTTTGCCTACTCACTTTCTTACAGTAAACATTTCAACGCCTCCTGTACGTGGGCAAACAAAAGAGCATCACCAATGTTGGACAAAGAAATGCCATTTGCATGGAAACACACTGCAATTCGAGAATGAATACTGTCATGGTTGCAGAAGAACATACCACGAGCGGACAAAAAATCGCACATGCTTCTATTGATGAGATCCCTTCCAGCCTCTGGCTGGGCACAGCATGCATTAGGATAGTCCCATACTCTTCTTGGTGTTATGGCAGAGAAAGCCACCTGGGCAGTGGAAAAAAGCCTCTTCACTGCCTTCATCAACCTTTTCAGTTGATGAAACACACGTGAACAAGCCATGTAACCCAAATGCATGCCACCATAATGCACGACGGCAATGTGCACTGTAGCAAAACTGGCCGCTTGTCTGCAAAAGTCAAGAAAAACACCAAAACTGCAGACATCAACAGTGCACCACAATGTGTCCACTCCTTCTAAACCAAATTCGCCATCAACGTGCCTTTCCTGGGCATACTTTTGCATATCTACCACAAAGGCATCACCCATAATCAATGCAATGCATTTCTCTATTTCAGCCCTCCTCACTATGCACAGTAATGAAAAACAGTATTACCGTCCCTTCATGCGAACCACACCCTCAGTACCTGATTGGATAATTCCCAGAGTCCCAATTCCATTGGCCCGCATGGTGAGAAACGCAGACTGTGGCATGTTCGCTTCCCCAAATACTGTGAGGGCCGCACCCCAATAAAGCAGGACCAGTCCTTCTTCCCTTTCCTCTACGTTTTGTCCAGCACTACCTCATTGGGTACTGTTAAATAGTCACACACACATCCACCAATCACAGCGAAGACATCAGCATGTAATACTGTCAGTTCTGTACACCACTTCAAATGTACCGTTACATAATCAGAGTGCAAGTGCTGTGTGATTTGAAAGCACATCCTGTAGAAAGTTCAGTAAAACTGTCCAAGATTTCTGCATCCACATTCATCCACATGGCCACCCATCACCACAAAGTACAGGCAGAAATATTTTATGTACACTATTTTTACAACTCCGTTATAAGTGCCTCTGAGCAAGCTGTGTGCCACTGAACATCCACAACGCACTAACAAGACGTACTGTTCTTTCTCCCATCACCTACCATCTAGTGCCACTGCAATGGAATATGCTTTCAATGTTTTCATTTACCCATATTAGCCATTCTAATATCCAAACAGTAACGGCATTATTGCCTTCTGACAATGCTACAAATTTTGTTCCGCACTTACCCATCTCCTACAAAATTTCTAAAAATATTGCAGAAAAGAAGCATGCAATGTTTCTTAGCAACGTACATCATGTACATACATTGCATGCATATAAACAGGATGCCTTCTCCTTAACGTGCACACTTCAACCATAGCCTTCTGCAGGCCTCTGTTCAAATAGACCTTCTGCCACTGTTTTTGCGTACACTCCACAACCACAAACCTTATTGAGCAATGCGTTAGCCTCCCCAGTCCCATTTCCATGCCTGCCATCCTGAAAAGGGCCGGATGTGGTGCGTGTAATCCTGAAACTACTGCAGATTCCGCTGCGTTAGCATGCTAGGAAGGGGAAGGGGGAAAGAAATTTGAAACAGGGTAGGGGATTGGGTCTGTACTGGTAGCTCTGAAAACATATATTTTTTTGTTTTGTACTTTTTAACGTGCTTGCAAACAACCTTTTTTTTCTCTCCTTACATATCTTTCTGTTTGCTTCTCCTCCTTCCATTTTTTATGAATTCTGGTCCACGCTTCCTGCACACTGTAAAAGAAAATGGCATTGCCAATGGTGGTCAAATAAATGCCATTTCTATGGAACCACTGCATATTTTGCGACCTCATGATCTCATAGTGGGTGGGGAACATCCCAGCAGTGCGCATAAATTCACACATGCTTCTGTTTATAAGACACCTTCCGAGCTCTGGCTGGGGACAAAATACACCGGCATGGTCCCATACTCCTCTTGGTGTTATGCATGAGAAAACAACCTTGGCAGTGGGAAAAATCCAAATCATTGCATTCAGCAACTTCTTCAGGTAACGGAGCAAACATCCACACGAAATGTAACCTAAATATAGACTACCACAATGCACCACAACAACATTAACGGTAGCCACAGAGGCCACATATCTGCAAATGTGAACCATCCTGTGGAAACTGCACTCATAGAGACTGCCCCACAAAGGGTCCACTCCTTCCAACCCAAAATTAGCAGCTGGGCCTCTTTGCACAGCACACCTGTGCAGATGTTGCACAGTGGAATCACCCATGATCAGCACTGTGCGTCTCTCTATCTCCACCAACCTCACTAAACAGAGTATTGGGAAAAATGTGAACTGCCCCTTCCTGTCAACCACTCCCTGAACACCTGAATGGATAATCTCCACAGTTCCATTTCCATGCCCACATTGCTCAGAATGGCAGGATGTGGCACGTGCGCTTTCCCAGCTACATCGAGGGCTGTGCCCCATTAAAGCAGGGACAGTACTTCTTCCCTGTCCACTGTTGTTTTTCCAGCATTCCCTCATTGGGTACTGTGAAATATTCACACATGCATGCACCAATGACAGCCAAGACCTCTGCATCCAACACTATCATTTCTGTACAGCACTCCATATTTACCGTTACACACTTTGAGTGCCTGTTGTATGTGCTTCCAAAGCACCTCCAGTAGAAACTTCTGCAAAAGAATCTACGATTTCAGCATCCAAATTATACAGAGCAGCACCCATCATGACTTTGGCCATGCACACAAGAGTCTAGGCCTTGCACACACCCAGCACAACATAATGGAGCCCTGCATGCGAACATTTGGCCAGATAGCATAATCCACAAACATAACATAACCAGCAGCAATTCTACCCAACCCCTGCACCATAACACAGCGATGCATCCAAATATGTAACAGTTAGCAGAATCCACAAACATACCACAGCCTCTAGCACCCCTACCCACTTCCATTCACTAGGTATTGTATTACTGTCACCCAAACCACAAAATCTTCACAACATTGGCCCTAGTCCCACCAATCTAAACAAAACAGAGTATCCAAGGACATAGAAGAGTCACTGCAACCGTACCCTCTTCTATACTGACAGTATTTCAACAATGGCTGCCGGCATTCACCACACATGGTAGTCGCCTTTGCCGGGACTGGCAAATTGTTGCAGTACGGACAGATACTGCAGGCAGAACATGGCATGATAACCTGTTCTGAAATGAGAGTCTGTAGCACATGCTGTTTGCTCACTGTACCTTTCATAGATGGGAAATACCCATTTGCATATCAGTCTTTGTCCTGCCCACATGGGCAGTCCAGCACCGAAATGCTATGGTAATTCCTCTCTGAATAAGAATACCAACAGCAACCCCATACATGTTTTTCAGCCTTGTTGGGCCTCATCAGTGAGGTGAAGCTGTGCCTAACTGAGCACAGTGAGCAGGGAGTCCACGTCTGGTTGCCATAAGGTAACTCAGGGTGACCAACCCCAAGTTCCTTGCAAATATTTCAAAAAAGGTAGCAGGCACTCATCTCCAGAAAGAACATGGCATGATAACCTGTTCTGAGGTGAGAGTTTGCAGCACACGCTTTTTGCTCACTGTACCTCTCGCAGATGGGAAATAACCATTTGCATATCAGTCTTTGTCCCGGCCACATGGGCAGTCCAGCACCGAAATACTATGGCAATTCCACTCTGAACAAGAGTACCAACAGCAACCCCATACACATGTTTCAGCCTAGTTGGGCCTCATCAGTGAGGTGAAGCTGTGCCTCTCTGAACACAGTGAGCAGGGAGTCCACATCTGGTTGCCCCCAGCTAACTCAGGGTGACCAACCCCAAGTTCCTTGCAAATATTTCAAAAAAGGTAGCATGCGCTCCTCTCCAGAAAGAAGATGGCATGATAACCTGTTCTGAGATGAGAGTTTGCAGCACACGCTTTTTGCTCACTGTACCTTTCACAGATGGGAAATATCCATTTGCATATCAGTCTTTGTAGCTTGAGAAATACAGTTTGGGTCATTTGGTGACTGAAAGAGGGTTTGGACAGACAGCTTGGCTTATTTGTTGACTGAAAGAGGGCTTGGGCGGACAGCTTGAGACACACATTTAAGGTTATTGTGTGACTGCAAGAGGGCTTGGTCAGGGTATGGGAGTGAAATCTAGATGATATAGGGATATTTGAATCAGTGAATAATAGGGTTAGCGGTCCATTTCAGATGTCTGTAGATGTCATTTGGATTGGGAGGTTCATGGCAAGTTGTGGTGTGGTGGTTGTGGCCAGTGGCCAGATTCTTGGGTGCATGGCCGTATTATGCTGTGGTGATTGTGGCCAGTGGCTAGATTCTTGGGTGCATGGCCGTAGGCCGTAGGCCATGCACCCAAGAATCTAGGCACTGGCCACAACCACCACAGCATAATGTGGCCATGCACCCAAGAATATGGCCACTGGCCACAACCATTGAAATAATATGTCTACAGAAATTGAATCTGGCCATTGGATACAACCATTATAATAATATGTGTATAGTAATTATAGATAGTGTGTGGGAAGTATATAGTATTTGTAAACTGGTGACCGAATACAATTGAAGTGCAAATATTACTTATGATTGCAGTACCATTGGGGGTAGCAGATGAGTTTGTTGTATATGGTAATGAAGGAGAAATCTTTGCTTCTTTTTCTGTGAAAAACACAGTATAATATGTTAGGTGGGATAGTTTACAATGTCTTATTGCATACAATATCACATATTCATGTACTTTGTAGACTCTCATTATCAGTACATTCTAAAATCTATGTTTGAAACAACATTACTGTGTGTTCTGCACAGTTGCTGTTTTTGTTTGCATAATCATTGGGTCATTGGGAAAAAAAAATCTACACAGCATTAAAAAAACTTAATACATGTATGTAATTTTAACTTACACAGTATGTTTGTTTGAAGTGTGCAGTACTTAAGGTAATGTTTAAAGTGCACTAACTGTTGATAGTTTCACAGGTCAGTGAGTAAATGTAGGTTTAAGGAATATTAAGTAGGCATTTGTTAGATTTGCTGGTAATCTCTGTTTTAGAGTAATGGAAGTGTTGTTGCATTCAAACCAACCATGTCTTTTTTTAATGTATGCAATATAGTGACCTGCAGTGGTTGTGGCACCAGTGTGGTAGATTATTCCTACTGTTGTGAAGGTTTTCCTGCCAAGAGATACTTGCCCGTCTGTGAAGCTAGAAAGCTTGCAGTTGTTTCTGGTACCATCTGCGTTGTACCTTAAAAGCATTAGATTTACGTACTGGCTATGTGAGTTTATGTGCAAGTTGGAACGATTGTCTGAAAAAGTGCAAAATATGGCATGATTTGCATTTTGCACCAGCTGATGAAATTGAATGGATTCCCAATTTGGTATAGATATATATATATACAAATCATTAATCAGGGATATGCTCTTGTGCAACAACATTGCAGAGAGTGCATGAATATTCAACGTGTATGAAATCTGGAAGATTTCATTTATAGGTATGTTTTTGGTTTCCAGTACTTGCAGTAAGTAGATTCAAAATTATTGTGGATCTTCCTGTGTGTTTATGGTGAATTTTAGCAGTCCAGCACAGTAGTCCAATTCTTGCCTTATTCGTGAGGTACTGTAAGTGTTGTCAGGATTATTTGTGGCATTTCTATGAAGGACGAGCATTTGTAAATACAACTGGTCCGAGCCGTTCAAGTAAATGTTTTGAACAATTGGTGGCAATTGGAACAGAAGATTGATTGCTACATTTGCCTAGCAATTTCCAACAGTTGTGTTGGAAAATGTAAATGGACCAGAGAGTTCTGTCCCTCTGTCATTTGCTGGACCTCGACTTATTTTTTTAGAAGACATATATCTCTTTATATCTGCTGATGAATGTGCACTTGTGTTTGTACTATATAGGTTTGTGGTTGTACTACTTGATGGAGTAGCAGTTGTTTTTAGTTTCTTTGGTGGTATTGTTGGGAGATCTCTTATAAGTTCTGTTTGCATTCATTTTCTTTTTAAAATGTTACCTTTTTCAGGAACAGGGTACATAACGAGATGGGGTGTGTAGTGTGCACGCAGCAGTCTGTTGTATTCTAGGATGCAAGGAATATCAGCCTTGACTTTTTTGCATCAACATTGACTAGAAAAAGTCATACGAATGTACATAGATGTGAAAGTGCTACATAACTCATACCTTCTTTAAAGACTGTGCTGCCAATGTCAATCAATGCCTGATGTAGCGTTAGACCTTGTGATTTGTCAATAGTGACTGCATATGCAAGAGACAGAGAGAATTGCTCTCTGCGTACATACATGTTTTTGAAAAGAAGGAATCGTGCTGTTGAGTGTCCTATCCTTTTAACTTCTGAAAGTGGATGTTGACAAACTGAACGTTGTTGTCATGTAGATACGTCTGGAAGCCAACAACTGTACCAACTGCTCCATTGACTAAACCTTGCTCCACTTCAAGGTAAACACAACATTAACAGTTTCTCCAAACCAGCTGCTTTGGAGATACTATGTTCGTGCTGTTGCTTATTGACACATAGAAAGTGTCATTCCCTACCCTTCCAGTTTGTTTGTGGAGCTAATATGCACTATTGGTTGCATTTCTTTTTTTAACACTGTCTCATTGAATTGCATACAGCTTGCTAGGGTTGGCATTAAGGACACACATTTTTGATTTGTTTGTGCTAATTGCTCCATGGCATCAGGAGCAGATGTGCCATGCCCATATAGTTCATGGATGAGTCTACTATTTAAGATATATTGTGCATCATTACAAAGAAGACCAGTCCTGATGCTTTTTAAAATGTTAGCATAGATAAGGTCTGCAGACTTATTCATGTTTTGAGTTAGTTCTCTGTATAGGAAATGTTAACAGAGATTTACATTTCCTATGCTGCCCAGTGTGTTTCAGCACTGTTTGTGTCCTAAGATTTTAAAAATAGGTTCACCTTGCACTGGTGTTAATTGTAGGAGATCTCCAAAAACAATAATGTGTTTTCCACCAAAGAGTTCTTTGTTGTCCGTTTTAAGGACTTCTTGCAATCTGAGGTGAGTTAAAGCCAACATTAGGTTGGAAACCATGCTTGCCACATCTATTAGGAGCATTTTAATTTGTTTCAGAATGTGCGTACTTCAGTAGCAGCTTCTTTTGATAGTTTGTAGTACTCTAATTTGTTTTGGTGTTCTACTGGAAAGTGCACTAGTAGGTATAAAGTAACACCTATGTTGTAGGCTTCTAAACCTGTGGGGGCTGTTACAACAGCTGAAAGGTTGTTTGTTAACTTTTGTAGGAATTTGCTGATTTTATCTAAGAATATTTTTCCAGAAACAGCTTCACAACTTACATCGAGGAGTAGAGGTGTATAATTTTGACAGCATCAATTTCTTAAGTCACTTCCAGGAAAATTCAAAGTTGATGATCATTTAGCTGTGATTTCAGCACTGACAAGTTTTCTTCTGATTGCTCATATTGATACATAGTGTTCTCTACTTCAGTCATGGCTAATTCTGCTTCATTTACTATGAGTGGCACTCCAAGTGATTCTTGGCTTCCTGTAACAGAAGGTTGACTTCCCTCGGGAGTGTCTTCATTTAGTTGTGCTTGAACTTCTTCCTTTTATTGGCATTCATTGTCGAACATGTTTTTGTATTGCTTGAAATTGACATTTGTTATACTGCTTTCATTTGCTTTGAATCCTCTTCTTTTATTCATGATTTAAAAGGTTGCAGGTGGGCCATGTAGTACAGTTATCTATGTTGAGGAGTTTTAAATGATAATTTCACATGATTAATTAGGCTGGGTTTGGTAAGTTTGATGAGGTTTCCTTCACCAGCTTAGAGGACGTATTTTCCACATTTTTCATCTGGTTTCACATTATTTATGTAGGAGAAATGTTGGGCTATGTGGTACAGGCACATATTTTCCAAAGCAGTACTTCTGTTTGGTTAGTATGTGTCTAATAAATTGTTTTTTTAAAATTCCCTGGCTGTTTGGGATCATTTTTGGCTATTGTTTCTGTGTCTTGGTAGGATTTCAGCACTCTTTTTCTGGATGCAGCTGGGCTTGGTGTTCAGATTTGCCATATGAGGCTGTGCCTGTTAAACGGTCTGCAGCTTTGTAGCATCCATGTTCTCTATGGGACAGAATTTTTATGCCAAAGCTGCACAATTTTTGTGACAGTGTTTTGTCAGATGATGTGTCATCCCAGAGGTCTTTTAGCTCTCTTTTCTCAGCTTTGGTTAGGTAGGCTGTGACATATCTTGCAACAGAATTGGAATTATCTGATCAGATAACCAAAGCTTACTTTTTTTTCTGAACAGGTGGTATGAAGGTTCTGATCTTAGCTTGAGGGAGAATGCATTCCAAATTTTGGCAGCAAGGATCAGAAAACTTGTCCTTTTGCTGAAACTGGTGTAGGGAAACGAAAGCTGCATTTTGTGTAGTGTTTACCTTTGTTTATATCTGCATCGGCAGTATTTGCCACACTTAAGTTTTGGAAGCATAAAATGTGTGTACGTAGCTCAGTATGTCTGGTTTCTGAAGGGACGTCGCAGGATATGTATTTGTGAATAAACTGTAAAACAGTGGTATCACTGTCATGACCCAATTTAGGAGCATCTTTTATCTACAAAAGCATGTGTATGTGTGGTGCTCCTCTGGATTGATATTCTTTTCTCCAAAAGAAGTGTTGAACGTCTCCCAGCGGAGGGGTAGTTTAATTGCAGATAAAATGCAGCATGGCAATGAAGCAATGGTGAATTTACCTTGATACATTTATATGGTCACGAGAACAGAGTTCTCCTTGTGTTTTTATGTCTATTCCGTCTTTATTTTGGTTTGCAGTGCATAAGAAGTCGTGCAAGTCATACCATGCATACTCTGCACAATTTAAAGTAACAAAACATGTGGGTGGGGCTAGGTTCCTTAGCATACAACATACATCAGTGTGACGTCGGAACCAATATAATTTTGTACGACGCATGTTTTCCAAGAGATTTGTGATAATTGACTGCAAAACTTCATCTTTGTCTTTGATTTTTTGAAGCAGTTGGTTAGCGGATATGTTTAAAAAGTAAGAGGCTGTTTTTAATGTGTATGCAACTCCATAACATAGAGTTGCTAGTTCACTTTGAACAAGGATGTGGAAAATGTATTCAACATTTTGCCTGTTCTGGGGTCTTCAGAAGATATTCGTAAAGAGCAATATTCTGATTCTGTTATTTGTGTGGATCTTTCGTCATATTTTTCCCCTTTTGCTGTAGGAAAGAGTAAAAGAAAGGCATATGCTTCTACTCTTTTCTCCTATATGCTGATTGGAGATCCTTTGGCTTGACACATTTGATATGTGTCTAATGCATCATCTGTGGTGTCTTTGGAGTGCAGTGGGTGAATTGTATACTGGTCTAAAATATTGAATGCAGTAGTAGGATCTACAAGTTTATTGGACACTTGGTGATGAATCCTGAATTATTTAATTGGTTTCTCTTCAATGTGGCCATCTTTGTAGTACTCACTGTTTTCTTTTAGATATTTTAGGACTTTTCTAACTTTATTTAAGTCTACTAGTTGTTGCCAAATTGTTTTGTCTTTCGTTGGTACACCATTTACTAGGTCAAAGATTGATCTATTGGCCATTGCACTCCTAGAGTTTCTACATTTTTGTTAAGATCTCGTGGCAAATATACTACTTTGCCACAAATGCCTTTTAGTCATTCAGAAGGAGGCCATTTGGCTGTTTTGGGTTGAAGGCGTATTATAGCTTGAAATGGGTGTACTGTTTGGATTATAATGCTCTCATACAAATTAAGCTGTTGGAGAGGTTGCGGGAGTGGGAATATTTCCATGTTATAAGTGACAGCACTTGATTGCATTTTGTTATTATCAAGCTTTGTACTGCAGTATGTATTTTTGTTCTTCTATAAGATATAGAGCTAATTGGAACCTTTAGGATTCCTCATTTTGCTCTATTTTCTAAGTCATATCTACAGTTTTTGTGCTCTTTTTATAAAAAGTTTTGCGGCAACACACACATACTTGGTTTGGTACTTGAGCAGATGTGCTTTTAAACTTTGCTATTTCTTTTTTGGATGTGTTTTATAGAAGATTGGTGTTTGTAAGGTTTTCGTTAATGTTCTCTAAAGTTACTGAATGTTCTAAGTCATCTTCACTTACAAAATATTTGCTTAGGATGTGTTCTATTTGTTGAAGGAGTTCTTTGGCTATCCCATGTAGGATAAAGTTATTAAAATGTTGCCGTTGTAAAGCAGGACTTTTTGCATAGGACAGTCTCTGTAGAAGATTCCTTATAGAAGAATGGTGTGTTGCTAACATATTGATGTGGTGGAAGGTGCTTTTGCAAGCAGGTCCTGAAATGCAGGCTAATGAATGTCCTCACAGTCCAGTGTAGTTGTGCACTGGACAGGAGTCCATGGTTTGTAAAGTTGTTATTCTAATTTTGTCTTTTACTTTCTCTTATTGATTGAGATATTGTCGTAAAGATTTGAAGGATTGTTTCTGTACGTTACACATGGCCATTTGTAGACTGGACGGATTGGTAGGGTGAAAGGAACAGTTGATTGAAAGTTTTTTTGGGATGTTTTTTCAATAAGGGTTTATTGTGCCATAATGGTGTTTTCTAGCATTTCATACCGTTGGCCATTACTATGGTCCTCATCACGAGTTGGGAGGTAACGCTGGCGCTAATAGGGCTGGCGCTATCGGCCCTACCGCCAAACCCACCGGCGCTATTAGCGTCGGATCACAGGATTGGCGGATTTGGAAATCCCCATTCCCCATTGAGCCATTCGGGAATGCCCCATTCCCCATTGGGCTCAATGGGATCATTTTGCGCCCATACCGCCGGTGGATTTCCCGCCGGCGGTATGAGCGTGAACTTTCGGCGGCTTTCCCCCCAGCTCAGCGCTGTGGAGAAATCCGCCGAAGCCCTGATTTGGCAGAAACTTAAATACAGCAGTAACAGCGCTACAGCCAGATTTAAGGGTTACCGCCAAACTTGTGATGAGGCTCTATGTATGGGAATTGTGTTTTTCTGTTCTTGTTTGTAAGTCTCTTCATTGAAATATGGTTCACCTTCACAGAAGTTCGCAAAGTTATCTATGTTGACATTGCGCATGTTTCTAAGTACTTTTTGTAATGTATTGATTAATTTTGTTAGTAGTTTCATTCTGGTTAAAATGAATATAAACAATTTTCCTTTGAGCAGAATTTTGTTCTTAATGAGATATTCCAGGATTAGTCTTCTACAGTAATTTTAAGGGTCGAGCATGAATTTTCAGCTGTTTTCATAAGGTTGTGATGTACTGTATGGTGGAAATAAATTTGTAAAATTATTTTTCTGAAATGCTTAACTGTGGCTACGTTAACATTGGTAGATATAGTGGTAGGGTCATTAGCAGTTTCATTCTTCTTTATACATTTTTTGAATTTTTAGTTTTTTGAAGAGGGGCCCTAAGTTTTTGGGTGGTAGCTGGTATAGTTTTGTTGACTAACTGTATTAGCAGTTTTGTTTGAATATTTGCTATAGATTCTGCTAGAGGTGGATGAGTATTTCGCATGCTTTTATTTTTATCTGCTCTATTTTCTCTTTGTTTTCTACAGAGTTGTTTTTTAGTAGGCATTCTGTTCTGTCTGTTGGATAAAAAAGGAAAGTGTAGGTTTGAAAGTTGTGGAATATATTTGCGTGTATTGTGAATGAATGTGTGAATATGAGGGCAGACAAGGACTAGAGGGCTGTGTGATTGTGAAATGGGCTGCTAGTTGTGGTTGGGAAGGTTGTAGGAGTAGCTGTGTGTGTAGATGTGTGAAGGGCTTGGGTTAGTGCATAAGAGAGTGGTAGTGTCAATGAATAAGTAAGGACATTACAATGTTTTCGAATAATAGTGGGTGTTATGATAATGGTTTTCAGATGAGAATACAATGAGTACATGTTGAGGTATAATGAATAAGAGTTAAATAAATGTTGGTTTGAAAGAAAATGTGTAGGCTACTATGCGGCTAAACAATACTGTAGGAGTAACAGAAAGAATACTACTGCAATAATAAACTTACTTTGTAGGATGTGAAGAGTAGTTTTCCTCAGGTTGTTGTCTTCCAGGAAGTTGTTCTGCACTGCAACTGCGAAACAAGACATTTAGTGGGTATGTATGGTAATTATAAAGTCATTTTAGTACAAGAAGACATTATTTATGAATTTATGAGGAGTTGCTGGGAAGAAGAGTTAATAACATTGGGCATCATTACTAATAGTTTTTTTGGCAGCTAGATTCCTGGTGCCACCAGGACATTCCAAGTCCTGTTGGCCTGGAAAGTCAGGTGCTTGAAAATGTTAGTTCCTCTTCCTGTGGAGTCGCATAGGACTGTACAGGAATGGGGACACAGGAGCACTGGCAGCATTGCTTATGGGGCCGGTGGTCCCATGATAAGTATGCCTAACGGGGATGCAGCAAGAAAGTGTGACATTTTTCTACAATGCAAGTTAAAAAATGGTTTGCGGATTTATAGCAGCACTGTGTGTAACTTTTTTATTAAAAAAAGAAATGGAGATGGAAAATATTTGTAGAACACTTTTGAGTGTCACTTGTGTGAAGATTTGTTACATTGTCAGTACATGCATACTTGCAAATGTGATTTAGTCTAATGTGTAGTTGCTTATTAAATGATGGTTCTTTTGTTTGTATTGTGTGAGTTGTGGTTGCAATATTTGCATTAGAAAAGATGCACTGCAAGTCTCAGAATGCATCGAGGAGCCAATAAGCATATACAGAATAGAAAGGTGAATGTTAGCAAGTATGTATATGCGTGAAAGTTAATAAAATTGCACACACTGAGTGTTAGTGCAAAATGTTGGAGAAATCGTTTTCATATTCTTTAATTTATTTATAAAAAAAATACACAGTACTTTTGTAAATGTATACATGCATGTATTTGTTTTACTTGAAATGGTGCTGAAATACATATTTGTAAACACTTTTCATATTGCCATTTTTCATTCCATGTACCTGCCATGCTTTAGTGACATACATGCACTTTTCGTTTTGAGTTTGCATTGTGGGAGTTTTAGTGTAACTTTGTTAGAGGGAGAAGTGGTGCTAAAAGTGACAGAATGGAAGAGAAAATAACACTTTGTACATTATAATGGGTCATATTGGCAAGTATGCATGTACTGGTGATATATTAAACTTTCACACAGGATCTAGCACTTAAACGTGTTGTGAAAATGTTTTAAATGTGGTTTTCTTTTCTTTCACAAAAAAGACAGACAGTGCTGCTGAGATTGCAAATATGTATGTTTACACTGTTATGAAAATGCTCATTAAAAGAAAACTTTGCAACCACACATCATTATGAGTAATTGCCACTTGATGTCAGGAGGTGGGACAAATGAGAGTATGATTATTGAGTAGGTTAATGTAGAGTAAGTGGCAAGAACCCTGTTTATATGCATTTGTAAAAGAGTTGGAAATATAATTAAAAAAATATATGCATACCTGTACTTTGTTCTGATAGATGCAGATGTGGTTGAATCTGCAAATAGAAATCTTGGAGATTTTACAGTAGTTTTTGATGCAGGTGTTTGGGAGTAACAGGAGACATGTACTCTGTGTGTTCAACAGTACATCTGAAGTGTTGAACTGCGATGACATAGTTAGATGTAGAGTTTTTGGATGTGATTGGTGGATGGGTGTGTGACTGTTTGAAAGTAGCCAATGAGGGAATGCTATAAAGATTAAAGTGGAAAGGGAAGAAGGGCTGCTCTGTGTTATGGGATACGTGGACAGGGGGATAGTCCGCGGACAGGGCGTGCCACATCCGGGTCTTTTAAGGATGCCTGGCATGGAAAGGGGACTGTGGGGATTAGCCAATGAGGTCTTCTGGTTGTAATGAATAGGAAGAGAGGGTAGCAGTTCTTTTCATTGCTGTGTGTAGGGAAGATAGCTGTGGTTGTTCAGGTGAGAAGGCTTACTGTGTGGATGTTGGGAGATTCTTGGATGGTGAATCTGGAAAGGTTCACAGGAATGTGTGGCATTTCTGCTAACCGTGGATTGGAGGGAGTGGATGTTTTTTGGTATGGTGTACCTGTCCAAAACTGGGAGACTTAATTTGCACATTGCAAATATATGCCTCATTTCCAATTTCCAGATATCATTGTGGTGCATTGTGGAGGACATAGTTTGGGTTACATCAGTGCAATATATTTGCAGATTGCATTGAAACATATGCTGAAAGCACTAATGGAACTATTTCCATGTGGAAAGATAATCTTTTGAAACATACCTCCTAGGGCACTATGGAGATGCACCAATGTGTTTTGTCCTCAACAAGAAGCAGGAAGGTGCCTTGTGAACAAAGGGGTGTGTTCATGTTTGAATGGTGTTGGGATGATATCCTTCCCAAATTAGAACATTCTGCTGGATGGTGGGCATAATGTCTTCAGTGATGGCATTAATTTTAATGATTGCGGCAATGAAATGTTTTTGAAAATATTCAAAATGCACTCAGAAAGTTCTTGTGAAAATCAATTAGAGTGCATATGAGTAGTTGTAGGAACAAAAAATCAGAAATGCCCCCAAACAAAAATCAAAACACAAAAAAAAGGTTCTTTTCAGAGCTACCACTAAAGAGTAAATAACTTACATTGCGTTTAATTTCTCTCCCCACCCCTTCATTTGGACGATCTGTCCATGGACACGCGGTAGTCTGTGGATGGCACGTGCCACATCCAGGTCTTTTGAGGATGTTAGGCATGGAAATGGGACTCTGTAGCCCAGGGGATTAGCCAATAACATTTTCTGGGTGTGGTGTGCAAGGAGAGACTCTGGCAGAAGGTCTGTTTGCTGCTAGTAGTGCAGATGGCTATGGCTATGTCTTTCAGGAGGCAGAGTGTGTGGATTTTGGGGGACTCGTGGATCCATTGGTTGAGGTGTATGCAGAGCAGTGTGGAGTGGCTGAAAATCTTGGATTTCATGATGTTCATGTGCAATGGTATTGAGTGCTTGGCATGAAGTGGGTGGACGCGCTACCATTTTGTGTCAATTTGGTCACAGTGCAACATCCAGACATTATCATTGTGCATTGTGGAGGGAACAGTTTAGGGTATGTCACTGGAATTTCACTGCAGTTTGCAATGAAGGGAATGTTCCTGAATTCTAGACTGATTTTTTCTCACATTGGCCAGAGACAGATGTGGATGCGCTTGAGTTCATTTGGTCCACAAATGGTGAAGGCGAGGTGCAATGTCAACCAGGCTGTGTGTGCATTTTTGAGAGATTTTGGCATGGCACCTTTCCATAATGAAAACATAAAATTTGACATTGCCAATATTTTCTGCAGAGATGGAGTACATCTTATCGATGCCGGTAATCAGCTTTTACTGCAAAACATTCAAAATGCTTTGAAGCACTTTTTGTAAATATAGAAAGCATTTTCCAGTAGGTGAAAAGAAGATACATGGAAACACAGGGAAATAAAATGCCTACTTTTTTGCAAGTTTAAAGAAAAAGTTCAGTTTAATAGAATGTTGTTTAGTTTACTTGAAAAATGGAAAAAAACTTTTAAAAACAAAAAATATAAAAAAGGTTCTTTTCAGAGCCACCACTTTCCCATGGAAAAGAGTTAAATGCTTTTGATGCGACAACCACACAAATTATTTTATGTCAGTGGACTATGTTGCTGTCCGCGGACTCCACAGGCTGCGTAGGGTCCCGTAACCTTTTTTGGAACTTTGATTTTTCAGCTGTAAAAGGTGGCTCTGAAAAGAACCTTTTTTGTATTTTGTGGTTTTTATATTTTTTTAGGCTTTTTTTCGCAGGAGAGACAAGGGAGGGGACAGAAGACAGGGAAAGAGCATCAACTACAGGGACAAAGGGGAATATGGAGAGAGGAAGATGTTGGGTGGGCCTTAATCAGGTAGGGGACAGTGTTTCTCGTGCTCCTTGAGCGCAACCTCGAAAAAACTCTGAAACTGTGCCCCCCATACAGAGCAATGTGTCACAGTACATGCACAGCACTGTCACCTTCGAAAGATAAGGATTGACTTGTTATGGATGGCCTGCGAGGCTTCCGCAGGGATTCTCTGCTCCACAGGAGTGTCCCGAGTGGTGGCAGGAGTGGATGATGAGGATGAGGTAGTGGCCGTCAGTCTACTCGTCCCTTCAAAAGGTACGACCTTTCAAATTGCTGCCTTGTGATTGGACCTGAGGTGGCACCACATGGAGGTGGTCACGTAGCTGTACAGACCTGGTTTTCAGTGACTGAGTACAACCTTTCACTCAGTGCATCAAACCTTGTCTGCCCGAGCCTTTGGTACACCCTCAATGGTGGTAAAAAGCTGCCACACCCAGGATTCACATTGGGAGCTGGAGAGAGGGACTTCCATTACCTAATCCTCACATTCCTCTTGATCCACTACTGTATCACCACGCCTGTTCCCTTCCTCAGGCCCTCCAGATGGTGGTGGGGTAGCTGCAGTGGCCATAGTAGAAGCCCTTGTCTCCAGCAATCACAGCAAAACTAGCAGCAGGTGCTCTCTCCTGGACAGCCAGATTCACAATGAGGAGCAGTAGTGAGTGGGTCCCTTTAGAGGGGCTGTCCGCAGACGGCGCGACTGTCCGCAGACTATCGAGCCACACATAGGGCTTAAAAAGTAATAAAAGTTACTAGATCATTTAAGACACGGTCTAGGAGCTCTGCAAGAGTAATGTTTCAGCTTCAAATACCATAGATTGGCCCAAATTGCAGTTGTAAACTGTCCGGAGACACAGACACTGTCCACAGATACTTCCAATGCGCAGTTTCAGTACGGTCACATGATGACATCCCCGGACTGCCGCGTACACGATGGCTGTCCTGCAGATACCTATATGTGGTAAATACTGCTGCCGTAGATATAAAAACAAAGAGAAATACTATACCAAATGTCGATTTTGGCTTCCCTATACCAGTTTGCAAAAAAGGACACGTAAATAGCTTGATGTCTTCTGTTAGACACAGTGTAAAAGGCAAATCTCCTAAAAATACATACATTCAAAGGGACGAAGCATCCAAGTACATCAATAATTACAATGTGATCATTGCCCTCTTGTGGAATGCAAACATAGACATACAATACATTAGAGACAATTTGACTGTAGTTGAGTTGCAATACATGTCACAGCCTATCACACCAAAGCTGAGAAAACAGATCTAAATAATCTCTCGCATGCCACATCATCTGACAAAACACTATCACAGAAATTGTAGAGCTTCGGTATAAAAATGCTCTCCCATAGAGAATGCGGGTCCTACGAAGCTACAGACTGTTTACCAGGTACAGCCTTATATGGCAAATCTGAGCACATTGTCTGGCTGAACCTTGTACGTGCTTCATCCCAGAAAAGAGTGCTAAAATCCTACCAAGAGATAGAAAACATAGGCACAAATTATCCCAACAGCCAGAACATTTGAAAACACTATTTACTTGACACACATTACCCAAACAGAGGTATTGCTTTGGAAAACATGTGTCTGTATGATATTGCCCCAAACTACACCTACAAAAACAATGTCAAACCAAATGGAAAAACTGGCAAATATTCAGTTTCAACTTGTGAAGGAAGCCTCCTGAAACTCACCAAACCCAGTCTAATTAATCATGTAAAGTTATCATTTACATTTCCACAACATTGAGAACTGTATTACATGGCCCTACTCCAACTTTTTAAACCTTGGAGAAAAGAAAAAGAATTATGAGGTGACTATGACTCATTTGAAGATGCATTCAAAGCAAATGAAAGCAGTATAACAAATGACTATTTCAAACAATACAAACAAATGTTGGACAATGAACGCCAACAAGAGAAAGAAATTGACGCTCAACTAGACAAAGATACTCCTGAGAGCAGTCAACCTCCCCTTAAAGTAAGCCAAGATCAACTTGGAGAAACATTCATTCTAAATGTTGCAGAAATACCCATGACTGAGGTAGAAAATACCATGTATCAATATAAACATTTGAGGAAGATTTGTCAGTTCTGGAATCACAGCTAAATGATTAACAACTCACCATTTATCTAGAAGTTACTCAAGAAATTGAACATGGTTTTAAACATGAAACTAAAACCTGTAGCTGTAAAAATTATAAACCTCTGTTTCTGTATAGAAGTGGTAAAGCTGGATCTGGCAAAACATTCTTAATTAAAATAATCAGCACATTTCTACACAACTTAACAAACAACAACCTTTTGGCTGTAGCAACAACTTCCACAAGTTTAGCTGCCCACAACATAGGTGGTGTAACTTTACATCTACTACTACTCGTCCCCATAGAATACCAAAACAAATTAGAATACTACAAATTGTCAGCAGAAGCTGCTACTGAAGTACGCAGAATTCTAAAACAAATGAATGTGCTCCTTATAGATGAAGTAAGCATGGTTTCCAACCTCGTGTTGGCTTTAATTCATCTCAGAATGCAAGAAGTCCTAAAAACCAACTACAAAAAACTGATTGGAACAAAACATGTTAATGTTATCGGAGACCTCCTACAGTTAACACCAGTGAAAGGGCAACCTATTTTCAAAACTCTAGGACACAAAGAATGCTGCAATACTCTCAGCAGCAATGTAAATGTAAATCTCTAACAACATTTCCACTACAGAGAACTAACTCAAAACATGCGCCAGTCTGCAGACCTCAAATATGCTAACATTTTAAAAACATTGGAACTGTGATGCTTACTAAAGATGCAAAATCCATCTTAAATAGTAGACTAATCCATGAGCTATATGGACTAAACACATCTGCTCCTGATATCATGGAATAATTAACTCAACACAATCTAAAATGTATGTCCTTAATAACAATCCTTGCAAACTTTAGTCACTTCAACAAGAGAATGTTGAAAAAAGAAATGCAACCCATACTGTATATCAGCTCCAAAGACAAACTGGAAGTGCATGCATGACACTTCCTTTGTGTCAACAAGCAACAGCATGACTAAATAGCTTAGAAAAATATATCTCCAACATAGCCAGATTGGAGAAAATATTGACTTTGTGTCTGAACTGCTGAGTAATTCTAAAATGTAACCTTGACGTAGAACAAGGTTTAGTCAATGGAGCAATTGGCACAGTTGTTGGCTTCCAAATATATATGCATGACAACAACATTCAGTATGTCAACATCCACTTTGACAAACTTGCGGAAGTTAAAAAAATTGGCTGGACAATAGGACATTTCCTTCTTTTCAAAGACATTTACGTACGCAAAGAGCAATTTTCTCAATCTCTTGCATATGTTTTCACTATTCACAAATCACAAGGTCTAACCCTAGATCAAGCATTGACTGACAGCACAGTTGTTAAAGAAGGTATGAGTTACAAGGCACTTTCATGTCAGTGTACACTCAATGGTATAGTCCTAGTTAACTTTGATGCAAACAAAGTCAATGCTGATATTCCTTGCATCTTGGAATACAACAGGCTACGGGCACTATACACCACCCACCTAGATATGTACCCTGTACATCAAAAAAAGAAACCTTTTAAAAGACAAATAATAGAAAAAGAAGCTATAGCAGATTTCCCAACAATGTCACTAGAAAAACGACCAACTCCTGCATCAAACAATACAACCACAAAACTGTTTAGCACAAAATCAACTACAAATCCATCACAAAAGAAACACGCAAATGTCTCTTCTCCAGAAACATCTGCAGGCCCATCAAACGATCCACAAACAGAACTCTCTGGTCCATTTAAATTCGAAAACACAACTGGAGTGCATTGTTATGCTAATGTGACAATGATTCTTCTCTTTCAGTTGCCACCAATTTTTCACAACATTTACTTTAACGGCTCGGACCAGTTGGGTTTGCAAATGCTTGTCCTTCACAGAAATGCCACAAATAAACCTAACAACACTTACAGTGTCTCAGGCGTAAGGCAAGAAATGGACTACTGTATAGGAATGGCATAATGTACCATAAACACACAGGAAGATCCACAAGAATTCCAAATGTACTTACTACAAGTACTAGAAACCAAAAACATCCCTTGAAATGACATTTTCCAGATTTCATACACATGGAAACATGCATGCACTCTCTGCAACCATGTTTCACAAGACCACATCCCTAATGAACGATTTGTATATGCATCTACACCAAATTCTGAATCCATTCCATTTCACCAGATTCTGCAGAATGCAAATCATGGCATATTATGCCCTTTTTGCAATTCAGACAATCTTTCCACCATACAAATAAACTCAATATGTCATACTAATGCTTCTAAGGTACAAAGCAGATGTACCAAAAATAACTGTAAGTTTATAGGCTTCACACACGGCCAAGTATCTCTTGGAAAGAAAACCTTTACAACAGTAGGTATAGTATACCACACTGGTGCCACAACCAGCTCAGGGCACTGCACTGCATATATCAAAAAAGAAGTGGTTGGTTTGAATGTAACGATACCTCAGTTACTCCAAAACATTGGTTACCAGCAGATTTAACAAATGCCTACTTAACATTCCCAAATGTAGTCACTAAACTATAGCACAATTAACAGTTAGAATATGAGATAATGCTACAATAGCACTTTTCAAAGTCAATCTATTTACAATACTCATCTAACTACTTCAAAAACACCCTTCATTGCAGAGCACTTCAAAAACACCATCTCAATTGTTATATGACAAAACATCTTCTAACCTCTAATGTAGTTAGAATACGCCAACAGGTATTTAACTATTTCAAACATTCCCTTAATCACAACATACTTTTTTTTTAAATCCAGTGCAGATTTTCTTTCCAAATGACCCAATAATTATGTAATGTCAAAACAACAGCACTGTGTCATACACTAATGTTGTGGCAAACATAATGCTTAAAATGTACTGTTTATGAGGGTCTAAAAGGAAAATGTATATTTACAACTGTATACCACTGCAGCTTTTGGACTATCATGCTTAACCGATTGTACTGTTTATTTCCCACAGAAAAGAAACCAGAGATTGCAGCTTCATAACATTACAACACTAAGTAATCACAGCAATTGTAATCAACTACACATTCTGTGAGCACTATCCTCAATTGTACTACAATCATTTGTACCATGTACAGTACAATTAAATCATTCCTCCATATTACAAACACTTTTTACTCCCACTACATTACCTACAATTACTCTACACATATTGCTACTATGGTGATTCTGGCCATACTCCCACTACATTACCTATAATTACTATGCACATATTACTATTGTGGTGTTGGGCCCACATATTCTTGGAGCCATGGCCTGCGTCCATGCCCACCACAATCTGGCCACTAACAACAACCACCACAATACAATTAACTATATAACAAGTACGTACCATACACCGTCAACTAATAAAACTCATCCTGACCCCCAGCAATAGAATTTATATCCGCGGTCACGAAAATTGACTGCAGACTCGGTTGCATTTCCAAACCCTTTTACCTATAACAACATCTCCACATTTCCTTAATTCCACTTCACTACCATTTCTACGCCCTCTTCCAGCCATGACATAACCCCAAATGTCTTTTCCAATCCGTCCATTCACGGTGGTGCTGCCCACGAATTACTGCAGTGTCTGCAGACAGCTGCGACACCCGCTCAACTTTTTTCAACTTACAAACACAGACCCATATCATCTTCTTTGCACTCCCCCATCCCAGACCCTCTTTCCACCACCAAATGACCCAAAATATATTCTGTAGACTTTTTCTACACTGCGCTGTACACGGTCAGCTGTGACTGTGCGCGGATCCAACATGGCTGGCGTTTCCAAAAATATGACGCACCTCATGCTCATCAATATCCAATCAGCATGCACCTCCGATGTCTGAGGAACTCACGTCGGCCTCTAGACCAATCGGGTGCCCGGCCACGGACTGAACTGGGAACTGAGTCAGTGGACCGAACCCAGATAGCACCAATTTGTTTTTAGACCAAATTTACAAAAGCACACTTTTGGGACCAAGACACCGCTCCTACCACATAGTTGGAGACATTTGTCCAGCGGTTTGGGCTGTAGGCATGAAAAAAACATTTTTTCCATTGAGTTTATGGGAAAAACCACACATTTTGGGACCTTCCTATAACTTGGCCCCCCTTAACGAAACCCCACCAAACTCCACAGACGGTCCTATATAACTCTTTTGCAAAGTTTTGTGAGGATTGGTCCGGGGGGGGGGCGAAGTTATAAGCTGCCCCAAAAGTGCTCTTCCTATGGGTTGAGCAACATAACCATAACTATAGGGCTGCTACCACATACACATATATACG
Organism: Ambystoma mexicanum; assembly: GCF_040938575.1. Lineage (NCBI taxonomy): Eukaryota > Metazoa > Chordata > Amphibia > Caudata > Ambystomatidae > Ambystoma > Ambystoma mexicanum. The sequence goes on along the minus strand of NC_090937.1, from coordinate 724,935,645 downwards.
CTGAACAAACCGACGTTTAGCCATGGTTACAAATAGTTGAATAGACATGAAAAAAGGACAGCAGTTAAATGCATTTATTTTCTTTACCATCTTGCTACTGATCACAGAAAGAGGACAGAGTAAAAACATTAATGGCAAAAAACTTTTACATCTTTAGAAATTCAAATTGCTTTTACTTTAAATGAAAACATGATTGCTTACAATAAAGTGCAAAGTGCAGAACAAAGTGCAAAATCACAGTATTAAAGTGCTGAACATTCTGGTGAAATCTTTTTAAATATAAAAGGTCTATTCAGAAGGTGTAATTCATGCAAAATCCGACCTCATTTTCATGGAAAACTAGCAGAGAAAAATATATGAATGTTTTTGGGAACAGAACACAAAACAATTTCTACCATAGTGGTCGTTATGCTACCGTGGGTCGTTATGCTCCCGTGGGGAGCCCGAGAGCCCCAAATGGGAAAGCAGATTCAGGCAGAAACAACGCGGTTGTTTTCCGCAATGCTGCGTTGTTTCTGCCTGAATCTGCTTTCCCATTTGGGGCTCTCGGGCTCCCCGTGGGGAGGCAGAAACACAACGCGGTTGTGTTGGAAAACACTGCGGTTTTTCTTTCCGAGTTTCTCAGGCTCCTCCGAGCCGGAGGAGCCTGAGAAACTTGGAAAGAAAAACTGCAGCGTTTTCCAACACAATAACATTGTATTTATGTTTGCGGTCACTTCAAAAGCGACTGCAAACATCAATACAATGTTTTTAAAGCTGCGGTTTTATTTCTAAGTTTTCGGGGCTCCTCCAGCCCGGAAAACTTAGGAAAAAAAACACAGCTAGTGCTTATTTTATTTGTTTAAATAAATAGCACTTACCGAGATTCAGCTGCAGCTTTCCTGCTCTGGTCTCCGGTCCCCGTCCTCTGCGTACAGCACCAATGAAGGGAAAGCCACCCAGCGGAAGCTTTTGTTTACTACAGCTGGCTGGCTTTTCCTTCATTAGTGCCGCAAAAGCCAGCACAGGAGGGCATCCATTTCACAAAATGGATGCGCCCATGTGCTTGCTTTTGCGAATTTTGAGCTTGAATAGCTCAAAATTTTACATAGGAAGTTTTAAAAAAGAGAATGCTAGTATTTTTTTTTATGTTGCCTATCTATTTTTTAAATAAATTGTTTTACTAGACCATGCCTTTAATACATTACTAGTAGTAAAAGTGCAAACCCTTGACTATAAAAAAAGATTCACAAAATATTCTACTGTGGAACAACATGCTGTCTACTTATCCTACATATCCGGTACATGCAGATACATGATAATGATGTGATGTGCAAACTAGAAAATAAAGTGAAAAACAGTAGATGATAAAAGAAATCTAATTACATTCCATATTGAATCCTTAACCTATATTGAGCCTCATTATTGGGCACTTATTCTTATTTGGCACTAGAATGGAACAATAGGATCATTTGAAATATAGAAATTGCGCAAGAAAGTGCACTGTGTCGTAAAAGAGAAAATAGGCTGAATAAATGATTATGTAAAAGTCAGTGTCATATATCTGAACACATGTCAGTAAAAGGTATTTGATGGGGTAAATCTAATGATATCAATGCTCAGGTATGCTTTTTCTCATGAGGTGAGAACTTTATGTTATGTACATATATTTAAGTCTGCATATTCACTGCCTTGCTTTCATATGGCTCCCTTCTCACTAGGAATGACAAATGTACTTAAAAAAAGAAATAGTGACATCTGGAATTTTTTAAATATGACATTCACACTTGGTTTGTGTTTTATGTAGTTTTATTTAAAAATGTGATATATTTATTTTTTTCAGTGAAAACAAAACCTGAATTAAGGGACAGTTAAAGGAATAGTGCACTGAAAAATGCTATTGTCCCGATCATTCGGGAAAAGTCGTTATAAGCATACTGTGATTGATCATAAACATTTTTCCTCTGCATCTTACTTTAGTTTTCCTCACTTTTACACATGCGAAAACAACATGTTGAACGTGGCCAACTTGTGCTAATCTTATCCGTGGATCTTATCGCCAGTTCAAGTGTGCTTGTTGCAATAAATCAAAACACCCGCCCCTTAAGGTGACATCACTAGACACGTGCCGCCCTTTCCACAACACCACTGCACGGCTCGTTTCAACGTTCTCTGCCCTCAAGTTATTGACGTGTTGCCATGGAAATGGCAGGACACCGCTTTCCTCAAAAAGTATAAACAGACCCTTTCTGATCAGGCAACACTCTAGTTTCTTAGTCAACCGTTTCATTGTATTTAGTTTAGAACCCCTGTGACTTGTTTCTGCTCAGTTGAGCTATCTTACTAGTACAAAGCCCCTGCAAACCATTACTTACAGTAGCAGAACAGTCCAATGTTTCAAAGCAAATTAAGAAACCATGGGTAAAGAATGTACCAGTTTGTTTCGCACAAGCTTTTGAGCATGGTTTTGTCTTTCTAGGTTTTTAGTTGCAACATCGTGTGTTCTGTATGTGTGCAATACATTCAGCATCTTCTTCTATTTATTCTTTTAGAAGCCCAACAGTAAGAGGAGTGTAAAGTCACAGACATCGCTTGAAAGCAAAGATGTTGTTTTCCAAACAGGTTTCACATTGGAGCAACTAATATCTCAGGCACAGTGTGGCACAGTCAACATGCAGACTAGTGATGCATTTGTCCAGTGGCCGTAAAATGAATGGAATGTCAAATGCAACCCTTACAATGCCAGCCTGGTCTATTGCTACTTTGTGCCAGGTCGAACACATGAAAATGAAGAAAGTGATGATGCATTGCAACTGCTTGCCAACCCCTTCACACAATCTACACCTGCTAAAAATGTTCTACCAAAAAAACATTCAAAGTTAGCTGTTTCTCCAATTCATGTTGAATTATCACATCATGAACTGACAGTGGTTGAAGCTTCAAAGAAATTGACCGATGATCTTGTACAAGATCCCGACTTCAGTTTGAAAAGTCTTGAGGATTTGTCCACCACTGTCGACTCACAAAAATTAGTGCTGCAGGAGGATTGGCTACCAAAGGAGAAAAAGTACATTGCGTTTGATAGCTGCCTGATAGAGATTGTACACATGCTCAAATATCAACATACTATCAGGGCAAAGATATGTAGGGAGCCATTGGTGAATGTGTCTCGCGTATTACAAGGCACCAACCTGAAAATCCAAGCAACCTGTGTCCACCTTCATAATACATTTACATGGTCTGCTCAACCGATGCTTGGCAAAGTGCCAGCTGGGAATCTACTTTGTTCAGCAGCTTTACTGTTTAGCGGTTCGACTTTCAGCAAGATTTCCAGTTTTTGTCAGTTTGTGGGTCTTGAGTTCCTTGCTAAAACTCAATACGAAAAATACCAAAGGGAATTCTTATTCCCTGCTATTAGTCATGCTTGGAATGTTGAACAGATGTCAATGGACAGTTCATTCTCTGACACATGTTTCTGGCTAGCTGGCGACGGACAGTGTGACAGTCCAGGGTTTTCTACAAATTACTGCACTTAACACTTTCAAGACATGGAAAGTAAAATAATTGTGAGTTCTGTCGTGGTGCAGGTGTCTGAATGTTCATCGTCTGTTGCCATAGAGAAACTTGGTTTCATCAAATCCATTCAACTTCTACAATCCAGGGTAATGGAAATAGACTTGATAGCCACCGACAGGCACGTTTCAATAGCGAAGGCCATGCGAGAGCAGTTTCCACACATTCAGCATCAATTTGATGTATGGCACGGTGCTAAATCATCAATACAAAAATTACAGCTGCTGGGATAAAGAAGGGTTCGGAAAACCTTATAAAATGGTGTCAGCCCATCAGCAACCATCTTTGGTGGAGCTCCAAACCTTGTAATGGATCTGTGGAAATTCTACTTGAGAAATGGCGTTCATTGATGCACCATTGTACCAACATACATGCATGGACAGAAAACCAACATTTCCACGAATGTGCACCTGGACCGTTGTCGAGGGAGGAGGAATGGAAGAAGAAGTGACTGGTGCCATCTTCAGCTCCACACAAAGCACTTGAAAAGATTGTGTACGATAAAATGCTTTTGGGAGACCTGTAGGGACTCACCAATTTCTGTCACACTGGAGATTTGGGGGGGTTCCATAATATGTGCCTAAAGTACAGGCCCAAAAGGTTGCACTTCGGCATAGACGGTATGGGGCAAGAACAAGACTAGCTGTACTTGCCCATAACAATAATATAGGTAGGGATCAAGCGAGAACTTCAAGAAAATTGGGGGTGCTACGTTACTTCAAGGCCTTTACAAAGCAAAGCAAACAATGGGTGGCCAATCCAATATACGAGGAAATGGATTTTGAATTTGTCAAAGATCTGACATTGACTGTGCTGGTCATGCATACTCATGGGCTGGAAGCTGATTTTGTTTCCAGGACCCATACAATGCCACAAAACATTGCAAACAAGCCTTGTCCTCCAAAATCCGAACTTGTCATAATGCATAGTTCTAGATTCAAATGATTTGTACCTCTCTCTAAAATGCATTCACATTCTGGAGGTGTTTTAAATGCCGAATCATAAATCCCAAAAAATAAAATTTGAATTTATAAGAAACTGTAATTGAATATTACACCCCTTGGTCAAACTCCCCTATATTAAATTTGATATCTCGCATCAGAGTTATTGGTTTATACTGTGCCTAGTGTCTGGGTTGCACTAGATATATTGTCCAGTTCATTCTAGTATGTGATTTCTTACAGAAAACAAAAATCATGAAAGTTCTCTCAGGACACAGAGTGAATGTTGGTACCTTTGGAAAGGCCTAGACAAAACCAGTGCTCTAGACACAGTGAGCATCTGGATGAAGGTGAGATCATTCGAGGCACACCGTTCCGGGATACCAGACAGACAGAGACATTCAATGTTTGTTTTGTCAACCTGTGCCATCCAGGTATGCTCAGCCTTCGGAAACTGATCTGATGCCAACAGCACACCCTACTCGAATAGTGGGAACCAATTATTCAATGCCTCATGCCCCTTCCTGACTTGACACAGACATCCCATGAAGAACCGTTTTTTTTCATTCAGTGGCACGATCATGCACTTTCACCAGCTACTGCCATTTTAAAAACATGTTGACACACTGCTCAGGCATGTGCTATGTCACCTGTCTGGCATGATGGTTATACAGAGGGCTAACCCAGGTGCCTTTTGGAAGGCCCAGTGCCAGTAATGACATCACACACAGTGTCTGAACATGCACACTTCATTGGTAAGACAGTGTACATAACAGTATTACATAGGGGGTGGAAGGCTACAAGTGGTCCTTTGCTCATCCGTCTATAGATTGCAGCGTGTGTAACCTGGGATCATCTCTACATGTAGCTAATGCTAAAGTCTATCTTACTCTCACAAGTTACTTTGCGAACGACACAATAATATGCTAGAGTCGGCTACTCCATCAACAGGTAATCCGCTTCGTTGAATTAAACAGTTCTGGAGGAGGAGGAGGTTAGCTTTATTTGGAATTTCCTTTGATGGCTGATAAACACTTGTGTGTTACATCAACATACACAATTTGTGGATGTTGACACGTTAATGTGGCGTAAGATATCTTTACATGGATGTTTCAAGCTGTCCTTCCAGTTCTGAGACACTGTACCGCATAAATGCCTTTTCACATTTTTTTCCCTGCTTTCTTTGCCGGAATCGAAAGCTAAACGTCTCTGCCTTTGAATAGGAAAAGTGCCTTATTGTAATTTGGCCTTGAACGCTAGGCAGCAATTGCTTGGAAGGACACAAGTGGTGTGGAATAGAAAAAAAAAGATACGTTTCAATATATTGAAAGAGGACATGTACCGACAAGTTAGAGTGAAAGTGTGTGATACATCGTACTGAGCAGTTGCTCATCGACAGAAACTAACCATGGAATTTCCAGAAATTATGTAAGTTCAAGTTTACATAAAATTGTTATTGGGATTAAGAACGAGAAGGGTACTGTATGCATAATAACTAATTGACGGTGTGGTAAACGTCATCCGTGTGCACTGCGTTCACTTTTCGCACAGTAATCTTGCAAGCTTCGTTATAATGACATCTGTCCGGGGTTCAGGTTGAATGGTTGCTATGTTTGTTCTTCGTTTTCTCCATGTGTTTCTCCATTGCATTGGGAGCTATACCTACCTCACAGCGCTCAAATTGTATGCAACTCGTGTTCTCAAGTAGTACACCTTGTTTTCATTATTGTGTTAAATATTGGTTGTGTTGCGCTTATGATTAGGTTTCAAACAGTTATGCGTTATACAGTAACTTGTTATATTACAATAAAGAACGGCTACTGAAATGCATTTTTATTGTGTTTTGTTCGCAGATACTTTGTACCGTAGTCCCAGTGCCATAGCTTCCAGGTGCCAGCCGATGGCTTCTTCAATCAACACTGGAGGATTACCATACGCAGTGTTTTTTCAATCAGCGTTCTGTGGGACGATCGATATGGCCCTATGTGTCCATTGGCATTTCCGGCAATAAAGAGCAACATGTCAGCATTCATGATGTAGCAACACGGAGAAGCAAGAGCGTTGGGCTTTGAAAGTGAAAAAAAAGAAATGTCTTCACCCACACAGAGCACCAAGGGGGGTCATTTAATTGTTTTGCTGTTTTGCGATATGACAAGACAAGGACACAAAAGGACACAGGACATTGAGCATTCATCATAATCTGCGTAGCTCAAGAGTCATGCGATGGTCGTCAGCTCTAACTTACATGCAAAATAAAAAAATTGTTTGTTTCCTGGAGTTTATAATTTCTTGTGAACATTCTTTGAAAAATAAAAGCACTTGAAACATTGCAGACTATTGTTGATGTATTATTGAAATATTCTATGCGCAAATGCTATTTAGGGCAAGACAGAGAAGGTACGCTCTGTGTGAGGATGTCTGTGTTTATCTTGCGTTTAACTTCCTGTTTCTGTGGGCGTGGGTGATGATGTGGCACGTTGGGCTATGCTGGCCACGAACGTAATGAAAATAGGTGGAGCAGATCGTTGGGACAAGTGATGTCAGCTTCAGGGGCAGGTGTTTTAATTTATTGCCACAAGCACACCTGAACTTAGGGTGATCGATCCACGGATAAGATAAGCACAAGATGGCCACACCAAACGCGTTCTTTTTGCATGTGTAAAAGTGAAGAAAACTAAGGTAAGATGCATAGGAAAATTATTTCCGATCGATCACAGTATGCTTATAACGACTTGCCCGACCGATCGGGACAATCACATTTTGGAGCGCACTATTCCTTTAAAGTGACTAGGTATCGTGAAACAAAACCCTTGAATTCAGTGCAAAAACATTAGTCGAGGCAACGTTAAGGCTTCCCACGCTGATGCAAACGAAACACTTAGAATTCAGTTAAAAAACTTTCCTTGATGTGACATTAAGGTGTAGATTTAACAACACAAAACCCCTGTAATTCGACAGGTGCTGAAGCTGTGCCACCCTAACGATGATGCCCCCATTGTGTGGCCCCTAAAGCACACTGATGACATCACAAATGACATCACTGATGAGATCACATATGCAATCACTTATGGCAACATGAGTGACAGTACTGGTACAGCAGATCACACTTCCAAGAAAGAGAGATGCATCATTTAAAAAGCATGTTTCTGCATATGAGGGTGGATTCAGCATTGTTGGAGTTCGCATTTCAAAATGCTGTCTGTTTACACCATGGTATACTTACACATCTGTATTGATTGAAAATTCGCTTTGATGAGATACTCTAGTACTTTTATCACTCTGTTTTAAAAACAGTCCCCTATGCAAAGAAGACATTTAAGTACTCCAATTATGACCTGTCCGCCAAAAAACACAACATACGTAAAAAGGGGCAGTTTCTGAATTCAATGTATCAACATATGGCAGACAACTTACTCATCCTTGTCAATATTCTGTGACCAAAAAGATGTAGGATTTTTCAAGTTTCAAAAATAATACTTCGCATGACAATTACATCACAGGAAAATACAAAACATACATTGTTGGCACCACTGGCGCATTCTAAAATACACAACCTATCAAAAAGAACAACATGGAAAGATGTTCAAATGTAAGAGTAAGTTAACACTGAATCAAATTCCCTAACTTCACAGAAGGTAATCACACAGAGCTGGTAGGCAACGTTTGTTTGTTTGTTTGTTTGTTTGTTTTATTATTTGTAATGCACTAGCATACCTTAAGGTAACAGGGGACAGCAGTTACATGAATATGCAAAGCTTAGTTACAACAACAAAAATATATACATAGTAATAGAATAGCAGGATTATATACATATATACAGCTAAACGTCATGTGGGTACGGTATGTACATATAACAGGAAAGTGAAGGACTTGATACCTGGATGTGTTAGAAGGCCTACGTTTTCAACCATAGGACAACCTTAGATCGGAAGTTGTGATAGGGCAGGACCATTCTGAGAGTTGGCGGTAAGGAATTCCACAGTTTAGCTGCTTTCAATGGGAAGCTGTTGCCTCCTATGGTGGAACGTTTAAAGTTGGGGACAGAAAGGTAGTCTTTATAGACTGTTCTTGTGGGTCTTAGGGAGGTTTGTCTATGAAATCTGTCGATCAAATAGATCAGGGCAGCGTTATTAAGAGATTTATGAGTAAGAGATGCAGTTTTTAGGAGAATTTTGTCTTTGATAGAGAGCCAATCATTCTGTTAGCTATGTGATGTGATATGATCCCTTCTGGAGATGCCCAGTGCCGCTCTAAGAACATTATTCTGAAGAGTTTGTAATTTGCTAGTGGTGGCTTTGGAGAACCCAAGATAAAGAGCATTGCAATAGTCCAGATGGGACAATATGAGGGCTCTAGCGAGGGTTAAGCAGCTAGTGTCGGACAGAAAGGGTTTGGCTGCACGGATCAGTTTACACGTGTAAGCCGTGGAAGACGCTAGGGAGTTCACCTGTCTGTTGAAGGAGAAGTTAGAGTCCAAATAAAAGCCTAGTGTCTTAACCTCTTGTCCTACATTGATGCTGTTGCCATCAATTGTGAAAGAAGAATAGATGGGCCTAATTTATTTAAGCTGGAGGTAGTACCCAGGATGATAAATTCAGTTTTATCATCATTCAGGCATAGTCCATGTGTGGTTATCCATGCCTGGATGATGATGTACACTCTATTCACCAAGGCCAAATCCTTACCATAATCCCCAGAAAGCGGAAGGAGGATCTGGGTATTATCTGCGTAGTTGGTGTAGGTAATACCGAGATGATCCAGATCATCGAAAAGGGGCTTGGTGAATATACTGTACAATGTGGGGGAGACACAGGAGCCCTGTGGCACACCACATGTGATAGGTATGGGGTCTGCTGCTGCTGTATGTGAAAAGACCCTCATGGTTCTGCCGTTAAGGAATGATCTAATCCATGTGATGTCCTCAACGGAGAAGTGAGCTGAGTGTGTTGAGGTGGGTACATTGGGCAGAATGGTTGACCAGGTCGAATGCTGCAGAGAGGTCTAGGAGGAAGAGTAAGGTGGCTTGACCATTGTCTCTAAACTCGTTGATCTGTGTTTTAAGGTCAAAAAGAGCAGTCTGATTCCCGTGTTGAGGACGGAAGCCTGACTGTCTAGCTCCTAGAAGGTGATGTTCTTCCAAGTACTTCTGTATTTGTATTTTGGCAACCTTATCCAAAATTTTTAGAAGAAATGGAACGGTCGTAATGGGTCTATAGTTTGTAGGCGTGGCTGGGTCAAGTGTAGGTTTTTTTAGTAGTGGAAGTACACAGGATTGTTTTTTATTGGCAGGGATAGAGCCGGTGGAGAAGGAAGTATTGATTAGCTTTGTGATGAAAGGGGAGAGGTCTCGGGCGTCATCCTTAATGAGCTGTGCAGGGCACAGATCTCCCTGGCAATTGGAGGGTTTCAGTGACAAAATAATTTTTTCTACTTCAAGTGTGGTGACTTTGGAGAAGTTGAAGCGGGTGGTTTCCAATAACGTAGGCTTCTCAGTTGGTTTGAAGGGAAGGGGGTCATTCAAAGAGGCTTTTTTACAGGAAATTTTGTTTTGAAGGGTAGCAATCTTGTTAGCTAAGGCAATTTGGATTTCTGAACACCAATTTTTTATCTTTGGTACAAGTATCTGGTGGTGCTAAAGGGGTCTCTAATTCTTTGAGGATGGAGAATAATTCCTTCATGTTTGATTTGGCTTGGGATATACGGGAGTCGAATGAGGTTTGTTTTGCTAGGCAAATTTCTTTTTTGTAGAGGGCTGCAAGTTTAGTAAATTTGAGTGTATTAGCTGCTGAAGGGAGTTTTTTCCAAGTGGCCTCGCAGTTTCTTTTTTGCTGCCTTAAGTTTTTGAGGAATGGTGTATACCATTTGTTCAAGTGCGTTTTGGGCTTACTTGGTCTGAGTTTGAGGGGGGCAATTAGGTCCAGCGAGGTGGACATAATTTTGTTGTATTCTTCGACCAAGGTCTCAGTATCAGAGTTGTCAGGGAGTGTGTTAAGTGTGGAGAGTAAATTCGGGATGAGTCTCTACACAGTGATGCTCTTTTTATTTCTCGTGAGTCTGGGTGGAGCCCTGCTGACCGGCAAGGGTGGGGGTCGGGTAGTAGAAAGCATGAATGATACCAGGTGGTGGTCAGTCCAAGCTAAAGGTGAAATGGCGGTGATGTTAGCTAGACAGTTGTAATCGGCCACCCAGTCGAGTATTCTGCCTTTGGCATGTGTGGGTTCCATACTTCTTTGGGTAAATCCTAATTCAGAAAGGGTATTAAGCGTAGTACTGGCAAACTGGTCTTCCGGGTCGTTGAAGCCCATATTAAAGTCCCCAAGGGTAAGTACTTGAGTGGAACTTTTAAGGTTGCTGGATAGGATGATGTTAATGTCCTCATCAAATGTGCCTATTGGGCCTGGTGGGCGATAGATCAAGTGGATGTTGAGAGTTTGGGCATTAGTATGTGGAACTTTAACAGAGAGTAGTTCGCATGAGAGGACGTTGATAGGGGTGGCTAATCTCATGGTAAGACTACAATTGTGGATAATAGCAACACCCCCTCCTCTGGAATTGGGTCTGTCTTGTCTCAAGATGGAATAATTATCTGGGACTGCTAGCATGAGCATAGGGCCTGCTGCCGGATGTAGCCAAGTCTCCATCATAGCAAGGAGGTCAAGGTCTTCTTTGAGGATCAGGACTGCAATTTCTGTTGCATGAGCTACTAATGATCTGGCGTTGATCAGGACTCCCTTGATTTGGGGACTCACAGTGGTTGTCGTAGTTGTAGTGGGGGGGTGGTCTTGTATTGTTTCAGGAATGCTCTGATTAGAGGGACTATGTGGAAGTATGGGGTCGGAGTTCTGAAGTGATTTAGGTTTTAGGGTAGTTGGGCGAGGCCAGACTGTCGTGGTTCTTAGTCTCTGTGTAGTAGGCATATAGCGGGCAAGAGGCTCATAGATTTGAGCTAATCTAGCTTTGAGTCTTAAATTCCTGTCAATAGTAGGGCAGGGGAAGCAAGTAGGTAGTGTCTAATGTGGGTTGTTGTCGTTTATGTCTAGAGGTGAACTACTAGATGACTTGTTGTCGGGTATAGAGGAGTACATAGTGGTAGGTGAGTGAGGTGACATGCTAAACAATGCAATGTAATTTATAAGGAGCAGGAGGCAGGTGAGCTGGCTAGTGACCAAGGGAAACATGCTAGATAGTTATAGCAAATGTGTTTGGATATCTGGATGGTTGGCCTAACGCTTAGGCAGGGTACTCGGGCCTAGGCCGATGCAGGATTGGGCTCTCCCTAGACAAAATGGGTCATGGTAACTCCTTGGAGGTGGGGTGAGGCACAGCGGGCTCGGGCCACATAGGAATGAGTGGAGCTGGCCGTAGAGCATCAGGGAATTATATAGCAGGCAAATTCGAACCAGGCAATAGCGAGGCAGAAAGCGTAATGCAAAACAAGGGAGGCACTAGCCTCAATCAAACAAGTCGAGGAGTAGAGGTTCATACTCAATACCCTAATGGCGAGGGCCTCATGCACAAGCAATAGCAGAAGGGCAGGCAGACATAGGGGCCCTATCCATACATTAGCAGTGCTGTACCAACATGAGAGGATATCATCCCTAGTGGGAAGGCACAGAGGACATTGCCCACCTATTCATATACATGAATGGCAGGTAAACAACAGGCAGTTCCGGTACAGGCAATCATTGCTTATGATGATGAACGTTGTAATCAAGCATGGGAAGCAGTAACTTATCAGGTATTCAGATGTGACATGCAGCTTCATGAACATGAGAGGGAACTAAACTTCCACTAATGGCGTATGGTAGGCGAGTAAACACTTATGTTAGAAGGGGTCAGGCAATATGGCACAGGCATTGGGTATATTAACTGAGCACTGAAATAATTGCAGAGCATAGATAATTACATGTAGTTACAGCAATGTCATCACTCACTATATCCGCGTAGTTGGGTGGCATAAAATACAGTAATGAGATACTTGCACAACATATATAAAACAAGCTTACATGTGCAATGTATAAGATATTGTTGGGTAAAGTGCAAATTATGCGGTTCCATGGGGATAGATTTGTTAGCCGGGGCAGCCGTGGAGTGAGAGAGGGAGGTTCGTATTACATGTGGGTAAAAGTGTTCATTGTTAGATAAGCCACCATAACAGGGGCTGCAGCCGGAGCCGTGTTGTTACGGGCTTGCGTGCTACTTGGCAGTGAGTGTTAATCATTGGTAGGAATCGCGTGGCTGGTGCGCGTGGCTGGTGCGCGTGGTCGAGCGGAGGCAGTACTTGGCTCAAGAGGGTTGCGGGTGGGCCGCAGACGGCGTGCACTATGTAATGGTTTGCAAATGGGGGGGCGTTAGCGGGTGACTAGGAAGGGTGGCAGGCGTCTCACCTAGGATACTCAGATGCTGGTGCACGCTGAGCACGGCCAATGCTCGGTCAGGCTCAGTCAGGAGGAGCCTTTGTCGGTTGCCTTTGTTGCGGGCCAGCTTTCGCCTGCCGGTGCACCCCAATTGGTTAAAGAGGAACAGTCAACCAATCACGGGGCAGCAGGCTTCTGGGGCTTGGTAAGAGTGCAAAATGATTATGAAGAGTCGGCGGTGGCCATCTTTAAATGGCAAAAACCTTGTGTTTTTGTATTTCCGGATCTAGGTATCTAGGTGCAGTGGGCTTCGTTTTAGGGATCCAGGAAGCGCCAAGGGCTGGGATGATTTCTGAGGCAGCATGGTCAGAAGGCATTAATTATAGGATATAGTTGGCGATTTTCAGGTAGTGAAGCGGAGATGCATAAATACAAAAGGTCAAGCCTCCAGACTTACCTATGCTCAGGCAGAGCTTGTGGCTGATTGGAGCTGCTCCAAATACATATTTATTCCTGCAGTGCACGATGAATAATTGAACAACATGGAGACGGATACCCTCCTCAGTCTGATATGCAGATGCTGTGTGATGGTGGTACGCTCTGCCTCTTGCCTTCACTGTTGGTTCATCTATGGCCTGTCCCGGCCAGATTTCAGGGCAGAGTAATTACCTGCCCCTGTAAAAAGCAGTATGATCTGTCACCCAAATCTGTAGGCGGTAGGACTGCTTAAGAAGCAGGAGCCTACTGCCTAAATCAGTAGGGTTGGCAAGTATGCTTACTGTCATTTAAACAAATCAAATGGTAGGTATTGACCATGTAAACTAGTAAATGCTGTGGGAGGAAACCTGCAAGGGTCAACATTGTTAAAAAGCAAGTTCTTGGTCTGAGGACACATAGTAATCAGAACTAAAGTGGCTAATGTACTAGATGGACAACAGTTGTAATTGTTTTCATGTCAGGGTTTGAAGCTGGTATTCCACAACATGTTTTGGACTATGACTCCTATGTATCCTCGCCAGTGCCTATGCTGGGTAGAGTTAGTGAAAGTTGTAATGTAAAACCTCCGGAGATCCAAAGATTCTCCTATATTGCATCTAAATTGTCAAGTGCTATGAGGAAAAACCACTTTCTGCAGACCCCCAACCATTATTTACAATGCTTGATACATGTTTTCTGATCTTCATAAAACACAGGGTATGTTTCATCTGGGCTATATGTTCAGATACAGTCTAAAAATGTTTCCCCATGGCTGATACCAGTGAGGTCAAGCAGGTTGTAGGTAATGTCTGCCTGATTTCACATATGATGTCATCCCTGATGCCATTCGACATGTCCTAAGTGGCTAGGGAATAGGTTAAGTGGAAGGGCTGTACATGTTGCAAGTATTCTCCAGTGTGGACACACCTTGTCCTGCATTCAGTGCTTGGTTGGATTTAATGTACATGTAAATGTCTGGGTGAGTGTGCATGAAACTGTGGCCTATCAGTGAAAGTCACAAGATGTCAGCTACAGTTTAATGTCAGTGCACATGTGCAACATACTGGGAAATGTACATGTCTCGAGAGGATAGCTCAGGGGCAACGTGCTCGCCTTGGAAGCAAGACGACACGGAGCAACATAGGTTAGATCCCCTGGTCCACGCTTAGAAACCTCTGGGTATTAAGCGCGCCATAAATAACCTATCATATCATATCATGTGCAGGCAGCTTACCCAGATACTTTGCCATATCACAGCAACAACATTACCAAATACAAACACCAAACAAGCTAAATCTACCCTTCAATGCAGACAATGGTGCTTCTCTGTTTCCTGCACCTGTGAACTGCAGTATAGTGATGTCAGTGATGATGGTACAAGTGATGGTGTATGTGAAATCATCAGCGATGTAATTTGTGATGTCATCAGTGTGCTTAGGGGGCCGCACAATGGGGGCATCAAAGTTAAGGTGGCACAGCTTCAGCACCTGCCGAATTTCAGGGGTTTTGTGGCATTTTAATCAGCGCCTTAACATCACGTCAACAAAGTGTCTCCACCAAATTTCAAAAGTTTTGTTGCACTGAACTTATTCACCTTAACTGACCCTTAACTAAAGTTTTTTCACTGAATTTCAAGGGTTCTGTTATGCTATACCTCCCACAACCTGTAATTCTGTGTTTTGTTTTTGATAATACGCTTGATACCATTTGTTATCGATATCTATTCTTGAGATTCACAACATCGGGTTAATCATATTTCTTATGCTTTAATGAGGAAGACTGAAGTTGTGTAGTTGGGGACTGTGACATAGACAAGTGAAGTGCGTAGTTAGAAACTGTGACAAGGAAGAGTGAGGTGGGATAGTTGGGGACTGTGATGAGAAATAGCGAGGCATGGTTAGTGGGTGACTCTGACGTGGAAGACTGAGTTGGTGTACAAATATACCTTTCACATTATAAACACAGAACTCCTTCTAAGGACTACATATACATATGAGCATTTTCTTATACTACTCAGATCTAGATCTACTAAAGTACTAGGATGAGGAAAAGGGACGTGCTGATATAAGATCTTGATTCCTGTACAATACTGTGTCTTTGATTATTGAGATTGAGAATTGCCAAAAAAGGAACAATAGGAAGACACTGGGCCTCATTCCGAGTCGGGCGGTAAGGGTTAACGGTCACCGGTAATGAGACCGGTGCCGTTAAACTCTTACCGCCCTATTCCGAGTTCCCTTTGCGGGTTGGAACTGAACACCTGCTTTTTGCAGGCGTTAAAAAAACAACCCGCAAAGGGACCTTGGAGCTAATTACGGCACCGTAATTTACGGTGCCGTAATTAGCACCTTCCCCATTCCCATTGAGCCCTATGGGGCAAAAATGGGAATGGGGAAGGGCCCATGGTGAATGGGGAATTACCGACCCCGCCAACTTTGGAATGGGGCGGTAATTCCGCCATTCACCATGGCGGAGTCGGAAAGATAACGGCGTCAACCAAGGCCCACTATCTGAATCGAGAAGTCATAATGTTACTAATTATTCAGACAATATTGCGGCGAGGAAGAGTACATTGAGAATCAATGCAGGTCGAGAACCACGTATAGGTCCAATAAAATAAAAACTGCATCTGAATCTGCCAATAACTATATTTTATGTGAAGGGAGAATTTAAATACTACAAATAAATATATATTTACACTCTCTTTTTGAAAAAGTTCAATAAAAACGGAGAAAAAAACACACTTTGCTGAACTTCATGATTCAAACCGCAAAGTGAGCAGCAGTAAAATTCGACATTCGATTTTCAAATTGCGAATCATATGAATATTCATATGAGGAAATACATGTACAGAATTGTGAACACAAGCCTGCCTCACACATAGACAGGATTTCGAAGGTGGACCACTGCCACATTTGAATACATTGGTTAAATTTGGTGGGCGTAACATATAAAAAGATAGTGAATATTAGCCAGTATCGATCTAGATAGAAATACAGAAATATTCATGTGCCACATCTAGTAAGAACGTGGAAATCGAACACATGACCTCTAAACAGTGATGCCAATAACAAACCCACTAACAATTTCATCCCTATGCATAAACCTCTCAAGCTCTAAAACAAACACAACCACAACCCTATACCACAACAAATGGCACAAAATTCACTACACTGCAACAACAAAACAAACCACAAATAGACTGGCACAACAGCACACAACGGCTACTGACCAGAAAACACCCCAAGCCCAGCGAACGGTGTTAACCGAGTTGAGGCTGCTCTGTTGACTTTTCCCGCTTACTCCCACTAACCCATCCCCCTTCCCGTTTCAGAGCTGCCAGAGCGCCAGGGGAACACTACGGTGGTGATAGTGCATGGTAAAAATATCCTTTAACATTAACATTAACATAAACATATATAATTCGTAGAAATAATTATTTGCCACCTATCTAATCAACATTCAAATTGGCACTTAATATATTAAAACATCCTTAATATAAAAAGAATATGAACAGGTTCGGGTTGCAATTCATAGGTTAAAAAATTGGTAAACATATTGGCCTAAGTGTACATGCACGGTATGACATTCAAGAGCTGATTGGTTCATAGACACACAGATCGCGAATCACATATACACACTGCGGAAATCCTTATATTTCCTAATTGCTTTGTATACAAATCCAGGTAGACACAGTGAACATTTTGTTGACCAAATGCGCTCAATTGGCACTATTTCCTATCCAAACCTTTTCCCTTTGTGTTTTCCCTTTGTTGTACCTTATTTTCTGTTTGTTTTATATTAGTTTTTGTTTTTTATTCAATTTTTAAGGATTTTCTTTAATTCTTTTTTAAAAATATTAGTTTTTTATTTGGATATTTTCTTATTGAATATTTTCTGAAAATGGTGACACAACATCCCGAGGTGTTCTCCGTCAATGACAAGATCAACCTCATCACAGTCCATGGAGACTCGGAAGACATCGAGAGGCTAGAGCAGCCAACTCCACCCAAGAACTCCCACTGAAGGAGCTTCACAGCTTTCGTGTGCTGGTGGTACCTTAAGGAGCCTAAAACACTCCCCTGTCAAACATCAAGAAGGGACATTGCACATTTCGTGGCGAAATGCAAAGGAGAGGATTCTCCAGGGTTCCTGCACAAAGCCTGGGCACCA
Organism: Ambystoma mexicanum; assembly: GCF_040938575.1. Lineage (NCBI taxonomy): Eukaryota > Metazoa > Chordata > Amphibia > Caudata > Ambystomatidae > Ambystoma > Ambystoma mexicanum. The sequence goes on along the minus strand of NC_090937.1, from coordinate 724,918,145 downwards.
CTGTGTTTGTGAACCACCTGATATGTTACTACTGGCGGCAAATGTATGAACGTTTAAAGAGCAGGTTCCGGCAACAGGCAATTCGCCTTGATTGTAATTCCCTCCAATCCAGCATCGGACTGCAACACCACAGGAGGCAGATGAAGCAGGACTCAAAACTTTAAGGCAATTGAGGATGCCTAGTTCTTTTACTCCCTTTATAAGGTTTGTTTTTGCCTGACTGTTAACTAAAAAAATATATTTATAAGATTTGTTAAAAAAAGTGTCCATTTTCCACCTATCTTTCCAACTCCCTCTCCCCCATACCTTCCTTAACCCCACAAAGCTATTTATCAGAACCACCCAAAAAGTTTTAAAAACAGATCTAAACTGGGGAGGCATGAGTTTAACATTAGGCACCACAGCAACGTGCTAAACCTACCAGTAACCACCTGCCATATAAAGTTAAAGGCCCAAATGAAAAAAGGGTCCCTTAGCACAGGCAACGTTACCATTACCATGGAATGTATCACCATTAACATCCATGTAGTTTCCTACACAGGTGCTAAGGGTCTTTAATTAAAAATATTTTAAAAATATACCTTGGGGCGCACTTCAGCACCACGTCCTAGTTCCTGAAATCCATTTTCTTTCTTGATGACCATGACATTATCAACAGAGAAATTGACTTTGCAAACGCCACAGCACAAGGTCATATTTTTTTTTTTTTTGCAGGGGTTAACAGTGTTGAATTTGAAAAAAAAAACATACTTACCTTGCGGCGCTCTTCAGTGCCATGCCCTAGTTCCAGAAATCCTTTTTCTCTGTTGATGACCGTGACATCATCAGCAAAGAAACAGATTTCAGAAACTATGGCACGGAAAAAGGCCACACCGCAATGTCCCATATTTTTTTTAATTGACCACTCTTAGCACCCTCCAGGTGCTAACCCTGTTTAATTGTAAAAAAAAAAACACGCTTATTTTACAGTGCTAAGGTACCACACCTTAATCCCTGATTACATGGTCTCTGTTGATGACCGTGACGTCACCAACAGAGAAACAGACTTCTTTTTTTTTTACTTTATTTAAAATGCTTGACATTACGACAGAAAACAACGAGCTACACATGAGCAATCAGCAATTTACCAAGGGATATGCAGACTGATAGAATGATCTTGCAGAACCATGATGGCGGAGCCTATGGGTTTTTAATCCAGTAGGGATAGGCTCCCAGGGATCAGAAGAAAATTCAGTTAAGGTTATGTGCTGGAGAGGGGGGGAGTTCAGTATCCTCTTTGTCATCGCTAGGGGAGGAGAGCAAGTAAGAACAGAGGGGAGTCCAGATATTTATGGGTCTACTTATTAGTGGCTGCAAACTTGCCCAGCGCTCCACAGTATCGGGGACCCAGGAGACAGCCTGAAGCCATTGGTTGAGAGTGGGGGCGCTAGGGCGCAGCCAGCGAGGCAAGATACAGCGGATTGCAAGCAACGTGCACAATACGGCCAGTTTCCTGGAATCACGACCAATATGAGGAAACCCATGAAAAGGTAGGCCAGTGGAGATGGGGATATAGTGCAATTAAGTATCTGGGATAAAATTGCGCACACCTCATGCCAGAATGTAGAGAGTTTTGGGCAAGACCAGAGCATGTGTATGTAATCTGCATTGCTTGCTTTACACGTGGGACATTCGGAAGGACGATCTGCCACCGTGCGGTGCAACCTAGCTGGGGTGTAGTGATATCTATGGAGTATTTTAAATTGGATTAGTTTGAATCTAGAGTTAAGGGACACTTCCCGGGTGCAGGCACACATATACCCCCATCGTTGATTTGTAATTTTGATGCACAGGTCCCTACTCCATACCTCCCTGAGTCCCCCCCCAGTAGTGGGCCATTCTGTATTGAAGGAGGCCGTACAGTCTGGACACCTTCCCTCCAGTGGAGCTGCCCATCATGATCTCAGCTAAGAGGGAATCATCAGGGGGAATCGAGGGGAATACGGGCCATCTGCTCCTGAGGGCCCGGCGAAGGCCTACGTATTGAAGCCAGCAAGAGGACAATCCTCGTAAGGAGTCAGGTAGGTCTGGCCACTCCGTAAAGGTCCCCAAGGTGAACGCATTGCGGACCGTGGTGAAGCCTTCATTGGCCCAGTGACGAACCATTGCAGTTTCCACACGAGGGGAGCCGGGGAGATAGTTCCACAAGGGGAGGTTACCATGGAACGGGTGTGCTGTGCCCGTCCTCTGCCAGAGTTAATCCAGGCCACCATTGTTGACCCAGCCGGGTCCATGGGATCTAGTTTGAAGCTCAGAGAAGGGAGAACCAAGGAATAGATATCAAGCTCGTCAGCTGCCAGGCGTTCGAGTTTAACGTGGGGGGAATCCATCAGAGTCAAACCAGAACGCTGCGAAGTGGGGTTGCGCAGCAATCCAGTATCCCTCAAAGTCAGGGGCTCCAAACCCACCCAGGGTAACTGGAGTGGCTAGTGTTTTGAGTTTCAGGCGGACAGCTCCAGAGTGCCACAGGAAGGCGTTGACGGACCGGGTCAGTGACATGAAAAATTCACGACCCGGCCAAAGCGGTGTGTTCTGGAATTTGCAAAGGAGTTGTGGTAAGACAATCATTTTGAGAAAGGCTACCTTTCCGGCTGTGATGTGTGACCGTTACGCCAAGGTAAGTAATTTTTGTTTGAGGCCATGTAAATCCCTGAAGATCTCCGGGGGCAGCGGTGGTATCGGTCAATGGGAACAGTATGGATTTGGCACAGTTAACCTTTAAGCCCAACAGCTCCCCGAAGAGGATATTGCCGTCTAGTATGGGGGCCAGATTATCCTTGGGTGAATGGATGTAGAGTAAAGCATCATCTACGTAGAGAGAGATGATCTCGGAAACCCCAATGAGTCTAATACCCCTGTGGGGGTGTTGTTGATGGATCCGGTTTGCCAAGGTCTCGATGGCCAGTGCGAATATTAGCAGTGAAAAGGGGCAGCCCTGTCTGGTGCCTCTAGCTATCTCGAATTGGATGGAACACCGGTCTTCGGTGTGGACCCTGGCCATAGCGGAGGTATATAGCAGTTTCACCCATGAGATGAAGTGAGGGCCAAAGTTGCATTTCTCCAGGACCAGCCATAGGACCCTCCATGAAACTGATTCAAATGCTTTTTGCATATCTAGGGTGGCTGCCACAGCCCGTGCATCCGGGTCAATTGGGGCAAGAATGTTGAACAGACGGCATAGGTTAAGAAAGTTGGAGCACCCCGGTATGAAATCGGATTGGTCCGGATGGACTACGTATGACATATATGGCGCAAATCAGAGGGCCAGCACTTTGGCAAATATCTTTACATCACGATTGATGAGGGAAAGTGGACGGTAGGAACCGCATCGTGTAGCCGGCTTGCCAGGCTTAAGTAAGATTGAGATGATTGTCTCTCTGAGAGAAGGGGGAAGTCTACCGATCTCACAGGCCTCCTGCCAGACATCGAGTAATCGGGGGACTAGGCGAGCCTTATAGCATTTGTAAAACTCAGTGGTCAGCCCGTCTGTACCAGGTGCCTTACCCGATGATAAGGAGTCTATTGCCTTAGATAACTCTTCCCCTGTGACCGGAAGGTCCAGGGTGTCTCTGGTCTCTTCGGACAGTACAGAGAGCGCAGGCTATCCAAAAAGGTTTCGATGTCAGCCGTGGGGGCAGTGTCAGTGTTAGAGTGAGGCGTTTGGTAGAAGGAACAAAACTCGTTGTTGATTTCCTGAGATGATAGAGCCAGGGTGCCGTCCTTTCTTTCAATAGCAGGGACATGGGGGGCCCCCCTTTCATGCCGCACCAATCTGGCAGGGAGGTGGCCAGGGCGCTCTCCTTCCCCATAATTCTGAGTGACCCGAGGGTTGTCAAGGAACTTTCGTTCACGTTCGGACTGCTACTGGAAGGTATCCAGTGTTGTGCCTATCTCGCCTTGTGTAGCTACAGACGGGGATGCAGCATAATGAGTCTCGAGTCCAGCAAGGAGCGTCTCGGTCTCCTCAATGGTCCTCCAGATCTCCTTGATGATGCCCGCCTCCTTGGATAGTGCAATTCCTCTAATGTATACTTTGAACGACTCCAAAAGGGTGGCCTGGGACTTTACAGTCCAGGTGTTCAGTGTGAAGAAGTCATCGATTCTGGACCCAAGTTCAGATTTGAATACAGTATCTAGTAGGGCAAGTGGTTTCAGCCTCCATGTGCGCGTCCCTCTGGTGCCCTCGCCCCATTGTAGTGAGACAGTGACCGGGGAGTGGATGAGAAGGTTCTGGGTAGGATGATCATTTGTACAATAGTTCTCATGAGGATGTTAGAGACTATACATCTGTCTATACGTGAGTGTGAGTCGTGAACCGAGGAGTAAAAGGAGAAGACTCAGGAATCAGGGTATGGCAGCCTCCATGCGTCCACTACCTTCAGCTGTGATTGTATGTAGATGATGCTTTTAGCTGCTTTAGCGAGCTGGCGAGGCCTAGTGCCGGACCGATCGAGGTCAACATCAACAATATTATTAAAGTCTCTGCCCCAAAAGATAGGAATGAGGGGGAATCCCACCAACAGGGAAGAAAGGTGTGAAAAGAATTCAGGGTCATCGACATAGGGGCCGTAGATATTTAGAAGAACCACTTCCCTTCCAGGAGTGAATCAAATAACAAAACATAGCAGCCTAGGGGATCAACATGCGTTACCTTATGTATAAATTTAAGACACTTGTGGATTAAGATCATGACCCCATGGTTTTGGGTGGAATAGGTAGTGTAATAGCGCTGGTGGCCCCATGACCTAGCGAACCTCTCACACCCTTTAGCCAATGAGTGGGTTTCTTAAAGGAAAAGTACCTTCACCTTGTGGCTTTCCACGTACAGTTGTAATTTGTGCATTTTTGTCGGGTTACCCAACCCCATGATATTCCAGCTCAAATCAACAATGCGTTCATCCACCATCAAGATGGTAGGTTCGTATCTGTGGAAGCCTACCCAGGTAGGGGAATGTTCCACGGGGTACCATCCAGACATGAGACAATGGCATGCTGATATAGATATCTTGCAAGCGGTCTGGAACTCGAGTCTTCTGTTGCGTGCCAAGCAGTTTTCCAAACTTTTTACCGTCCCCTCCCACCCCAACCCCCCCAATCAGAGAGGTGATACCCCAATAGAACATCAAAGCAACTGCTACTATAGCAGCTCTGCTTGGGGGCCTGTGTGTGAGCCGGTGGCAGCTATTACTCCAACATAAAGCATGAACTAAACATATGGTGGTGCACAATTCATAATACGGGGATAAGGATAGTGGAGACAGTGGATGAAATCAGAACTGGTCTCAAAAAAGGTTGATGTGTCGTAGGAAGTAGGCAAACAGGCAGATGCGTTGCCGCCAGCCTGAGTATGAGAAGGAAGCTTCTTGCTTGGAGGTGACTGGGAGGGATCACTGGCGTGATTTGAATCATCCGTCAGCCCCGGAAGTGGTTGTCAATAAATTTGGAAGCCTCCTCTGGAATAGTAAAAAAGAAAACACAGTCTGAATGCTCAATTCTCAATTAAGCAGGGTGTAGCATAAAGTATTTGACACCCAGTTCTCGTAGTTTGTTCTTGACGGCTAGGAAGGTCTTGCACTCCTGCTGGATAGCAACTGAGTCTGGGTATAGATGAACTCTGGCCGAGCCGAGCATTAGTTCGCCCTTGGTTCTTGCGGCACGAAGCAAAGCGTCCCTGTCTCAGTAGTTTAGTACTCTTGTGATGATGGGACAAGGGGAAGCACCAGGCTTGGGCTTCACAGCCAGGGATCGGTGGACCAGTTCGACTGTGAACTGAGGGGAGAGCTTAGGAGAGTCCAGCAGGGTGAGAAGAAGCCGCTCAACGTATTCCTCCATGGGGCTGTCTATTTTGTCCTTCGGGACATCGATGATACAGAGTTTATTCCGCCTGGACCGCGATTCTAGGTCGTCATTCTTTTTGCTGACCTATTGGACCTGTCTGGAGAGAGTGGCCACCTCAGCCCGGAGTGCACCGATGTCATCCTCCACCAAGCCGACCCTGGTCTCAACCTCCATCACCCTGGCATCTGTCTTTTCCAGCCAGGCTTTTATAGAGCTGATCGTCCCGCTCATATCATCAAGTTTGGAATGGAGAGTAGTGAACCCCTCCCGCATGTAGTCCATCATTTTCTGAGGTTCGGTGGGTTTGGAGGGTCCGGCCAGGGGGGACTCCGCTTCCGGTGAGGTTTCATATGGTTTTGGTGTGCCCTTTATGAACATGTTGATGGAGCTCTGCTTTTTGTTGGCCCGTTTGGTCATGGCAGTTCAGGGGCTTCTGTAAAATCGAAGTGAGTTACAGCAGACGGTGATAAAGAGTGAAGGGAGGCATCCTATATTCACACCACAGCGCCCGTAGTAGGAAGGGAGACCACAGGCGGCCTGGGCTGGTCAGTCAGGTGGGGGGACCAGGGTCTCAGAGCAGCTGTGGAGAAGGCCCAGATTTCCATTGAAGGCGTAGCGGCGTCAGATGGAAGTTATAAGTGGTACCAAGCATTGAGGAGTGAACGTGGAAAGCAGAGAGCAGATCCCCCCTGATAATCAGGTTCGCCATCAGGGGGAACCAGGAGAGGATAAAGTTAGGTCACCCGGGCTAGTTGGGTTACCGATAGCTGCAGTGTGTTGGCACTGGTTGCGCAGTATTTCGAGGAGGCCACTTAAGAATGTTGTGGCAGATTTGTTTTTGTAGCTTGGATCCGAGATCTCCTGCGGATGCTGATGGATGGTGCTTGGCGGGACGCAGGCAGCGTGGGCACAAATGGGTTGTGTCCTCCCTCGTATAATCCACCTGGTTCCAGGGTTTAAAGTTGCGGTGCGGGTGTCCAAGGTGCCACTGGCAGCTAATCGGTGATTGGTCGCGGCCCAGATTTAAGGTGACAGGTGGGTGTAGGCAAGCATGGTTACAGTTCCCCTTGGTGGAGGCAGCTCAAGCTGTGGTGCAGCAGGACGAGGAGGTGCTTTGTTTGCTCTGCCCAGTGACATGAGATTGAGGCGTAGACCAACAAAATAAGGCTTGGCTTCTTATGCCAGATCAGGGGGGTGGCCGCCCCACAGGCCCCACAGACCCCTGCACCATGAGGGCTGCTGCCCGCAAGGTGGGTCCGCTGGCAGGGGAGGGCCAAAGTCCTATTGATTAACACATGGGATGTCTGGGTGCTGAGCATTCTTCCTCCGCTGCCCAAGGACTGGTGGTGGTGCCAGGGTCAGATGAACAGTACAGGAAGGAGGCAGGGGGGGCGGGCCACCCTGTTATGGAAGCCGGGGTCTAGGAGCATGTAGCTAGATCTGTTCCTTAAGGACGCATAGTGTGGGAGCAGGCTTACCGTGGCTGTGGCTCTGCGGTATAAGGACTGCTGATCAGGGCAGGAGATCAGAGACCCGCGATCCGATGCTCAGGCCATCCAACGTCAAGCACCTGATGTAGTTGTCGGGGGCAACCAATGACCCAAACCGCGGTCTGTGGTGGGCGACTCCGCATAGTGAGTCGGGCTGGGTGGCAGTGACACTCATGTGGGTGATGGGGGCCTCGGATAGCAGTCTGGATATAATGCGAGCGGGAGGTGCTCCTCTCCTCCATGCTCCGGGCACCAGCGATGCAAAAGTGCCATCCAAGCTGTCCGTGGGTGCAATGCCTGCCGTCTGTAGTCCGGAACTGCAGAGCAGTGGGGGGCCCTCCCCTCGACAGGGCCACAGGCGCAGCGTTTCCCAGGTCAGCGAGGATCCGTGTGCCCTGGAAGTGCGCAGCAGGTCGTGGTCCCGGTCCCAGTCGGCATAGAAAGTGAGGGAGATATCTCTGTATTGGAATCAATGCGGGAAATGACGTTTGGACAGTGCCTGCACATTGCTGGTGGGCACCAGTTCCGCCGGTCTGTAGAAGGAAACGGAGCACTGACAGGGATGTTCAGGGCATTAGAATGTTGCTCGAGTCAGAGCAACACGTTCAGGCATCCATTTCTTGTTCGCGCAACAGTGCCCCCTCTGAGAAATAGACTTCTGAATGTATGGCACAGCACAGTGCTACACCACAAGGTCATATATTATTTTTTCCATTAAATTAAACACTACCATACAGGTGCTATGGATGTTTAATTTTAAAAAACACACTTGCCTTGCGGCACCCGCCAGCACCACAGCTTAGTTCTTGAAATCCATTTTCTCTGTTGATGACTGTGACATCATCAATAGGGAACCGCACTTCTAAAAGTATGGCACGCCCCTTTATAGTTTTTGAACCATAATACAGATTTGCACAAAGCTTTCCGGTCCTGGTCGGCATGGGCCCTAACATAGGAATGTCAAACGCAATGCTAATCAGTTTTATGCCTCAAAGGTTATTAACCATAGAATCTTTGCTTTCCCTATGGATGATAGATTTCACCTTAACTATAGGGCAGCTATCAGCGCCCTATAATAAATACTCCAAGTTCTTCAGTAAACAACTCAAATGTTCTTTCTTAAAAAACTCCTCCTATGCATGTTCCTTTGATGACACAATAGAGTGTCAGCATTTGAAACAGACATCTGTTTGCTTACTAAAAATATATGTGGAAGGCAGGAGGCATGAAAATGCATTTATATATAATTGCATAGAAAAATACCTTTGGTGATTTACTTGAACATGCATCAAGATGATGCCAAATAAGGCAGGAACACAAATCTGGGTTTGCTGTTGGCACTCTTATCCAGAGGAGAATTTCATAGCATTTTCGTGCTGGACTGTCCTTGACGGCAGAACCAGACTGATATGCAAATGAGTATTTCCTCTCTGTGAAAGGTGGAGTGAGCGCAAATGCATTTGTGAATCCTCCTGAGTGGGAACCATTGCGGTGAACAGGTTGTTTGACTGTTTTCATTCTTCGAAAGGGGGATTCCTCAATTTTGAAAATGTGGAATGCTTGGGGTTTCACTCTAAGTTATAAGCAAAATACAGGTGTGGAGCTCTATGTGCCTAGAGCGACCCAGCTTTCCCTAAATGATGAGGCCCAACAAGGCAGAAAGACATGTCTTTTGTTTAGAGGAGAAGTTCCTAGAATTTTACATCAGGACTGTCCTTGTGGTTCTAGGTTATTTTTCTGAAGTCCGTTTCGTCGAAATATATTAGTTTGTGGAGCCTATTTCGAAAGGCATTACTGCGATGCAGTTCTATTTTCGAACATGAAAGCCAGCGTTGAGCACTCTGTTAGTGCAAGCCAGTGAAGGGCAGCAGTGGGCTTCACAATGTAAACGGACATCAGATCAGTCGACTCTCAGTGATGACCTGTTGCAGAGCCCAACATCCTTTCTGTAGGTATAAGTCCAAAAGGTTAAGTGCTCCTATGGGCCGCAAGGTGAAGTGCACCTACGGATAGAAACTGAGCCGGCGCTCTTACACACAGGTCTGCAGCAGGTGCCTAAACCTGTGGGCTATCACACCATTACAATTTAAAGCGCCCTAATCCACAAATGGTAGAGCAGGGTCGTCTTGGAACATGTGCGCTCTGTCATGCTAGTGAGAGTGCACTGAGACCTGTTTGCAAGACTTTCAACACGTCGCAGGACGCATTTCAAAGCGACTGAGACCACGCAATGAGTTCCTGCCACGATTCTCCAATTTCAAGCATTGCTCCATGTTATAGGATGAAAATGGAAGCAGCTTCCATTGCAGAACTCTTTTGAAAGTCAAGAAAGACAGGGTGAAACCATACCTGCCTACATTAAAATCTAAAAACCCTGAGATGTATGCCCCGCCCACAGTCCCACAAGACTCTGCCCATTTGCACATGGCTCCTCCCACAGGTCAAAAAGGTAAACTCTGTTGCAATGTGACGTCAGAAATGTGCAGTTCAAATTGAAATATGAATATTTCATTAAATTGGCTTTTCACAACTACCCAAATTGCATAGGTCAAAAGGTATTCACATTCCATAAAATCAACACGTTAAAATGTGCATATGTAAATTCCAAGAACCAATACAAAGGTTTTGCCTGAATTTTTCAGTACCGAAATTGGACATTTCACATTAGTTGTTTTTCATCAGGTTATTTAGTGCAATGGTGAGTTGTCCAGCCTGCAAACCTGATGGCTGTGGTTCAACGGGACTGAGTCCACCCTCTCAAAAATGTGTGTGGACTCAGTCCACACACGTACACTCGACTTCAGCCCTGGTAACCTGGGCAAAAAGAATGAAAGCATAACCTGGGCATTTGTCCAATAGCTATGCCGTTGTATCCAACATTACCCATTTTGTCAGCCCCTTTCGTTTCCCCTCCAGTAAGGTGCTGCATGAGACATTTCCTTTGATTTGGCATAACAAGGCCGCAGATTTATTTTTACATATACATAACCACTGTAAACAGGTATTAAAAATTAGTTCCAAAAGGTGTGGCGACTGCTCCTCGTCCTGCTTCCCCCTTTACCTCCATATTGTTTGCAGGCACAACTCCCCCAAGGCCTTCGAGTCTGAGAAATTGCCTGCCCCTGCAGGTCTTTGCGGACTGGGGGAGCGCCGTTTGTTGGGGGGAAGTTGAGCCCCAATTGCTACCGCCAGACACCCCCGCCGTTTAGGCTCCCAGGAGGCGCTGTCTAGAATGGGCGAAGCCCCTTCCGGTTTAGCAATGGCTCATTCGGAGTCTTTGTCTTATCATAGGTTGCCACAACCCGCCACGCCAAAGGTGGGTTAACGCCCACCGTGGCTCCCCCTTTTCCTATTTTGTAGTTCTAGCAGTTCTGAGTACACCTTGCTGCCCGGTGCAACTCCGTCTATCCTCCTTTGACCAGGAATTTCACCTTTGCCCGTTGTGCCTGATCTAGGGATACTTCAGTCCCCTCCCTCTTTCCGTCATACCTTGACCTGCTCTTGCACAACCGGCTCCCGGTTTGACCACCGCTTTGAGGCCAACTGCCTCCCCTTTCCTCAAACCATCCCTTGGTAGCCCCAACTCTCTCAACCCTCCGTGCCTGCTATCCCCCTGCCCCTGCAGGTGATTCTGGGCTGAGAGAGAGCCATTTGTTCGAAGAAGCGGAGCCCTCGTTGCCACCACCAGACGCCCCTGCCGTTTTAGGCTCCCAAGAGGCTCTGGCCCGACTCCGTTTCTTGCATAGTCCAACCACCTCCTTTGTAGACACCGCTCTCTCAACCCTCCATGCCTGATACCCACCTGCCCCTGCAGGTGTTTTGGACTGAGAGAGCGCAATTTTCTCGAGGAAGCGGAGCCCTCGCTGCCCCCACCAGACGCCCCTGCCGTTTTAGGCTCCCAAGAGGCGCCGGTCCGACTCCGTTCCTTGCCCAATCGTCTCCTTCGTGGACACAATTCCCTGCACCCTCCGTGCCTGATACCACCTTGCCCCTGCAGATGTTTTTGGGCTGAGAGGGTGCCATTTGCTCGAGGAAGAGGAGCCCTCGTTGCCACCACCAGACGCCCCTGTTCTTTCAGGCTCCCCAGGGGGGCTGGTCCGACTCCGTTCCTTGCCTTGTCCAACCATCTCCTTCGTAGACACGACTCTCTCAACCTTCCGTGCCTGATACCACCTTGCCCCCGCAGATGTTTTTGAGCTGAGAGAACACTATTTGTTCGAGGAAGCGGAGCCCTCGTTGCCACACCAGACACCCCTGCCTGTATTTGAACAGAAAACAATTTGTTATCCACCCAATGCAGACATGAGGCCTACTGTGGACACTTGTAGGCTGTGTCCCAAAAGCATTGCCTCGTGGATAGGCACCTTCCCTCATACATAAATGCCTTTGTCAGCTGAGTGAATAATTGACCACCCTGTCATCTCAGGGAAATCTTGGTTGGTGCAATCGCTACCTGTCCGTACGGATCATCTCCCACAAGGAATGCCTCCCGGAAAACCCTTTCGAGTGGCTCCTGAAAACCAACCAGCCTATTATCCCTCGACCTTCCTCATAACTACTAAGTACTCCCATATCTAAACAACTTCAGGCCATGCTACAGCCTTCTGCAGAATTGCATTCTGGTATTTGTAGTCTCGTTATCCAGAAGTGGGGCTTATTTGTATCCATACAACCTATACTATTAGCCATAGTTTTATTATCCACCCGCCATGTTTCCGCTAATCTTCCAGTAATTGTGCCTCTTAAAAGAATGTTAGGTCCCATGGCACGCTATCCTGCCCTAAAGACGTAGAAACCCACTTTAAGAAACCTTTACTCGATCCAGATGCACCCTAACATTTTTCTTGGATGTTGCATAAAAATCCAGACACGCGAGTTCCGTACGTTGCTGTGCTATGGCAAGTGTACTTAACTATTCACCTCCCGCGGGAGGGACCAGTGACTCACTACGCGCAGCAGTGCCCTCCCCCCACGCAACAGTACCCGGGGCTGTCCCCCCAATTGCCTGGCCATATGCCCCCCTGCCGTAAAGCCAAGCCGATCAACCCAGGAGATATACCCGCACCCATCTCTCAAACCCAACAGTTGTGGGCTGTGTATACGCCTAAGGGATACGCCAGGCACAATCCCTTGGCCATGCACCCTTCTTGCACCTGCTACCATCGATGGCTAGTAAATACCCCAATATTCCATGGCCTTGTGCGTACACCTGTTACCAACAATGTACAGTAATACCCCGGGCAACCATATCCCGTGGCCATGCACTTGCACCATGTTTGCACCTACTAACATCAATGGTCAGAAAATCCCTATTCGTAGCAAGTATTCCCTATTATTCGTGTGGACATTACTGGAAACCAACTCTGATTACTTTTGTTTTTTGGAAAAACCAATCCCATGCCTGTGTAATGAAAGAAAATGTTTTCACTGCAAAGCTGCCATTTTTCCATTTCCAAAACAATAGAGAGCACCTTGACCAATGCGTAGCCGCTGCATGCAATCCGCCTTACTTAGAAATGCACATGGCAAATGCCTAAACGCATTCTGGGACTTAGTCTTGCAGGTATACAGGGCACTAAACCCCGGCCAGGGGCATGACTGCGTCTGGCATAAATTAATTTACCGAATAAAAGCCAATCCGATACCAATCCTGTGCCCAACTACCATTCCCATAATGCACCAAAATGGGCTCAAAACCTTAAACGCAACCCCTAAACACGGCCACTGACCCCATTTCATTTCAGCCCGCAAGTATTGCAGCAGTTCTTTAAAGCTGTGCCCGTACCTGGATCTCACTTGTAAAGGCACAACATTGCCACACCAACCTTAGGGGTTATCCGTTCCTTATGCAATCACGGCCTCCAACCATACCAGCGAACACCGCGCTTACACCATACTGTGCATTGCCCATTGACCCTAAGCGAACCCTCGTAAGTGAAAAGCTCGCCCTGTTTCGTCCCAAATGCACATCACACCTGCTTATACCGCTGTAAGTAGCGAACTGACCAGTTATATTACAACCCCAATATCTTTGTTGATCCCCTGAGCTACAGAAACATGGGGGGAGAGGCCACCCCTAAGCGCAAAACCGCGCCTTAAAAACACTAGCGTACCGGTGCGTTACAACTGGCCTATCATAAAAATTCCCCCGCACTTTGCTATTACGTCCTTGCTATACTTCTTAGCCCACATTTGTGCCCATGTCGCACCATCATGCAACTCAATCCTACCATCTTGCCTCGTGGTGCTCCGACACCCGACACCTAGAGTCCAGCCATAATGCTTAATAACAACATTTTGTCCCCGCTGCCTCGTGATGCACCCCCTAACGTTGGAAAGAGGCATGCCATAATCCTTGCAGCGCAACTGGGTGCTACCTGCCTCGTGGTGCTCCCACACATAATGTACGGCGTCATTCAATACTGTTTATAGTGCCCTTTTGTAGTCCCTGCCCAGAGGCCTCACCCATCCCTTGGGAAGAGTCGTATCTGCTTGTCCCGCCGTTGCAAACGTCAGATCTTTCCTTTTCGTACCGACAGTTTAAATAGTTCCCAAGGAGGCGTTTGACAGTAACCTGTGTCGTAAATTGTGCAATTTAAAGACTACCGAACAGTAACTGGTCAAAACTGCTAGGCGCACAGTGAAGTAACACACCATAGTAGCTTCTACGCATTGTCACTTTCGTGACGCCCCTCCCGTGCCTGCAATACTAAACCAGTTGACCACAACTACTACTGCCCGCACAACCGCAATGGAAGAATTCATGCCCGCCTTTCTAGAACCTCTTAATAATTGTGTATGAACTATGTTAGGTTACTCATACCGTGTTTAATACCAAGGGGCTTCTATGCGCGGAACGAACCTGGAGTGCTTTGTACCGTCATGCTCCCCAGGTGAGCACGTTACCCCTTGAGCTATCCTCTTCCTTATAAAGTAAGAATGCCGCCTTAAAACCAAATTGCCCCGAACCACCGCCGGTTTAGGATAACAGTTTCTTATCCATTAGGCCACCGGGACCACTCGTGTGTGACAACCTACCCAGTGCTGTGTTAACAGAAACCACCCGCCTGATCTGCGTGTTGCGGACAACCTCCGCTCGCAACTCCAACCTTCCTAAAATATGTCACCTGGGTGGGCATTAGATCAGTACCCACGTCCAACCCCTAAGGTGCCCTATGTAATTTACTCCGCAAGTTCTGCTGCAGCGCTTATTAATGTGCGAAATCGGACCACTACTCCCACAATTATTCCTTAGTTGTATACTCCTACTTAGTTCCATAACGATTGCCCTGACGCAGCTTCGCCCGACTGAGCTGTTGGACTGGACACCCTGCATCAAAAGCACCTAAAACCTTAAACCCCTGCGGCAATTCCCATAAGATCGACCGCCGACCAGCTCCCTTATTGTCGTTTAATACGAGCGCGCACCCCGAGGGGACAGACACCCCTGAGTGACGTAGACCCAGCGCGGAGATGTCATGACCCAAAACCAAGCCCGAGTAACATTTAGGTTTGCTGTGTTGCAGCACAAAAAATCAATCGGGCTCGCCGCCACACGACCCCACTAGGACCCACCTAATCAAGAGGCCATCCAAACCGCTGACGCTGCCCTGGAAACATAACAACGGGTAACTCGAGTAATGAGGGCAGCCTGCTTCTGCTCTATGTGCCCGCGAAGAAAACAATAATTTGGCACGTATATAGCGCTACGAACCCTCAGGTATCTGAGCGCTTCTTATTATTACCCATGGTGTGTGGCGCTCATTTATCGACCTCGGAAGGATGAAAGGCTGAGTTTGGCCCCGCCAGGATCCGAACCTGCGTTAGCAGACTCTGCACCGATGTCGAAGCGAGCGTTCTACTCGCTGTGCCACTTGAAACAGATACTTTACGACGCATTTCTTCTCGAGTGTATGTTCCCATTGCCAAACGTTTCTAAAATTCCAGCCCTTTTCCTCTGAACACAGGAACACTTTTTCGATCTATCTCAGTAGCCCAGGGGTTATGAACTGAGAAGACAATTGTCACGGAATTAACCCCATATGCGCCCGCCGCCGCTTCAAAAGCGAAATTATTTTTCACAATACTTTCTGAATTTGGAGGTTCCACTCGAGGTACGGATCGAACCAGCAACCTCTTAAGTGCAAGTCAGAACATCTACTGACTGTGCCACAGCCTGGCTAAGCGCTAAAACTTAAACCCCTGCAGCAACCCACCTAACCTCGATCGCCGACCCGTTCCCTTACTCTCCTATTAATACGGAGAGCGCACCCAGCTACTTCTGAAGCGACAACAGCGCATATATGGCGCTATATCCACCCCGCTCCTTACCCGACGCATACTCCTAGCTGGAACACCATCCACTCCTTCACTGGAAATCTCCTTGCTGGAACACCATTCCACTCCTTCACTGGAAATCGCCCCAACATCGCCACTCTTCGTCTTTCCGGGTCGAAAAAAGGCACTCCTGCAGCCACAGCATCGCGGGATCACAGACTCACAAACAGCAACCGAAAACGAAGTCCTCCACTTTTGGCGGGCGCCCAGCTGCTGGAAGAGCTGCAAGTGCCCCTGCACCGGGCGCCCGCCGCTTTTATGTCCCAAGCCCCGCCTCCTTCCTTTGTTGCCCTTCGCAGGCTTTCCCGGGCTCTTGTCGCCCTCTCCTCTGGCTCCTTGCCGCCCTCTCCCCTGCCCCTGGGGGGGAGGGGCGAGAGAGCGTCAAGGAGGAAGGCCCCTGCCCAGGTTATCGGGGTGCCTCCTCCACTTGCTGCGCTTCTCCGTTCGTCACCTTCAAAATAAACGCACGTTCGCATTGAAACTCAGCAAAATAGAATTAAAGGTTAAGCAAAATAAATGCACGTTATTTTGCTTCACCTGCATTCTTTTTGCCAATTTGCTGGAAGCGCTACAGTCATTGCTGCAGCGACAAAGCCACACTCACGCACGGAGTTTGCAGCGGCGCAATCCTGCAAGCATTAAAAAAAAGCAATCAGTAAAAGCTGCCCCCCAGCAACGGGCTAATGGGTGGCACATTCATGCCGTTTCCGGGTCCGTGCAAACCTGCGAAAACCCGGAGACTCGAGGGTCTTCCCCAGAGACCTGGAGAAAAGGCTAAAAATCCTGAGTCTCCGGGGAAAACCTGGAGGTTAGGCAGGCATGAAAATTCTCAGAACATACAATGTGCAGCTGCGCGGAACTTCCCAGCTCCTGGTTAATGAGTTTTGGTTTGACTCGCGAGACGTAATGTATGAATTAGTGATTTAATGGCTTGTAAAACGAAACTCTGAAGGCGGCGCAGTAGTGGGGCATAGTCTGGAGAAGTGTGTCCCGGTGTAGTGGGTCGGCAAGTGCGGTGGCCATCTTATCGCGGAAAATGTGCTCGCAATGAGGGAGAAGGCGATGCATTTCACCCGTAAAATGAGACACGTAAAAGGAGTGATAAAAGAGCGCCATACCGTCCTTGTGTGCCAGACCAGAATGATATGCAAATAGATATTTCTTCTCTGTGAAAGTTAAAGTGAGCTAACCTGCTGTGATAACTCTCCTGAGTAGAAGTCATTCCAGAGGACAGGTTATTTGGCCAAGGTTTCGCAGAACTCTGTACATTGCGTGCCTAAACAGTTGCTTGCCAGGCACTTGCATAATTAGAGACAGAAAACAGCTGATGCTTGTCACTGCCGAAGGTAGAGCAGAAACAGATGCACCAACACAGCTAGAGACTGGAAATTTGCATATATGAGAATGTCTCATCCACGACTGTGGAGCAGGCTTTTACAGCCTAGGTCCATACTATTTCGGGAAATGCATGTAACCTGCACACCTGAAATGAGAGCCCAATTTTTCAAAGCCAATCTCAAGCCATTTTCAGAGTCACAGGTCCTTCCCAAATGCCGGGACCAAGAAGAGGGAATAACACAGTATAAAAGATCCAGTCTGGGAGATTCGGTGTGGTTGCTTGGAGGGTGACGCAGCAGGTGTTTGAAATGAGTTGGCAGGTGGAACAAGAGGTCCAGAGAGGGGATCAGAGGCAGAAGAAGAAGAAAGATCTTTGGGAGAGAGAGGAGATTGGAGGCAGGAGGGGGAGAAGTACCATGATGAGAAGGAGATATTTCATTGGAGGATGGAAGAACGGTATGGTCAGGAAGAGGAGGAGAGGGCACATGGAGGAGGAAGAAATGTGCAGTCAATGAGAGGAGAGAGGCAGCCTTGAGATGGAGGAAGAGAACAAGCAGATTCAGGCAGCCAGTGAGAACACAAAGGTATGAGAAGAGTGCATTTCTCACCATAGGCAGTGGGGCGGGATGAAACCCCTATGTGGAAGGGCCAAGGCCAAAGTGGAAGGAGGAACAACCATGTGTTGTGGCATCAAGAAAAGACACAATCAGAGAGAGGCTGAGAGCGAGGTGAAGCCAGAACCATAGGACTAGGAACTGGTGGCCCACCAGGAAGTCTGCTTGTGTCAACCAAGCCAGGGCATCCAAGTTGGCTGCAGCATAGTTTACAACCAAGTTGCAATTGCACCTGAGCTTCGTGGCAAAGGTTCAGGACAGACTAGAAGGCATACCGGACCACACGGAGTGGTCATAACTGACTAGCAGTGCATGTCTGATAGAGGAGATCTTCCAGAGTCTTTTACTACATCCTGTGAGTGGGGGGGGTTGATTCTGCTAATCAACGCAACTGTGGACACAGTCATTGTATGTTAAAGCTGGAGGGACACTATCATGATGCTTTCATTTCAAAGATATTGATTGCACTTCTTTATTTGAGAATACATCACATCAAATGACATTATTTGTCTCCACTTCTTTGTGGAGGCCCTAGTTCTTTGTGACACCGTGTAATTCCTATTTGTTTAGCCCAGAATGATGGGAGATGGGGATTGGGATTTAGAGTTTCCTGTAATTAACTGGTCTTGCAGGAGGAGAGAATTCCTCATATCGTTTCCTCCAAATGCTCCTCCTCTCAGGAATGCTGATTCTGAAAAGCAATATACCAGTTATACAAAAGTTAGAGAAATGATACAGGTATTTTTGGGGCTATAGTTACATATAGTAAAGGGGTTGTGAGCTACTGTTTGGGAAAACACATACCATAGATGCATTTGTACACAATAACTTTAACAGGGAATCTGACCTATTTACTATTATTTGCCTGTTATTTTCTTGTTGTTATCATTTTATTGGGTTTTCTTTTTAGGTGTGTGTGAGGAATTGCCATCTAGTAAGAGTGTAAAAGAACTCGTTTTTTGATTTGTATTAATGGATAAAATGATGCTAAGTCCATCTATGAAAGGGTCATTTGACAATCAGATTCCCCTTCCATTAGCTCCATGGCAAAAGCATAGTGTACACTGGTGATCTGCTGCATCAGTAGCCTGATATGCAGTACATGCTTTCCAGTGGCACAGGCAAGGTTCAGAGGTCACATGCGCGCCTTTTGCCAGCTGCAATGACAGCCAAGTCTCTGCACCACAGGGGCTGCATGCACCTATGTGTCAAAACTCAAAGTATGAGGATACGGTCCTGGTGGCAGAACAATCTTTATATTTAAGCCATACCTGTGTTATGGTATGCTGGGTGGTATTTCTCATAATTACTACAACCACAGCTATTTGATATCACACATGTGTCAGCCCAGTGAGACCAGCTCTGAAAGAGTAATGTGTATTCTCCCCAGACAGGTTGTCCTAGCCACTGATGGCAAGAGTGTTGCCTTGGGGATTGCCTCTGTGTGTTCCTTTGTGAGGGCAGGTGACACCCTCAGGAGAAAGAAAACAACTCCACAGGAAGCTGTCCCTCAAACAGGAAAGAGCACACCCATTCACAACTGGAGTAGCCTCACATCAGTGTGCTGCATATCTAAAGGCCTTTGATTGTATTGAATTTTATAGTCACAAAATAATCAGGGTGGGTGAAAAGCAACACACTTTCATGGTTAAACCCCTGGGTACAGAAGAACAACATAGTTATCAAAACATTGCAAGGGTCAATGGGAAATTTTGGCCCCAAATGTTTCATACACATCTGTTTGGCAAGTAATAAAACACCACCAAGGACACCATTAACTGGTATAGTCTTGTAGACAATACACACAGATACAGTCCAGTCAAATTGACTGAGTTACTGAACATTAGACATGTTTCCTCCTTTCTAAAAACAATGGGCTACAATGCACAGATAACATGTAAGCACAACATACGTTCACAGTGCACAAATAGCAGTGTGGGTGATAGACACTGCTACATAAACAGGTCGTCGATACTACTGTGTTTCGGCCAAAAAGGGAAAGCTATTTAATGAAGCTTGTATATGGTCGTCCTTCATCTGGACGGGAGAACTGGTCGAGGGAAGAGGTGTCCAGTAGGTTTTGTGTGTGTAGTTATGCTACGGTGAGGCGCACGAGCGCAGGTCCTCTGTATCAATCGTGGGACATTCAAGCCACATGTAGTGGTGTAGGTTCAGGAAACCCTGAGTGCCTGTGTGTCTTATATCTGTATGTAAAGTCTGCGGCTCTTTCATAGTGAGCCGGAGGGTACTTTCTTACATCATAGTTGGTTCGGAAGAAAACAGGTAATATGCTTGAGGTTAGAGGACTCCTAAAATAACAGGCCTGTGGCTCCTGTCGTGCCTTGGGTGTAATCCTGTTAGCTCATTCGGTGTTTGCTCAGACTTCGTTAGCCTGGTGCTGAGAGCTGCAGCTTCTCAATCCGACAGGCAGAGACAGCGCGTGTGTACGGCGAGTTTGATTGTATTGAGACAGGAAAAGGGAGGGTTAGTGTAGACAGAGGAAGCTCTTTTTATCTTGTTTCTCGCTACCTCTATCTTTCATTCCTGTCCCCTCCCCTTCCTCCACAGCAAAGCACTTTGGGTGTGGGGTCAAAGGGGAAAGTCCACTTCTTTCAAGAACAGGGATTGGATATAGCAGGCTTGCTTTAGTCCAGTCAACTGGGGGCATTTGCCTTTTTAAAATAAGGGGTCTCTCACCATTTATTTTATTAATCTCTGGACTTCAAAGCTTGAAGAAGAATTTGTTTGGACCCTTTTGAGAAAGCAGTCCTTTCCAAAGTCCTTCAGTTGTGAGGTGAAGACGGGTAGTCCAAGACAGAAGCACGCTCTACTCCCTAACCACCCTCAGGGAACATTGAGGGTGACCTGCTGCTGGAAAAAGACCTGCCTCTCTGCTAGCTACAGTGATACCCTGGACGTCATTTTGTTGAAGGAAACCTGCAGTTGTGTGCCAGCCTCCCCTGTACTTGGGAGCCAGAGAACAAGAATTCATCTTGTCGTTGAGTGATTGGAGTGGGACTCACAGCAACCTCAGGAGTGACATGCTGCTGTGGCATGGCCTGCATCTATAGAGCAAAACGAAAGAGATGATGGCTGGAAGGTTTAGAATTAATCTTAACCACTAGCACCACTCTAGGAAACCCTCCAGACCATCCCTCCTCGCCTCCCAAGCCATTACAGAAAGTAGAAAGACCATATGCCAATCAGACTCGGGCCCACCCCAAAAGGGGCAGTCCAGTCTGAACTGCTTTGTCACATCCCTTCTGCACAAGACCAAAAGCATTGGGCATCATTAGGAGGAGTACCTTGGGTCTCTAGCCCACCAGACACGGGATCAATGTCTGGGCATACCCGTCCCACTAGGGGTGCCTATGGCAAAATAAAAGAGGTGATTGCTGGAAGTTTTAGAATTAAGATTAACCTCTGCCATCGCTCTGGGCAACTCTCCTGACCATAGTTCTTTGCCTGTCAAGCAATCTATTATAGAAAGGGGAAAGAGAATATGCAAATCAGGTCTGGTCCACCCCAAAAGGGGCAGTCTAGCCTAAACTGCTTGGTCACATCCCTTCTGCACGAGACCACAAGCATCCCCAGACATATGTCGGCCTCATCTGCTAGCCACAGCGATACCCAAAACCTTACTGTGCTGAAAGACCCCTGCAGGTGTGTGACAGTCTCTCCTGTGTTTGGAAGCATGAGAAAAGGACTCACCTTGTACCTGAGCCCCTGAATTGGGGATCACAGCACCCTGAGAACCAAGACAGAGGGAATCCTAGTGTTTTCGCTGTTGAACTGCTTGGAGCCGAGCTCAAAGAACCGTTTGACATGTTCAAACCACCAGGATACTCCATGGCTGCCTTTCGCACTCTCCCAATCTTCTAGTCGCTCGTACAGCACCAAGCAGTCGGGTTCACCGCTGCCGGACCACCAAGAACTGAGAAAGGTATTATTTCCTGCTAACTGCCCCCTTGGCCCATCTTTGGCTCCTGGGGACTGGCTAAATCACAGGAATTCCTTTTTGTAACTCAAGAACATATCCTTTTGAACATTGTGGTGTTTATTGCCTTGTCTATCCCGTCTCATTATGCAGAGTGCTGCATCTTGATATTGTAGATATGTTGTGTCCTTTCTACAGGGGTGGGTTTTTGTAGTGATTTCTATTTAGTATTTATTGTACATGATGTATTCAAATAAAGTAAATATATTTTTATAGAACCTTGATTGGACATTCCTTTATTTTGGACTGTTATGCTGAACTCTTTGGGTTGCTACTGAACCACATTCACACCCCCCTTGAGAGCACAGTCTTCCGTGGTTCCACATTACCACAAAAGGCAAAGGAGGCATATCTCTTGACTGTTCCTATTTTACCTTAATTGGTAAATTAAGGTTAAGGTATCTTAATTGGGTGTTGGCTCTTGGTTTGTTGAAGGGCGAGCGCTGAGTAGGCATTTTAGCCTCTGCTCCTCCTAGTCCTTCTGGGGGCAGAAGTCAATTTGTCACAGCGTGTCCTTCCTTTATTTAGTTCTAACACTTTTTGAAATAATAACTGAACTATTCAACTCTGCTTTTTGGCACAATAGAAATGAGATGAACTCAAAGCTAGGAAAAAAACTCTGGAAGAGTTTCAGTCAAGGACAGTGACGCACAATGTGCAGGTTACTCGGAAATGCAGTCTCGAGGGAGGAAAGGGAGTGAAACCTTTACTCTCCCACCCCCGGAACCGTTAACAGGCTTTGGAGTGGCTTTCATCCATTTCCACCTGCACTGCGTTCGAGTACTTTATTCAGTTCCCAGTCTACAATGAAATGAGTTAGACTCCTTACAATAATAGAAAGATACAAACGGTTTTAATCAGCAACTTTGCAAGACACACTTTATGGCAGGATATGTGGCTGGAGGGTAAACAAACTCTCGCTTCCTCTCTGACAAAGCCTTCTGAAGAAATATTTTAAACAGCCCTCACCACACCAAGAACCTTATGGTAAACTCAGTCAGACAGCCTTTAATCGCAAAAAGAGAGATTGTGTTGTGAAGGATACGATCTGGAGAGAGCAAAAGGCGCTCTGTCTGAGATGGGCCTCCCAATACAAACGATGTCATTCGACGCACACGAATATTTCCGGTCGTGGTTGCTGGGCCTGTAACTTAGTGCTAAGTGTCCTTTTGGTTGTACCTGAAAATAGCTTGTGAACACACTGCTCCCACATTCAGGCCAGGGTCTGTCACAAAATGTGCCGTCAGAGTCTCCCACAAAGGTTAACGTGTCACAAAATATGCATCTCTTTGTAGATCACTGTGCATTTTCCACACAAAACATCAAACAACAACCTGAAAAAAGGATGGGGAGAAAGAATGTCCTTTGTAATGAGCCCCAGAGATGAGAAGACATGCTCGTTTTGGCAGGTCCTGCGAATAACGGTTCAACTTTTAAAAGCTATGCTAATTGTTCAAGTTGAGTTATATCAATATGCAACTGCATTGCAGAAGGTTCCCAATGTATCAAAGAGCTTTCCTGCCGCTCCTCATTTTCGGTTAATGCTGAGATTATCAGAATGTCGCAGTTATCGTCCTCTTTGACACCTCATACAAGTATACAAAAATAACGTTAAAACATATTTTCTAACATTACAAACAAAAACATGCACGTCTTGTGGTGCACAGAAATAAAATGCAAATGTTGAACTTGGATTAGCACACGGAAGTCATTATTGTTCTCCTCTAAACGAATCCGATTGTTCTGGTTTTAGTCAATAATCTGTGTCATCGGCCTCATGCCAAACACTCTGGGCCTGATTTACAAAGGGGTTTTCAATGGGGGTTACCCTTTGAAAAATGCTGTTGTAAATAAGGCCTTCTGACTTCAGCAGCAGGGTACCAACTGGCACTGGATACGGCGATACATTCTGTTTAGTATGCGGCTGCAGTAAGGAACTAGCCGAGTATTTCTTCCATGCAGATCAGGGGCCGATACACTCTATGGTCCACTGAGGTGTTACAAAATAACAATGGCAAAACAAAAGAGGTATTTTTACCAAGGACGTCATTTAGGGGTCGACAGAGGTCGCAACTGCGACCTCTGATGCCTCACTTGCGACCTCTGTGGTCACCCTTGCGACCTCTAGAAAAAAAAGAAAAAAAAGTTGGGGTTTTTTTGTAATGCAAGCTCATGGGCTGTGGCCAGCTTCGCTTCACTTCAGGGGGTGAGTCACTGATTTAGTCTGTTCTTAAACGCCTCAACTTAGCCTTTCATCCTTCTGAGGTCGATAAATGAGTACCAACACAGGTTGGGTGATATTGGGTGTATATTTTTTCTATATAAAGCGCTTAAGCGTAAGTGCTATATAATAACACATCATTATCATTTGGTCATGGACATCTGCTTGCATTCACAGTAATTTGGTAATATGGGCCTATACACAATGATCTTATCGAAACATATGGCGATCCATTCTTGTATGAAATGTACATCACATTATAGTGATATCGTAACCATATTTTTTGTAGTGTACAGTGCTATGTATAGCGCTTCCTGTTTTGTCAACGGGTGAAAGGTCACGCTCCATCGCATCCTGCGATATCACTTTGGGGTGGGGTCAAATGACATCACTTCCTGTGATGTCACCAGGGGGTCAAGGGTCGTGTGATGTCACTTCCGCTACCCCTGGCATTTTGGTGAAATGATATCCCTGATTTTTACTTGCGGACTGCAACGGGTGGTCTGTCAAGCCATCTATGTGGGACACGAGGCAGCTGAAGAAAGGTGGAAAACAGACTATAGATGCGCAGATTTGCAAAAGACGCCACCGAATAACCAGACCCTCGACCAACTACGTAAGTTATGGTTAAAGTCAGAATCCGGAAGCAGCAAGAATAAATGAACGCGCCCGGTAGAAACTCAGAGAAAGTAATTAATGTTTTGAAACCAATTGAAAATACTAAACGCAGAGGCGCTTAATGGAGTAACTTGAGTGGAGAATACAAAAGATCGAACTGGGAAAAACACAGAAAAGGAGAAAGGGACTAAAATTGCTAATTTATACAATCGAACAGAGGCAAGTCTGAAGTTACAGAGAGTAAAGGACGACATTAAATAAAAGTAGTCTTCGGCTCCAGCACCAATTGAAAGATGGCGAGGGCACCAACACGATGCATGCCATTGAAGACATGAGGTGCGAAGTTTACAAGAGCACATGATAAACGTGCCAAGAAGAAGAGAAAGTGGGGACATGTACCGAGAAAAGAAAAACATAATCCACACATGAAGAATGTAAACGTGTGACTTTTGCAGCACAAGAGGGGGAGTAAGCTGAACAGAAATCAGCCTCAACAAATATAAGAAAAAAGATATTATAAATAATACCGGGCAGAAACCAGCTTTCCCCTGAAGAAAGTCCTTGTAAATGAATTTGAAGATGGGAGAGAGGAATGAAACATTTAGGACATAGTTTGTTTGTAGTATGCATGTGAAAAATAGAGTGTTTAGATCATTGATGCATATTTAAGTTTGTTTAACTTTAAGATTGTACTGAATGAAAAAGTTATTTTGTAATTCCAAAGAGTTGACTACCACAAATTGTAAAAGCATTTGTACTTTACAAGAACAGCTAAAGTTCTAGAGATCAACTGTGTAAAACATCGTGCTTGAATGAATTTATTAACAAAGGTGAATACAATACAACCTGTAATAACTGTTTGAATAGTAAAATCCAATAGGTCATTTTGTTAATCTTGTTAATTGTACTGACGGGCAGCTCCTCACCTCCTGAAAGACATAGATCTGAGAGCACTTTGGAGTTTTTAGTTGTAGATAAGGCACAAGAGGGGCTGCCCTCATAGGTCTCTGAGCAACCCTCAACTCTCACTATGCTGTTTGGAAAACAGACTATGCAACCCTTACAGCCACAATGTGTGAGCCTGAGAAGCCTTTCCAAAAATTCAAAGACCCTGGGTCTGCCTGGCAGTGAGTAGGATGGAAGTGGTCTTCCAGCACCAACCACCAGGAAGTACAGTGAGAAATAAGAAAAGAGAGTTTCATAGTCACTTCTACCGGGATAACAGGGAAAAGTGGAACGAGAAAAGCAGATCCAGCTAAATTCCAATGTAAGCTCCAAGGTTAGCATGTGGTCCTGCAAACACGTTCCGAGAAGTGCCTATAGCGGAGTTCCAGTTGGGGAAGACGAGGGGCCATACGCTAAGGAGAAATACTAAGAGGTATGGCTGGTGGAGACCGTGAAGAGCACCTTGGCAGGCACCGTTTGAACAGTGACATCAAATGGAATCCCTCTTGTTCGAAAACTGAATCAAAAGTCCCAGAGCGAACAGAAAGAGTTATCATTCGGTTAAATGATGCTGAATGGGCAAATGAGTGATAAGTGCCAAAGCAAACTGGGAACGCTATTGCTCAATGGAAAACTGCAAGTTGGGTAGTTGAGTCAGTCGTCCAGCAGTAAGCTGAGAAAGTCTAAACGAATGCTGCATGCTGGGAAACTGAACCAGAAGTCCCACAAGAAACTTGGCAAGTTCTTGTTGACGAACCTCTGAAGGTTGGGGAACTGAGTCGCGAGTCCCACAGCAAAGTAAGAAAGTTGGTGACCCATTTGGGAAACCAGTAGTTGCCATATTCTACATCTACTTAATCACTAAAGGTGTGCCACAATCCCACTTCTGTAAAGGTGGGCTCCCTAAATGCTGACTAAACTGATGAATGCAGTAATCCATATCCAACAAAGCCATAACTGCTAAACAGCCAAAGTCTCAGAGTTCACTTCTTGCCACCTGATCAAAATAACCACGCCGCCAGGAAAGAGTGGCTATGGCAAAAGAGCAAAAACAACTTGCCCACAAAATGGCAAACACACAGAATTGTCACTTGATACTAACCCATACACCAAACTGTAACCATGCTTAGGACACGGTTGCCCAATGCACACCCATAGAAACAAATACTAAACACGCAAAGACGAACAGCCACCACTCTCTGACATAGCACACATGCAATGAACAGTACAAATGATATGTTATAATATAACCTAGTCCAAATGCATCAGTACAAGCTAAAACATTGACATGCAGAGAAAATAATACAGATCTCGAATTAATACAAGGGAAATGACATAACATAGTGAGAAGCATTCTTAAAAACAGAACTGCCTAAGGGTCATCAAACAGTACTGTGGCTCTTGTTCAAATGGGATGGCCTGAACCTGACAAATTTCACAAATAAACACCTGCATGAATGCACTGTTCCATCTGTGTTGCTAGTCCCAGCCACCAAAACACATTACAAATATGACCAATATCACACCGCCCCAAACAGTGCACAGCAAATGCCATCCTGCTAACTATACAAACACTCATGCTACATCATGAGTTGGGACAGATGGATATGATGCTCCACCTTGTACAGGATCTCATAGACAATGGTGGCGCCAGGAGGAGTGAAACACAGAACACTGGCACATTACACCGACCGCAAATGCATGCAGCCATACCGCCTCAGTAGCGGTTCTTAAACCTCTCAAAATGGGCCCAGAGGAAGGTTTAACCTTTCCTGCTCAATTTGTCAACTCTGTGGCATTCCCCTGGGTTTTCCTAAGGGTGAAACCCCCCATTAGGTCTCGAGGTCAGACATATGACCCATTGTCCAGTTGTGAGGCCCAAGACTCGAATGGAGTTCGACCAGTCAATCAGAGGCCTGAGCTTTGCACCAGGCTCAGTGTTTGACGGAGCAGGTGAGGGTCACGGAAAGGATGTAGCTACTAAGGAGGATGAGGCTGTGCTAGCTATAGAAACACACGCCGGTAGAAAGTAGGCATCTACATTCCCTTTGTAACTTACTGGGATATGGTGGTACCACAACATTATAAGGGAGAGGTATCCACAGAGGTGCACTGGATAACATGCAGAGGCATTGAGGTGGGGTTGTGGATTTTTACAGAGTAGGCGCTGTACATGCAGCTCATACAGTTTGGTCAATTTCAGTTCGGATCGTCATCTTGTAATTACAAACTAATAACAACAACTAGGAATTGAGCATAGTATTTTAATGTTGCAGAGGTGCCGACACGTGTTTCGACCATTTGGAGGTCTTTATCAAGGCAATTGGATAGTGTCAGAGAACAAGGAGATATGAAATTCGTGAAGCTGGCCAGCTTGAAGAGCACTGAGTAGTGCTTCTGGCAAAAATGGATGACGCTCATGATAGCTTGTGATCCTCTGCAGAGGATTTTTTACAACAGGCTGCAAGTACTCACCAACTACAGAAAAGCAAGCCTCAGCGTGGTAGCCACACCTTCCTGGTGCTCACGCCTACCCTTTTCGAATAACATGCAGAGGGTTGAGT
The DNA here is from genome assembly GCF_040938575.1 of Ambystoma mexicanum. Taxonomy (NCBI): domain Eukaryota; kingdom Metazoa; phylum Chordata; class Amphibia; order Caudata; family Ambystomatidae; genus Ambystoma; species Ambystoma mexicanum. The sequence continues at coordinate 724,890,144 of NC_090937.1, read as the reverse complement.
AGGAGTAGGTGGTGATGAAGGAGACTGAAGAGCACCTGGTGGAGGAGCCAGGGATGCCCCACCCCCAGCAGATGGATCAGGAGGAGGTGACTGGAGTCACTGCATCAGTGCCTGTCCATGTGGAGGGGCAAGGCAGGCTCAGACTTTCCTTAAATGTTTAGGTGGGTCAGAGGACATCCCCACTCTGTCCATTTTGTCAATGGTGCGGGACTACTTCAACTTGTCATAGGAAGTGACAGTCATGGGGAGGAAGGCGGTATAAAATGCAAAATCTACTAGACGACAGGCAATCGGGATAACCCAAGCAAGAGCGCCTTGGGCACCTCCTCGAAGATCAAGTAGTGTACGCAGTGACAGAAATATGTGCATATTCACAGTATAGCTAACAAGACTGATCACTGTATGAGCATGAAAGAGGCATATCAAGCACTACTGTCTGGGTAATAGTCCTTGCCACCTTTCATAGTGTCCCCCATCTGCGTGACTAAAACTTAGCTGCACACTAATCTTCATCACCTGAAAAATCTATTGTGTGGTCTTGCAAATGATGTGCCTGGTGTTTCCTCCCACTGTCATCTTCAGCAATATGATGCATGGTTATTTTTTATGAAAGTAAGCTCTTTGACATGTGCGCCATTGAGATAACTCCTATGGCCTGAAACAATAGCCCCATTAGTGCTAAAGACCCATTCATACTGCATGCTAGCCGGAAGGCAGGGTAGGCCTTCCTGAGCTAATTGAACAAGTACAGATGGCCACATGTTCTGCTTTCCAAGCCAGAATTGCAGTGGATCATTATCACTACCCAGATGGCATGTGCCAAGAACATGGGCATCAACGCTTTCATCTGCAGTAAGTCCACTGATTTCTCAGGAGGATCTGGATGCATACAAAATTCCAGACTGGGAGATGTGTGTGCTACACAGCCTCTTACATTTTTGCATTGTCCAAACACTCAGCATGGTTCTCACCGAGCTTGTGCCTGAAGATAAGAAAAAAGAGTGCGTACTGTCGGATAGCCACCTTTGCACCTAGCAGTGGAGTCCTACGCTAGACTGATTAGCTCTTTCTTGTTCAATTCGAGATTTTAAGTGCCTGTATAGTGCATTCTTAAACATGGCCAGCCCATCCTCTTGCAACAAAGCACAAAAATCAAGCCAGCGGATATGTAAATAAGTCTACTGAAAGAAGCACAATCCCACCAGCAGTCGGGAGCGGTCCCTCTATAAACTCCTCAGATCACTGCACATAATTCACAAAAACATTTATGAAAAATGTGTTTTCCTTTATTTAATTAGAAACATTAAAATGATTATTAAATAAGTCAGAGCTCATCCATGAATAAGAGTAAATGTAAATGTAGAACATACAAATATACAACACGAATAAAGTGCATAATGTGCAGAAAATACTAATTTCCCAATAGGACTGCTAAGAGCTTGCTGCCAGATCACAAGCTGGGGAATGATCACCATCGTCCCCAAATAGGTCTAAGTCAGTGTCGGTAGATTAAACCCATTAGAGAGAAGGGAATCCCTCGGGTAGGAAAAATCCTGGTCAACCGAACAAAGTCAGGATGGTTTAGAAATGAATTCAAAGATGGATTGAATCCTGAAAGTGGCAGAGAAGAAAAATCTTTGTTTCCAAATATAGCAGTTGAAATATTTCATAAAACGAGAAACTGAAGAATCTTCACAAAAATTATAATAATAAACCCATACTCTAAAAAATCTAACATGGGATGCTATACGTCAACTACTGAGGTGACATGCGAAATAAACCACAAATACATAAAAACAGTATAGTGAGCATGGCGCCTTAGAACAGGTAGTTTCGATGGAAAACACATCTAGCTGAATTACAGATGATGTCCATCTTCATCAGGACGCAGCATTCCCGTATAAACTTTCTTGAAAATTCATCTGTGTCTTGGATTTACCTGCACAAATGTTACAAATTACAGACAGACACTAAAATGTATGTTCTCCAAACAGAAAATAATAATAAAAAGATATAACATAAAAACAACCATATATGTAAACAGCACAATAGTTCATACTTAATATCCGTACATAAAAACAAGTGATCTGAGGATCCCAAAGAAGGACCAATCCCCCAACATTGGCTTGGAATGTGCAAAGTGACTAGTAGGGGAGAAAATCTAATTAGAGAAAATCTAATTACCATAATCTCAGACCCTTTTGGGGTGGGCCCAGGAGCCTGGCAAAATAGTCCAGGAAGTAGCGATACGGCCACACCGTAACAAATATCAAATTAATTAGATCTGTAATGGATGAAAATTTTAAAAAAAGGCCACAATGTGGTCATAAAATTTCTCTGGTAAAAACGACTCGAGTGAGTAGCAAGTAGAGGAAAACCAAAAGTAAAGAAATAAATAAATTCCATTCTAAATAAAGTAGACATATAAAAATGTAAAGGAAACCCCAACAATGGGACCACCCATGTGTCAAAGATTAATTGAAAAATAAGAGATGGAAAAGCCGAAAAAGTGATACAATAGTGATGATGAAAAAGAAGATCCTGCACCAGGAGAAAAGGGATAAGGGCAATATCCTAATTTGTAATTATACTCACCATTGATCAAGCCCAGATCTATCAATCAAGTACCATCAATAGGTGATTCCTTTATCTGTGGTACGGCCTCAAGTGCATAGACAGTTTGGGATTTCAGTGGGTTCCCAGAGTCTATGAAGCAATAGAAGGTACAGAAAGCTAATAAATCATCTGTTATGCCCCAAAATATAACGTACATAGAATACATCACTGCACTGTATGAGGTAAAGGCATAAAGCATAATCTGAAAGTTCGTAAAAAACTGAACTTACACAAGTCCATGCACAGCAGGATCTATATGTCTATTGTGTAACCTAAATAACGGTACTGCAAGGTCTCAACATATAAGCAAGTCTAATTCGTAAACATAAATACCTCCACCATAGATATTTAACCTAATCTAGAATAGAAAGGTGAAAAGAAGCCGAAACCGTGAGGGATTCCATCTGGCTACCTGTTAAAAGTTACTTACCTCAGCGGCAAACGCCGTCAACACCACTCCAGGAAGTCGGCAAGCGAACTTCCTGTGTTGGCGTGCATCCGAGGTTAAATACGCCAGTGGGCGTATCAAATCGGACGTCTAAAACGTCTCTATTACACATGACCCCTTAGACGGGAAGGCGCGTCCAATACAGAGCCACGCGCCGCGCGGTGAAAATGAGCCGAGCGAACACAACCTCGCCCCCAAAAACACACAGCGGGCCCAACGTCACCTACACCACGGCCCGAGCGCAACGAGCGCACCAAGGGACACCCCCCACACACACCACACGAAAAATCGGGCAGCGAGGCCAAAACAAAGGACCGGGGCTGAATAGAGAGCCGATAGAAATAAATCATGTGACTGGCCACGTGGTCAGTGTAGAACACGTGTCAGATTATAACAAGCTGTATCATGCATTAACAATCAAACTAGGCAGAGCCTAGAGGCAGAAGCAAGCAATCCAGACAGAGGACTAAGGCCAGAAAAGCCAGAGTACATCAAAACAAGGGCATTTGTATAGTATGCCACAATAAAAAATGTGAAACCAATCTCAAGGATAACAACAAGAATAACACCAAAAAAGTCGAGACAACGAAGGGAAAAATTATTATCAGCCCATCCTCTTGTGCATGACCACCCTTGTGTTTCCTTAATCCACGAGGACACACATGCTGTTTAAAGGTTGCCCATTTAACTTTAAACTGTGTGCCAAGGAAAAAAAACACATGTTCCCCTTAATTACAAAACAGTGTGGAACTGTCAGAATGTTGAGAGCAGTTTCATGGGCAGGTGCCCTGATTGTGCATTGCCAAATATTGCACGCATTCTACTGGATAGTACTAATTCCACCAGTTACATCAGTGGCAGCCTCTCACTGGGGGGCTTAGCATATAGGTTAACCCGCTGGGTGGCTGCAGTAAAGAACACATATCATCTAACATTTGCCACTGGGTAGGCATTAGATAGGCACCGCCCAGATCCAGACTCTGGATATTTCAGTAGTCGGACACAATAATGCACTGTTCTTGCGGATGCCCCAGCATGTGCCCATAGACCTTCTGGGCCACGTGTCATCTAGTGGTGGGTACTGGCATTTGAGGTGGGTCACCACAAGGGAGAGGAGATGGGCAAAGCAGGGCACCTGCCTGGTTTTGCCTAGCTTCAGGGGCGCTATAACATTAGAGCCGCTGTCAGCTGCTGTCAGCTGCCGTAAAGTTCATTTGTAAACCATGGGGAGAGAGCCAATGTGTCACAACCACCTTTAATGTCTCCCAGCCAGAGATCAACTCTCCTCAGGGGCTTGCTGTCACTCTCTTCCATACACAAAGTGGCCAGCTGGTGAATGGCATTCTATCGCCCTTGCTCTAGGTTTTGTTCACATGTAGGGGGGAAGGTGACCCTGTGTTGTGTGATGGCCACTAAATCTCTACCCTGAGCACTGGTCCGCATGTCCATTGCCATGTGGACTTTCTTACCCTCCCAGTGGTACAGTGTCATTCTGACTGCACAAAATGGCCGTAGCGGCATGGAACTGAAGTTTACATGAAGTAGTGCTGACACCGAATTCCCCACGGAGATTCACAAGGTTAAGCAACTATTTGAAGTCACAGTTGTCAATAAAGGTTAAGGGGCATAGATCGTTTGCTAAAATTACACCAAGCTTGCCATGGAATAGAGAGAGAGCCTCTGTGTATTTTGTGATATCCTGTAACTCGCTGAAAGGCCTCAGCAATGAAGTGTCCTGCCACTTACAGTGAAAAAAGATGTCTGTTTGCCTTGGTATCCGCAGGCAAAGATGGTGTTCTGTCAGGGCTTGTGAAAATCTGTGGATCAGCAAGACTCTCTGCTAGAATGGTAAGGGACTGTTGTACAACTGTGCACACTGCTTGCCATTGAAGGGTTGGTGAATTAGCTTCTGACTTTTCCTTTTGCGAAGCATTTGAATGCTGCTGTCTAAAATTGGTTCCCAGCTTTCCTTACAAGACACTCTTATATTCATATAAGGCAGGCGGCACGACATGCTTGTTTTTCCACTCTAAAATGACTCTAAATGCCCAATTTCTTTAGGACTGTGATGGACCATAACCTCTCCTCCTCCTTGGGGCCTGTGTGTTGTACATTGCAGTGATGCTGTATGGGTGCCAATGACTTGAGGAACCAGTGCTGGTGATGTCTGTCACTGCAATGATTTACTACCACTAGAGTATCTTGTTTCAGCTCGTTTGTGAAGTGACTGTCCTCTGGCCGGTGGGAAGTGTCTGAAGCTTGCTTCCTGTCCACAGTGGTTGCGCTTTACAATTGTCTAGGGGTGGCACTGCATGCATCATTTACTCCCGGAATATCTTGCTATCCTCAACGAGGTTCCCAAGTCTCGATCTGTAATCGGGTACAGAGTATAATCTTTGTCATGTTCTTCATTGTCATTTGTTTGCAAGGACATCAAGGGTAGGTGATTTTCAGGAGTGACATCTTCTTCATCGTCTGTGTATTGATTTCTTTGTCGCTTCTCCCACCTGTGTCTGACAGGATGGGGACCAACTTCCTCCTTCTTCTCCGGCCAAACTTTATCCTCTTTCACCGCTACAAGTGCTACAGAGATCCATGCAAAATGTTTTCGTTTTTTTACCAATAGACCAGATTCATTTTTAGGGAAATGCCTCTGTTCTTTGCAGAAGAAGACATCTGCATGTACTGATTGGTCACAGTGGCTGGCGCACACACCTACATGCTATCTCTGCTTCTCCAACGAAAACGGCCACTACTGTATGAGGTGAAAAACAACCACCAGATGCCTTGATCTCCAAGCTCCTACTCCATCCGCTACAACCTGACTTGCTGATAAGGGCTGTATGAGCCACTTTACTTCCTAAGAATAGACAAATATTACCAAAAAAGAAAAATGGGGAGTACAAATACTGCCAACAAAAAAGAGTAAATGAACATGGAAGCCTGGCCCTTGCTTTAACCCACGCACCTCCATGGCTATGCTTGGACCAGTAGTACACCTCGAGACACATGAAGAAACTACTATTATTTCTGCCTAATCTGAAGAGGTAAACATGAATCTTTTAATGTACATGAATAACCCGGTGCAAATAAATAATTGTTACAAAATCATTTCTGTTTTACGGTTAAAACATATTTTTGTTTGTTTATGAGATTCTCCCCTTTGGAATGGGACTTAATTTTTTACTTCCTAAAAAATAATTTTAATCCCAACTTTAAAAAATAGGGAAAGAAATGTGCAGTCTTCAAAATCGTATCTGGAGCACTGCCTACAACATGTGGGTCCCCCAGCTCATTCAGACATGCTCATTCTATTTAAATCTGCCCTACAATAAGCAGACCACCAAAAGCTGCTTTGGCATACTCCACCGCCTCCAAAATTCAAATATGGCTGAGAATGCTTTAGCATAGTCCTCCGACAACAAAATATACGTGTGCCTCAGACTGCTGTCCGGAAGCTGAGTGAGGATCAATAAGACACAGGGAGTGTCAGTTTAAATGGTCTTTATTTGGAAGTGTCAAGAGGCCACACAGGAATGCACAAAAAGACTGCATCCAGGAAGGTGGCTCACTGGGTTTGTTTACACAAAGAAGATGAACAAAAGGAATGAAACAATAGAACACCAAAGACAATAAACATGTCCCCCACACTGCGACCTCAATTTAGAGTGTGGCGGATTTAAAATCTGCTGGTTTCCCGTTGCTGGGGATAGCTCTGTCTGAAGTTTGCACTCCACTGGCTTTACACTGGGAATTGGCAGGTAAAAATCTGTCTGAAAATCCACCGGTCCCCATTGGCATGGCTTGATAGCAGGGACATTTCTGAATGTACACCGGCCTGCATGCCGGCACAGTGATACCCCTTATGTTTCTGGTCTCGGCAGGGGGGATTCCTTGCCTTTATCTGGCTTGAACAGCACCCTCACAGATGGTGATATCTGTTTTCTCTTTGCCCATTTCACCTTTGTCCATTTCACCGAGGTGACCAACCAGTCACAGAGGACGGTGATGGATGATCATGCCTTTTGGGCTCTGGGTTCATATGACTTGCTTTTGCCGGCTGTCTGTCCTGTAGACTATTTTGGAAACCACGTTGAGGAGAGCCATGACCTCAGCCCACATGAAGGACTCCTACAATCATTTTATTAAACAAGTGGGGCCGACTGCTCGCTGCCAGTGACTCAGTCTCCTTTATTATAGTACCATCCTCCAGTGCCAGTACCTGAGCCTGGATCATCCACCATCGCTGCTGGTGAAACAACCCATGAGGCTCAAGATCCTACCACAAAAGGCAGGCAAGGACCTGCACGCAGATCGGGATACCTCGAAAGGGGAAATGCTGTGGACGACTTATTCAGAGCTCAGGGGTTCAATTGCATCATGGACGACCTCATGACCTGATGCTGTCCTATCCACAACTGCATGTGGAAGGGCCACAGAGTCTTTACATCTGCCCTTCCTGATCAATGGCAGAAGGAATTTATAGCGCACCTTAATGAGGGCAAGCATACCTATTTTGCCCACCTTACAGTTGCCATTGCCCATGATAATACAGGTTTCAGGGGCATTAACCCTGGACTGTGTGTCTGTAAGAAATGGTGGCTTAGATCAATCAACTTGCTCATGCTCATGAAAGCGCCCTGGGCTTTGAATTAACAGGAACATATTCATGGACTGGAGAAGCTGTGTGAGGGCCTAGTCCCTTTGCTTCATGTTAAAATATCCTGGCAAGTCATTCTCTACTCCAAGCCAGTATGACGTCAGAAGAGCCATAAGAGTGTTCCAGGCCTGCTATCAGCACAAGGACAGAACCTCCAGCCATGACAAGAGGAAACAGGGCAAGATGTTTCTCAGCTCACGGTTTCGTAGCTCTGAAAATAAAGGCAGACAACCTTCTGGTAACCTGAGAACACCACCTTTCTGTGGAAATGAGGGGGGCTCTATCCTGTAGGAGAGGCAGAAGGACAGGCAGTCGTTTCCATAATACATTCTGGTTATAGGCTTCCCGTCCCTACTCATTCCCTCCCATCATTCAGCTGGCAACAGCAGAGTTGGTGATAGTGATTCAGGCTTTGCTGCATTTGGGTGCCATGGAAGATGTTGTAGTATCGTGCATGCAGAATGCAGTGACAAGGGAGGATTCCAGAGTGTGATGATGGATCGTGGAACAAGGGGAGAGACCATTGGAAGGAGGACGGAGGGAGCAGCGCTCGCATTTGTAACCTCATACTATTTATGATATATATCCATTCATTCAATAAATAATCATATACAGGGATGACCAAGTGTCTGTGTACTGATCTATAGCGTGACACTACAAAGTGGTGATGAGTGGGCGCGCCCCACCTTACTAGTGAGGCCAGTGACCACGGAGGCATTTTGGTGAGCCCTGCATTTCGGCGAGCAGCATTCACAGGCTGCAGGATATTGACCGCAGTAGAGATGTCTTTATGGAAGGGCAAATGGAGCACGATCCCTGGGCCCCCTTCCTGGACAGGGGTCCCCACCTGGGATCATTGGAGGGGGCCCCAACGAGTTGTAAGTTGGTTGGACTGGCTGGGCTGGACACATGAATTGAGAGTGTCACTGTGTGTGAAACATGACATGTATCTGCAGCAGGCAGGAACACGCGGTGGGCTCCACTCCACTGCAGTGTCTTAAAGTTCAAGTGAAAGTCAACAATGTAATTGATTGAGCATTAAGCAAGTCTCGAAGATTCTGCTGCTCCCTCTGCCTTTGCCACCACACCAGCATTAATTACAGCACTTGAATTGATTCTCTTATTTTACAGTCCTTTTACATCCACGTGGCACACATGATCACTCCCCTAGTGCCAGTGTGTATGCCTGGAAGATTTGAACAAATTAGTTGACATGACACGAAAAATCTATTGTGATTGCTGAGCCTCGTGTTGTCCTAGATTGGCTTCTGCACCCACAACAACCAATGAGGAATCAAAAAAGCCTGTTGCCATGCATGAAGCAGCTTCCATGATCCAATAGTATTTGAGTTGGTTTCTAACTTGTGGGTGTGTCTTCTTCGGGGCGCCTTTTCCTTCTGCAGTGTGAAGAAGCTCCTCTGGGCATGAGGCCCCATGTGCTGCTGCTCTACGGACCTCCTGAGGTTACCATGCCCAGCCTAAACCGGGCTACCCCAGCCCCCGCCGCCCCCCTCCTCCCCATCCCCGTGAGGAGGTCCCTAACCGGACCCGAGGCTCAGAAGGACCCGAGGCTCAGAGCTGTGCTGCTGCAGTGAAATCATGGACACATCTGCTCACTGTGGCCTAGCCCGGTGAGTTGACTAATGTGAGTATGGGGGTCCCATTCATAAACATCCTTATTGCAGAGCGAATCTGGCAACTTTTGCATCCATTACAGTCAGGGAGTGCACATATCTTACTTAGGCACAATGTAGTTTGCATTGTTTTCTGGATTATGGCAGAGGTCTGCAACCTAGTGTGCTCCAGTTTGTTTCGGACTACATCTCCCATCAGCCACAGTCAAAGGTTGCAGATCCCTGGTTCCTCCCCCGGAGAATGTCAAGGGATGATGCAAACCTTCTTTAAAATGCAGTGATGGCCGCATTAAATAGATGCTAGGTCTAGCAACTGGTGAGGCTCGGCCAGCAACCTCCTGAGCAGGCAGCATAACATGTAGAAAACATTGGGTTACAGCGGTACGTTGGAGGGAAGGATTTGTTTACCAGGGATACAGTGACTCTGTTTTGCCGGCAGGTGCTTTAGTATGTTTTTCAGTGTGCAGTATGTGATGCACAACTTTCTGTAAGCGTAGGGTGCCTCGAGTTTTGGGGAGTGGGGATAATGCCAATATTTTGGAGCACCTGGAGGGAGGTTTTGTCAAACAATCAGGAGAACTAAATTTACTCATGGGATTGCATAGGCGATAGAAAGTAAAACATTTACATTTTATTTTTAATTGAAAAAACAGTAGTCTCCTGCCTCAATCGGGGGGGGGGGGTTAGCATGCATAGATGTGGCGGTTGTGTACCTTTTGGTGCCCAAGAAGAGCCTGTTTGGCTGTAGTGGGGGAGCGAGTGGTAAAAGCCTTTTTGGGTTGGTCACTTCCGGTCTAGTAAGCATCACCTGGCGGGCCTTCATTTTCTCTGCATGTTCAGGATTCTTCCCAGCCTGATGTAGCTATGGGGCACTGAAGCTGTACATGATCTCTTTCTATGTTGTGGCTGCTGTCTCCTGCATTCCATTCATGGGAATTGGACCCCTTGGGAATGCCACCTCGATGCCTGCGTGGCCACTCCAAGTGGATACTATTTCCACTTTGGTTATATCTTGTAAGCTCCTTCCAAATATGATGCAGCGTCTCCTCGGATATCATGAGGTTTTTACCCTCTACTTGGTTCGGCAAACTCGGTCATATAATGATGCTTTTCCAGTGGCTACTCTCTCTCCAGGAGCCACAGCACTGATACATTCTTATGTCCTTGGTTTGCTTTCTCTGAAGGGCACAGTCCAGTGTGCCTCACTGTTGCCGTTCGGCATGCCTTTTCACGTTATTCAAAATCAAAGCGCGACCATTTGCATCAGCCTTATTAAAACAAGGCGCTCTTTCTAATATTGCACATCTAGCATTAGGGTGACTTTCCTCGGCCCCCAACCCTCCTGGTCCCCTGAAAAGTACCAGCTTTTGGCAATGAGTGGCAAATAAGCCATGTAACGTTGATGTTTCTCCCTCTTCTGGAACTGTCATGACTTTGAGAGGACTTATTTTTCATACATTACAGGTGCAGTATCTGGGATGATTATCCGATGTCCAGTTCGAGTCCTTGAGCAAAAAGATGCAGTGTTAGCTCAGCAGGTTCTGCGACGGTTGCTGAGATGTTATATGTTCAGAGGTGCCTGAAAACATATGGCTTTATTCCAATCCTTTCTGAAAAATCTGCCGTAAAAAGCACCATTTGGACTTTGGGAGGGGACATGCCCCCTCGTTTCACTCCGTCCCTTGCTCATATTCAGAAGGGGATGAGGAAATCTCTGCCCTAAAATCAAAAGTGGCGCACTTATTGTGAATTTTGAAATGTCCTTATAATGCAAGGTACTATTTAAGTGTGCCAGGTTGCGGCGAAACAACATGTATATTATCAAAGGACAGTAACATTACAAATGATGGGAAGGATGCGTGCGCTTCAGCCATCTGCCAGATCTGATGGCATTTAGAGCGGCTGCCGAACACAGCAAGCAGGGATGTAAACATTGTGAAATGTGCAGGGACTCACTGGAGCATGGAAAGGGCAGGACTCAGCATTAACCAGGAAGCAGAGAGGCAAGTGTTGGCGAAGGGGTGTAGGCAGTGTTAAGTTCTGCCCTGCGTCCCGCTACGCGGTGACGCAGGGCGTCCTAAATAAAAGCCCCGCCCCCGCGTTCGGGAGGCAGTTCCGGGGCCGACTAGCAACCTGTGTGGGTGTATGATTCTTCGGCTCCCGCTGGAGCTGCGCAACAGGCCGCGCGGCCTACCAGCATTCTGCCAGCCCCCGCGCGCGCAGGCCGAGGGCTGCCAACATAACAATGGCGACGAGGCGGGATGAACTCCACTACACGCTCGGTGTTTTGAAGGCACCCTAACGCCCTACAGCCATCGCGGCGAAATTTTTGGACACCCGGTGGGGGTGGAATCACACACGTGACCCCCCACCCCAAAAAAAAACAAAACAAAAAAAAAAAATTTTTTTCTCTCTGCCACTCCGTTTTTCGCCCCATCCACCATGACCAAAGCTCTTCCTCTGGGCACTGGAGAACCTGGTGGCATCTGGCATCCAACACCAGAGGGCAGCAACACGGAGTGACGGGAGCGCCAGGCCCTGAACTGTCCCACACAGCGCCTGGGAACGGCAGCACCTCCAAGGTAGGCCCGATGTCGCGGCGCTGGTGGTCGTCGGAATAACTCACGACAACACCGATCAGGTCCTTGCCAACATGGCGGCCGGCACGTCCACGCCTGGGCCCACCACGCCGTCCAGAATTGCGGCGAACCTGTCCATGACGTCACCTCCACCTCGCACACACGGGAGTTCGTCAACACTGGTCCAGCCGTTTGACCCATTCACGGATCCATCATCGAGCGGACCCAGATGGCAGCTGTGGATTCAGAAATTTGAGATGGCGATGGAGTGCAAAGAGATTACGGCACCCAGGAAAATGAAGGCACACCTACTACTCAGCGTGGGTGACGAGGTACTGCACATTTTCAACTCCCTGAACGTTGATGATGGCCAGGATGCATACCAAAGCGCGAAAGATGCCCTCACGGCTCATTTTCTCCCTCAACTAAATCCAGACTATGAGATGTTTCTCTTCTGCACCACCTTACAAGCAGCGGAGGAAACCCTTGATGCATATCACACCCGTCTGAGAAAGCTAGCCATGTCCTGCGAGTTCACGAACGTGGAGAGGGAGATCAGGAGGCAAATCATCAACGGGATACACTCGGAAAAGCTAAGGCGCCTGATACTTAGCGAAAAGGGTATTCCCCTACAGCGGATCCTTGAACTAGGACGTCAAAGGGAACTGGCCCATACCAGAGCGGCGAACCTGGAGGCCACGCTACACAGGCTGCAACCTGCTCTCAACACAGCTATGGTGGCCCGGATCACCAACAGACAATCCTCGAGGGACGACAACAGTGGAGGTTACGGCCAAAACAGGTGGCAACCGCGCATTCCGGGGCCCACAGAGTGTGGCTGGTGCGGTGGCCCACGACATGGCCGTCGCAACTGTCCCGCTCAAGGCACCACATGTGGAGCATGCGGCCGGAAGGATCATTACGCAAAGGTATGCCGATCAGCGGACACCCCCATACAGCCCCCACAAAACCCGCCAGAGAAGAACGCGACCAAGAAAAAGAAGCAAGCCAGCGCCAGAAGGGTCGCAGTGGCCAACTCTTCCACGGAGGATGAAGGGGATGATGTCTCGGCGATGCAGCAGGACCCCACAAAGGACATCGAGAGAAAAGGGAGGAAGGTATACCTGGTGTCTGCACTGTGCCAAGGTCAGGGACAACGAAGAAAAGCCGTCCGAAGGCGCAAGTGCATGGTCACCATCCAAAACCAGTGCATTCTCATGACCATCGACACAGGCGCCTCGGTGAACGTCATGCCCGAAAGCATTTTCCAGACTCTAAACCCTACACCAGAGCTGAAAAGCACAGACACTCTGTTGTATGCATACGGCAGTCGAAAGCCCCTGCCGGTGATTGGCAGGTTCCGCACTACGCTGGAACACGGAAAAAATAGACTATGGTCCAAGGTCTATGTCGTGAAGGCAGGAATTGAGAGCCTCCTGAGTGGGGACGCAGCGGAGGACCTGGGAGTGGTCCAATTCATCTGCCATGTCAACGAAGACAAGGAGGTGGAGCAGATGCTGAACCAATACCCTGACTTGCAAGAGGGAATAGGCTGTTTAAAAGGGAAAACCATCAAACTTCATATTGATGAAACAGTGCAGCCGAAAGCCGTTAGGCACCGGAGAACGCCATTCCACATGAGAGAACAAGTGGAGCAGGAACTCAAGGCATTGGAAGAAGCGGGCATCATTGAGGAGGTCACAGGGCCCACACCGTGGGTCTCTCCAATGGTGGTGACCAGGAAGCCTAAGCAGCCTGGAAAGGTGCGGATCTGCATAGACATGCGTCTCCCCAACACTGCCATTAAAAGAGAACGCCACATCACCCCAACGATCGACGAAATTGTGGCTGACCTCACAGGGTCGTGTGTATTCTCAAAGATTGATCTCAAGGCGGGATATCATCAACTCAAACTCCACAGAGACTCTCGCTACATTACAACGTTCTCGAAGCATTTGGGGCTGCGGAGATACAAACGCCTAAGTTTCGGAATATCGTCTGCTGCTGAGGTATTCCAGCAAACCATCCAGGAGGTCATCAGAGGCATCCCTGGTGTCCTCAACGTGAGCGATGATATTTTGATTCACGCCCCCGACAAAGAAATACATATCAAGAGGCTTCACACTTTACTGGGCAGACTACAAGATGCTGGGCTCACAATACACCGGGAGAAGTGTGAGTTCCTCAAATCGGAGATCACTTTTTTCGGGTACAAGTTTGGCAGCACAGGCATCTCCCCTGACCCGCAGAAGGTCGCAGACATTCAGTCTGCAAGCCCACCGATGACCCCCACAGAAGTGCGCAGCTTCCTAGGCATGGCCAACTACTGCGGGAGGTTCATCCAAAACCTGGCCACACTATCTGAGCCGTTGCGGGAACTCACCAAGGCCAACGTCAAGGGGGATTTGGGGGCAGACATGCCAGGACGCGTTCGAGAGCATCAAGGACTCCCTGTCCGCCGACACCAAGATGGCCTACTATAGCACCGAGCTGCCCACAGAACTGTTCGTGGATGCAAGCCCCTTGGGGCTCGGAGCTATCCTAATGCAAGTCACGAAGGAAGGGGAGAAGAGACCGATAGCATATGCATCGAGAGCCCTCACAGAGACCGAACAAAGGTACTCACACATCGAAAAGGAGGCCATCGCTGTGCTGTGGGGGTGCCGGCATTTTCACCTCTACTTATATGGGCGTCGGTTCACGACGATCACGGACCACAAGCCCCTACTACCCATTTTCATGGGGACGTCAGCACACCCTCCGGCACGAATCACCAAGTGGTTACTACACCTCCAGCAATATGACTTTGATCTCATCTACCAACCGGGCAGCGGAAACCCGGCGGATTTTCTCTCCAGGCATCCGCGAGAGGCCACCCAACAAGAGATCCAAGTAGCTGCAGAGACGGAGGAACACAGATGTCAAGTGGTGCACGCAATGAGACCCAAGGCGGTGAGCATCGAGGAAATCGAGGCGGAAACGCTCAAGGACCCGTGTTGTGACTTAGTAAAGGATGCCATCCTCTCAGGTGACTGGAAGACCTTCATGAGACACACGCACAACAGAACAGCGGAAGCAAAAGGGTTTTTGTCTGGCATATTCACAGTCCGGCAAGACTTGTCAATCACAGAAGGTGGACTGATACTAAGAGGAAACCGCATCGTAATCCCTCTCAAAATACAAGACAGGATAGTGGCCCTAGCGCATGAAGGACACCAAGGACTGGTAAGGACAAAAGCCCGTATTCGGCACAGAGTATGGTTTCCCCAGATCGAGGAGCGGGTCGAGACACTCGTTAGCACGTGCCTATCCTGTCAGATAACGGGGGCCCCGCCAGAACCGGAACCAATCATATCAGCAGAACGTGGCCGCTCTCGCTGGGAGGCCATCAGCATTGACTTTTGCAAGCTACGAGAGGGCCTCCACCTGTTGGTGGCCGTGGATGATCACTCCCGATACCCGGAAGTTGAGATAGTTGAATTCACAGCAGCTGAAGTGGTCATTCCGGCCCAAGAGAAAATGTTCGCAACTCACGGGCTACCGACCTCAATCAAAAGCGACAACGGGCCACCGTTTACGGGAGAGGACTTCAAAAATTATCTACAGGACCTCAATGTAAAATATCATCATATCACACCAAGACACCCCCAGGCAAATGGGGACGTAGAAAGGTTTATGAGAACCATCAACAAGGTGCTCAGGGTATCCAAGGCGAACGCCAGCCCCTGGAAGGTTGACCTCTTCCGATTCCTCCGGAACTACCGGGTCACGCCCCATAGCACAACCGGCATACCACCAGCAGACCTCATGTTTGGCACTGTCATTAGATCTTCGATCCCGCATCACCCAAGCAGGACCCCGGACGCGGTCAACGAGGAACGCACAGAAAGAAGGAGAAGGGATGCTAACGCACACATGAGTGGCAAGCGGAGAGCGAGGCCGTCCCATCATCAAGTGGGTGACCAAGTCATCATGATACGAAACCCCTCCAAGTCAAAACTTGATACCAGGTACGAGGAACTTCCATGGACCGTCAGTGACCGGCATGGAACCATGGTGACTGTGACACGAGGACGCCGTCAAGTGACGAGGAATTCGTCATGGTTCAAGGCCGTACCCCGTACCCTGTGGACCGATAAGGAGGGCCATCGGGAAGGCGAGGATACTCAGCCCAGCGAAGAAGAGCCGGAGGCCATCCCTGAGGAGACAGGAGCGGGGGATGGAACCTGGGAGCCGTTGGATGCACCCGGCCTCGAGGGCCCGAACAGCGAAGGTGAACCAGAGCATGAAGCAAGGGGGAGTGCTCCCCGAGAAGGGCGATACCGGCTGAGAACGACGACGAGACCGCCAGCCAAGCTAAGTGACTATGTGTGGTAATCAGTGCCCCGGTGCCATGAACCCCAATGGCAGGGTAGCTGGGTGTCGAAGACTGTAAGTTCATGTTGGACTTCGCCGTTGTTGGTAGTTAGCGTTATGTTTGTTTGTTTTATAATAAAGGAGGAATGTTAAGTTCCGCCCTGCATCCCGCTACGCGGTGACGCAGGGCGTCCTAAATAAAAGCCCCGCCCCCGCGTTCGGGAGGCAGTTCCGGGGCCGACCAGCAACCTGTGTGGGTGTATGATTCTTCGGCTCCCGCTGGAGCTGCGCAACAGGCCGCGCGGCCTACCAGCATTCTGCCAGCCCCCGCGCGCGCAGGCCGAGGGCTGCCAACATAACAGGCAGTAGCAATGACCAGCAGTGGGGTTACTGACTAGAGAAGAGAGACGAGTGGAAGGGACGGAAGTAGGGACAGAAGCAGGGTCTTTGGCAGACAAAAGTGGGGGTCAGAAGAAAAGGGCGAGACAGGGGAAGAGGCAGGAGCAGAGGTGGGTGCTTGAGAAGAGTCAGAGGTGGGTGGTGAGGCCGAGACGGTGTTGGGGCAGAGACATGACCAGGGCCAGAGAGAAAAGCAGAGCCTGAGATGTTGCTTTGGGCTCCGCTGGCAGGAGCACAATCTATGGCCGTTGTCTTAAGTTGTGCCGGGCGCTGTTCCATGCAATGCTAGAAATGCTGTAGTAGCATGAAAAGCCTTTTAACAGTGATCAAATTAACGATCAATAAAACCAATGTTTTAATAAATAGCCCAGTCGAATTAATTGAAAAGGCTGCAGTAGAGAATGCGAACCCTTGTAAATCCCAAGGTGTCCGCCAGGGCGGGCTGTGATGCAACGGCTGCCTCAGGGCCCTGCTGCTGCAGGTACTGCCGCAGATCCTTCTCCGCATAGTGTGCCTGTTCATAGCTACTGAGAGCAGTCAGAAGGTGGAAGGGTTGGTGGCTATGGCACTCAATATCAAAGCAGCCAGGGCGCAACCACTCTGGGATTTTGCTGACATTAAAGAAGGCAGCCACCAGTAGCCAGAGGTAGCACTGGTGAAAGTAGAGGAACAGTCAAGGGTTGCTGCACCAGAGGTCGAAAGGTAAGTTCTCGCCCCTTAACGGGATATGTGTGACATACGATGGGGCACGGTGATCACGAATGTGCGCAGGGGCACAGCAAAAGGGTAAGTGAGAGCAGCCCTGTGTACGGCTAAGTCATTAACTCTCAGAAGACTGCCTTGTACACCCTCTGGCCGGCACTTTGAATGGTACAGTAACAGAGCTCAAAGAGTTTCCATGAAGAGGCGTTTTGGGTGGGCACGGGCAGGAATGGGTGGGAATAGCCATAGGGATCAGCATGGCCATGGGCAGGAAACAGGGGGGGGGGGCAAATAACCGAACAACATCTTCAGATACTCTGTCCCTCCTCATATGTCATTCCTCCCTTTCTGTACCCAATGCAATAGTTTCGGCTTAAAGGTTTTGCAATCAATACCCAATAGTCCAAACAAAAAAAGGGCAGTGCTCGAGCATCAAAGAGTCATCTTTGATTAAAGAGTGGACTTGTGTCTGCAGCTTTGCTGCCCAAGCTGTAAACTAGGAACCAATATGACACGTTTAATATACAACTGAAGCATAACATTATGTGGGCTGTAAGTACAGTCAGGCCGCAACCGAAATATGGACTGCAGTTATTATAACTCATTTGTTGTACCAGACTTATTGTCCTCGAAAGGATGAATGGCTGATAAATGTACGAGATTCCAGGCATGTTGCTATGTATAATAATTATGTCCATTCATATGTATATCAAAAAGTTCTGCCTCTCTTAGCTTACTCAAGACAACTTATTTTGATGTAAATGTCTATGCTACATAGACTTGAGTATCAAAGACTGATTTTCACTCACTCCTGTGACATGTTCTTAATTGTCATTTATGGAGATGTCAACATATTAAATGCAAAATTGCAAATTATACCTGCACGTCTTTTGACACAAAGGGCAAATCCTGTGACCATCCGTCCTTTAAGGATTCCTGGGTATTTAATGAAAGTAAATGTTGTTACCTAGTGCGAAGGCATTCACGATTGTGCCTTTTTTATATGTAAGATAAACTATCATCGATGGTCGATTAATTTAATTGCACTTGTGCACCCCTTGCCATCTTTCACTCCAGTCAGGGTAACCAATGTTGTAAGATTTGCCAAGCCCAGTGTAGCAAAAACATGCATGCCCCTCTAATTTAGGAATCATGACAAATGTATGCATTTTTATGGAAATCCTTTAAGAAAAATGATTATGAGTGTATCTTTAATTTCTACCTTTTGATTGCACTGGAGCCTCGATGTAACAGAACGGAAAGTAATGTGAACCTTAAGAATGCCCTCTGAATTTTGCAAATGTACTTTAAAGACTTCAGACACATTACAAAATAAACAATTTTGCAACATCACTGGCACATAGACATTGTGGAATAGAGACAGCCTTGCAGCTTGCTAGGAGTGTGATGCAATAGAATGTGAAGCAAGCCAACACACAATGGTAGCAAATAATGCACTACACAGTGCAAATTACAGGGTCCCAGAGGGATAAGTCTAGAAGACAACATGCATGTCTCGGCTTCTTTAATGACCATGTGGCTCAGCCACCTAATTCGGCCTTCTCAGATATTGACATTTGTTTTGCCCTGACACTCCAAGAAGAGATTAACAGGCCTCATTACACGTTATGCGGTAAACCATGGTACTATTAGCACCATAGTTGCTGCCGGCACCATACCGGTACCACCATGGAGAAAAGGGGAATTACCACCCCATTCCAAGGTTGGCGGGGCGGTAATTCCCCCTTTCTCCATGACCCTTCCCCATTCCCATTTTTGCCCATAGGGCTCAATGGGAATGGGGAAGGAGCTAATTGCGGTACCGTAATTAGCACCAAGGTCCCTTTGCGGGTCCCAACTTTAACGGCGGGTCTACACCAGCCATTAAGGTCAGGTCCCGCAAAGGGACCTCGTAGTAAGGCAGCAAGGGTTTACCTGTACTGGTTCCCTTACTGGTAAACCCTTACCGCCTACTGTGTAATGAGGCCCAAAGAATATGCTACTGGCAATTGCAGATAGATATATAATCACCCTTACTGTCTTCAGGCCATCTTCATTTGAAAACATTGGGCCTCATTACGACCCAGGCGTTAACCACGGCGCTACTAGCGCCGTGGTATTTTACCGATTGCGCCATGGTGGATGGCAGAATTACCGCCCCATTCCAAGGCTGGTGGGGCGGTAATTCCCCATTCACCATTGGCCCTTCCCCATTCCCATTTTTGCCCCCATAGGGCTCAATGGGAATGGGGAAGGCGGTAATTACGGTACCGCAAATTGTGGTACCGTAATTACCTCGAATGTCTCTTTGCGGGTTCCTTCCTTAACGGCTGGTAACACCAGCCGTTAAGGTCGGGACCCGCAAAGGGACCTCGTAATTAGGCGGTAAGGGGTTAACGGCGCCGCCACCTTTTACGGCGCCATTAACCCCTTACCGCCTGGGTCGTAATGAGACCCATTGTCTTCTAATAATCTTTTAGTGTGTGAGCTAAGCAAACCCTCAGGATTATCCCCATTTTCATGGAGATTTATCACCACACCAGCCGGCATATGAGGACCCTTACCCCATGTTCTAGATCATGGCATGTTTTGAACTTCAAAAGTACAGTACTAAAATTATTCCCTTTTACCCTGCCTCTTCAGGTTAACAATCCACGAGCACAAGATGCCCAAGCCAGCGTATTTCAAGTCCGCTCTCTGAATGAAATGCTCTGCTAAGTTAAGAGTTAGCAAAGAAAAAAATGCCAATCAATACATGATCTTGCAATGATGCATTCATATGTAAGTGGAGCTTCAAAAAGGGAAAAAAGTAGTGCAAGTGTCTTCCTTTTCCTCTGTACAACCAAAACCATCCAGTAATGATACTTCTATTGAGGATATTGATATTGATAGTGATATTTTATTTGTATCGCGCTCATACACATGTGTGTCAGAGCGCGACGAGGCAATGGAGGGGAACAAGGGAGGACAAAAACACTGATCTTACTAGGCCCAGTGATATTGAGAATGCACAAGTGCAGGGGAGAGGGAAGTGGGAAAGTGCAGGGGGTGAGGGGAGAGGTGGAAAGTGCTAAGCAAGGGCTACAAAACAACAACAACTAGTAGTGCAGCCAGCAGGGTGGCAGGTGCAGGGCTTAACGCGCAGACAAGGGGTGTCTGATAAGTGCAGGTAAGGGAACTGTAGGGTTACAGATACCGACCCAAGTGCAAGGGTTGCCAGGAGGCAGTGCAGGTGAATGGATGGGTCGGCAGGGACCTGGGCCCGAAGTCAGAGGGTAACCAGGTGCAGGGTACTGAAGTAGATAGATCAGCAGGGGAGAGGAAGAGCGAAGGCAGAAGCAAAGAGAAAGGTCTTGAGGTGCTTCCGGAACCAGAGATGGTTCTCCTCAAGTTTTAGAGTGACAGATCTACCCCCAACTCATTGCTTGGAGAAGCGACTGACCCTGAGAGAGTTGGAGGTGGAGGAGCGAAGAGCTCGAGTGTGACAGTATTTACAGAGGGAGAGGTGAAGGTATTTTAGACCCAGGCCCCAGAAAGCCTTGTGGACAATACAAAGAGTCCTGATTTTAATCGTAGCAGACACTGGGAGCCAGTGAAGAGATTTCAGGGCTGGACAGATATGATCCCCGGGCTTGAGGCCAAGGACAAGTCTCACAGTCCTGTTCTGGATGAGTTGCATAGGGCGGAGAGTGGAAGCAGGCACATTTAGAAAGAGGCTGTTGCAATAGTCAAGCCTAGCGAGAACCAGAGCTCGAGAGACAGTAAGCTTCTGGGGGAAGGAGAGGAAAGGAACCCCGAGGTTCTTAGCCTCACAGGTGGGAGCAGAAAGAGGGCCAAGGAAGGCCAGCCAGAGAGTGACATCAAAGGTGGGTGCAGGTGTACTGATGAGGAGAATCTCAGTCTTGCTGGCATTAAGGCAGAGATCATTGGCGGCACACCACTCCTGGGTAGCGGACAGACAGTCAGAGATGAGAGAAGGGGAGGAGGGGGGGAGGGAAACCTGAAGACGAGCTGAGTCTCATCCACATAGCACTGAATGTTGGAGCAGAGAGTGGCAATGTGGTGGGAAAGGGGTGCCAGGTATTGGTTGAACAGCCAGGGAGAGAAGTTAGACCCCTTGGGTAAGGTAGAGGAAAGGAAAGACCCAAGTTGGATCTGGGAGGGTTGGACATAGAGGAAAAAGGTCAGCCAGGCTAGGGCCTGATCAGTGATGCCCAGGTTATCATGGAGATGGTTAAGCAGGATGGCATGGTTGACTGTATCAAAGGAGCAACCACAATGTGAAAGTGAGTACATTAAGGCTCAGGCTGAGTCCATAGAAGAGTCCACCGAGGAGGTATTTGCTGTTCCACTTCATCTAGCAGTGGTCATCTACAAATTATGGATGAGCATCATTCCTGTGCATCAGGAGGAGAAGGAGATGACAACCAGCCTGCAACTTTATTGGAAACAACATCAGTATGACAGTATTTACAGAGGGAGAGGTGAAGGTATTTTAGACCCAGACCCCATAAAGCCTTGAGGACAATACAAAGGGTCCTGATTTTAATCGTAGCAGCCACTGGGAGCCAGTGAAGAGATTTCAGGGCTGGACAGATATGTTTGTCCAAAGATCCTGCACAATGGGATCCTATCACAAATGAATTATGGTACTATTAGATTAAAAAAAGGTTTGTCGGCCTGTCAAAACCTCAACAGCAATTTTTCCACGTAAACCTGTGTTTATGACTTTCGTGACAAAAAAACAAAAAGATGCTTAACACAAGCAGTAGTTAAGCGACAAATGCAGAATGGCGAACTTGTAAACTGTGAATGGTAGCTAAATCACATAGTTCAGTTCACTGCTTTGTCTGCCGTTTGTTTTCTAGTAAGGATTCTTCATTCAGTACAACTGATTTTAATGACTGGAAGCATGCATCTTCCCGCATTTATGAACATGGTCCTGAACATGAAAAGTGCATGGTAATACTTTGAAAACGTCAAAAGGAAACTGGCCGCATTGACTCAGAATTAGCTCAACAGTTAAAACGTGGACAAACGTACTGACAGGATATGCTTAATAGAGTTGTAGCAGTTGTAAGGTTCATGTCATTGAAGGGTCTAGCATTCCCAGGAGATAATCAGATTATAGGATCACAGCACAATGGAAATTATTTAGGGATTTTGGAGCTGATCAGCCAATTTGATCCCTACCTGGACGAACCCATAAAAAAATGTAAATACAGATAAGGGAAATCCCTCCTATCTATCAGCAAATATTTTTGAAGAATTATTTCTGAACTGAGAGAAGCAGCATATTATTCACTTAGCGTGGAGTCACTCCAGATGTGTGTCACATGGATCAGTAGAATTTTGCAGTGCGATATGTAAAGGATGATGTACCAAAGGAGAGATTTCAGGAGTTTCTTCCAGTTCATGGCCATGGAGCAGAGTACCATGCAGATGTTGTCATCCAGTTCTTGGAAGGGGCAGTTATCCCCATATCAGATTGTCGTGGCCAGTCATATGATAATGCATCCAATATGGCACTGCAGTAATCAAGCTTGCGGGCAAGGATAAAAGAGATGAACAAATGTGCTGTTTATGTTCCATGCACAGGACATTCCTTGAATCTAGTTGGTGTCAAGGCTGCTGGGTGCAGCATGCAGGTAGTTTCTTATTTTGACTTTGTTCAACATTTGTACACATTATTTTCTGCTTCCACTCATCGCTGCAATGTGTTGGTGTCTTCTGTAGTTCCAGCGCACAAGATTGTGAAGCGCATGTCTGACACTAGATGGTCAGCTAATGCAAATGCAGTCAAATGCTCTTGATTCACTGAGTAGTGATAACACACAATCAAAAGACACCACACACAATGCACTAAGTCTTCTTAAAACAATGGACAAGCTGGAAACCATTGTTCTGACTATTGTTTGGAATGACATTCTGTTACGTTTCAATGAAACAAGCAAAACTGTTCAGAAAGAAGATATCAAACTCTCTGTTGCAGTTAACAGTAATGGGTTAACAAGACGGGGTAATGCATACAAAGATATTAGCAACAGATTTGGAATCCTCGTGAACCTGAGATGCATGGATGGAAAAGAAATTAGTGTATAAAGCTGGCCTCTTACTACCACCAAGATTTTGAGTTACCTGACCTAATTTCTGAATGTCAGAAATTTAAGTATTATACATTTGAAAAAGAAAGAAACCATGTAAATGTTATGTATTCATAAGAAAATAATTGTACAAAATAATTGTGAGCCCTAATCACTTGGTCACAGGTAGGACCAAAGGAAGAAATAAACAAAAGGTTCCTGCCAACAAGATGTATCGCACAGTTGATCGTTAATTAGACCAAACTGTGTCAAACATTAGAACATGAATGTTCTTACATATTTACACCAACACTGTGTCTAATGAGCACTTCAGTACACTGTGTATAAAAAGTTAAGAAATGTATTCTTATTGTACAAACAATGTTATTGCATCAAACCTTCTGTGGTGCAAAGAAATAAGACAGAAGAGTAAAAAGAAAAAACATGCACCTTCCAGTGTGAGGAAAAGAGGGGGGAGAGACAAAGCCGGAAACCCAGTGAAGGAAATATAAAAAAGCATAATAGTGACTTAATGTCATAAACAAAAACCAGATTCAAATGTCTGGTAATCGCATACTGTATCATCAACTTATTTTGCAAAGGCACTTCATAAGTGATGATGTAATTTAATGGTGATGCTGGATCAAATTTTTCCTTATTTGTGCACGCTCTGCACAGCTACCCAAAGTGCTGCAGGTGACATGGCCATGCACAGTGTGCCTCCACCCGCAATGTCCCTACCACAAGTTGGTGAACCTATTTTGCCATGGAAAAGGTGGCTTAAAGCATTCAAACATTATGATAATATGGTGTGTGGCACCAATTATAATGTAGAGAGGAAAACATCTCTGTTTCTACATTGTCTGGGACCGGCAGGCCAGGAACAATTTGAGGACCTGCCTGATTTGACGGCTGATGAAAGGGAGGATATGAATGAATATGAAAAGTCTATAAATAAGATGAGCAAACACTACGAGAAAAGAACTAAGCACTAGCCTTGAATGATAGAAATGTGGGAAATGGATATAGGAAGAGGGAGAAAGTGTAGAACAATACATCACAGCTCTACGAAAGCAAGCAAGGGAGTGCACATTCAATCAGGTAAGAGAAATGTTATGGGTGTAGGATGATCTGCCTCTGGAGACTGTTCTATACATGGCCAAGGAGGGTGAGCATACAGAGAAATGTGTAAAGACTTTAGAAGGCAGAGTGAAAGAAAGTACAGCTAAGACTGCCCTTGATAATGCTCAACAGCCCAGTGGGGAATCAATTGCAGTTGTAAGCAATCGGAGTGTGTGAAGGAGGTGGAACAGTGATAACAGAGAGTCCACGTACAGCAGTGAAAACAGAGACAACAGGGACAACAGAAGGGGACTTCCCATGGAATTTAAACGAGGGTGAGGTAGACAAAGGTTAAGGGCGCAGACTACTCTGAGAACATGCTACAGATGTGAAAGCCCATCTCACTGGGCCAACAGTTCGATTTGCCCCATGCTTACAATGCCAATGATAAATCAGAAAGCCCTGGGTAGATGAGCTTTCAGGCTCTGTTAGGCCAGCAAATGGAAATAGATGAGCGTCTGAAGAAGTTACCGCAGCAAGCGTCAAGAGGGGGTTGGATGACCCCAGAGCACCAGATGACTGGTTACGCTTTAAGGATCACATGCTGCGGGACCTCGCGACATGCTCCAATTGTGTGGATTTTCAGTGCTGGGTAGGCTCTGTTGGTTTACAAAATGTCCATGTTACACCTACCATTCCCACAGAGGCCCTTCAATACGGAGCCAACGAGAGTGGGCAAGGCCTCCCAAACACCTGTCTTTCAGAATGGGGTTCATTTGCGCTGTCAAACAGATCCCATTGAGCCTCCATATTCAGGCCAGCTTTGGCAGGCAAAGTCAGCCTCTCCCGCTCCCTGTTTAGGGAGCACAGTTTCTTTGGATGGTATCCCGCCCCCTATCAAGCCTGTGTCAACTTCATCCCCCTTTCTGTCAAAGGACATTCATCAAAGAAATTCCTCCATGGCTAGAATTATGGACTCCAATGTCAGGAGTTTTGCTTTGGACTCAAGAAACATCATGTTAACCAATGTGGACAAACCTAGTCAAGAGGAATCAAGGGAGTCACTCAAAAACAAAATTCTAGCGTGGCTTAATCTTAAAGTGGGCCCTATGCGTATTAGATCCCAGGATTTGAAAGTCCTACTAAGATTACAGATTTGTAATTGGTGCACTGAAGACAATACCGAATGCATTCTCATCGGATGTGGGTCCAGCAGTTTGCCTGCATTCATAACCAGACTCCCACATGTTACGGACATGTTCTCACCTACAAAAATAAGAATTGTTTATAAATTCACTCTTGTATGCTATTGTGTATCCTTTCAGGTTGTTTCTGGTGTCTGTATGTTGCCTATTAAGGAAAATTCTAGATCCCGGATCCTCAGTCAGCTTAGGCTAGAGTGTTGTTAGCTCTGATTGTTATTTACATGTTTTGTGTGATGCGCCCCAATGCCTGCGGGCTTTCAGCAATTTATAAGCACATAAATAAATAAATAAATAAAAATAATTTGCAGAATTTGTAACAGAAGGGGGCACGCTGCTAGGTGCAGTAGAAGCAAGAATACCTTCACAAACTGGATTGAAAATTAAGACATTGATGAAGATGCTGAGGAGTGCATTTCAGCTGTAGGGAATGAGGAATGAGATGTAGATAGTCCAAGAACTGTCATTCATGTTAATGGTGTACCAGTTGTGATGATGGTTGATTCAGGAGCTAAGAATACTCTCATTCTAGAGGTGGAATGGAGGTAATTTGGGCCCAAGTACTTACATGAAGTGAACATCAATCCAGGAGTTTATCATGGAGCAGAAATTGATCTCATTCTGCTTCAAAGGAATAGAGGCTGTAGGGCAAATGTATATGTCGAAGAAAGGAGCATCTCCACACCTGAGCTGGGCGCACCAGAAGTTGCTGGAAATTAGACTGGATCCAAACACAGTTGAGTCGGTTTTTGTGGTTGAAACCTCTGAAAAGAGTGCCAGAAAATAAAACGTGAATTATTCAAAGAGGAGATAGGTTATTTAGGAGGATTCACACATTGCATAATGCTTAAACAGTGTTGCAAACCAGTATCCCAGAAACTGTGCAGTATTCTGCTATCTTTGAGAGATGAAGTGGAGCTGGAGTTGAAGAAACTGAAGGAACAGGGGATCATAGAACGTATAGGTGTATCTGAATGGGTGTCAACTCTAGTTATGTTAAGGAAGAGCTCAGGAAACGTCAGAATTTGTGGTGACCCGAGAGAACTAAACAAATGTGTGATCCCGGAAAGGCATCCCATAGCCAACATTCAAGAGTTGATTTCAATGATGGGTCCGGCAAGGGTGTTTTTGACACTCAATCTTATGTCGGCGTACCGTCAAGTTAAGTTGCATAAGGAATCCAGCCATCTTACTGCATTAATAGCACCCGAAGGGCTGTTTGAATACCACAGGATACCGTTTGGTCTTATATCCATTGCTTCAGTATTTCAGAAAATTATGTACAGAATATTCATCTGAGAAGAAGATGTTATTTTCTTCCAAGATGACATTTTTATCTATGCAGAAAGCAAAGAGGAACATAAAAAAAGACTGGAAAAAAATATCAAAAAGTTACATGATGCTGGAATGACTCCCAGTGAGGGGAAGTCAAAAATCAACAAAAAAGAAATTCATATTTGGGACATGTGATTTCCAAGAAAGGATCCTCACGAAAAGAGGATTTGATTGGTACAATAGAACACATGGTCACATCAAATTGCAAGGAGCAAGTCAGAATATTTTTAGGTATGGTGGAATATTATTCAAAGTTCATTTGAGGATTTGCAGATTACACTCTTGCCATGAGGGGAATGATGAAGATGGGCACGCCGCTTGTGTGGAATGACAGCTGCGAGGCTGAGTTTCAATACATAAAAAGAGTGTTAGCAGGAGTGCCAGCATTGCAAAACTACAAGAGGGGAAGATGAACAGTGATCACAACAGATGCGACTAATGTTGGATCGGGAGCAGTTCTGATACAAATTGAAGAAGGAAAGGAACATGTGACAGCATTTGCATTACATTTATTGAAAGGTCCAGAGAAGGCATATGCAACCATAGAGAAAGAGGCTTTAGCTATCAGATGGGCTGCACACAAATTCAGAGGTTTTGCCTGGGGGACTAGATTTGAGTTGCACACTGACTATAAGCCTTTGGTTGAAGTGTTTTCTACAAATGGCCTGGGCAAATTATCAGGTCGAATTAGAAGATGCCTGGCCAAATTACAAGATTTGATTTTACTGTGACATTCCTGAAATAAAGAATTATTTGGCAGATTGTTTGTCTCGAATTACAGCAATAGTAGAGACTGGAACTCATCACGAGTTGGGCGCTAATCCTGGCGGTATTACCGCCGGGGCTATTAGCCCTACCACCGACCCCCCCCCGGCGCCTTTAGCGCTGGATCACGGGTTTGGCGGAATGGTAAGTCCCCATTCCCCATTGGGCCCATTTGGAGCGACATGCTGGACGACGTGCCTGGCTGCTTGGTGAGTTGCCTGACTGGGCCATGGCGTACATCGGGGTTGTGAGGTGGGTGGCTGCATACTCCAACTGTGTGTGAATGGGGGGGTGCATACTCCACCAGGCTGGGACGGGGGTGGGAGATGCATACTCCACCTGGCTGGGAAGTAGGGGGGATGCATACTCCACCTGGCTGGGAAGGGGGGGCAGATGCATACTACAGCTGGCTGGGAAGGGGGGGATGCATACTCCACCTGGGTGGGAATGGGGGGGTGCATACTCCACTTGGCTGGGAAGGGGGAGGCATACTCTACCTGGGTGGGAATGGGGGGGATGCATACTCCACCTGGCTGGGAAGGGGGTGGGGGATTCATGTTCCACCTGGCTGGGAAGGGGAGGTGCATACTACACCTGGCTGAGAAGGGGGTGAGGGATGCATACTCCACCTGACTGGGAAGGGGGGGATGCATACTCCACCTGGGTGGGAATGGGGGGGATGCATACTCCACCTGGCTGTGAAGGGGGAGGCATACTCCACCTGGGTGGGAAGGGGGTGGAGGATGCATACTCCACCTGGCTGGGAAGGGGGGGTTGCATACTCCACCTGGGTGGGAATGTTGACGTCAGTGCACGATGTGCACATCACCGAACACAGTGCCCCAAAGCAACTGAAATGGTACATGAGAACCAAATCCCATAGTGATGAAGTAAGGCCGACACCTATCACTACATGACTAACAGGTAACCAGCCCACATCCCACAACACATGCACCACTCATCAGCGGCCCTCACACACCGTAAGGTCATCCTGCACTATGCACTGCATATGCACTATGTTGCTGTCTCCAGCATTTCACCACACAGGACAGTCAACCCTGGGCGTGCATTGAACTGAGTCAACCAGGGATACCACAGTGTTGCACTGGTTCGGCACACCCATAGGAGTGCTCCATGTCACCGTGGAACTGATCAGTGCAGAATGCCAAATATAGAACTGACTACAGCCAATGCTCCCTACTACCAAATTCCACAGAACACTATTCATCACTGATTTTACACCAACACTGCTGTATGCGTATACGATGCACGTGCAACAAGATGTTAGTGCACACCATGACCCATCTTGAAGATGCAACCCACACCATTAGTCCATTGCGCAGGACACATAGCGGGGCCAGAAATGGGGTCAATGCATCCAGGGACATGTGCGTGTGGGCACAAATTACCTGCTGCCATGTGAGACTAGTACAGTTGTCCAAGATGAATGTGCGAACACTTACCTTCATTCCACTCTCGTTCAGGTGATGGTGGCTATCCCTTGAAGCCGTGGCTCATGACCCCTGTCCGAAACCCACAGAACAGGCACGAGGAGGACTACAATCGTTCCCATACCCGTACACGTGTGGTGATTGAGCAGACCTTTGGCCTGTTGAAGGCACTATTTCGCTGCCTCAGCCGGTCGGGTGGGGCACTCCTCTACAGCCATGAAAAGGTGGCCAAGATCACCATGGCATGTGTAATGCTGCACAATATGTGCATCCGTTGGAACGTGCCCCTGCCCCCTGACATGGAACTGCTACCACCTGATGATGATGAAGGGGAGGAGGAAGATGTGGCAGGACATCATCACGGTGCCGATGCACAGGAGGGACGTGCCGTGCGGCAGTCATTGATTGCACAATATTTCTGACACACAAGTCAGCAGAGGGTGACATAATATTAGGACATAGGGCACTGGGTGTGGGGATACATGTACACTATGCACTGCGCAAGATTAAATGACACATGGGCAATGATGAATGTCTACTCTGGTTATTTGTTTGTAACACAACCGGTATATTAAAAGTGAAAATTTCAATGTGAAAAACAACTCCCCCACACACCCTCACCCCTCTCCCCCTCCCCCCATAACTCTCCCACACACCTCACCCCCCTCCACCTCCCCCACACACCCTCACACCCCTCCCCCTCCCACCACAACAACCCCACACTAGTCCCATAGGGTCCACGTAGCCCACATGAGGCTGCCAGTATAGTCACTCTGCGCTCCCGGAGCCAAGGGGAGGCATGTCCCGTCGGCCCTGCGCACGGAGCGACCGACGGAGCGGGCTGGTCTGGGTGGAGTTGCTCGTGGACGGTGTGTCCTCATGCTGAGGCTGTTGGCCAGGATGAGCAGCCTCCAAAGCATCGGCTATGCGGCTGAGCACCTCACAGTGGCGGTTAGTGTTTTCGGTTATGGACTGGCCCAGTGCTCTCAAATCAGCACGCCACTCCTCCCTGGCCTGGCGATTGTCCTGCACGAATTCCAATATCAGGGCAGAGAGCTGGTCAGCCCGCTGTGCACCGGCGGATGAAGCAGTGGCCCTACTGGGGATCGGGCTGACATGTCCTGCCGGCGTTTCCTCAACGGGACTGTACATGGGACTGCCATGTCTCTGTGTCTGTCCTTGGCCAGACTGCTCCAGTGTGTCGTTCTCACCAGAGTCACTGAAGGATACCTGGGGGTTTGAGAAATCTTCAGGGGTGTGCACGACTTCCACAGTGTCGTCCTCAGTTGTTCCCCAGATGTCATTGGGGGTGTCCTCAAGTTCGAGGTGGGCTGTGGCTGCCACCTCCCCAGCCACCCTGGACTCCTTGGACCGTGGCGTTGGGCAGGTGTCTGCAGGCAGTACAGGGAGGGGTGGGGGTGGTGCACACTCCACGGGCCTTGCTGGTGATGGTGTTGTACGTCCCAGTGGTGTCTTTGTCGCTGGGACACGGCGGCCCCTGCCTTGGCCCCTGGATGTGCTGGGACGGTTGCTGTCCTGCTCCTCACTGTCATGCTTACTGCCTGTGGGGGTGGAAGAGAGGGACGGCATGAGTGATGTTTGGATAGCCAGCATTCATACATGGCTACGATTGTACATTCAGACAATTGTGGGTAATCAGCATTTGCGTAGGGAACGGCACGTCATTCCATACATGGATGGTAAATGTCGGTATCACTCATGTTGGCCAGGTACTGTCCTGTCTAACATGCACACTGTTTACATCAACTACCCTGTGTGCCTCATGGAATTAGCAACTTTTTGTGGTATGTGTCATGTACGTTACGGCCTTGCCCCTGGCACTGGCTTGGGTCTCACTTGCTTCGGCATGATTTACAGAAGGGGGTGTGGCCGACCATGGCTTGACTCTTTGGCCAGACGTTAGCAGTGACTTTCATCACATTTGCCTAAGGAGTATTTACTTTGGACACTCACCTCCATCAGCGGATGACGTGGCGCCACACTGCATTTCTCCGACCCCTTCAATGGATTCGGTCCCTATCATGCCCGCACATGTCTCCTCCCACGGCATGAGCTTTATTGGCGAACTTGGTCCTCCTCCGGTCTCCAAGGCCTGGTTTCAGTTCGCAGAAAGGATACTACTCCGCACCCTCAGCCGCAGGTCATCCCACCTTTTGCGGCAATCCTTTACGGTGCGGGGGTGTTGCCCACTGCGCTCACCTTCTGGCATAGTAGTGCCCAGATTTCTATTTTTTTCTGCACCGCCTCCCTCCACATGTTGCTGCTAAAAACTGTCCAAGCATGCTCGTGTAGGGTATCTACGAGCATTTGCAGCTCATCTGGGCTGAACCGCTCCTTTCGGAGGCGGGCAGCTCCCTTCTTTGGTGCTTTGAGCATTCCTGGGTGGTTGTAGGACCTTTCCGGTCGGTCACCAGCGTGCCAGGGGTCCTGTGTGGTGAGGGTGGCAATGGATTGTGTTTTTAAAGATGGCCGCCGTGCTCCTTCCCGTTCCTATGCGATGATGCTATTTCCGGTTCCGCAATTTAACGGTGACCGTAAATAACGGTGACCGCTATTTACAGTCACCGCTAATGCCGCGTTGGTCTATGGCAGTAGTGTTGTCTACGGTGCGATTCATGCCGGTAGGGGGTTTTCGGGCCCTTTTGTGGCATGGCGCTAGGTCCCTTACTGGCATGGCGCAAAGCTCGTGCCCGCAAACTCATAATAGTGTGCTTTTAGCGGGCTACTGCCAGCTCGGACACGCTATTTGCGCCATACCGGTAAGGGACGGTACTTACCTCCAAACTCGGAATGACCCCCATTGTATTGTAGTTATAGATGTGCTAACGAGATGGGTAGAGTTGTTAATGACTCCCATGTTATGACTGCGAGACTGATTGGTTTTTTGAATGAGTTGTGTGGCTGCGAGGGTTATCCTGATGTAATTTTTACAGACTATGGCTTTTGTTTCAAATCGAGAGAAAAGGGGAGAGGGACATTGTCCAAAAGACTAGTGCCATTCAAACAAATGGGGTTGTGGAAAGATATAATTGGGTGATCAAAGAGGCAATTAGATGGGAGTGGTCTAATGGGAAAGATTGGAAGGAAGCTGTGAAGAGGACGATGGTGGCTCACAGATTTACGCTGCACATCACAACTAGAGTTTCTCCTTTTGAGCTTAAAATTTGATTCCAGGTTGGATGGGTGGTGTGACCAGTATGGAAGTTGTGTTGGATGGTGCCAGGGAAAATGTCAGAGGGAGACAGATAAAGAATACGATGCTGCAAGATAATAGAGATTTCAAGAAATTCAGTCCCCTGTAGGTGTCCAACTGTGAGGCTACTCGCGCATTGATGTCTGCACTGGTGGAGGGTGCTCTGGAAGAGTGGTAAATTGAAGATGAAATGCCCGCATTAGGACTAGTCAGATCATGTTTCTGTTTCATGCGCTTGTGCATCGTCGTTGTCCCCAAGGCAAGGAAAAGCAGTTTTTTTGGTATACCCCACTCCACAGATGTCTTGCATATTTGCATATCACAAATGCGATGTAGTCCATTGTCTGGTGCTGGGAGTTACCAGGGCAATGACTCAGGAGAACAGTTGCCACCCAGAGACTCTAGATGTTGGATCCGTGTGCAGTATGTGGAGGATCCCCTTGTCACGTAACCATTGTTGTGGGCACATGGTAGAGGATAGTCACACTGATTCACCAGAAATAATTCATAAAGCTCAACTCCCGACTACCCTTTTGACTCATCAGGATAAATTCATCTGCAAACCCTATGCAGTAACCAAGACCCTCACTGTAGATTACACACGAGCAGAAGGATTTCCCTTCCCCAGGTGTGAGAGCTTGAAACTGAGCCAACTCCAAATCTCTAAAATGAGGAAAGAAGGTTTTCTCTTTAGGAGAGCCTTTATCTTTGTTCAGAAGAGGCAGCGAGGCCAGCAACACAATTACCACTTCATCCAGTACACCAGGAGGACTTCTGTTGGAAGACAGAGGGAAGAGGGAACCGTGGCAAAAATGACCATCCAACAGATAACAGTATTTGAAATCTGTGAGACTACATGCATGAACACACTCACCTGGGAAGTGGTGGTTCCATGATTATAGTCCCTGCCTCTGATAACAATTGTCATAGAACCAAAGTATTCCACTCCCCGTGCACACCCAACCAGTTCTGATTCACACAATATGGAGAGCATATGTATTCAGTGACACACAGGCCGGAGACATTGCCACCCTCATTTCTATGTCTACAGCAACAGAGAAAATAGGTACTACAGATCTAAAATCAAAAATGGCAGACTCCCAAGATATAGATGTGGGCTCAAAATTAGAGCTCCAACCGGCCCCAGCTGGGCTCAGAGTAAGTGGTCAATCACAGCTTCATTCTATCACAAATGCAAACCATTAGGTTGCTGCCCTCCCTGGGAGAACAAGGAACCCAGTATGAAAATGGCCAAATTCAGTTGTTACCTGTGGATTACAGAAGCAGGAGGCTTAACCTCGGCAGAGGCTGGAAGCGTGAGCGCTGTGATGGAAGCATAATCTG
The DNA here is from genome assembly GCF_040938575.1 of Ambystoma mexicanum. Classification (NCBI taxonomy): domain Eukaryota; kingdom Metazoa; phylum Chordata; class Amphibia; order Caudata; family Ambystomatidae; genus Ambystoma; species Ambystoma mexicanum. The sequence continues at coordinate 724,856,294 of NC_090937.1, read as the reverse complement.
GAGAGATGGAAGAGGACAGAGAGGTGGAGACAGTGGAGTGCTGATGTGGTGGCTATAACACAGATATAGGCTGAGAGGAAAGAGGTGGCAATAAGTAAAAAGTCCCAGGAGGAGATGGTTACTTTAAGGGTGGAAACTGAGGGACTGAGAAGGAGGTGTTAGTAATTGGGTCATTCCAGGAGGAGGTGGATATATTAAGGGCAGAGACTGGGGAGGAGGTGGTAGTAGCTGGATAAAAGCAGGAGGGTTAGTTACATTAAAGGTGGAGTGTGAAGGAAAGAAAGTGGAGAGACCTGAAAGAGGGGATGTCATCAATTGTATAGAGAGAAGGGAAGGAGGTGGTAGTATCAGGATGGGCTCAGGAAAGGGGGATAACATCAAAAGTAGAGGAGCAAAAGTTGGTGGAGGTGGTAGCTGGAGATTTCTGGCAATACCTACCACCACCAAATGGGGAGAGAATGCAGACAAGGGTGGTGATAATAAGAGTAGTCCAGGAGGAAGTGATATGACAAAAATTGGAGATTTGAGACAAGGGAAGGTAACAGCAGAAGCAACTGCCTCAGAGGAAGCGCTACTATCAGAGTCGAAAAAGCTCCAGGTGGAGTGGTGGAAGAGAGAGATAAAAAGGAGAAGGTGGAGCTTAAGGACAAAGGGGTAGTATATTTACTAGAATCGGGAATGACACAGACCTAATCACCCCACCTGAAAGCACGAGCACAGAGAGGGCATGACAAATCAAGTAAGATCAAGAGTTTAGGTAGCAAGTATAGGTAGATTCCAGTGGGCTGGGTCAGCTCTGGTCAGGATCAGACAGTGTCTGGAGTAATGAGAACGGAGCGGTGAGGTTACATGCAGCTTGTAGAGATCGTAGGGGAGAACACTGGGAGATGCCCAGTCTTGCCAGCAGCCCCCCTCTCTAACTTTCCCTTGCTACGAAAAACAAGGAACCTTCTACTTGCAGGATTTGGTGTCAGAGATGGTTTTAGAGTAAAGGTCCCCAGAATGCCCGCAACTAGATAGTGAAAAGAAGAGGGCCCAGGAAACCCACAAACCAACACTGGTAGAAAGAAGGGGCTGAGGTAGCCCCCAAAAACCTCATAGACTCACATGTTAACTCCAATGGCCCAGTGGCATAGCAACTGTTCTGACAGAGAAGAGTTATTTTTGTTTATTTGGCACAAGAGCATACTGGCTATTGTTATTATTTTCATAATTATTTCCTCTGGGACGATCCCACCCTTGCAGCACAGTTGGTCTCAATTGTATATAATCTCAAATAAACAGAATACTACCTCGAGAACCTTTTTTGCTGTTAGTTCGAAGCAAGGTGTTATGTGACATAGTAATTTCCTACCCCTGACTCTGTGCCCCCTTCAGGCAAGCTAAACAGATCCCAGGCCCATGACGAGGTGGACACTGCCTGAACCTAGTGTATGGTATCCTTTGTCCCACCTAAAAAGGACAAATGGCACCTGTCCATTATCTTGTCCCCTCTGAAAGAGCAGGCTGAGGGAAAGAGGTATCGGTCTCTTCCTCCTCCTAGGACATCTGCTGGGGGACCACCTGTCACCATCACCTGTTGCTCTTCAGCCTCCCCCCGTCTCATCACCTTCACCCTCTACTTGTCTGATTCTGGGCAGTTCAGTACCTCTGCTGCACCCTCTCCTTGAATACCACAACTCCAAAGTTAATGAAAGCACAGTCACCAACAACTTCAACAACTTGAAATTGCTGGCTTTTGGTATCCTCTTCCCACTAACCTAGGAATTTCTCCCTCCCTCCTTTTTTCTAGGAAAATCCTAAAGAAATGTGTTGTTTCCTTGTTAAAATGTTAGTTTTTTTATATTGCTTCCTTTACTTTGCCTTCGCTCTTTGGTTCTTCGCTCTGGAACCCTGGGGTCAGATGTGTGCAAGAAATCCAAAAAATAAAATAAAAATGGTGGCAGTGTTCTCCACTGCTACAAGAACTCCCTGCACGTGCAATGCCTCCGCCATGTCTGCCTCCTTCTCCTACGGGAGTGGCAAGTACTCCACTGTCAGACCTGCCACCTTTCCTCTGCGTGAGCTGCCCCCGATGACTCTCCCACCTCATGCACCATGTGTAGTGGCTCTGGGGTCTAAAACATGCAGGGCCCACAACCACAGGAGGCACCCCTCCAAGAGCTCGACCTAGCAATCAAGACGTCGACCATCTCTTCCTTGTCCCACTTTCCCTTCTCCCTTCTCCCTGCCTCACTTTTTCCTTTCTTTGAAAAAATAACAGTAGACTCGAAGACAAAGGCAAATTATTAACTTTTAGATTCTCATTGGGTTTTCAGACATGTGAAGAAGGGTGATGAAAACTGAAAAGATTCTCTGGTTCAGACACAGAGGAAGGTTTCTTAGGTTGCACAAACAAGAGGGAATATAAAAAGGAACCGTTTTTTTATTTTATTGGGTTATATGCAAGGTAAGGGAAACACATGGTAGATTTCACTCAAGGCATTGTAGGACAAACACACCACAAATCTAGGACTGCAAAAGGGGATGGGTTTCTCTTTGCTTTTTTTAAACATTATTGGGGTGACACAAAGGGTGAAATTAACAGGGGAAAAAAAAGCGGGAAACACTTTTTTGGGTATTGTTATGTGGAGAAAGAAAGCTTAAAATGGAAACATGGAAATGGGGTTCTAACAGACAGATGAAAACAGAAACTCGGGCAAATGGGGATAAGGAAACACGAAATAATCACCAAAGTGTGTCCAAAACACAACTAAAATACAAGATGTGTACTGGACTACTCTTGCGCTTAGCCGCTTACAGCTTCACAGAAACGAGAAAGTAAACGTGGCATTGTCCTTTTAAGGGGTTGTCAAACCTCTGAGAGAACACAGACTATAGCACAGATATTCAGTAACTCTGATTGGCCGACCAGACCAACCCCACTCACGGACAGGTTCCGGCACCATTATTGGCTACTGGTGAGACGGATGGGACTCAGCAGGACACTGACAGCCTGATAAATGCGTTACTGTCTGTAAGAAGACTATGTGATGTGGGTGTGTAATGACTTCATCTATAAAGAGAATGTGTTGTCTGTCCTCTCTTTGCATGATTGTTGCTTGGCCATCCATGTCTTCTAGCAGTCATGGATGAAAATAAATGACACTACATGTCTGTCTTCCTTCAAAACCACAATAAAGACATATGTGCAATCTAATGTTTCTTCAGGAGGTGCAAACCAACACTAGATAACACCTGGTGCCCGGCTTCTGCCTCCCAAACCAATTTTTGTGTTCCTGTAATATTAGTTTGGTACCTTGCAGGTGATGCTAAGGACCTATGTAGGAACCAACACAAATAACCAGGGACAAATAACATAGGGACCTTATCAATGAGGCCATGAGAAGTCTTCATTGGCTTCCCATAAAAGATAGAATTTCCTTCTGACTTATGTTGATTACCCACAAGTGTTTGAGAAGTACCGCCCCAGTATACTTGAAGGAAGAGATGGCATTAAAAGCTAACGTACATAACCTGAGATCAAACAACTCCATCCAACTAAAAATACCAGCCTGTAGACTGTCGCAGGTCATGAAATTAGCATTTTTCGCTGCAGCCCGTCTGCCTGGAATACAATTCCCTTGAGTCTCAGACAGGAAACCTCTACACCTGTCTTAGAAAGAAACTAAACACATTCCTGTTTAGTTAGATTGTTCACGTCTGACTCTGCAATGGTCCATCGGCTGATAGCGGGCCTTGTTTGGCCTCTTTTGTCCATGGTTGATGTACTCTTATCTTTGTTCTGTGTATATGTTTGGCACCCTTAAGCCTCCGGGTCAGTGGTGCGAAATATAAATTAATAATGTAAAGTAAAGTTAATAAGGATATTTCAATTCACATCTGGGTTTCCTTACCTAATTAAGGCACTACATTTTCATACAAATCCTCAGTGACTTCTGATATCCTCATAACTCTTATAACACTTGGATGATAGAAACCCTTCATAAATACCATTACCTTGGGGTGCGAATTCTAAATGACACTGCTTACATTATGACGTGAGTCTTCCCTCTTTAGAAAGTCACCTCATTGCCTTTATTTGAAAGAAAAATAAAAAGATATCAGTTCCTTCAGATTTCCATAAATAAAGATGACTCACCCATAATCCTCTTGTCTGGTCTCTCGCCTTCAGTTGGCAGGAGACCAATGCCCCTGTCATTTAACAGGATTTGTTATCTTTAGGCCCTGCTGGAATGCTTGGTGTTGCTTCTCTAAGTGAGAGTTTTGTGCTCGGGATTTCTCTTATTTGCAGGTGCTGCCATGATTGCTGCTGTCCTTTAGGCCATGATTGAAAACAGGTGTAGGATCTTGGGTTAACTAATGATCTGGAGACGCATAGAAGACCCACGTTGCGTAATGACTCACACAATGGCTTTACTTTTTTCATAAGTGGCGCATCGCTAGGAGTCACCTTTGATTGACTAGCAGGTATAAGAACAAACACACCACACCCTGTTTTTGTGGCCCTAAGTCACTGCTGTAGGTTCCCTGTCTTGTCTCAATGTCTATGGGGAAACGTGACTTAAGTAGACCAGTACTATACCTGAAGCAAGAGGTATGGGATGGAGGAAGTTGTATGCCTACTTTACTGACAGCAAGGTAGGCTAATTTCTAAGAGAACTCTGAACTTAGCAGTTATTGTTCCACACAGGCATGGCTTGACTTCCTCCCATAAGTTCAGCCAAGTAGCTCAGTGCCTGTTGGTGAATTTCTGCAGTGGGCAACCCAAGGGTATGGTGGGGGTCCTATGCAAGAAGATTCTTTTTAAAAATTGGCTGAAATTATGAATTTGACAGCACAATTTGTGAGGAAGACGGTATAAAAAGCCATACAATCTACAATAGATTCTGTATGGTAACACATGAGAAAATCCATACATGTTAGGTCAACAAGAACACACAGGAGGATTTTTACAACAAACGTTCATAATTCATAATGCTTTGGCACTCTTAAAATACTTCTTGTCGCCTTTGCCAACTATATATGCCCTCACTGCCACTGTAAAAAGCACATATTCGGGATGCCCGCAATATATTCAGCACTGCCACTGTAAAACACACTTCATGATATCTGTGTCCACAATATATTCCAAAACTGCCACTGTAAAAAGCACATGGGATTCCCACTGTAAACACCATCATGTAATATCTCTGCCCACACTATATGCCAGCATTGCCATGTAAACACTTCATAATGCCATGCCAATATATACCTACACTGGCACTGTAACACTAATTTTCATAATATGTGTTTCCACTGTGGAGCACATGTTCGTTTAGCCTGTGCACACCATATATATGACATCTGACCGACTGCAAAGCAGTTCCATGATACCTCTGTCTATTGCATATGCAAGTAGTGCCAATTCTAAGAAGTTCAATTACACTTGTGCTGACTGTGGCCACAGCATATGTCAGAATTGCCCATGTAAAACACTTGCCTGTTGCCATGCCCACAATATATGATAGAATTGTCACTGAAAACTACATGTTCATGATGTCTGTGCCCACATTATTTATGTTAACATTTCCATGATGCTTGTATGCACTATATAAGCCAGCATTGCCTCTCTAAGAACATAACAAGACTGGCAGTGTTCAAATTATATTCCAATATTGCCACTGTTGCTGATATATGTCAGTACTGCGCTTTAAAACATTTGGATTGTGTGAGGGAATGCCCCCCAGCTAAATATGCACACACCATGGAAATGTCACACAGAAACAGACACGATAATTTACAGAATCAAAACCACTCATTCCAACTCCCTTTCAAACACACACAGACACACACTTTTTTAATTAACACTTACCTTGGCTCCTCTTTCACTGTGGCTTAGGCACCCTTGGCCCATGTAAGGGATCAGCAGCCTACCCTCACCCCCACTCTCCCTGCTTTGCAATCAAGTTAGGTGAGGTCATCATTCTAACTGCATGACCAGTCTGAGACAGGCCTGGAGAAAAAGAAGTGAAGTGGTCTTCATTGTTTTCTACAGGGCAGGATTTCTTGTGCCCACTGAATGCAACAAAGGCTGTGACGCCCCTAACACATGGCCTTATGTCTCTCTAATGCCATGCAAAGTGATCCTCGTGCAGTAAGGCCTGGTGGCTGTAGGCCCTGGCCCATGCACAAAACACTGTTCAGGGCCTTAGGGACACTTATGCAGCCTTGAGTCTTTGCATATGTAAAGGCTACACTTGCACGGTAAAGTGAATGAAAGTCACTCTTTTGACACGTCTAATTATTACTATAGAGTTCGTTTTTGGATGCAGAGGGTCTCCAAAAGTGGAGGGGAGGCACTCAAGAATCCTCTATGGACCAGCTTCTGTCCTTATAACAACTTTCTCCATCTCCTCATTTCTCTTTTGAATGATTACATTCCATTGCTCTGCCCTCTATTCACACCAATCTTAAGTTGAGCAGCACTGGCTGTTATCCATATGGAAGATACACAACAAGGCAGTGGAGGACTTACCACTGCAGAACAACAAGGTTTATAGTTCTGTATATGTGATTACACATCTCTTTATAGATGTAGAAAATGGATCTCTGGATAGCAAAATTGGCATTTAATTTACCGTTAAGGAGCTATTATCAGCAATGGTTACCATAAGCTACAGGGTGTTGGTATTTTTGCATATATCTGCGGATGCCCTGCTGCAGACCATCTTCAGATTACAATTGCATTTAACATGATAGTTGCAATAATAGCCAGAACTTGGAATAATTAGCACCCCTAGTATTTATGCCACAAAGAAGGAAGCATCATGAAACACGCAAAGCATTTTCCAATTTGATAATGCACAGTTTTTGAGATAAGTGATCAACGGATGTGCGATTGAGACACTCGTTCACTAACAACTAACAGGGAAGGGATGTTTTCCTCGACCTGGAGGGTGATCTGTGGCTTCATCCTTGGCAGTGGCACTGACTACCAAGGAGGAGATGTTTTCAGCTCTTCCCCAAAAGAAATTCGGGGCAGGTGATGCAGCCCCCTGTGGGGAAAACAGTCAAATGACTGACATGAGCTGAAAGTCAAATTCCCACTTACTGAAGAATGCAGTTTCCGCAATTGGAAGTTCACTATTGTATTGCAATATATGTTTAATCTCCACTAAATCATGTTTTTTGTTGCTAATACAGTATTCCAACCCCTCTTACAAACCTCAGATTCAAAGTAAAACCATGCTTCTAAAATGAAAATCAACAGCTGTTTTCCCTCCGCTCTATCCTTAGTGTTTCTATGACCATTCAAATTTTATTCATCTAATACTTAAAAATATAATGCATGGGGGCATGGTCAAGCGCCGTGCAGGATGGCCGCTTAATTTAGCGCTCCCGCTCTGGTGCCTTATTTTATAATAAAACACTTTGAATTCTCCTTCGAAATCATTTATATATACTTACCGAATCTGCGGCGGTCCATGCGGCAATCCAGGATAACGGCAGGTTACTTTATGGATTTGGTTCCGAGACGTGCATTGGCAGGGCCTCACACAGCGAGGTCCCATGATCGCTCTATCCGACGTTTCCAGTCAGCTGCTCGGCTGCGACACGACACAGCGTGCGTCCACACGCTGGAAGTCCATTTTCCAGAGAACACCGTGTTCATTCGTGACTAACAGCCTGGAAACATGGGTTTAACAAATAAGGTACTGTTTTTTGTTTGGTTTCTCCAGTGGCAGCATTTAATATTGGAACTTTACTTTTAATTTATTACAACCTCTGCAAAGAAAAGTAAGAGTTAATAATACTAAATAGAAGCATCACCCTGATCTGTGCTCAGCAGCAATTATTCCCGAAAGCACAATTTTAATTGTAACTTTAAAATAAATATGGAGGCAATTTTCTCTGTAACAGTCACCTACCTAAAAGCACGTGTGGCAGAGCACCAACTATACAGTTGCCTTTTCACACTGGTTCACTTTATATGCATAGATGAGATCTTTCTTGGTGTGTACCTGTAGATTTATTCTAACCATATGAGTCTTAGATAAATGCAAGGCTTCTTGTGGCAAACACAAATGGCCCCCTATACAAATATGGGTATCCACCTAATAGTGTCCTGAACTCGTTGAACAAGTTGCTTTGATACTTGGTTAAAATACTCTGCAGACTTCTTTTCAACCTTACCTTTTAGAATACATTTATTAGCTGATTATGGCATCAAAAAAAGGTCAAGCCAAAGAAGTGTCTTCTCCATCTTCTAATAATTTGAAAAGCCAAAAAAAGTCACTCACCCACGCCTAAAGATCATGCTTTCGATCCGGCCATGCAGACCATTTTATTAGAAATTAGGGCCCTGAAGCCCTTCATGGAGGCCACTAACGACAAACTACAACAGCTGAATAATAAATGGTCTACCTTTGAGTGAAGGATGACAGAAGTGGAACGACGAGTGAGTGATGGAGAGGATGTTACCTGTCGAGTAGCAGCATTGAAAACTACAGTCAAATCTCTACAAAAGCGGGGGGGCGCTGTTGAGCAGCCTTAAAAATGGCTGCCTAGCGTTCTCGCTCTGTACGACACCAGAGTGAAACATGACGGAACTTCGGCTGTACAGACCCACCGGTCGTGAAATTGCATAATTTGGGTGCTGACAGCGCAGAGCACCATCGGCTGAATCCCTGGCGAGATTGGTGGCCCCTGCACTGCGATCTGGCTGGCTGCGACAGTGAGGGCAGCAGATGACAGATCCTGGCATGCATACCTGCAGTGGCGCTCCACGATCCTTCCACGGCCTTCGGAAACCTGCCTGAACGTGACTACGCTGTGGTGCCCTACCCGCTTGGATTGCCTGGTCCTAGGTTGCAACCCGCGGATGGAACCCCCACGGACCCTCACCCCGAACACCAGAACACCATGGAGCATTCTGCTCCTGGGGGCTGCATGGAGGCGGTCTGATCGGACCATGGAGGAGTGCACAGTACTGCCCCTCGGACACCGGGTCGCTGGGAGACCGCCCAACCGTGCTACCTCCGAAGGAGACCTCTGTGGCAAAGGAACTGTGATCCCTCTTCCCCAAGCCTGCTCCCACTGAAGCCAGCCCCGAGACCTCCGCTACACTACGCCGGCTCCACGGATGAACCTGTGGCCCGTTCTGCTCAGACATCCGCCTTCATACATTGTGACGGCCCCACACGAGGTCACGGCGGGGAACCAGCCCGTACTACCTGCCTGACCTCCAGCTCTCTTGGCCCTCCCCCACGGCGGGTGCCTGGGCTCAGACGTCAGGCCAACAACATTGTTCCTTGGAATGGAGCAGAGAGATCCTCACCGTGGTGAGACCCGCACCGCGGACAAAACATTGGGCGGTGTGACTCGAGCTCTGTGCAGGAGTGAACTCAGAGCCCTGCACTGCGCCGGTGGACCGCACTCCAGGGACCACCTGTGCCTGTGACCTGTGTGCCACTGTGGCCCCAGAGAAGTGTGCACCTAATCAAACTACACGCCAGAACATCGCTGCTGCCAAGGGCTGACATTATCCTTCAGTGCTCCAAATCTGTGGAAAAGGGGGGGCAGTAACAACACAAGGCCTCTCCTCCAGTGCGCACCTCTCCCTACGAGATCCTATTTGATGCTACGCCCTCAACGCTGACCTGGCAGCTACCTCTGCAATAACCAACCAAGTAAGTGCTAAGCAAGGGAGGCCCCGGGCCGATACTCCCCCCCCCCGTGATAAATCATGAAGTAGCTACTGACATTGGCCCTGGCAGCCCCCCATTCTCCTCTGTGCAGCCGGCTTTCTTGACCAGGCCAGCCCCCCTGTTCTGGATGGGTCCGCCACCCAACATTGTAATTAACCGCGGGCCACTGCGTGTTGCATAGTCACTCATGCTGGGCGAGGTGCTGTCCTGATCACCTCCCTGGAACTCCTGAGCTGCTGCGTGCACAGTGAAGGGAAGTCCTAGTTGCTGCGACATTGGTGCAGTGGTTCTGCTCATTCATACGCACTGCTGCCCGTATCTCAGCGAGAGTACACCTTACGGCCCTGCCGCACCACTGTCGCAGGGTCCCATTGCTGATCTGCCCATATTACATCTGGTAATCTCTGAATCCCTCTGAATTATCTGATTTGCTCCCATTAGACTCCTAGCTGGGCTGCAACTCACCTGCCCGCAGGGCACTTCACCAGGGGTACCTACTCACCTCATTGCTGAGCAGTGCCCGCGATCGCTGGAAAGGGAACCTGAGCCGGACCCTTGGCTGAGACCTGCAAAAGAACACTGTCCACATATCATGATCAAAGGTGCCAGAGGGAGAGGGAGAAGGAAAACGGGGGCCATGGACAAGTTTGCAAAGCCAACACCTAGACCCAAACAGGGGCAGCCAGCACTGGCCCATGGTGATACGCCCATACAAGTCCCAGTACCTGCCCCAGACCTCACCAGCATGATGGAGGCAATGGCCAAAAACTCTGCGGCCGTCCACGAATGTGGCATCTCTGCGGTCCCAACTGACCCATGAAAGTGCTAGAATCACTGAAGCTGAAACTCGAATTGGGGCCAACGAAGACGGTCTGCATACACTTACTGACATGGTAACCATCCTCATCCGAGATATGAAGTTTGTTAAAGGCAAGTGTGACGATCTTGAGTCCCGCTCACATAGTCGGGGTGCCTGAGGACACACTTAAGGGGAGTATGGAACTGGCCACCAAAACCCTGCTTAAAGATCTCCTAGGAAGCCCTGACCTCTTCCCCTTTTTTGCGGACCCTGCGCCCGAAACCTGGAAATTTCCCCAAGCCTATTATTGCAAAAATACCATGTTTCCGTGATAGAGATCAGCTACTCTGACTTGCCCAGGAAAAAAAATAACTCAGGCTAGGCTCTCAGGTCATCTGAATTTTCCCTGACTTCTCCTACGGAGTACAGCAGGAACGGCAAGTTTTTGGGGGTGAAGAAGTTGCTCAGGGAAAGAAATATTCCATATGCAATGCTTTTTCCGGCACGCCTCAAACTCACTTTCAAGGGGAAACTTTACTTCTTCACCGTCCCAAAGGAAGCAGTGAAATTCATTAAATCGCAAATACCACCAAACAATCCTGGGATGGGCAACATCCATGTGGATTAAGGATACCTAGCTCACACTGCTACATAAGTGTTTATTATCCTCCTTATTGACATGAGCTGATGGTGGCATGCAGTGATTGTAACCACCTCCCATATGCCACAGAAATTGATACAAAAATCCTGGATCTTGTTCTGGTGGTTGTACGGCAACAACATCCCCCATCCCCTTGCAACTGCAATGGTTAATTTGATGGTTCGGTTGTTCCCAGGTCCGTTTTGGACCTACCGGGTTGGTGATCCAAGGTGGGGTAGGCTGACTGATTATGGAATCAGAGGGTGGAATGTGTATACTGCTTGGTTGGGGAGGGCAGTGAGTGTGGGGGGACCCTTGGATGGGGAAGTAAACACGAAAAAGGCAAAGATAACACAGCAATGCACATGGTTTGTGATGCACAGATGAATGCGACAGACGCAATATCCGATGTACAAGTGCAGGAATGGTGGGATGTCCCTTAAAGGGTGGAATGGCGACCAAACTGATGTCATGGAATATAAAGGGAGTAAGTAACTTAAGCAAGGCATGCAGAATTACTGCATATGCACAACGACATGGGGTGCAGATACTCCTCTTGCAGGAGAAACACGCTATGAAACATATAGCGGCAAGCTTTGCACCATCCTGGGGGCCTAACCGGTACGATACTACCTTCTCAACTCAGACGAGAGGGGTCCTGACATTAATTCACAAATCGATTAGATTTACATGAAAAAGTCTTACACAGACACCGAAGGCAGATATATAATCCTACATTGCATAATTGCCGGCCGCAAATATTTGCTGGTGAATACATACTGCCCTAACGCCGATACCCCTGAGTAGTTTTTCGACGAAGTGGCCTCTATACTGATGGGGTACATAGGAATTCAGATCATCTGGGGTGGGGACATGAACCTGCCACTTGACGTAGGCCTGGACATGATGGGGTCGGCACCTAGATCCCTATAGAGGACAGACCATCTAACCACACACATGACGACACTTGGCCTACAAGATGCCTGGAGAGTATTGCACGCTCGAGAAACACAGTTTACGGACTACTCATCAGTACACAATAGTTCATCACGGATCGACATATTTCTACTGTCCGGTGCCCTGATCGGTAGAGTCTTGAACACCGATATACTGGCTCACAGGCTATCGGATCACTCCCTGGTGACACTATCAATCGTATTGGGACTAATGCCTCCCACCCATACCACATGGTGCTTTAAATCGGAGGCGCTGTCAGATATAGTGTTCGAAGCTGAGATCCGATCTGATATTGAAACTTTTTTTAAACTCAACACCTTACAGGACACGACCATGGGAATTAGGTGGGAGGCCTTCAAGGTTTACAAACGGGGCATGTCCATATCCAGGGAAGCGGACACACTCAAAGTGATTAGAAATTATCTACGCCGATTGGAAACCATACTCAGGGAGCTGGAGATGGAATGTACGTCTGCATCGAGCCCTGATAAGCTCACACAGATACGGGCTGAACAGGAGGTATTTGAATCACACGCCCTAAGGGAAGTTTGCTATTTCTCGCGCCCCCAGGCAGTGAGAAAATACGGTGAAGGGGAAAGGCCTGGTAGGACTCTAGCTAAATTGACCAAACTGAAGGGAGGACAAACCCAAATGGAATGCATAGTCGACGAACATGGCACCCTACAATGGGCAGATCAACAGATTCTTGAGGTATTTTCCAAATTTTACAGCACCCTGTATACATCAAATCAACCACATGACGTGCACACTATTGGAGCCCTGCTCGATTAGATCCCCATGAACTCCATTAGCTCTCAGACCAGTGATGGCTTGATAGACCGCTCACCCTTGATGAAATAGTGGAAGCCATAACCGGGCTTCCGAAATGCAAGGACCAGGGGCCAGATGGCCTCACGTCTGAATGTTATCAAGAACACATAGCCCTCCTAGCCCTGCGACTCTTAAAGGTCTAGAACGAGTCACTTCATGATTTGACCCTCACCCCGTCCCTGTGGGAGGCCCTCAGTACAGTCCTCTTGAAACCTGACAAACAGAGCACCGAGTGTGGATCATATAGACCCTTGTCGCTCATGAATATAGATACTAAAATCTTCGCAAAGACATTGGCAAATACATTCTTACCTCTCATGCCTCACCTGATACATGATGATCAGGGAGGTTTCGTCCCTGGCCGGTCAATGGCCCTAAACATTAGAAGGCTTTTCAATGTGATGTCCAGAACCTAGCAAAAAGCGGATGCGGTGGGGGTAACTCTCGATGCTCAGAAAGCTTTCGACACGGTTTCCTGGCAGTACATGTGGGAGGTCTTGGAAAGAATGGGTGTCAGAGCAGCACCAATTGGATACATCAAATTATTATACACAGGCACACAGTGAGTGTACAAGTCAACTCCCAAAGATCTGCCCCCTTTACACTGGGCAGGGGCACCGGCAGGGCTGTCCGTTCTCCCCAATCCTTTTTGCACTAGTCATAGAACCCATGGCAGACTATGTTAGAGCCCGACACGCACAAAGGGGAATATGACTTAAAAATCACCCTGAGATAATATGAGTGTATGCAGACGATGTGCTTATGTATATCAGAGACCCATCCAAGAATTTAGAAACAATACTTAGAGACGTAATCCGCATGGGCACCTTTTCGGGATTTACCATCAATTACAGTAAATCGTAAATATTCGCACTCACTGCGGCAACCCAACGCCCCACATGCGAATACCCCCTGCACTGGTCTCCGGACGGGCTTAGGTATCTCGGGGTCCAAATATCCAGGAATAGATCTACCCTGTAGCTGATAACTACTTTACAGCTGAAAAATAGGTTGAGACTTAAATTGCACGATGGCGCCCTCTCCCATATCTTTGCGAATTTCTGTGTATGGCCTGGAAAACTATACTTTGAAAAGTTACACACCACCTGCGCACAATTCCTCTGGCACGCTGAGATGGTACGCAAAAAGTGGACACATATGACTCTGCCCTATGAGCGAGGCAGCATCACTGCTCCCAACCTCCATTTATACTGGGTAGTGGCGCAGGCCAATATGCCTCGTACTGGTATGCCGACTCTGGGAACCCCCCACATTAAACTGGAACAATTAGCGGCATGTGACACTAACCTCAGAACGCTGATCTTACACCATAACTACAGAGAGGACTCCCCACTGGACCCCACAGCCGCTACACTCTTGACGTGGAACCGCATGCTACACCCACCGTCAGAAGCACGTCCCTATTATAAAAGGCTCATGATTTGGAGATTCCCTGGCCTCGAACCAACAGACGATGTAGCACTGACACAACACTGGCAGGGGCTGGGAAATGAATCACTCACTGATATGTTCCCCGAAGGGAAGTTCATTATGCCCCTAACATGGAGGGCTGGGCCCACGGGGTCTGCGATAGAACTTCTGCAATACTATAGACTATGTGCATCCTTCCGCGCTATGTGGCCCTGCTGCCCAGAGGAACCCTCTGACACGCCAGAGCTACACTACATTGCCAACTCCAATGGTACTCGTGGAATAGTCTCCTTCTTATATAAGACACTATTAAAGAAGTGTAGAGGAGAGCCAAGTACCCCTACCTCAACCGTCCCACTCCTCTTACCTGTATGTTGGAAACCAGAGTATGTGACATATACAGAACAGTTGAACCAACAAAGAGCAGAGTATGGACTTTGTGCGGTACCAGTGAAAATACTGACGGCAAAGAGACTCCTGGTGGTAAAGTTCCCATTCAGAAAACCATACCTACATACAAGAAAATATGATGGCCATTTCAATGAAATCCCTCAGGAAGCAGAGCCAATAAACGGCAAGGATGAATGGTAATGTTACCAACCATCGCCAGTATGCTTCACACAGAGCTGAGATGAAGAGATGCAGAGACCAGAGAATGCAGATATTCTATAACGCATCAAGAAAATATCAAGGATAAGTGACATCTTGGGATCAAGGTGAAGAAGCTTATGCATCAGAAACAGATGAAGACATTGAGTCAGTTTACACATGTACAGATGCAAATTAAATGCAAGCAGGCAAAGGAATCTTGAAAGCTAGCTTTAAGCTTTATAGTGAATAGATTGCGGCAAGCACCGACATATAACTATATACTTATGGACAAGTAAAGGATGGATGTTTCCACTATGCATTATAGCAGTGCTGGACTTTAGCAAGAAGGCAGAGAAAGCCTAATTTTCAAAGTGTCGCAGTTAAAAAGAAAATTGAATTATAAAGTGAATCTCAGCAGACGAGGCTGGATGAGCCAAGAAGCCATGGTTTTATCAAACTGGTGTGAACTGACATTGGATACAAAATCGTGTGAAAGAACAAAACTCAGAAGGCATGAATATAACAAGGAAGACGTCAGAGGTTTATTAAAAAATAGTATTAAATGCACCAAAAAGCTAGATTCCATGGTCTCTAGTCACATGGAAGCATGAAGTTGGACAAACAAAATGGTCACACATATGCACGAGGGCAGACCGTGCTTCTCACTCCCTAAATTTCTCAGAGCTAAGAGCAAACTCAAGGCAGAGCTTCAAAGCCTAATTGATAGTAGACCACTCAGGTGATGATGGATTGGTATGCTAATTGGTGGGAAGCAATGGTTAAGGCGAGCTCACCAGCACCTAGATTGCCAGCCTGCATGCTGCTAGACGTAGATGGAAAAGTACTGACGGAGGTTAGAGTGCCAACCAATCGTAGAGGACTGTCTAATTAGGGGTCCTATAGTTGTGTAAACCAATGGGACGTCGTGTATTTAGTGACGTTCATAGTGGTCATTTTTAGGGGAGGGCTTAGTTGCCCACCTGATGTTAAGTAACCAATCACATATACACACTTTTTTAGACCAGTATGGATCATATACTTAGATGTTCATTCAGAGCCAATCACCCATACACATAGGTTTTTGTAGTTTGCCACGTAGGATGACGATGGTACATATGTAGGTTAACGTCATTGATGACAAGTTTTTCTTACAAGATCTCAGTTTTTACTAAGAATGTTTGAGTAAGAGGATTGAGCGAGCTCGTTGATGTTCGTTAGGCTCCCTGTTTTAGATAATTGATTTTGAAACAGTCTTCCTTTTGCCAACTACCTGAGTCATTTTGATTATTGATGTATGAATACAAATCTGCATCCCCATTCATCTCCATGGTAATTGCTACTCATTTTAAGGGGCTGGGCTATCCAGTTCACTTGGTAGCGGAGAGGATGGTTCAGAGCCATTGACATGAGTAAACTTTAGAGTCCCGGAAATATCGGACCGCCTCTGCCATTCGGGTGAAAGGACATGAAACTCCCCGTAGATAGTGGTTAATGTCATGTGAAAAAAGCTTGCAAGCTGGGTGTGATGGGTCCCCTAGTTTCCATAGAGTCCCCTCCCACATCTACGAGAAGCTTATCAGATGGAAGTTTGAAGAGGCGGTAAAAAAGGCATACGATCCCGAGAGTCGGAAGACGAAAATGAGAGCGATGAGTAAAAATTGAGTGAGTTGGAAAAAGTATGGGTGATGAGTGAAGAAAGAAGCACATAACAAAGGGTGGCAGGATAAAACATAACGTGAGAATAAGTAGTGTTATATATATGGGGAATGAGATATTGACTTGAGTGTGGCTAAGCAATAAAAATTGTCAGAGAGGCCACGATAAGAGAGTACGGCCTTGTCTGCGTTTTTTACAAACGTATCAGAAGAAATGTATAACCTAGAGTCCCGTAGCGGATAAAGTAGAAAACGGATTCTATTAAAGGTAAATCTAAAGAGGTTAATTTACACTCATATGGAGTATTTTAGAGGCCAAGATAAGTCTTAAAGAGAAGGTCATAGAAGATTTATGTGACCAGTTGAGTTTGTCTGTTTGTTTTATGTGGTTTTGAAAATGATGACATCATAAACCGAAAAAAGTGATCGTTCTTAAATTGAACTTGATGTTTGTTTTTTAGCAAGATTAAAGTCAAAATTGTGATTAACGGGACTGGAGCTTGCAAGGATTGGTGCTTGCTCATATTGTATTATTTTTCTGAAATGTACTTTTTAAATCTGTGATTAAAAGCAAGCGAGTGTCAAACAGGTAAAGAGTAGGCAAGTCAAAAATGGAGGATATTACTCCACTTATGCCGAAACATGCACCTAAGCTTAGACAGTATAGCGCGGAATTAGCTAAAGGAACCGCAGACAAAATGTTTATGCCGTGGCCGCAAGGATGGTCACAGCGAAGGTAGTCCTGCAGCCTATGACGACATCTTTGCATGCAGCATACACAGGGAAAAAGCTAGACAAGCAATTAGCTAGCCTAGAGCTTTGGTAGATTTACCAGGAGGAGCGAGATGAACTGCCTCCTATAGATTGGATACTTAATGTATGCAAAGAGGGGGGTGAGGAGCCTTCTGCTACCCCCACCCCGGCTGAAATAGAAGACAAGAACAAGAAAGACGATGGGTTATACCCATTAAGAGAGCTTAAGGTAGCGACGGGTATAGCAAACCAGCATATGAGTCGCCTACGCAAATTAGTGACGAGGGCCCAGACAAAGATAGTGAGAGAGATGTAATCTCTAAGGTCCCGAGGGACAGGGAGAAAAGAGATGAAGATAGAAGTGATCGAGCAAGCAAATCTCTAGATATAGGAAGCGAAATAAAGAGATGAAGGTAGAAAGAGATAAAGCTGAACAAATGGATGGGTGACCAGATTTTGCTCGAACTCGATGGTAAAGGCATTGAGTATGTCAGATAAAGGGAAGATCAAGGTGAGCAAGATAAAAGATAAAGAGAGAGAAGAACAGTCAAAAGATGAAGGAGCAAAAAGGAAAGATAGGCAAAGACGGGAGCAGTTATATCAAGAAGAGCTATCAAGAAAACAAAAGAGAACAGAAGAGCAGAGAAAACGTGATAACAAAGAGCAATTGATGAGCAGGAAAGTCTAGAACAAAAAAGAATAGAAGAGGAGGAAAAGAAGTTAAGGTATAAGAGAATACAGAGACGAAAGGATAAGGAGATACGCAGGGCAAATGAGAGAAGGGATATGAAGAAAAAAGAGGAAGACAGAGTCAGAGAGGAAGCAAGGAAACAAAGAGAATTTGACAATGATATGGAATGCAAAAGAAGGCAGAGAGCATGCGATATTGATTGCCTGTAAAAAGAGATAAGGGACCCTGAACCAGAAGTAGCATGGGAGGACATAGATGAGTTCTTCCCAGAATATGAGTCTTTACCAGGCCCATCTAGAGTAAATCTAGAGGACGCGTTTGACTCTAGGAGCATTGGCGAAGCGATCGATAAAGTTTATCATGAAATGAGAGCCCAGAAAGAATCAAAGGGGAAGGGAAAAAATGATCGACTTGAGAGCACTCAGTTGTATGACAATGAGGGTGCCTTGTGTAGTACGAAGCATAAGGAGCTGTCTTTAGACAGACTGACTCTGAACAGAGATGAGTAGAAGAGAAGTTGCACGAGTTGGGCACAAGAGATGTCAGACAAAGACAGAGACACCTTCCATGGGGAAGAGAGAGGGAATGTATGTGGTCCTGAGGGATGTTTTTCAATGGAGAAAGAAGTCAGATGGTCAGATATAAATGCACCTGTATCTAGGGCGTCAGAACCATTGGCACAGTCAGACCGACCTAAAGGGCAACTCCATGGTGAGAGGGAAATGTCGCTGCCTTATGTGAGCAGATTAAGATCGCTACCAGGGAGAAGGCGATGTGGGAATATTGTCCCTGCAGTAGACAAACAAATGATGAGAGATGAGAACAAGTTTGGGGCTTCGCAGTTTCCCTTATTGGAAAAAGTAGGAGCCTCACCACAGTATATACCATGGCCCCATATGGATAAGGATAATTTAAGGTGTAAACTCCCGAGTTTAACTTCTGGTGCTGGGAAATGGATACATGATTTAGAGAAAATGACAGGAGGAAACACGTTAGCTATAGGGGAACATTAAGGGTCTCCTAATCGCTATACTTTGAGAGAGAGCTGATACGTGTGGACAAGGGCAGGATATGCTGGTCTTACTACAGTTAACACTGCTCATGATGGAGCACCATTCAATAATTGCAGGGTAGCAGTCTGGAAAGCGCTTAGAGTACTGTAGCCACACACGTCCGATATGGGAGCTATAATGATGAAAAAAATGCAGGACGGAGATGATCCTTGGAGACGCGTGAATCTTGGGGAAAATCTATACCTGTGTTCTATCATATATTGTGCCAAGGGCTGCTAGGCCCTGTACAGAAACAGCTCAAAAAGTTAGTGGGTATAGAAGCCAAGCCGTGGTCGGAGATTTAGCTGACCATTGCGCATTACAGTAGACTCTTGCAGGAAAAGAATCGCAAAAAAGCTGATGCTAGGAAAAGCGAAGAGGCAAAATTAGTACATAAGAAATTGTCTAAATATGCCATTGAAGGAGCCATGTTAACTAGTGTATATGGATCAAATTCACAACAGATGACAAATATGCTGCAGGTGAATAACCAAATGCAGTTTGATCAAGGTAATAATGGATTCACTCCAAGAGGAAGGGGAGAATTTTGAGGAAGAGGTTTTCAGAGCAATCAATGGAATTGGCAGAATAATCAGGGAGGCTTCCAGAACAATCAAGGTGGGTTTCAAAATATGCAGAATGACAGTCAAAACTTGCAGGATGGGTAGATTAGGAGGCCACCTATAGGTTGGACATCTGGGTTGGCAGGGCATTTTGCTTGTATGTGCAGAAGTCAAGGGTTTGTGCAAAACTAGTTTTTGAGAGGGGGGCCTGCATATTCACAACAGAGTGGTGATGGGGTTGCTCAGAATCAAACAATACAGCAGCAGCAAGCACCAAGAGTGCAGCAAGGCTTGCAAATGCAGCAGGTAGCAGTCAATCTGCCGCAGGGCAGTCGCAGCACTCGCCCATGCAGATTCAGCAGAATACAAGTACAGGACAGTTAATGACTCCTAGAGTAGGGGGTGTCACTGTCGATAGAGGGAATCCTTTTACAAGTAACAGAATGAGGCTGCACCCACAATAGGACAACTCACTGGGAGACCTGATGGATGTGTTAAGTACTATCTGTGATGCCGAATCCTCATGAGGAACCAAGGGTAGACATCAATATAGCAGGCAATGTTTTTTGTTTTTAGTAGAAACGGGTGCAACACACTCATGTATACGAGAGTGAAACTTTTCAAAGTCTGGCAATGCCATGAATACTCAGGGTTTTCAGGAGCTACAAGTAGAGTTCATTTTACTGAAGAATTACCAGTCTCTATATGAGAATGTGACATGAATGTGCCTTTGCTATATTCAAGGAAGACACCTGTCAATATATTGGGTCGAGATCTAATGACGAAATTGAATATGATAATTTTGTTTACTGATGAAGACATGATGTGTTCAACACCAGGAATGCATTATTTAAACGTGAGCGAATTTATTATGGCATTTTCAGGACAGATAGCCATGACAGCAATACGTTTAGAACCAGAGGTTTTATATTATGGATTACGCATTTTATTGACATGGCCAGCAGGCCTAGCAGGCAGAACGATGAGAATACCTGATGAATTTCTGTTCAGACCAAAAATACCTACGCGTGAAGAGGAGGGACACATTTTTGCCCTAGAGCTGCAAGCAGCTATAGTGCAAGGTGAAATGGCTTTGCTTGATGGAAACGATGATAGAGGTAGACAGTGGTGTGCAGTAATTGCCATAGGGGAAGGTTACAGATTGACTGACGTCACTGAAGATGATCTATTTGGAGATCGTCCATCTGATGACGAAGTGATATTTGATATGAGCATTACTTATTGGGTGAGAGCAATCAAACATGAGGTTCCTCAGAAAATTATGATAGCACAAAAACGTCCTGAGTATTTCGATGAAGATATGAGCACCACACAGCGCTCAGATACCTGAGGGTTCGTAGCGCTATATAAAATGTGAAATTATTATTATTATTATTATTATTATCATTATTATTATTATTATTATTATTATTATTATTATTATGGCGAAAGTGCCTGTTTCATTATGGACCACAAGCCCCTATGACGTAGGCCTGTTAAAGGGGGTTGGAGAGATGAAGATTAAATTGAAACCAGGAGCAATTTTATCTCCAGCACAACACTATTCCATGTCTCAAGAGGCAGTTGAAGGTATTTTTAAGACGATTTCCGCCATGGTGGATCAGGGTATCTTAGTGATGTCAGAGTCACCATGTTATACCGCAGTGTACCCTATCAAGAAATCTACGGGGGGTCCTGGAGACTAATTCAAGAACTTAGGCCAATAAACCAGATTGTAGAGGCCGAGTTCCCTCTAGTTCATAATCCGACTACAATCTTATGTAATATACCTGTTGAAGCACGATATTTCACTGTGATTGATTTGAAAAATGCGTTTTTCTCAATACCATTGAACAAAGACTCGCAGGATCTGATGTCAATCACGTTCAGACAGACTAAGATAAAAAGCACGAGATTGCCTCAAGGGTATTGTGAGTGTAGCGCTCACCTGGTATCCACAGGGAAGTCACTCAGCCTGTTCTGACCTCTTACGAACTCGAACACTTCCCTGGAGGCTATTCGACTGGAGACTGGGCCTGAAACACAGGATTGGTAGAGTTTAACTCCCTATTGTCTCTGTGTGCTTGAACCCCTTCTTCCCTGGGGTCCAACCCTTCCCTTTGATCCACAGCTCACCTTGTTTTCTTGGATAGTGTGCTCTCTGTCCTGCTTTCAGCGCAGGGGCGCGTTGATTGATGCGGGCTCGTTGCTGCCTAGTTACTTCACTGGCAAGTGTCTGACAGGTAAGTATAATGAGTCTTTTGAACAGTTCTCTAACTTTGTTCCTTTCCTTCCTTAGGTGACGGCCGGCGTCCGGGATGGCGGCGTGCTGCTGAGGCGAGTAGCGCTGAAGGTGAGTGAGAGTGCGATGCGCGTTGCAACCCTTTCGTATTTGCATTGAACTGAGTTCTTTTTCTGTGTCTTTTAGGTGCTGTGATGTTTTCAGCGTGGATGCTGGTTATGAAGAACAAATGCGGTGGGTAAGCGCGGTATGCGGCGCCTCTAGATGTTTCCACGCTAACCTGGAGTGTCTTTTCCCTCTTGCAGACGGATAAGAAGTTCCGTAGACAGAGTCTCCCCAGAGCGGCTGGGATTCAGGTAAGCGTTTGAAACTCATACAGCATTTAAAAGTAAGCGAAGATTTGCAGAATATGTGGGGGCATCCATCTTGTCCCCATCAATGCACTACAAGTCCAATCCCCAATGTTATCCTATGGGAGTGAGTGAGTCTGGTGTCACAAGCGCCAAGTCTGACTGTAAGTGGGTCTTTTGAGGGATGGAGAGGCCCTTGAGGGGCATGTAGGTGATTGTGGCCTGGCACCAGCCTGACATCTTGAGGGCTGGGGACATGAGGAGCAGGAATCATGACAGTGAGTCCTCATCGATTTTCAATAGAGTCCTGCAGATGAACTTAAGCAATATCGTTTTAGGAAGTGGTGTGTTGCAATACGTAGGTGACATTTTAGTATGCAGCACTTCAGTGGAAGAATGCAGACGCAATTCTGTTCCGCTAATGATTACACTTGCTGACAAAGGATATAAAGTTGACAAAGAGAAGTTACAGTATTGTCAACAAGAAGTGTTATACGTAGGCCAATTGATTTCACATGAAGGAAAGAACGTTACCCCTGAGAGAGCTGAGGCTATTTTGAAGACCACAAAACCACACGCAATAAAACACATACAGAGATTTCTGGGATTGTGTAATTATGTCAGAGCATGGGTCTTTGACTACAGCTCATATATAAGGCCTTTATTACAGGCTTTAAAGAAAGCACAGGTAACACAGGAAAACATTGTGTGGACTGAGGAAATGGAAGAAGGGTTTGACGAGTTGAAAAAAGAGATTTGCAAAGCTCCAGTTTTGGGGATTCCTAATTATGCTGAGGAATAATCTTTATTTTCGCATCCAGATGGCCCTGCTATGACAGCAGTCCTTACACAGAGGACAACATTGGGGTACAAGCCCCTTGCATATTACAGTGGGATTTTAGACCCAGTAATGAGAGGTCACTTTCCGTGTGAACAATCGCTGCTAGCCACCGCGTTTGCTATAGAGAAAGCTGTAAGCATAGTGATGGGATGCTCTATGACATTATTTGTTGAGCACCTACTGTTTGCCATTCTCGAGAAACCAAAAGGTAAGTTGACTTCTCAAAGAGCTTCTGCCTATGAGGTAGTCATATCGAATCCAGCGATAAAAATAGTTTGGTGCAGAATAGTGAATCCTGCCTTGTTTGTAGCGGAATCACTGGCAGAAGATGAGCATGCGCATGACTATGCAAATTATGAAGAGTTCTATGACAAAATCCAGGGGATAAAAGAAATGCCATGACGTGTGGAGAAATTGTTTTTATTGACGGTTCTTCAAGAATCGATCCAAATGATGGACAGAGATATACAGGTGCCACTGTGGTAAAACACACAGCTAATGGGGAGTTCCAAACATTGGTAAGTGCTTGATTCCTGTCTTATTATTCAGCACAGGCTGCAGAGCTAGTAGCACTGATTGTCGTGCTCGGGAATCATGCAGACCAGGAAGTAACAGTGTACAGCGACTCCTCCTATGTGACGTCAACAGTGCATGTAGGGTTAGAACGCTGGAAAAGGAGGGGCTATCTCCGAGTGGATGGCACGCCACTGCAGCATGCCGCCTTATTGGACAGGCTTATTAAGGCACTGCAACTCTCAGTATCCATCGCAGTCGTTAAATGCGCAGCACATACTGAAAGGGCAGACTTTATCTCACGTGGAAACCAAACAGCAGACGATGAAGTGAAGCTTGCTGCATGTTCAGATGATGTAATGACCTTTGAAACGCCTGATGTAAATGAGAAAATGGTTGTAATGATTAACGTGTCTGAAAGATATAGTGATTTGTCTAGAACGCAGTTGATGGAAATTCAGGGGGAATCACCTCAAGATGAATAGGATTTGTGGACGCGAAAAGGGTGTTTTTTAAACCCCTCTGAAGCATTGTGGTGACAAGACAACACTGGTAAACCGGTGATGCCTGTAGCCTTATTAAGGGTGGCGCTGGAATAGCTACACTACCCTACGCACACAACTAGAGAGAACCTTGCTGCAACTATTGCAGAGGATTGGTTTGTACCAAATTTGTTAGAGCATGTTACGTTCTATGTAGTGAACTGCATCGTGTGTCAAAAATATACAGCTGGGCATACACTGCACACTTTATCGAAGCGATCGATAAAGTTTATCATGAAATGAGAGCCCAGAAAGAATCAAAGTGGAAGGGAAAAAATGATCGACTTGAGAGCACTCAGTTGTATGACAATGAGGGTGCCTTGTGTAGTACGAAGCATAAGGAGCTGTCTTTAGACAGACTGACTCTGAACAGAGATGAGTAGAAGAGAAGTTGCACGAGTTGGGCACAAGGGATGTCAGACAAAGACAGAGACACCTTCCATGGGGAAGAGAGAGGGAATGTATGTGGTCCTGAGGGATGTTTTTCAATGGAGAAAGAAGTCAGATGGTCAGATATAAATGCACCTGTATCTAGGGCGTCAGAACCATTGGCACAGTCAGACCGACCTAAAGGGCAACTCCATGGTGAGAGGGAAATGTCGCTGCCTTATGTGAGCAGATTAAGATCGCTACCAGGGAGAAGGCGATGTGGGAATATTGTCCCTGCAGTAGACAGACAAATGATGAGAGATGAGAACAAGTTTGGGGCTTCGCAGTTTCCCTTATTGGAAAAAGTAGGAGCCTCACCACAGTATATACCATGGCCCCATATGGATAAGGATAATTTAAGGTGTAAACTCCCGAGTTTAACTTCTGGTGCTGGGAAATGGATACATGATTTAGAGAAAATGACAGGAGGAAACACGTTAGCTATAGGGGAACATTAAGGGTCTCCTAATCGCTATACTTTGAGAGAGAGCTGATACGTGTGGACAAGGGCAGGATATGCTGGTGTTACTACAGTTAACACTGCTCATGATGGAGCACCATTCAATAATTGCAGGGTAGCAGTCTGGAAAGCGCTTAGAGTACTGTAGCCACACACGTCCGATATGGGAGCTATAATGATGAAAAAAATGCAGGACGGAGATGATCCTTGGAGACGCGTGAATCTTGGGGAAAATCTATACCTGTGTTCTATCATATATTGTGCCAAGGGCTGCTAGGCCCTGTACAGAAACAGCTCAAAAAGTTAGTGGGTATAGAAGCCAAGCCGTGGTCGGAGATTTAGCTGACCATTGCGCATTACAGTAGACTCTTGCAGGAAAAGAATCGCAAAAAAGCTGATGCTAGGAAAAGCGAAGAGGCAAAATTAGTACATAAGAAATTGTCTAAATATGCCATTGAAGGAGCCATGTTAACTAGTGTATATGGATCAAATTCACAACAGATGACAAATATGCTGCAGGTGAATAACCAAATGCAGTTTGATCAAGGTAATAATGGATTCACTCCAAGAGGAAGGGGAGAATTTTGAGGAAGAGGTTTTCAGAGCAATCAATGGAATTGGCAGAATAATCAGGGAGGCTTCCAGAACAATCAAGGTGGGTTTCAAAATATGCAGAATGACAGTCAAAACTTGCAGGATGGGTAGATTAGGAGGCCACCTATAGGTTGGACATTTGGGTTGGCAGGGCATTTTGCTTGTATGTGCAGAAGTCAAGGGTTTGTGCAAAACTAGTTTTTGAGAGGGGGGCCTGCATATTCACAACAGAGTGGTGATGGGGTTGCTCAGAATCAAACAATACAGCAGCAGCAAGCACCAAGAGTGCAGCAAGGCTTGCAAATGCAGCAGGTAGCAGTCAATCTGCCGCAGGGCAGTCGCAGCACTCGCCCATGCAGATTCAGCAGAATACAAGTACAGGACAGTTAATGACTCCTAGAGTAGGGGGTGTCACTGTCGATAGAGGGAATCCTTTTACAAGTAACAGAATGAGGCTGCACCCACAATAGGACAACTCACTGGGAGACCTGATGGATGTGTTAAGTACTATCTGTGATGCCGAATCCTCATGAGGAACCAAGGGTAGACATCAATATAGCAGGCAATGTTTTTTGTTTTTAGTAGAAACGGGTGCAACACACTCATGTATACGAGAGTGAAACTTTTCAAAGTCTGGCAATGCCATGAATACTCAGGGTTTTCAGGAGCTACAAGTAGAGTTCATTTTACTGAAGAATTACCAGTCTCTATATGAGAATGTGACATGAATGTGCCTTTGCTATATTCAAGGAAGACACCTGTCAATCTAAGGGTCGAGATCTAATGACGAAATTGAATATGATAATTTTGTTTACTGATGAAGACATGATGTGTTCAACACCAGGAATGCATTATTTAAACGTGAGCGAATTTATTATGGCATTTTCAGGACAGATAGCCATGACAGCAATACGTTTAGAACCAGAGGTTTTTTATTATGGATTACGCATTTTATTGACATGGCTACCAGGCCTAGCAGGCAGAACGATGAGAATACCTGATGAATTTCTGTTCAGACCAAAAATACCTACGCGTGAAGAGGAGGGACACATTTTTGCCCTAGAGCTGCAAGCAGCTATAGTGCAAGGTGAAATGGCTTTGCTTGATGGAAACGATGATAGAGGTAGACAGTGGTGTGCAGTAATTGCCATAGGGGAAGGTTACAGATTGACTGACGTCACTGAAGATGATCTATTTGGAGATCGTCCATCTGATGACGAAGTGATATTTGATATGAGCATTACTTATTGGGTGAGAGCAATCAAACATGAGGTTCCTCAGAAAATTATGATAGCACAAAAACGTCCTGAGTATTTCGATGAAGATATGAGCACCACACAGCGCTCAGATACCTGAGGGTTCGTAGCGCTATATAAAATGTGAAATTATTATTATTATTATTATTATTATTATTATTATTATTATTATTATTATTATTATTATGGCGAAAGTGCCTGTTTCATTATGGACCACAAGCCCCTATGACGTAGGCCTGTTAAAGGGGGTTGGAGAGATGAAGATTAAATTGAAACCAGGAGCAATTTTATCTCCAGCACGACACTATTCCATGTCTCAAGAGGCAGTTGAAGGTATTTTTAAGACGATTTCCGCCATGGTGGATCAGGGTATCTTAGTGATGTCAGAGTCACCATGTTATACCGCAGTGTACCCTATCAAGAAATCTACGGGGGGTCCTGGAGACTAATTCAAGAACTTAGGCCAATAAACCAGATTGTAGAGGCCGAGTTCCCTCTAGTTCATAATCCGACTACAATCTTATGTAATATACCTGTTGAAGCACGATATTTCACTGTGATTGATTTGAAAAATGCGTTTTTCTCAATACCATTGCACAAAGACTCGCAGGATCTGATGTCAATCACGTTCAGACAGACTAAGATAAAAAGCACGAGATTGCCTCAAGGGTATTGTGAGTGTAGAGCTCACCTGGTATCCACAGGGAAGTCACTCAGCCTGTTCTGACCTCTTACGAACTCGAACACTTCCCTGGAGGCTATTCGACTGGAGACTGGGCCTGAAACACAGGATTGGTAGAGTTTAACTCCCTATTGTCTCTGTGTGCTTGAACCCCTTCTTCCCTGGGGTCCAACCCTTCCCTTTGATCCACAGCTCACCTTGTTTTCTTGGATAGTGTGCTCTCTGTCCTGCTTTCAGCGCAGGGGCGCGTTGATTGATGCGGGCTCGTTGCTGCCTAGTTACTTCACTGGCAAGTGTCTGACAGGTAAGTATAATGAGTCTTTTGAACAGTTCTCTAACTTTGTTCCTTTCCTTCCTTAGGTGACGGCCGGCGTCCGGGATGGCGGCGTGCTGCTGAGGCGAGTAGCGCTGAAGGCGAGTGAGAGTGCGATGCGCGTTGCAACCCTTTCGTATTTGCATTGAACTGAGTTCTTTTTCTGTGTCTTTTAGGTGCTGCGATGTTTTCAGCGTGGATGCTGGTTATGAAGAACAAATGCGGTGGGTAAGCGCGGTATGCGGCGCCTCTAGATGTTTCCACGCTAACCTGGAGTGTCTTTTCCCTCTTGCAGACGGATAAGAAGTTCCGTAGACAGAGTCTCCCCAGAGCGGCTGGGATTCAGGTAAGCGTTTGAAACTCATACAGCATTTAAAAGTAAGCGAAGATTTGCAGAATATGTGGGGGCATCCATCTTGTCCCCATCAATGCACTACAAGTCCAATCCCCAATGTTATCCTATGGGAGTGAGTGAGTCTGGTGTCACAAGCGCCAAGTCTGACTGTAAGTGGGTCTTTTGAGGGATGGAGAGGCCCTTGAGGGGCATGTAGGTGATCGTGGCCTGGCACCAGCCTGACATCTTGAGGGCTGGGGACATGAGGAGCAGGAATCATGACAGTGAGTCCTCATCGATTTTCAATAGAGTCCTGCAGATGAACTTAAGCAATATCGTTTTAGGAAGTGGTGTGTTGCAATACGTAGGTGACATTTTAGTATGCAGCACTTCAGTGGAAGAATGCAGACGCAATTCTGTTCCGCTAATGATTACACTTGCTGACAAAGGATATAAAGTTGACAAAGAGAAGTTACAGTATTGTCAACAAGAAGTGTTATACGTAGGCCAATTGATTTCACATGAAGGAAAGAACGTTACCCCTGAGAAAGCTGAGGCTATTTTGAAGACCACAAAACCACACACAATAAAACACATACAGAGATTTCTGGGATTGTGTAATTATGTCAGAGCATGGGTCTTTGACTACAGCTCATATATAAGGCCTTTATTACAGGCTTTAAAGAAAGCACAGGTAACACAGGAAAACATTGTGTGGACTGAGGAAATGGAAGAAGGGTTTGACGAGTTGAAAAAAGAGATTTGCAAAGCTCCAGTTTTGGGGATTCCTAATTATGCTGAGGAATAATCTTTATTTTCGCATCCAGATGGCCCTGCTATGACAGCAGTCCTTACACAGAGGACAACATTGGGGTACAAGCCCCTTGCATATTACAGTGGGATTTTAGACCCAGTAATGAGAGGTCACTTTCCGTGTGAACAATCGCTGCTAGCCACCGCGTTTGCTATAGAGAAAGCTGTAAGCATAGTGATGGGATGCTCTATGACATTATTTGTTGAGCACCTACTGTTTGTCATTCTCGAGAAACCAAAAGGTAAGTTGACTTCTCAAAGAGCTTCTGCCTATGAGGTAGTCATATCGAATCCAGCGATAAAAATAGTTTGGTGCAGAATAGTGAATCCTGCCTTGTTTGTAGCGGAATCACTGGCAGAAGATGAGCATGCGCATGACTATGCAAATTATGAAGAGTTCTATGACAAAATCCAGGGGATAAAAGAAATGCCATGACGTGTGGAGAAATTGTTTTTATTGACGGTTCTTCAAGAATCGATCAAAATGATGGACAGAGATATACAGGTGCCACTGTGGTAAAACACACAGCTAATGGGGAGTTCCAAACATTGGTAAGTGCTTGATTCCTGTCTTATTATTCAGCACAGGCTGCAGAGCTAGTAGCACTGATTGTCGTGCTCGGGAATCATGCAGACCAGGAAGTAACAGTGTACAGCGACTCCTCCTATGTGACGTCAACAGTGCATGTAGGGTTAGAACGCTGGAAAAGGAGGGGCTATCTCCGAGTGGGTGGCACGCCACTGCAGCATGCCGCCTTATTGGACAGGCTTATTAAGGCACTGCAACTCTCAATATCCATCGCAGTCGTTAAATGCGCAGCACATACTGAAAGGGCAGACTTTATCTCACGTGGAAACCAAACAGCAGACGATGAAGTGAAGCTTGCTGCATGTTCAGATGATGTAATGACCTTTGAAACGCCTGATGTAAATGAGAAAATGGTTGTAATGATTAACGTGTCTGAAAGATATAGTGATTTGTCTAGAACGCAGTTGATGGAAATTCAGGGGGAATCACCTCAAGATGAATAGGATTTGTGGACGCGAAAAGGGTGTTTTTTAAACCCCTCTGAAGCATTGTGGTGACAAGACAGCACTGGTAAACCGGTGATGCCTGTAGCCTTATTAAGGGTGGCGCTGGAATAGCTACACTACCCTACGCACACAACTAGAGAGAACCTTGCTGCAACTATTGCAGAGGATTGGTTTGTACCAAATTTGTTAGAGCATGTTACGTTCTATGTAGTGAACTGCATCGTGTGTCAAAAATATACAGCTGGGCATACACTGCGCACAGTTAGGGGAGTTATTCCGAGACCTACTGACCCCTTTCAGCATTTGCATATCGACTTTGTCGACATGCTGCATGTATGTAATGGATATAGATACATGATTGTTGTAGTTTGTTAAGATGGATTGAGGCTGGTCCATGTACACACCTAGACTCTACCTGTGCAGCCAAATTCTTAGTACGAGAAGTATTTCCCAGATGGGGAGTATGTGAAGTAATAAGGTCAGACAATGGCCCGCATTTTGTGAATCAAACATTTGAGCAGATCAGCTTTTTGCTTTATATAAAGCATAAGTTTTCTTCAGCCTATCATCCACAAGGAAATGGGATCTGTGAATGGCTCAATGCTTGCTTAAAGAAAGGATAGCTAGATTGAAGCTTACCTTGAAGAAAGGGTGGTTGCATTGCCTACCACTGGCATTATATGCATTGAGGAACCAACCAGGTTCGGATCACCATCTTACCCCCTATGAGATAATGACAGGGAGACGGATGAGGACACCCCTCATGCCTCCATCCAGAGTTAGAAGTGATGCTCAGCCAACAGCGGAACTGTTAGGAATGGAGCTACGTGAGTATCTTATGTGTACGACTTTAAGTATCTCTGTCATTTCAGGTCAGCTATGGCGAAAAGGGTGTGGGGCAGTACCGAACACAGAAGGAAATGCTTCAACAAGTAGGGTTCAAGAACTTTGTATTCCCAAATTATTCCCTGGAGATGCAGTCCTAATTTGTAACTTCACGAGGAAGTGGCATGAGCCAAGATTTAACGGCCCTTTCATTGTGGAAGACGTCACGCTGTCCGCAGTGAGAGTGCAAGGCAGACGTGCTTGGACTTTCTTAGGCGACGTCAAAGTTTATACTGGAGAAACCCCTCTGCCCCCACTCCCTACAGAAGCAAGCATCGGGGAAGAACCTTAGCAAATGCAGACAAGGTCTATGACGAAGAAGAAGGACGAAGAGGCTGTCGAGTAAAAAGAAAAGATTTTGTTGGACTATGGCTTGTTCGGGACACTCTTTTAGCCATCTCTGAAAGGGTTAAGGGAAGCTGATGCGAACACTCTGTGCTGTAATTTCAGGGTGAAAGAAAAATCTTTTGTTCTTAAAGCCACAGGAGCATTATTAACTTTGGACTGAGACATGCTTTAAGCCTTGATAAGAAGAAAAATATGCCAAATTCTGAGTTCATTTTTGACAGTTGGAAGAGGGTGCAGTACCCCGACTAATTCCTTACTGAGTTCCTGTTTGGATTTGCCCATGATGATTCCCAATAACAACCTCTCAAGGATCATATTTGAAGTTTTTCTCTTCATTCTGCACACGTATCTGGCTATTGTGGGGGGAACTACATAGTTTATACTTTTCTGCAAGACCCTAAGAATAGTCCAATAGTAAGAAGGTTGCTCACAGCAATTATTGAACAGATTCTGCAGTTGCCAGAGTATAGTGGGGAAAGGACAAATGCCCCTATTCGCTGATGATGCTCACAGACTAGTAGGTGTGGTTTTCCATTGTCTGATTGAGGAGTACCCGCATCTTGTTGGAAGACACACTGATGTGCACACGTTCCTAGGGGATCCTAGAAACAGTCCAGCACTAAACAAAATCTTGAGAGGCCTCATACTGCAAGTGAACGCCTATTCTGCAAGAAATTTGAGATCAGAGTGATACTTTCCTTCGAGGGACAGATCGAGACATTGCTGGTCTGACAGAACTTTTGTTTCATGCTGAAAGAAATTTGTCATGTCGTCTGGTCTAAAGCAGATTCGAGGAATAGACTGGGAACTAGTGTATGTCGTTGAACTTGTCTAGTCATACTGAGAGCAGTTTTCTTCGTGCTGGAGAGGCATCCACATTTCAACTGGTTAAAGACTGGTTCCAGGGAGACATCGAGAGTTTATTCTTGTTATCCAGGAAAGCAGAGAGCAGATCGAGGACGAAATTGCTGAGTAAAGACAGCAGCTTCCAGAAGCAGTACATAATGCTGATGTATTAAAGTTACTTTTTCCTTCCTTAGGCAATTAAGATGGGAAGCATAAACAATAACATTGTTATGCCTGATGCAGAGAGACGTCCATGTTGTCCACGAAATCGATGCTGCAAATTGACATGTCTCTGTGTTACTTATGCTTGCATTTTGTTCATAATCATACTGCTTTCCCTCACAGTACGTACATCGTACTATATTGATGTACATGGAGCTAAGCCTCCTGTATCTTCCTGAGCAGAAGGAAGGTGTAATCGTGGCAACTACTAGGCACCCGAGACCCTATGTAGTTATTCCTGTTCCAAAGAAAGATGATAAATTACCTTAGTCTGAGATAAGTGTTGCTAACATTCATTCACATGCAAGAAGTGTCCTAGACACCCTTTTTGGACAGAAGAAACAGGCTTGGCAAGGCAGGCAGGACAAAAGGTTGTTAGACGATGAGCCTATAAAGGTAATGCATGCAAACACACCTGGTCCTGTGATAAATGACCCAAGAATGATCCCTAAAAGACAGTCACACATGGAGATTTTGCAAGACATTTTCATGCTCAAATGGTATGTTGAGAGGATGAAACATTCTGAACTTTCTCCTACTCAGACAACACATGTAGATGTACCCCATCCACTGGTAGATGCGCATATGATCTATCCAGTCAGAAGGAGTTATGTTGGCACACTTCATGAAATGATCATGGAAGGGCAAATGAGGAGAATGAGAACTAAAAAAAAACACCCAAGAAGATGATTTCGAATTGAATGATTACCTGGACAGTACAGCTCACTTGGGAAATAACATCCGGTATCAGCATATGAAAGAAGTGGAAAGAAGTACCCTCAAACGAGGAATGTTCAGTGTGTGCACTCCTGCCTTACAGTATTGGGAAGTCCAAAATGTTCATAGCTATCGAAATAGATGTCCAGGCAGCTCATTGTTTTTCACACATAGCACTTTGCAAATCCAGAGGCCAGTTCATGGGTCGAGATGCCTACCTCAAATGGGCAATTGAATGGACAAATCCAGATGAAGATGACTATATCCAAGATTCAAAGACAAGAAACAGAGCTCACACGAAGAATCATGTGATCCGATACAAAAAGCCTGGAGTAAAAGAAGATGGAATTAGATGGGAGGTAAACAAAAAATTGGAGACTCCAGGAAAATCTGCAGAGGAGATTTGAAGATGGAAGTACAGAGGATAGATGCAGATCTGGGGACCAGTTTTATCACCAGATGGATGGGAAGAAGGAGTAGTGATCTGCAGAGTCTGGGTGGTCATTGGTTGTTACAAACCTGCCATTGACAAAGTGCAGAATTGAAGGGGCCCCTGAGGGACCCTCGCATGTGGAAACCAGGCACAATCACCACACACGAACTGATACGCCCGACATGAGGTTGTATTCCCAAAAGCTAGGGTTTATTGCAAAGCAAATAGTCTCAGTTGGCCAACTGTGTCCAACTTCCCGCGATGTGTGTTACCAAACCTCGCAGGACGCAAGAGCAAAAAGAATCGTACAACAGTTACATATATACAAAACAAGCATCCTACAATCAGTAGTGACACATCCAATACCGCCCCTAATACATTTCATTTGAATTGGGCACGATGATTGACAATGGTGACGAGTATGACACCTTCAAACATTCATTTAGCAACAGTTTGCAATTTTACAAACCTACAGACATAAGTCTTTGTTTAAAAGAACACAATGCTTCTGTTTCTGTAAGCAAGCTGTGTGTAGGGGAGAGACACATTCCAGGCCTTGCTATCTCCTGGTTTCTATTTGTGTGCTGCCAGTCAACTTGCTCCCCAGAGCTTTACAGGGCTCAGGAAGGGGGGGGCCGCAAAGAAGAGCAAAGAAGCGCATAATTCAAGTCATTTAATGTTCGCTTCTAGCATTTCTACTGTGTTTCCGAGACTAGTTGCCACCTGCTGTACTGATTAGAATGCCTTGCTGCTTACTTTCCAAGGATATGTGAGGGAGGAGACTGGGCATTTCTGTCTGGGTTACTGCGTTATGTTTCAACATGTCTCTCGCGGCCTTGCGTTATGCACCAGTGGAGCAGAATAATATTTCAGCGAAGCAGTTTTGACATGAAACGAAAAGCAAACGTTAGAGAAAACAAAATGGCGATTTCAGTCACCTTAAAATGGCAGCACTTCAGTCAAGCTTATGGCTACATATCTCTAATACTAAACACATGAGGTGGTTGGTCTTCGGCCAAAAAAGTACATTGCCTTACGATCGAGGGGTGTCTACTTTTTCTGGACTGACAAACCCTCCTTTTGGCCATATGCCAAACGCCTCATCCATACATTGCATCCTCCTCTGACCAAGTATCTGAATCAGATTCGGAATCTTGCACACTACTTGTCTCCTCTTCATTGTCACCAATATCGATTGACATGAATTCTTTTACTGTCTTCAATTCATCATTACCATTAGTGTTTGTCTTAATAGTGTTTATCCTTTCTATCATCTGTACACATCCCTCGCTTATTTCAGTGCATATTATAGGTAAGTAATGTATGCAGCAGCAACATGTTATGAATATTCCTAGCACGGCTACTAAGATCGCAAATAATTTCCATCCCCATGATCGTAATACTTCCCAGAACCAGGAACTTATGTTTAATTCCCAACTTCCTTCAGGAGGGTGAAAGTCAGAGCTTAAAACGTGCAATTTTCTTATCGCTTCGAAAATCGTGGGGGAGGAGTCGCTTACGAATACGCAGCATGCGGATCCCACGATTTTGCAAACACCTCCACGATCAACCAGAATTACATCAAGAGCCATTCTATTTTGAAGTGACATTAATCTGATTCCTCTTTCCTCTAATGTCATATTATATAATATACCTGTTGTTCCATTTATTGTTCCTCTAATATTCTGGACAGTCGTCTTACATTATAAGAATGTATTGCTTGACCCCAAAATGGTATGAATGATTTTGCTATATCCTCCACGATCAAACCTCCTTCCTCATTTTGTCGGGGTCTTGACCTGGCCAATTTGGCTATGTCTGCTGTTCTCGATAGGAATACCCCAGAGAATAAGAATCCTAAGTAACAAGTACCTCCCCAGTTTCTAGGTAACCAGGGATACGCCTTTTCTCCACGCATAAAATAAACAGGATCTCCTACATAAATTGGCTCTACCTTTTTATCAAGAACTGCTATATTCATGCATCTAGTGAATGTTCCCACTGAATAAGAACCCTTCTTCCTTAGGCAAAAAGGGACAAATCGTGGACTGTAATTTACTATATAAGAGGGGGGCACTGCGTCTTTATTTCCTTCTGGGTTCATATGAAACATGTTTACAGATGATTTATGGGGCACAAATAATCTGTCTTGTGGCGTCACTACTGGTGTGATCAATCGTGCTTTGGGAAATATAGAACAACCTACGGGTTTCATAATGATTTCTTCAAATTCATTCATATTCATTCTATCTAATTGACCAGTTTCACTTTCGTTCCATTACCCATAATATAATGCACTCAAAGAAGCGTACTCAATGGCAGGGGCTGCACATACCAACCAATCCCCTTACCACCATGCTGTGGCAAGTGGGCACAAACCCAACAATTATTTTTTCTTAATATTGAGTGTGTCATATTCATTATGAGCAGTAATATGTTATTTCCATAACCTTCCCTGTGTCTTTCTTCCATTGGGGACAAGGTGTAAGTGATCACATGAACTAGGCTTTCAGTAGTGGAAATGTTTCTAACAGGCAAGAGCACTTCTAATGGGTGTATTTCTTCCAAGTACCATAATACCAATACTGTCATTATTGGGGCTAATATACTCATTATGCACATTATTATCGTTAAGATCAGCATACAATTTTTCCGACTATTTCCTTTTTGTAACCTTCTATGCGTTATGTTTAATTCATTAACAGCAGTGGTGCAGGGGGAGGCAAAAGCTGGTTCCGGCACTCTTCTCTCCCGATTCTTCTTCTTCAGCAATGTTCGTCGTGAATATCTCTTCTCGTTGCACTCGTTCGAATGTCAATAACTTTGATAATTGTCCTCAGTCTATTCAGCCAGTTCTTAGTAGCCTGGATTTCTATGCTTTGGGCAAGATCTCTGTGC
Organism: Ambystoma mexicanum; assembly: GCF_040938575.1. NCBI lineage: Eukaryota > Metazoa > Chordata > Amphibia > Caudata > Ambystomatidae > Ambystoma > Ambystoma mexicanum. The sequence goes on along the minus strand of NC_090937.1, from coordinate 724,819,889 downwards.
ATTTGCACATTGCTCAAAGAACTCCGGAGCAGTTATCAATTGCCTTCGTACCATGTGAGCCCCTCTCGTCCCCAAGGGGTGATCTGCACATGGATCTTTTTGCACCGAGGAGCCTCATTTTTTGGGCTGTCCGATTTGCACAACCCTCACGCCGCTCTCCTCTAGGCCTCCGGTTCCTACTTCATCCGTGATAGGAAACAGAGGCAACAAAAAGATCAAAAGAAATGAAGATTTGATCACTCCTTCTTTCGGTTCCGCAGATTATACCGCCTTGCTCCTGGTATCGTGTGATCAATGAATAGTGCAGATGCACTTCCAGACTCAAGCTCCGAGTCAGCTTGTGGTGCAATGACAGATGATGGCGGGCGCCCAAGTGATGATGCAAATTTCGTTTCAGGCTGTGGCGCAATAATAGATGGTGGGCGCCAAAGCGGTACACGTTTTGTGTCAGCCAGCAGTGATGCAGATTCTGCTGGACAACGTTGGGGCACTCTTTACCCTTCCTCTTTTACAGCAATCTTTTCAGGCTTTGTTTCAGGATCAGGCAAATTTTGTGGCAAAGAACTGGCAACCGTCTCTTTCGTTTCTGGGACCGCTGTCTCTTTCTGGTCATCTCGATCAGGCAGTTTTTCAGATGGTGACGGGACCTTCTTAGCGTGCGTCGCATGGATCCACGCTTTCCTCCCGTCCACACAAATTGCTGTTTGCGTAGTTAAGAGGATCAAATAGGGTCCACGCCACGTTGGTGCAAGCAATGTCTTCCGTTCAAAGTTCTTGATAAGCACCCACTCTCTGGGTTCCAATGCATGTCCCGGACCAGTGTATCTTATTGGCAATGCCTCCTGCACCTGCTGATGAATCAAACACAATTTTTGTATTAACAGATTACAATAAATGCTGAGCACAGGGTATTCGAGCTCCCTCAACCGTTTCGGCTGCGGTGCATACCAAACATTCGCTGGTCTCCCCATGACTATTTCATATGGGGAGAGCCCAGTTCTTGCCTGCACAGATGTACGCATGCACAGTAACGCTATTGGTAATGCGTCTACCCAACTTAACTTGTTCCCTGCACAGATCTTGCTTATTTTAGCTTTCAGAATGCCGTTGTGGCGTTCAATAAGACCGGCACTCATGGGGTGTCTAGAACAATGGAATTGCTACAGCTAATGTGATACAGTTCTGAACCATCCTTTCGGCATTCTTTTTTATGTGCGTGTTCTCCCATACTGTGGCTAGATGCTGGACTATCTTTTTGGCACAGATATGAGTAGGGCTGTGGGCCATCGTGACCATTGCAGTTACATAGGAATTTGGCAACATCCAGTTTCTACTCTTCTTGTCTACCCAACAACCCTCTAGATCTAATTCAGCAGAGCCCTCAGCCCACCCTTGTATTTCATCTGCAGTGGCGTCTGCCTGCATTTCTTTGACAGTAGCAATTCCATTCTCTATCATGCAGGGCACTTCCTCTGACTGTACTGTTAACATTTTGGTATTCAAGTCAGTGGCCATTTGTTTCGCGATCCTGTATGCAAATGCGTTTCCTTCTCCCACTTTGCATGTTACCTTTTTATGCGCCTCGCATTTCACTATTGCTAGGCGCTTTGGACACGTGAGTGCAGACAGCAATCATACAATGAAAGGGCCATGTTGAATTCTGGCCCCATGCGATGTCAAGAAACCCCTCTCAGCCCAAAGTCAGCCAAAGTTATGAACCACGCCAAAGGCGTATTGGCTGTCAGTATATATGTTTACACTTAGATTCTCAGAAATCTCGCAGATTGTAGGGGATTCTTTTACTCTCCACAATGCTCTTTAACGTGGTGATAGCATAGGCAGCAGTTGAGGTGGCATCAGGTAGTTTAAAACAGGACCCGTCACAAAACAGTTCTCCATCGGGCTCTTATTGTGGGGTATCTCTTAAATCAATTCTCCCCTTCGTTTCTTCCTCAGTAACCATTAAGCAATCATGGGGAGGTGTATCATTCTCACGGAGTTCTTTCGTGGGAAGTGGCATTAATTCTGCAGGATTCAAAGCGCTACACCTCATAATTTGGATGGGTGGCGCAAAAAGGACAATTTCATATCTAGTCAATCTAGCAGAGGTGAGGTGTTGCGTCTGCGTTCTATTTAGTAGAACGTCTATAGCATGTGGCACCATCAAAATTAAGGTGTGAACCAATACCATTCCTTCGGTTTGTTTCACTGACGCAGCAGCCGCTGCAACAGCTCGCAAACATCTTGGTAGTGTGCGCGCTTCAGGGTCCAGCGCGGAAGAAAAATAGCCGCATGGCCTATTTCTTCCACCTTGTTCCTGTGTCAAAATGGACAACGCACAACCTTCACTCTCGTGTACAAACAATCTGAAAATGTTTTCATAATTTGGTGTGCCCAAAATTGGAGCAGAACACAATGCAATTTTGAGCAGATCAAATGCTCTCTGACATTCTTCATTCCACTGCAAAGGCACCACAACATCCTTCTTTGTCAATTCCACCATTGGCTTCACAATCAATGCAAAGTTTGCAATCCACTGCCGACAATAAGAAGCCATGCCTATTATGGCTCTGACTCCTTTTTGTGTCTTTGGAATAGGCATACCAGAAATGCTCTCTATTCTTTCTGGCGTCAGTCTTCTCCCTTCTCTCGAAAGTAGGTAACCCAAATAAGTCACCTCCTTTCGACAATATTGGAATTTCTTTGAGCTTGCTTTATGGCCCTGTGCTGCTAAATGGGTCAATAACAACACAGTACTCTTTTTACAAATGTCCTCTGTGTCTGCAGCGATCAATAAATCATCTATATACTAAAACAATACACAACATGCCGTTAATTCTAGCATATCTAGTTGTTCTTTTAACGCTCTGCTGTAAATACTCGGACTCTATGTGTAGCCTTGTGGAATGCGTGCGAATGTGACTGATCATCCTCCTAGTGTGAAGGCGAACAAATATCTACTTTCCTTGTGTACTGGAATGCTGAAGAACGCATTCTTCAAGTCAATAACACTAAAGTACTCAGCCGAGGCAGGAATAATTGTAAAAATCGCGGTAACATCTGGGACTAACGGGAATTGGGGATCTACCACCTTGTTTAATGCACGCAGATCAATTATAAAAAAGTACGGTACCTCATCACCTCCTTTCTTAGACACCGGAAGAATGGGACTGTTACAAGTACTGCCTGTAATCTCTTCAATCACTCCCAATTTTACCAAATCAGAAACAATACTTTTCAATCCTTTTTCTCCTTCTGCTGAGATTTTATACTGTGGAATACGTGGTAACGTTACTCCTTCTTTCAGGGCAATTTTCACTACTCTATCTTCAAGCATCCCACATCATTGTCATTCAACGCCCATATACAAGTTGGCACTTCACTCAATTCTCCTGGAAAAGGATTGGACACAAATTCAGATACCGGTACATTTTGTGGTGAAATGGTCAGAAATACTCCATCTGGTGTACAGAGGACAACTGCACTCAGTTTTTTCAATAAATTTAACCCCAAAAGATTCTCCCCACAATTCTCTGTTAAGAGAAATGGACAATATTCAGTGAATGGGCCTAATGTCACTGTTACTGGTTGGGACATGGGATTGATCACTGGGGTGCCTGCGAACCCTACTGAAATATTTCTTTGCCCTGACAGTGGTATTTCTGGAACCAAGTGATGATCTATTGAGCACTTGTGTGCCCCTGTATCTACGAGAAAGCTATGCTCTCCATTCCCGAATTTCATATCTACGTAGGCTCCTTTCTGATTCACGGGAATAGACACTGGTTCCGACCCCTGTCTTGGGCTGTCCTATTGGGGAAACAACACATCATCCGATGTGTAATCGCTTCTATTACTATAGTACGCACCCGAGTGGGTATCAAAAATGTTCCCGCCCCTACCTCTATTCCCATTTTGCGTGTTTTGATTGCTATGATTCTGAGCAGAGGTTTGATTCTGAGCTTGGTTCTGATTTTGGGTACCATTCCCTTGACTATTTTGGTGCTGCTGCATGCTATTTCTATTTTGCCCATTTGCTCCTGGATGGCCCCTATGCTGTCTTCTCTGGCCATACCCATTTCTATTTTGCAAGTGTGGACATTGCGCTCGCCAGTGACCTTCCTCTCTGCAGTACGCACATTGATTCAATGCCAGGGGCCCTCCATGCATGTTTGAATTACTTCTACCTTGTGCATTTCCCCTCCCTCTATTGTGTCCCACCACTTGCTGAAGTAGCACCCTTGTTTTCAAATTCGCTCTATCCTTCACCTCATTTTCTTTCTCTGTGTTCACTCTGTTCTCATAATTTTGGGCCATATGTAGTACTTCACTTAACGTTTTTGCTTGCCATGCACTTTCCGATGTCATTATTAAGTTTTGAATTGGAAGTATTAACCCTCTCACATATTTGTTAACAAATAGTCTTTTTCCGCCTCTGTGCTTACATCCTGTCCACTGAAATCTGTAAATACTTCCTCAAATCTATTAAAATAATCTGTAGCTAACTCATCCTTGCCCTGAACGCACGCAGTCAATCTGTCCCATTGAATTCTTTTTTCTGGAACAATTCCTTTCAATTTCTGTATTATTCGTGCTGGTAATGCCACCATATTTGGCCCTGGTTTTCCCCCCACCTCTTTTTCTTCATCCTCCTTTATTAAATTCGTCCATGTGGCGCCATAGGCCGTTTCAATATCCACTTTTCGTATCTGTTTCCAAATGTCTGCTGGCAGGATTACTGGGAATATTAAATCTATGTCACCCATAGTGAGTACGGATGATTGCAGACAGGATTCTACTTCCTTGTAAAATCCCGCGGGATTCTTTCTTATATCAGGAATCGTCTGTTTTATGTTATTCACTTCCTGTCTGGAGAAGGGGACATGTACATATTGGGCTGTATAATGTGCTTCCGTTACCTGCGCTGTGCCCCCATTAACGCCAGGGATTTCTACTTTTGGCACAAAGGTAGGTGGGACTTCTCTCATGAGAAATACCGCACTCACTGTTCCTCCCCCTCCTCTCATATGTAATAATATTCCCAAGTCAAGTGATAATGCTGTTTCTCCTGTTCCACGTTCTAGTGCTCTCTTATATACTGCTATTATTTCAGGGGGGCTGGCTTTCCTCTCACTTATGTCTTTGTCTATTAGATGTTCAGCCATTGTCTGCAGTGCTTTTCTTTTCATGGGCAGGGGGTATTCATCAAACATCTCATGTACTTCCATTGTGGGGAGGCTAGGATCTGAAATCCATTTTAATGCCTCTCTTACACATACTTTTAGTTTATCGCCTGTCTGTTTTGTCGACAGCAAAAATCGCAGCTGTGTATAGGGCTCTACCGCTTCCGTCCTATCTCTCCTGATGTCTCAGCTCCAATACCCTGGTGTGGCAAACATTTCAGCATATTCATTATCAAGTTCATTCTTAAGTTCAAAAAGTCGGTCTACATGTTCCCTTATCTCTTCCTCCCTCCCTCTATAGCGTGCTAATACATTCAAATCCAACAATCGTTGCGGCGGTAGCTTTCCAATTAACTGTTTCCATCTCGCCACTAAATATTCCCCCATGCATTACAACACTACCTGTCTTTCATTGCTCCTTCAGAAATCATACATTGAAGCTAGCGCTGATGTTGCATCATTTCCGTTCATATACATTTCGGCCTGTTCTTGCAACTCTTGCTTTCTCTCCTTGCTGATCGCACTACGGGTCACTCTCGCAAATCCACTTTGTCCAGCCCCTTCTTCTGTTTCTATAAGTTCAAGTTAAATCACAGGAGGGGCAGATGGGACAGAAACGATCTCTAGAGAGGGAGGTGCAGATGGGACAATGGGAACGGGAAGTGGCTGTTGCGGTGCTGACTGGCTAATGGGAGGCGCTGATTGTGCAGTGTGTGGCTGTGCTGGGATTTGGTCAACTGGGAGGGGCTGACCAACTGGAGGGGGCTGAGCAATAGTTACTGACGCGGTCTTTTTAGTCTCTCCCATTGGGCCTCGCTTTGTATCAGTCAATATTTTATTTATCAATTCATCTGATGAATGCAACTCCCGTTGTGGGTATATCTTTTCTATACTCAACTGATCGCGTCTATTTGACTTTCTCAAACTATCATTCCACTCCCCCTCCTCCTTTTCTTTCACTCTATCTGCTTTCGATTTATGCCTGCGCGCATGTTTCTCCCTACTTCTCCAGCGAAGCATAGCTTCCCTTCTCCAGTCACTAGGGATATCAAATGCTGCAGGGCGTGTTTTCTTTTTCATCAACACCTTCTCCAAATTATCTATTCTTGTCATCTCAAAACTCCCATGATTCGGCCACTGAAAATGTTCCTGTTTTCTGGTTTGCCTATGCCAAGTCTCACAAAACATTATCGCTCCCACACCATACTTCACATACATCTCATACGCCGGCGTTCCCACGGGTGGTGCAACCTGGCCAGTTTCCAAAGATTGTCTACCGCAGCGGAAAAATCCTGCTAGGGTGGACAATACCCCAGGCATGTTTTAACCTTACTCTTGGCTAATCAACCTTACCCTGGGTGTTTGATTTTGCAAAATCAACTCTCAACCAATATCAGGATTATTCTGAATCGGGGCACGACTCACCTGATCAATCAAGTTGTCTTTTTCAAGACACAATTCGTCCGTATACTGACGCAACCAATGACGTTGTGTCTGTGTATCTTGGCTCACTCTGCCTCGTTTCGGGACCCTCGCCTCCTTGTTCTCTGGCTGGGCACGTTGATCAGGGATCCGTTGTGTGCAGATCTGCAAAGGAGTCTCTCATCGCTTTCGCAGGGGCGCCCCGAACACCTCTTGATCCCGGCTCGATCGTCTCGTCCTCGCCGTTCTCTCCGCCTTCCTTATCTTACAACGTACACGATGGAACAAGTGGGGGAGGGTCCCTATTCGGGCGCCATCTTGAAGGGGCCCCTGAGGGACCCTCGCATGTGGAAACAAGGCACAATCACCACACACTAACTTATACGCCAGACACGAGGTTGTATTCCCAAAAGCTAGGTTTTATTGCAAAGCAAATAGTCTCAGTTGGCCAACTGGGTCCCACGTCCCACGACGTGTGTTACCAAACCTCGGGGGACGCAAGAGCAAAAAGAATCGTACAACAGTTACACATATACAAAGCAAGCATCTTACAATCAGTAGTGACACATCCAATACCGCCCCTAATACATTTCCTTTGAATTGGGCATGATGATTGACAATGGTGACGAGTATGACACCTTCAAACATTCATTTGGCAACAATTTGCAATTTCGCAAACCTACAGACATAAGTCTTTGTTTAAAAGAACACAATGCTTCTGTTTCTGCAAGCAAGCTGTGCAAAAATCGGAGAATCATGTTGCACATGTATACCTTCTCATGATGACGAGAATGGAACTTGACAGAGGTGATAGATATGCTGATGAACCTCAATGGTCAGATAGACGAGGTGGAAGTCATTGCTGATGATAGCTGGTTTGGATCACTCTTCTTTTGAATTCCACAATGGATGGCAGACATGTTCAAGTTTCTTGGAGCCCTGATCGTGTTGGTGTTGCTTGGATTTTGTGTGATCAAGATAATAATCTCACAATGCAAGAAGACAGCAAAGAAAGGCAAAGGGATGAAGATCATGATCAATGTCTAATCAGGATGGAAAGTAAGAGACTTGACAGATAAAGAAATCATGGATTTCGTGAAGGCCAGTGTCCATGCACCTGAGGGGACAAAGTTCCTGTATCCAAAGAACCGTAGGAATTATGTAGGAAGTTGGATCTATTGCAGTCCAAGGGAACAATGTACTCTTAAGACATGGAACAAGCATGAACATGTTAAATCAGCTGGATGCTTGAAGGGAGTCATAGAGATATGGATCCCAAAGAAGCTTTTCTTCAGACCTAAATGCCTGGATGTGAAGGAAAATCAGAGAGTAGTTGATACATCGCCCAGAGGGGGGAGTGTAGAAGAGGAGCCAAGTACCCCTACCTCAACCGTCCCGCCCCTTTTACCTGTATTTTTGAAACCAGAATATGTGACATATACAGAACAGTTGAACCAACAAAGAACAGAGTATGGACTTTGTGCGCTACCAGTGAAAATACTGACGGCATTGAAACTCCTGAAGGTTCCTGTTGAGGAAATCATACCTACATACAAGAAAATATGATGGCCATTTGAATGAAATCCGTGAAGAAGCAGAGCCAATAAACGGCAAGGATGAATGGTAACGTTACCAACCATCGCCAGTATACGTCACACAGAGCTGAGATGACAAACCCAGAAGAGATGCAGAGACCAGAGAATGCAGATATTCTATAAGGCATCAAGAAAGTATCAAGGATAAGTGACATCTTGGGATCAATGTGAAGAAGCTTATGCCACTGAAGCAGAGTAAGACATTGAGTCATTTTACACGTGTACAGATGCAAAAGAAACACAAGCAGGCAAAGTAATCTTGAAAGCTAGATTTAAGCTTTATAGTGAATAGATTGCAGCAAGCGCCGACATATACATATATGCCTATGGACAAGTAAAGGATGGATGTTTCCACTACACATTATAGCAGTGCTGGACTTTAGCAAGAAGGCAGAGAAAGCCTCATTTTCAGAGTGTCGCAGTTAAAAAGCAAATTGAATTATGAAGTGAATCTCAGCAGACGAGGCTGGATGAGCCAAGAAGCCAAAGTCATATAAACTGGAGTGAACTGACATTGGATACCAAATCGTGTGAAAGAAAAACACTCCTGTTCAGAAGGCATGAACATAACAAGGAAGATGTCAGAGGTTTATAAAAATAAATAGTATTAAATGCACCAAATAGCTCGATTCCATGGTCTCTAGTCACATGGAAGCATGAAGTTGGACGAACGAAATGGTCACACCTATGCACGAGGGCAGACCGTGCTTCTCACGCCCTAAATTTCTCAGAGCTAAGAGCAAACTCAAGGCAGAGCTTCAAAGCCTAATTGACAGTAGACCACTGAGGTGATGATGGATTGATATCCTAATTGGTGGGAAGCAATGGTTAAGGCAAGCTCACCAGCACCTAGATGGCCAGCCTGCATGCTGCTAGACATAGATGGAAAAGTACTGACGTAGGTTAGAGTGCCAACCAATTGTAGAGGACCGTGTAATTAGGGGTCCTTTAGTTGTGTAAACCAATGGGATGTTGTGTATTTAGTGATGTTCATAGCGGTCATTTTTAGGGGAGGGCTTAGTTGCCCACCTGATGTTAAGTAACCAATCACATATTCACACTTTTTTAGACTAGTATGGATCGTATACTTAGATGTTCACTCAGAGCCAATCACCCAAACTCATAGGTTTTTGTAGTATGCCACGTAGGTTAACATCATTGATGATGAGTTTTTCTTATAAGATCTCAGTTTTTACTAAGAATGTTTGAGTAAGAGAGTCGAGCGAGTTCGTTGATGTTCATTATGCTCCCTGTTTTAGATAATTGATATTAAAACAGTCTTCCTTTTTTCAAATACCTGAGTCGTTTTGATTATTGATGTATGAATACAAATCTGCATCCCCATCAATCTCCAGGGTAATTGCTACTCATCTTAAAGGACTGGGCTATCCAGTTAAGATGCTCCCAGATCAACCTGCCAGGGTGCGCGAGGCCTGAGCGAATGAGCTAGACCTCGTAATCTCAGATCCCATGTGGAAAAATATGTGCTCCCATACACGTAAGGTCTCCCTCAGTTTCCGGTTCGGCTGCATGCAATACAAGCTCTTGAATAGGCTGTACTACACCCCTCATAGACTCAACGGGTTCTCCCACCACCCAACTCATAATTGCCCAAAGTGCAACTATACAGAGGTCTATCACTCATATATGTTTTTAACTTGTACGAAACACCAAGATTTCTGGAATAGGGTTCTGCAAGCACTTTCTGAGATAGTGGGAACCAATATTGACCCGAACCCAGTGGGTGTCCGCTTTGGGCTGTGGGATACTGTCAGAAATAAGACAATATTAACCTTTGTAAATGTGAGCTGTATGGTGGCCAAGAAATGTATCCTCCAACACTGGAAACGATCATCCCCGCAAACATTTGTAATGTGGCTAAATGCACTCACTTGGACTCAAACATGCTAGGAGGAATATGTGAACTCACTGCCCCTATGCTCTCGCCTGAAGAATTTATGGTCTGAATTTCACACCTACCTGTCCAACTGTTCTGAAGAATTTCCTCGGTCACCTGAATAGTACTGCGATCGGCCACTGCCCAACTCTAGGTATGCAAACGATCAGTGATGCCATTTGAGTCAATATACGTCCCGCAATGCCCGACTGAACATGTAAACCTTGTCTGTCTGTATGTAATGTAAATGCTACCAAAACATGTATGCTGTACACCTTTGCCAAAAAATTAAAGTAAAAAAAAAAGAAAAATCTCTACAAAAGCAATATGAAAACATTCAGAATAGAAATATAAGAAACAAGCTACGTACTGTGGGTCTTCCAGAAGGGATTGAAGGGATTGAGGAAAATAACCCCATCCTGTTCCTCAACACCTTGCTCCCAAAGATCCTAGATTTTCCAGTGACAGTGCAATCAAATATCCAGAGAGCCCATCTGGTTGGTCCAATCATTCCGTGCGCAGTACTAGCAATCCTTCTAGAACTCTGATTTTTGCTCTTCTGGATTATACCCATGTTAATCTTATAATGAACAAGGTGAAGCAAATTAAACAACTTGCCTGGGAAGGCAGAAGATATATACATATCCCAGGATGTGTCTAATGCAACTGCTGCCAGGAGAAAATAACTACTCTCATTCAAACCTGCTCTTAGACAACTGAATGCAAGATATGGTATAATCCATCCAGCTATCCTCAAAGTCACTCTGAATAATAATGAATAATGAATAAAATAATGAAAACAGAAATAAAATATTTTACATTTTGTGGATTTGAATAAAGTGCCTTAGATCCGTTGGGTTTTCAAATATAACAGTGTGACCCTGCTATATTTGAAAACCCAACGGATCTAAGGCGCTTTATTCAAATCCACAAAATGGCGGAAATGGCCACATCAAGATCAACCACTCTATCCGATACTTAAGATGTAATGACTTGTTGCATCTGAATACTTCATGGCTTTTTCTACTGGAGTGGGGTGCGGTTGGGCTTTCTCTCAATAGGCTCTCCACCCCTATCTTATTACCATCAACATGACTTGGGGTGGCTGTTTCCTGTTACCCACGATTTTCTTTATAGCTGTATCTCACCTTTGGCAGTTGATAATTTTCATGTTGGCTCTATTTGTCTATCCCCCCCTCATGTGTCTTTCCCTCAATGTTATTATTAATTTTGCAGAAAAATCTATTTAATTATGACAAGTGGTTTTCTAACCATCTTGCTAGTCACAAGGTCATGCTATCAAATACAATAATTGTGTATGTGCCCAATTTTAAAAATCCTGCATTTTAGGTTTACTTCAATTTGCCACTTAACATAACCTCCTGGAATGTTAAAGGTTTACACAACCGTATCAAAAGACAGAAATTATTATCCCACCTTAATAGAACAAAGCCATCTATTGCTTGTGTTTGGGAAGCACATCTATCACAGACGGATGCTGCTAAACTCTAACGTTTTTCGGTGGGTCAAGTAGTCTCAAGTGCAGATCATGGCAAGAAGAATCGGGTTGTTACATTTATTAATGAAGCATTCAAGTGTAAAGTTGTGGGTACTAATTGCGATAATATGGGAAGGTGGGTGTTGGTAAAGATTTTAGTGGAGTGCATGGAATATACTATCCTCAATGTGTATGGTCCCACCACTCCTGACCCCTCTTTCTGGCTAGAACTAAGAAATTATCTCAGCCAAGCCAACCCGCATAATCCAATTATTTTTGGAGATTGGAATGAGATCATGGATCCTTTTCTTGACAGAAAATTTAGTGCCTGCTTTAAAAGCACTAAATCCCATAATCAATTTCTTTTTATTTCAAAATTAGGCCTCATTGATGCATGCGTTTGACTCATCCTTCTGATTTGGAATTCACCTTTTTTTCCAACCCCCATAATTCCTTTTCCAGATTAGATTATATATTTCTTTCTAAATCTATGTCACGTCTTCTTCTTAAGACTCAAATTGAATGAATAGTATTATCAGATCATGCTCCAGGCCATAGCCAACTCACGATTACACAGAATAGTCAGAATTCAAACAGATGGAGACTTAATTACAGCTCTTTAAAGGATGATGTTTTCATGCCCTTCATTACTCAATGGCATAGTAATTTTTTCACTGAGAATAAAAGTTAAGATACGTCTATCGTTAACAATTGCCACTGTTATAAGGCTGCATAGAGAGATCATATTATATCTTTTGTTGCTAATAAAAATTGAAAATTAAAACAAGAATCAGATACTATTCTTAAGCAACTGAAATCCCTCCAACTTCAATATGCATGTAGTAATGCTCCGTCTACTCTCACTTATATTATTAAACTGAGACTTCAGTATATTAAAATTACTTCACAATACTCCTGTGCTATCATTTCAAAATATAAGGCAAACGTTTACCAATTTTCCAATAAAACAAGTAAATCACCTGCAATGTAAGTTAAACTTAAAAAGGAAAGAGCTACAGTGTCAAAGATCAGATTGGGGATAGGACATTTTTAGATTGGGAAATGGTGGACTTTTTAAAAAAAATTTAACAAAAATGATAGTCCTTCAGAATCACAACCCAATAATCCTCACTATCAAGAGTTCCTTCGGCTATTCCCTCATTCTACTTATCATAGTGTTGATCTTGAATCATTGAATGGTCCCATCTCCCCTAGCGAAATTCATAGAGCCATAAGAGATCTTATAAAAGGTAAAGCCCCAGGCCCAGGCGGTTTCCCCATTGACTTTTATGCACATTTTAATTACTTATTAGTACCTAAACTTAAGGAACTCTTTTTTCATTTTGTTACAGCAAACAAGTCTCAGGGATTTTTCTCAGAAGCCATGTTAATTGCCTTCCCCAAGCCGAGTGTACGTCTTCAAAACTATAAACCAATTTCCCTCATAAACACTGATTGTAACAACTTTACCAATATTTTAGCGAATAGACTTCTCCCTTTTTTACCTAACTTACTTAAAAATGATCAGGTAGGGTATGTCAAAGTTAGACTCTCCTCCTCTTGCATAAGGCTATTTTTAGCTATCCTGGATATTCTAACTTTGTTGATCCCTGTGCAGTCGTAGTCCTAGATGCAGAAAAAGCTTTTGATTGGGTTGAGTGGGACTATATGTTTGAGGCTCTCAAGTGGCATGGTGTTGGCACCCCTTTTGTTTCCATGATTAAAGTGATATATTCAATCATAAAACAGCTATTTTTATTGATGGACAAATGTCCTCATACTTTCCCCTTTTTAGAGGTGCACGTCAAGGTTGCCCCCTTTCCCCTCTCCTTTTCATCTTGATGATGGAACCTTTTCTAGAGTCTGTTAGACAAGAAAACAATATACAAGGTATTGATGCTGGTAGAATACAAGTTAAAACTGCAGCATATGCTGACAATATCATACTACTATTGAAAAATCCAGACACTAGTGTTCATCACTTGTTAGACATTATCTCACGATTTTCAATGGCATCTGGTTATAAATTAAACACAGATACATCTGAAATTCTACCTCTTAACATACAATGCACTAGGCATCATACACACATTTCTGGCATGAAGTGGTGGCTGAAAGGAATAAAATATATAGGCATTCATATCTCTTCATCCACTAAAGATATAATTCTGATATGATATGATTGTTTATTTATAACGTGCTTAATACCCAGAGGTTTCTAAGCGCGGGCCCGGTGATCAAACCTGTGTTGCTCCGTGTCATCTTGCTTCCAATGCGAGTATGTTGCCCCTGAGCTATACTCCTGAACAAAATACTTCTCCTTAAGCAAAATACTTCTGTCCTGTTATCAAGTATCAAAGAGGTCACTAATTCATGGTCCCCCCTCTATTGATCCTGTTAGGTCATATTAAACCTATTAAAATGATGATCTCCCCAATTATCCTGTATCTCCTTTATATGCAGCCAATTCCCCTTCCCGCTTCTTTTTGTAAAACCATTGATTCATGTTTAATCAAATTTGTGTGGAGGAAAAAGTGACATAGAATATCAATAGGTAAACTTAAGAAATCTCGTTCTTGCGAGTTGGGGTCCCTGACTTCAAAAATTACCATTTGCCTTTGTCGTGAGGCAAACGCAGATGTGGTTTGCCCCTCCAAAACAATATAATGTGCCTAGGTGGCTGCTCATTGAGACAGCTATGGTTTCCCCTCTAACTCTTGCTGATTGCTACATCATCAAGGTGAAAAATAGATTCAGTAAAGGTACTAGTATTATCCAATCTGCCCGCTACCTCAGAACTTATCTCTACCCCTCTGTTGTAAAACCGTCTCAATTTATTTCACAATATCTTTGGTTTAATGCTTTAATATGAGTTAATGGTAGGTCTGTTCTTTCGATATCATGACTCTCTTAGGGTATAAAGTATATTAATCAGCTGTTTCTACACGAAGTTGCTGTGACCTTCAATGAATTTGCTGGAAAATTATGATTCATTAATGTGTAAGTCTTCAACTCCCGATAAGGAAAGACTACAGCATATTCATAACTTTAATTTTAGTTCCTCCATATTGTATAAATCTCTTTCAGATGACACTTCTTCAAAATCTTTCTGGAAATTTCAGATTGCATGGCAGCAAGAATGCTCTTTATTGGACAGTGAAACAAATTGGCCCTATGTTTGGAATAACATCTCCAGGGCTACGACATCAGCCAGTTTGCTACAAACTTTATACTTCTTTCATCATAGAGCCTTCATCACTCCTACAACAGTCTTCAAATGCAATGATGCTCAAAATGATAGATGCTAGAGCAGCTTACATGCAGAAGGATCTTTTAAGCATATGTTTGTAGACTGTCAATATGTTAAAGCATATTGGAAAAGTTTGTGGGATAAAATAAAACGTATTTTCAATATACAACAAGACTTTTGTTTTACATTTATTTTATTGGGCAGTACGCTGCTATGAGATGTCTTGGATAGGGAATGTGTTTTATCTATTTGACATTTTTATCCTTGTTGCTATTCAAACTATATTGTCTAACTGGAAGAATCTTGGTCATATTAATTATAAAATGGGGTGGAACTCTATTTGTAATATACATAGATTGGAAAGATGTAATGCCTCCTCCCCTTTTCTTTTACTTAAACATGAGATGAAGTGGCAACTATTCCTGAAGTTCTTATCTAATGTAGCTTCTAACTGACAGTGATGTATAGAATGAGTTATAATTTCCTGTTCTTCTTCCACTTCCTCCTCCCTCCTTTCGTGGATGTTGGTCTTAGTTTGTATGTTCTTTGTTATTGTTTGTCTTGCACTATCTCATACTTAAATCTGTTTGGTTTTTTCCCCATCAACTTCATAGGTATACTTGGCCTTCATAACTTTTTTGGTATTATATTGGCATTACTTGGAATCTTGTATCACAGTATTGTTTTAATGTATCCTTTGTACTTATTAATTGCCTTGTACTATTATTGTCTTAAATAAAATAAAGAAAACAGAAATAAAATATTTTAAATAATGCACGAGTGTATCAAACAATGGCTAAGAGCAGGTGACATTATCCCACATGTGTTTAACTGAGTAGTGGCATTAAAGACATCTCGTGTTGGCCTATGTGAAGTCTGATATGATCCGGCATTCCTGCTGTATGGCTCCTTTCACTTTGCATAATGGTATTTGTAGTCCTGAGTTTATAGTGGGACAAAAACAATGTGTTAATATGCAGCACTTTCAATGCGTTGTTCCCTATTTTCCTTTCTTTCAGACTATTGTGATATTTATGGATTGAGGATGAGAGAGCATGTGTATGTCCAGTTAAAAAAGGGTGAATTAGAAAACCCAGGCATGCTGGCTTCCACCCACATACCCTGTTTAATCGTATCCTTACTTGTTTGTGGCAGCAGGCTCTTTCCTGTGCTGGCTGTTGGCTCAGTCAAAGGTTGAGCTTTGGGATTGAACCACAACTTCCAGCATGGGAATCTAGACGTGTGCACCATGAATTGAGCACTATTGCCAGACTACTATTCAAACAACAGTGGATGTGGGGGCAAACTAAAGATCCTGGGTTGATCACTCTCCCTAAAAGCGCTGTTCTTGTTTGCCTGCCAAAATCGGTATCACTTAGAATGATTCTGTTAAGTGAGCACTACACAAAAAAACTCACTCCGACATGTTTTAATAGACACCACATTTTCCATCAGTTTGCTTGTTGTTCATGGCACTGTCACTCGTGATCCAAACATATGTGGGCTGGACATGGTTATCATGCAAACCCGTCCTGGAAGCATAATACCACAAACCAAACAAGGGGTTAGGACTGTCAATTGTGACTGAATTTGGGGTTTGAGTCTGTAAATAGAGGAAAAGGTATTTTTGTGTGTCTGATGTTCATACTACATTGAGAGCCCTTCCCTTGTTGTTTGTTTTGTGTTAGATTGTCACTTGTGAGCCATGGATCTCCCCGAACATAAAATATTAACCTACTGTAAAGTTGGATGGAGGATGGGACTTTCCTGGTGGATGGAACTTGACTGTGTGGAGTCTGACAGCACAATTTCTTTAACTCTTCCCCCCTCACCCGGACTAGTGGCCTGACCATTGGTTCTCCTCCTGCTACCCAGTTTGTGAGTGGGGCGGTGGACAGGGTGCACAGGTCTAAGACATGAGGGATGCGTGCCTACAGATGAGCATTCCCACATGCCACACATTGCTTTTGCCTTTGTCCACTTTGATCCACCATCCAGGATATGCGGGTGCCACCTGCTTCACCCAATTGCGGCTGTTGGGGGGCTTAGGAAAGCTTCCTCGTGGTGGGTGCCCGTTAGCTGCTCTGCTTGCCACTACTCATCCCTAGACAGGAAAGCAAGGGCCAACTCAATGCTACTCATTGTATCAGTCTCAGGTGGAGGAAAATGCTTTGCCTGCTCATCCAGTATAGACATGTGTGATCTTCAGCTCGCATTCAGGTTTCTGAAGCAGATGCATGAACCAACTCAAGTAATATCTAAATTACATTCAAAATATCTATTCTGTGGATTGACCTACTTCAGGATATGCAATAAATATGGCGGCTACATGAGAAATGTAATTCCGAGGGGAGAGCTGAGTAAAATCAAAAAGTGATGAAGATAGGTCTTTGAAGTAATCATAACCTATTCCATGCTCTGGGGCCTCATTTCTTCACCTGTCTGTGCCATTACAGAAGGGGGCCAACTACATACAAATCACTCTCGGCCCGGCCACTGAAAGGGGCCGTGCAGTCTGAACTGCTAGAGCATGTATTGGTCGCAGGACCAGAAGTAATTTGTATGTGGTGTTATGGAAGGTCTGCCCAGAGAAATTCCACAGGATATGTTGTATTCAAAGCTTCCAATCCCTCACCTTTTGGTTTGAGTGTGTCTCCCTAAGACTTCAGCCCCATACTTTCTGCAGAAATGCAGTCAAGCTGCACCTCACTGATTAGGTCCACAAGAACAACGCATGCTGAGGTTGCCTATGTTTCAATGCAGAGATGAAATTGCCAATCATTCCTGCCTGGACTCTTCCCATTTGTCCAGGTCAAAGGTTAGCTTCTAAATGATTGCCCCGTTTTATGTAATGGTGATAAGAGACTAAAATAAATATGCTATGGAATATTTCTTAGAGCAATATGATTTGATTTGATTTGAAATATTTATAACGCCCTCACAACAAACTAAATCGTATCCTGGCGCAGTTGGAATCCAGAACTGAGGAGCAAAAACAGCAGTATGATTAAATATCTCTACCAAAATAAAGCAAAAAGTGCCATGGCAGAACCAATTTACTTAAACAGGTGAGTTTTTTAATCAGGCTCTGAAGATTTGCAGAGAGTCTGTCCTTCTTAAAGTAAATGGGAGACTATTCCAGAGTCTTGGTCCGGCAGCTGAAAAGCTACAGTCTCCTCGAGAAACACACTTGGTCCTAAGAATAATGAGTGAATGTTGATCTTCTGACCTTAACGCCCGAGTCGGGCGAT
Source organism: Ambystoma mexicanum (assembly GCF_040938575.1). NCBI lineage: Eukaryota > Metazoa > Chordata > Amphibia > Caudata > Ambystomatidae > Ambystoma > Ambystoma mexicanum. Next base: position 724,801,793 of record NC_090937.1, on the reverse strand, counting down.
AATGTTTCAGTTCGTTTATTAGTTAGACTGGCGCCAGCTCATTCAAAGATTTGTACACCAGGCATCCAATTTTGAATTTTATGCGATCTTCCACCGCTAACCAGTGCAAGGATCGACACAGACCTGAGGTTGGCGTATTCTTGGCAACACCAAAGACCAGTCTTACTCCAGCATTTTGGACTTTTTGTAAACTGTGAATCTGTTTGGCTGGGGCATTGGCCAAAAGTCAGTTACCATAATCTAGTTTAGAATGAACCAGGGCTCCCATGACCATCGCATAGTCGGGGTCAGGTACGTAGGGTAATGCCTGTCGGAGGAGGCGGATATTATAGAAGATTGACTGTATTTTGGCTGAGACCTGGCCACTACAACCCAGATCACACTTCCAGATGCAGCTAAGATTTTTGACCTTGGTAGCATACTTAAGGGTAGTCCCCAGGAAATTAGGCGGTGTGGGACAACTACTTCCCTCCAGCAAGTGTTTTGGACCAAATAAAATCACTTCCATTTATTTAGGGTTTAGTTGTAGCCAATTTCTTTTCCATTCACACTCCTATTTCTTCTAAGCACTTGCTCACCACAATGATGGCATCTTCCATAACATTGTGTCTAATGTACAACTGAGTATCATCAGCATAAGAATGGAATTGGAGATGATATTTCTCCAGAATCTGCATTAGAGCGCGAAGATATATATTAAATAAAAGTGGGGAAAGTGCTGATCACTGCGGGACTCCGCAACACTGAAGAAGAGTTTCAGATAGGAAGCCGCCCATTGGTACACACTGTTTACGCCCAGTTAAGAACGAAGTAAACCAATTAAATCTACCTTCACAAGATTTTTCAAACAGTCTAGAAGAATACCATGAGCCACCATATCAAAGGCGGCGGACAAGTCGAGCATCACAAGCATGGATAGTTTACCAGCATCCCCTGCCTGAAGCAGCTCGTCCCACACCGCCAGCAGAGCCGTCTTCGTCCCATGCTTAGGGCGAAAACCCGACTGTAAAGAGTGGTCATTTCCAGTCGTTATGATTAATGTAAAACCTTGCATGCTGTATCTCCATGCACAAAGCTAATGAGACAGATGCTCTCTTGCTCACTTCACTTTGTGGCCCCAATGCATCTTTTTGCACCCCAAACGTAAATCGGATGGGCCAGGGAACCCTGTAAATCATGCGGAAAATATTTTTCTTATTAGACGGGCAAAACAATCTCAGATATGTAGGAGGTATTTCAACATATAATTGTGGGATTTTAGCTGAATGCAATATTGAGATTGTACTACAATAGGTAAATGCCTCATTACTCAAAATAATAATGGTTGGTAAAAATGAGTGGTATTCCAAATACGGTTTGTTTCTACCGTAATAACCATAATCAAAATGAGCACTGCGTGACAGGCATACACTCGCTGCAATATAACAAGACTACGTTTAAAAGATAAGAGATAATATTAAGTTCCCTTTACGTTCCAATTATTCCAACTCTTGAAAATTGAGATGTCTGCTTTCAAAAGAGACCCTCTGGTAGCACGACCACCTGTGTCAGGGTGTTACAGGGTCACTACGATTTGTTTCCGGTGGTTACTGAATATGTAAAACAAATTGAATGTTGCAGGGGGTTTCCTCATGCTTTAGTGCATTTACGTTTTTCTAATTTCCCTCACAGATATTGGCTGAAGTTCTCCTCGTTATCATTAAGATGATGCTGGCCCCTGCTGACTCTGTGTTGCCTCCCTTCGGATGCTGATGGCCTTCCAGGGCTTCAATAGTGAGCCTTGTAGTAATTTCCACCAGGCCCAGGTGTAAAGTATTAGGGCCAAGAGATCATTGCCCCACTGATTCTCTATACAGGGAGTCACGCTGCGGAAATTCTGCCTGTGGTGTTGCTGCATGGACGGGCATCTGCAGAAATGATCGAATTCGAATATACCGAATTTTTTGTGTCGATTGTGTTCGGGGTTTTTGTAAATTTTTTGTAAAAATAAATAGATGGGGGTGGGGTAAGGGTATAGGTTAAGGTATGCGGAAATGGTGCAGTTGGAGCGTGCCGCTGCCCCCCCCCTGCACCCCACTCCCGCACTAGTTTAAAAAAATTCGACCCAAAAAATGTGGTCATTTTGCAGTAAGTATTTTATTTTCGACCATGAATGTTGTTCCTCCACATGCATGTGTTATATCTGCATGCAGTCACGCCGTGCTATTGCTAATGTGAAAGTGCAGTCAATTTTCAGGCAGTTGCTGTTTGCCCAGAGTTTTACTGCAGCCAACATCAGGATGATTGTGCCAGTAGAGTTAGGGTCGAATGAATAGAACAAGTTCCGTATTAAGCATGAATCGATAGGAATTGGTTTGGTAGCAATGTTTAATTACCTTTCGATCCTTCCTAGATGTCTGCGACCTGTTATGCCAAACAACTGAATCCTTTTCGTGCACAAAAAACAAGACCCTCCCGGATCGTGTTGTCTTCCTTGCAGGGCTTTCACTGTTTTCTGACCTAAGCTACCCTGTGCTTATTGCTGCCAAATATCATTCATGCGGTGCACTTGTCATCACTTCCATCCGCGTCCCCAAGTCGCTGCTCCCTCTGGTGCCAGCTCATGGCGAAGATGGATTTGCGCTGGCTTCTTCGAGGAAAGCACGTGACTGCTTTTGAAGACTTCTGCCCCGATAGGAATAGCCGTGTTTCTGGGAAACATAAATGAATTCTGCCTGGCAAAGGATGGGAGTATGAAAAAAAAACAGGACAGGCCTTCAGAGTTCACATTGAAGGCCCGGTGTCTACGGCTGCACGGCTCATTCTTTCTCACACAATGCGAGCCCAGTCCACACACTGGTCTGTGAGCTTTTCTTGCGTTTTTATTTAGCCGAATGTAACTTTGCCACCAGTTTTGACCGATTTTACGACTTTTTTAACGCAAAAAAGCAGGGGGAGACCTCCCTCCCACGTGTATCCCACAATATCCCCCTTTTATTTATTTATTTTTTTTTTGATGTTTTAGTTTTGTCTCAAACTTTTTCATCTTTTTATAAATGAAATACAAATGTACCCATCTGTAAATTTGTGGTTAAAAAGTGGTAAGTAAACTTCGGCAAAGTTCTACTGGTCAAAAGTGATGACTACCTATACACGCAGCCCGTTTGCATGTGTCTTTTTTAGCAGTGTGCCTAAGTCTATTATAGCAACTCCTAAGCAATTCGAGTCCTGCACCGTCCCTATGTTTAGACACATTTCTTTCTTTGCATCCATGCTATCTTTGTGCAAATGTATGCCAACCAGGGCTGTGTTCATAAGAGCGATACATGCCCAAGCTTGGAACAAGCAGTAGTGCTAGACAAGCTAGGTGGATGTCTGGGGTGAGGACCAGCAAGGGTAGGTCAGTGGGTGCCACATAGTAGGGGTTTCCCTCTGTTATCATGAATAATAAAAGAGAAGTTAACCATCTCAGCCAAAGTGCCACATGAGGCCATCCAGAAAGCTACGGTGCTCACAGGACTAGGAATCACTAACCTGGCAGTGGAAGCAAGGCTATTTCCTACTGACAGATAGTCGGAATCAGGCCACTGAAGTGAGAGAGGAAGTGTTTGGTGTTGCTCGTGGAGAGCTCTGTGCAGAAGGCTCCCTATTTTCCTCAACATTTTCCCGCAAGCTGCTGGCTGGAAGCCGGGTGCAGGCCCCACCCACAAACAGTTTAAAACATACGCGACGCGCGAAGCGCACGTCCCGGAGTGAGAGAGGAAGTGTTTGGTTTTCGGTGCTCAGTGTCAGTGAAGATAACGTGGACCGCTGTAGAGGAGCCTGCTTCGGCGCCCCAATTTGGGGCATGGAGGTATTGTTTTGCAAGCGGGGTTGAGTGCTTCTGAAACCTTACTCTTTCTTTGCCACTAGGGCTTGGAAGGGCAGTAAAACCTGCAAAAAAATGTATCACTTCAGTAGTACAGTGGCCATGGGCTCACACACAAACACACTACAACTGGCGATTGATTTGACTCTTCCCCTTTCCCGAATAATTGTGAGAGACTGGAGGGGAGGATTGATAGGTGGACAAATGTGAAGCCTGTTCCACGTGTAATTGAGAAGTCATCTGCAATAACTTCCTATTTCAACACAATTCAGAAATGTGGGGTGGATCAAGAGCCCACTCCATCCACCTTTAAATCACCTTGACAAAAGTTCTGAGATTGTATTCCTAATCCCCCAACCTCTGATACTATTTTGGATTTGGATCTGGAATTATTAAACATGATATATCCAGCAAGTTTGTCTCAAGGAGGGAGTTTGACCTCTGCACAAGTTTCAACTCAATGGGATAATTACTGAATGGCGGGTTCATATTCTCACCCCCTCATACCTCTGATATTGTCAGAGGCAGAACAATCAAGTGATGGTTCAAATGAGACTTTTACTTCCTATTCCTCTACTCCAGAGCCAGTGCCACTGCGTTGACTGTAAACTGTGCTGAAACATATAGACCAGGTTATCTCAGACAAAAGAGACCTGTGATTGAAGAAATTAACCAGATATTGTGTGCACTGCTTTCCTTGTATGAAGGAATTAAACAAGAAACAAAAGTTAATTTCACCATACTAGAGTCCATACTTTTCAAGTTAGACACCACCGGGTCCATGTTAAACTGAAAGAGTTTTTCAATCTTGTAATTCAAAAGTGACTATCAATGCGGAGCGTTTAAGTTCCCAGCCATCGCACATAAATCGTGACTTATTGGGTGGAAAGCAAGAGCTCTCCTTTAATGGTGGGAATGTGCTGTGCCCTGTTGTAGAGACACTTACAATTATTCAATGTACTCATAGCAGAAGGAGGGAAGTGGTACAGTCACAGCAGGTTCAGAATCCAATTATTGGTGTGGTCGCAGATAACACGAATCTTACAGTGGTGGAAACGCAGGTGTAGCTCTCAAACGGTGAAAAATCCAAGGAGTGCAATGGGAAAAAAACTAAGAATCGGAAAGCGACCAAACAGAACAGGAGATCTTCAAGGAAATTTCTTACATTCTTAAAAGTACATGAGAAAAGGGATCAAGGACATTGTAGGATGTCTGAAGTTTTTGAAACATCTGGTAAAATAGCTGGCAAAGCAACTGTGAATAAACAACCTTTCAATGAGCAAGAGGAGCTTGAAACCTTTGACCCATGTATAAGGGAGGTCCCGTGTACGGGGCTAATGGATGTAAATGAAGCTGTGCAGACTCCTGTCGCCTTGGATTTGCCCGAGGCGAGACCTTTGATAACCCTGACTGGGGTCTGGGGTACCAGTAGGTTGGGCTCCACGCAAGTTGAGGCTGCACATTTGTACTGCCTGCATGGGATACCCACTCCTAATGTTGTGCATGGGTTGATATTTCTATTCAAACTGACTGTAACAACAGAAGGGATGCCAGGAATACTTTAGTGATGTAGTGGGCATGAGTACTAATGTGATTAGTCATGCAAAATATAAGGAACCTTGCTAAAAGAAAACACAGTGTTATATCAACTTACTGGGGGGGCCACCAAGTGGCATTGAGTTGACTACAGGCCACAAGGCTTCCTCCACTAGGTCATCTTCCCTATGGGGCCCAAGTACTCCAAATAGGCCAAAGAAGTGTTGATGTGAAGGGGAGCGGTATAGAGTTGGGTGGCGGTCTAGATTTGATAGAAAGGGATATGATGACTCTTTCTCCTGCTGCTCAATTGCATGGTTCTCACCATGACCTAGAGACTGGTCAGGGTCAGGGCATGAATTGGTCTAGATCCAAAGAAGTATTAAGTGTTTTGAGAGGGGCATTAGGAGCTGACAATGTGTTCAACTTGGAGAAACGACCGAAGGGGCCCCAAGTTAATTAAGGTTCACGGTAAAGACCAGAGTGAGGAAGCAGTGAAATTCCACTCTAATAGGACAGGTTTTATGTTGTGGGTTGAAAGCCTGCTTCCCGAGAATAGGCGATAGGTCCTTACTCATTCTTGTATCTTGGCTTTGCTGGATGAGATACCAAATTTAAGAGCGATTTCAATTAAGGATATGGAAAGGGTGGATTTTCTGAGCATGTCTAGAATGGATGTAGCTGTTGTAGACATCACTTCTAACATTGTTTACGAATGTATTCTAAAAGATAGATAAATCTATCGGCCAATTTCAATCCTTGATGATGACAGATCACTTTCGGCTTCGGTACTCCTTTTACATCTACAAAAACGGGCGTCTGAAACAGGAAGATTAGAGAAATGGCAGACGGGATTTAGAAAGTCCAAAGGTATCAACTTGAACATTTTTTTACTAAAATGTTTGTAGTGGCAGGTATGGGGTAAGAAATCTGGACAGCTTTACGTAGCATTTATTGATTTAACTGCAGCGTTTGACAAAGTAAATAGGGCTCTTATTTGGGAGAAGCTAGCAAAGTGACACATCCCTAGCGGATTGCTCCGTCTTATTATAGCATTGCATGATCATTCAAATATTCAAATTCATCTGAATCATGAAGGGGCTCTCTCTTGGAAGATCATCCCCTATTTGGGTGTGAGGCAGGGTTGTATTCTGACCCCCAGACTCTTTAATTTATATGTTTTCGACATTGATGATTTCTTGAGAAGGACCTGTTTCTCCCAAGTTAGACTTGCTAAAGCTGAATAGATTATTTTATGCAGATGATTTTTGGCTATTTGATCTTACTCCCATAGGGCTTCAATGTTTGATAGATTCTTTTTTAGTCTTTACTGGGATAAGCTCCTTGGTGTTAAACTCCAGCAAAATGAAAATTATGGAATGCACTACAAATACAAAGTATTCTTCATTTGTATGGTGGAATGGGAAAGAAAAACTGTAAAGAGTAGACCATTTCATTTATTTGGGGTTCCAATCTTTGAAAAAAGCAATAAATGAGAACTAAGGATTGGTTGTGGGACTGAATAAATCTGCTGGGTAATCAGCAGTACAAAATCAATGTAAAATACGGGAAATTCTCTACAATCCCAGTTTTACTGGTTTATGATTGCAAGGTTTTACCAAAGATTTTTTTATGGAATAGAGCTTTTAGACTTGTGGATTTTAGAGTAGCTTCCAAAACTGGAAGCTTAACTTTGGAGGAGAATTTGGGATTACCCTCCTCTAGCACGGTAAGATATGAGCTTGGGTGTAAGTCCTTGAATACTACTGCTATTTGCAAGCATTTAACCCTCTTTTTAAAAATGTTACTACCTCCACCCAATTCATTATATATGGAAGTGAATTTAATGTTGACCACTGACAAGGTAATTCAAGTAAAGAATTGTGTTACACATTGTGAATCCTTGGTAAGCTTGATTGGGGCTAATAGGGAGAATGTATTATTAGGCCCGATTTTGTGAAAAAATCCCTTTATGATTGGAATTGGTGTAAAACCATTGATGAAGTTCATAGTTATTCCTTGCTAGATCATCTTTGGTTTGAACATAAAAAACTGTATCCCAATAGGCAAATATGACATTATTGTATTAGGTTTATATTAAATATGCATCCTACTATAGAGCGAATGCTCAGGTACAAAACAATTTGTCACAATGAAGCATTTTGTTGCTTTTGCAAAGAGGTAGATGAAGTAGAAAAAAAAAAGAATCTTTTAAATTCATGTCCCGCTCAAATTGCAATTTGCTCTATTTCTGCAAAATGTTATCAGTTGACAAGTGATTGATTTAAAAGCTTTTTGGTTCAATTGTTTGAGTGGGAGATCAACTTCAGACATGTTAGTGGTTGTTGGTTTTAGTAAATCATTGACATTATTAGGAGAGTAGGTATAATTAATGTTATCATATTTTGCTGTGAATCATACATTTTGAAATGCTTTATTTCACTTTTTTTGGGGAATTATTCTAATGGAATCGTGTGATAATGTTGTTTCAGCCCTTGCTGTGATGATATAAATTGTGATATTTTATTAATTGTTTGATGAATGGTTAAGGTTTTTTAACCAATAATAATAAATACATGAATAAATAAATGAATCAGACCACTCCCCCCAGCAGTCGAGTGTCATGGTAGGTCTCTTCTGGGGGCAGAGCGTGGGCCAACCAATGGGTAGGAGAAGGAGAGATAGGGTGTCCGTAAGGGTCTCCTACTAGCAACAAGGAGCTGAATAGCCTTTTCCAATCTCAGAGCATGAGAAAGAGTTACTTTGTGTACCGCAGATGTTCTCTTAAACATTTTCATTGGCATGAAAAACCTGGTAGATAACTTAGGGCCTCATTACGACCCAGGCGGTAAGTTACCGCCTGGGCCGTGACTTTACCACCATGGCGTAAACTATGTTTACGCCATGGTGGTTGGCGGACTTACCGCCCCATTCCGACCTTGGTGGGGCGGTAAGTCCCCAATCCCCATTTACCCTTCCCCATTCCCATTTTTGCCCCATAGGGCATAATGGGAGTGGGGAAGGCGTTAATTACGCCACCATAAATTACGGTGGCGTAATTAACTCCATGGTCTCTTAGCGCCATGGATTTTAACACCTGCTAAAAGCAGGTGTTAAATCCGCCATGGCGCTAAGGGACCTCGTACTCAGGCGGTAAGGGTCGGCGCTGTTTACGCTGCCGTAAACCCCTTACCGCCTGGGTCGTAATGAGGCCCTAAGTAATGCTGGAAGAACTGGCTCTGAGATCCGATCCTCATCCAGGTGATTTGTTGCAGCATTTGCTCTCAAGCTGAAGAATATTTTATTCATTCAAATTTTAAACTTTTGCAGGAATAAACAGACTTTATTTTATTTTGGGCGCACCCACACAGTACTTGAAAGTTACCATATTTTGTAATTGGGTGAATTCACAGCTGCAACCATTATCTAGCATTTACTTGAAAGTTGGCAAATAAGACCTGGCCAACTGTTTTGCAATTTTCTACGCAAACTTTACAATCAATGCTGAACTGCACTGTAAGGGCTTGCCTGTGTTTGTTCATATAGGGCAAGTTTAAAAAAAAACAAGATTAGCACTCTGGCTGAAAGTAGGTGCACGTTAACGGTAAATGTATAGCAATCAACCTGCCAAACTTGTATTTGGGCCTTCTGATCATATTTGAAACTTATAGTAAAGGGCATTATATGAATTTAATATTATGGAAGGTCATTACACAATACTGGTAATTTGATGATAAACATTGGTTTGACCTTCCATGTCAGCTTACTTAAAAACAGTTCTATTGCTTTTATAGGCCACTGGAGGTGACAATGAATATAGAGGATGCTGATAAGGCTATTCCTGCAGCCCACTTGTGCTCCAATGGGCTATATATGCTCCTGCTAAGCAGCACTGGCCATCTCTCTTTGTACTTCCCTTTGGCCCACACCTTCCAGGACAGCCTGGCTTTGGCTACAAGGCATACAGGCAGCATTAGGAGTGGAGAGTGTCTGTGACTCGACTGGTGCAAAAATGTCCTTTAAGGCAGATGTCGGTAGATGCTCATCGAGGCACTTCTCCCAGCTTCTTCAATGGGCTTGTGTCGTCCCTTAAGGCGGACAGACCAAAGCTGAGGAGTGTGTTGCCTTGTCCTTTGTTGTAGGTTAAGGGACCATCTGGCCCTTCCACACGTAGGAAGCATGCTGCACAGCTTAGCAAGGCACGTTGTGTGCTGGCTGGGTACTGTTTCTGGAGCAGCTAGAGGGTCCTCTGGGTCCGGTATCTCCCTCTGTTCCCTGGGAGATGTTTAGGGGAGGGAATGTGCTTGCCTCTTTGAAGGTCATGGCCTTCCTTCACTGGTGGTAGATGTAAGGCAGACTGCACCTTCAGCCAGGGTCCAATGATGAGTTCTTCTTGCTACTCCTTGCAAAGTCTTCATATGATCTGCCAAAAGAGGGGCTCACCCTCTTTTAAATCCAAATGGGCCACAGTGATGGTGTAGGCTAAGTCTACCTTGATGAACCAATCTGGGGTCCCCACCAACAATCTCCTGTATGTATGAGAACATAACCAGAGTGGTTTACAACAGGAAAGGTAAAGGGGTGGAAACATGTGATACTAAGTCCCACCCACTTTCCTGCCTGTTGTGGAACACAGTCTCTCTGGTGAATGGATCTCTCTGTGGTTCCTGATTAAAGAGGCAGGTCTCCTTTGAAGCTGCAGCAGGACCAGGCTCTCTGGCTCCTGCAAACCACATTCTCGAACCTTATGAATGGGTTCTCCTGCGGGGTAGACTACTTTAAGCATGCAGTCCCACACATGACAGTTCACTGTTATTGATATTGAGGGCAGAAGCTGGTTTCAGGTTGGCACAGTTGCATATGAAAGGTTGTTGGGGTTTCCTGTCTCCTTTGTTAACCTCTGCAACCAGGCCCAATGTGGGCCTGTTTGAATTACCCTCTAATTGGTATGCAAATAGCTGCCACCAACAGGACGACCCAACAAAAGAGCAGGGTGGATCCATGGAACCTTTGTTAGTTGATGAGGCTGGCCATGGCAGGGGGAAGATTTGGTCCTCCCCCTTCTGGAGATACATTGTGTAGCCCTGGCTGTCATATCCCAACTAAATATGACAGGGGGGACTGTGCCTGTAGGCTGTGGCCACCGAGAGTACACGGTTCCAAGCGTTTGTCGTGCCGTGAGCATAGGAAAATGTGTGTGGATTAGCCCCGCACATTTTCCGGAGGTTTGTCTACCATCATTCCATTTAATTAAACATTTTTTAAAAAACAGTCATGCGCACACCCACCGTGCGGATGGTCAAATTCCTCACAAGTATCCTTTCTGTAACTTTTATTTGAAAATGTAACTTTACCCATTACTGCCCATGCTGTGCCAAGTGTGTCTGTAAGGGGAGCTTGCAATGACTTTGTCCATGTTCTACATACACCATTTTGTAAGCTTGTTTGCAGTGGTCTGGCCATGCTTCTCCTGTAACCGTTTGTAAGGGAAGGTTGCTATGGCCTTGCAAATGGTATCCAGGCATTGCATCGAATATATAGTATCGAATGCAAAAGCATCGAAAAAAATGCATCGAAAAAATGCATTTTTTTGTAGGTAAAGTTTTTTTTACTATCATGGGTTTTAAGGGGTAAAAAAAAAAAACAGGGGTTGGGGGGACCCCACCATTAATTTTATTTTTTTCAATGCATTTTTTCAATGCATTTTTTTTCAATGGTTTTGCATTCGATGCTTTTGCATTCGATGCAATCACTAGGAACCCTTGCAAATGCTGTATCTGCACCAGCGTGAGAGGGGCATTTACACGGGTGCTGTTTGTGCCATAATGTACCCATTTATGAGAGATGTTTGCACAGGACAATACATGCAGTTGTCCTGCCAATGCTGTTCTTGTGCATGTTTGTAAGGGAAACTTGCACTGGTCTCATAATGCTGTAAAAGTATAAATTTGCAAAGGACTTGAACGGCCTTGCGCATATTCTACCTATTTGTGAGGGAAACTTGCACTGTTCCTGTCCATTCTGCACCGGTTTGTGAGGGAAGCATTCAGTACTCCCGCACATGTTCTATCTGTTTTCAACCAACAGTTGCACTGGCCCTGCCAGTGTTGTTTATGTATGCATATGTGCAGGAAGCTTGATCTGGCGTTAACCATGCTGTCCCTGTATGTGTTTGTTATGGAAACATGTTATGTTATGTTATGGAAACATGTTATGGAAACACTTATGCTGTGCCTCTATGTGTTCCGTTTGTGAGGCAATTGCATGTAATTGTAATTGTTTATTTGTAAAGCGCTTATACACAGGTGAAGTAACTGACTTGGCACAGAGTGTATTGAAGGTGGAATGGATGTGGGTGGCAGCTTAGCACAGATAGCGCAGACAAAGCATATGGTAGTGCCGCTGTCCAGTCATTTGGTCGACAGACAAATGGTCGACAGACAAATGGTCGACGCAATTTGGTCGACCATATATATAAATATATATATATATTTTTCAGGTTTTCGTTTAGGGAAAAAAAGGTTTTTTTTAGCAAAAAAAGGGGCTTGGGGGGGACCCCCCCCCAAAAAAAAAATTCCACCATTTGTCTTTCGACCAAATTTCGTCGACCATTTGTCCTGTCGACCATTTATTTTCGACCAAATGACCTGTAACCGGTAATGCCAAATCAAAATCGGGTGGTGCTAGCAGAGAGCCAGTGGGGTTAGTACGACAAAGTTTGCAGAAGAGCAAGGGAGCTGTGAAGTACTGTTGGCAGCTTCGGTTCAGTTAACACTGTTCGCCGAGCATATTGGTGTGGTATTCGGTTCTGAGTCCGTCTTGTGCTATTGTGTGGGGGTCTGTGTGGTGTGTTTGTTGTTGCGATGTGGTGAAGTGCGTGTGGGTTGCTGTGGTTTTAAGAGGTGTGGTTGTGTTTGGTTACAGTGTGCGAGGTGTGTGAGGAGTGATGAGGTTTTTAGTTTTTTTGCGGTTGGTTAGTAACCTTGTTGTTAGGAGAGATGCACACTCCTATTGTGTATCCTTCGTGATTTAGAGAAGATTTTCTTTCTTTCTGTGATTAAGTTTCAGCATGATAAGGCTGTCTCATCTCTCTGTCATTATGTTAAGTCAGCTGCTCTTTGTGTTTTCATCTCTGTAGTTGGCAACCCCTTTTGTCCCAGTTTGTCATTGCTGCGACCTAGTCCGCTCAGTTTGATTTACTTGAGAACTACACCTGTACCATACGCCCTTTCTGAATGGGTAAGGTTGTTGGTAGTGTTAGGCATTTTTGGTATTGTTCTGTTCTCATCGGTTGTCGCTTGGGTTCTGTTCCACCTAGCATTGTCTCTCTTGTTCTTGTAGGGGTTTCTCTTAGTCGGTCCTAGGTGTTGTCTGTGCCGTCATATATTCTGTCACTCTGATTCTTTGTGCTTCCTGTTTGGTTGTTTCAGTTTAGTTCCGAAGTGTTGAAGAGCCACATTTTTAGAAGTTTTCTAAATTTTAGGTGGTCTTTGGTGTTTCTTATTTCTTTCAGGAGGTTGTTGCAGGTTTTTTGCGGCTAGGTGGGAGAAGGAGGAGCCCCTAGTTTTTTCCTGGCATATGGTTTTGGTTCCAGGTGGATTTCATTGCTTGATCTGAGGAGTCTCGTTGGCTTGTAGATTATTTTCTTTTGTAGGAATTCTGCTCCCTGTCCGCTGATTTCCCTGTGTCTTATGCACATTGTTTAGAACGTGATATTATGTTTGATTGGAAGCCAATGTAGCATTTTTAGCGCTGGAGTGATGTGGTCTCTTCATGATAGTTTGAGGAGTCTAGCTGGTGCATTTTGGATGTGTTGTAATTTCTTCAGGAGGTGTTTCGGCATCCTTATGTAGAGGCTGTTTGCGTAGTCAATTCTTGACAAGATGAGTGTGACAATTGTCAGTGTTTTGTGGGTGAAGGAGAGGAAAGGTAGGATTTGTCTTGTGTGAAGGAGGAAGAAGCATTTCTTATGGCAGCAAATGTCACACATCCAGTACTAGCAAGGCATAGTCAACTACACATGTCAAAGGTAATTTCCACAGTGCCCAGCAGATAGTGGCATGACTTTGTAGTGCTGTATCCTTGTCCAGCAGCATGGCCAGTGCATGGCACAGGAGTCTGACGTATGCATGTTGATACTAGCTGGTGAAGGTGGGGTGAACTCTGTACTCTAAGCTTCTACTGCAGCCAGACCGGTGCAGTGTGGACATGTACTCCAGTATTATACTCCTCGCTCCCACTCCACGTGGCAGGCATTACCTGTCCAACAGAGTTTAGCCTGAATGTCCATGTGATGGTTGGGGTTACTTCGATTTGGGTGTATTTCCGTGCTGTGCATGGGAAGGTGATGACAGAAAGGTATATGCGCATAATGCTGCAACCATGCACATGGCGAGGTGCAGCACTGCTATGCTGTCAGGCACTGGTCAGGATACATTGCTATGTAATGCGAGTTCCTCATGATAGGTTAAGGTTTATGTTCCAAATAGATAAACTTTTTGAAATATATACCACATCTGAAATTAATAACGCGCACAAGGGACCAGGATTCGAACCTGTGTTGCTCTGCGTTGTCTTGCTTCCAAGACAAAACGCATTACCACCCCCTCCTCAGCTATCCTCAATGGCCCCAGAGGAAACAAAATGCATGCATAGAGTGATATCTGTTATGTATATGTGTAAGAGAGAGTGATTTGCTTTTACTTTGTTATGTCAAATGGCCTAAAGCATGTAAAAAGGTGAAGACACGTTATATTTTTGTTATTGAGATCTATACTGCGCATTGTTGCCATTTTCATGGTCTCCAGGTGCTCAGGCATTTATGAAAAGGAAGGAAGGTTAGGGGAGGGTTAGTTAGTGGGACGGAGAGGGAGAGGGCAAGAGAGTTTTTGCTGGGCCACGTAAGGAACTTGTGGTGACAATAGTAAAGACAGACACAAGTGATCACAGTTCAAGGGTGTTTATGAAACTGTATGTGCAGGTTGGAAAAACACCTAATCTAAACCTAAATCTAAGATGGGAGCAAGCTATGATCATCAAATAATAATAAGGCAGTCTAATGCCATCTTGTCAATAAAAGGGCCTATATTACAAAAACCTATTGCCAATCCTTACAACTAAATACAAAAAAAAATGTGGGATATGATTCACAAGAAAGAAAGAAGTGTTCACAAATGATAAGTCAGGATGTGGTATCCGGGTGTCTCCCTTCCCCACATTTTGAGTACGGGAAAAGGGGGACTCCTGGGCACAGCACACTCTCGAGCAGTTCCATGTTCAGCTATCAGGATCTTCGGAGGTAAGTCTCTTTTCTACAAAAAGTCTCTTGCCTCCGAGGACCTTATGTATTCAAAATAACAAACAAAAAGTTCCTTTCCAAATGTACGTTGGGTGATGGCTTTTCACCCCCTTCCTGGCTCAGATCCACAATAGTTCCTAGCAATATCAGGACTGTCGGTTGTTTTTTGCTCAAAATAATAAACAAAAGGCCTTTCCCCCTCTTCTGGGCACAGGCCCTTCTTGAATGTTAGCCTCCCTCTCTCGGGTTGACTGTGGCTTGGTATTCAAAACAATTTCACCTTTCACATTCACAAGTCTTAATGTCTTTTTAACAGTTCATTGTGGACATGCCTCTGTCGGGTTCACTCTTGTCAACACTTTTCTTTGGGACTTCAGACTTCGCCCCTTTCCATTGGCATCCCCCTGTCGGGTTCCCTCTTGCCAATCATACAGTTCTTTCTCTTTTCTTACTATGAGGGATTCACCTCCCTTAGCTTTTCAATTACGTGCAGGTGAAAGACTTTCGACTGTACAGGGGGTTTTGCTAGATCCCTGTATGACCACTTTGACCTTTTCCTTCCAGCTCTCCTAGGGCCTTTTGGTATCAGTAGTTTCAACACGGGTCTCTCGGATGAGCACCCACATGGCGCTGGACCCCTATGCAGCTGGTTTTCCCTTAATGTTAACAGTGAACTTTCCTTAATTTACCCTTTTTAACTTTCGTTCAACACAGTTTGTTTTTTTATCGGCTCTCCCTCGACTCACCGGCTGTGATGAATCACTTGGCTTTTCTTGTCTCTGGAGTCAAGGCCGGTACCACGGTAGCAAGCGTCTCTCCCCATTCTGATTATCAGTGTAGGCATGCTCAGTGTACCGTTGACATCTGCTGCAACACACGCTAGCTATTGTTCGCAGTCTTATGGTTCCTTTCTTGGAGGATTTGCGGGTCGAGGTCGGAAAGGGCCAGGTCGCTTCTCTCCTTTTAACTCTTTCGGTACACGCCACCTTTCTCCTCCTCTTGAACTTTTCCAGAGCACAACCCTGGCTTCCCCATCCAGGTGATCCCCTCTCTGTTATGACCACAAAGTTTACACTATATAAAGGGGTCGATCAACTGGATCCTTACCTGCACCGAGGCTAGCAAAGTGGAATTAGGGGTTCTTTCCTGACTCCACACTCGTCTCTGGGAATGAATACCAGTGACAAAAGTAAGGCCTGGGAAACCCTCCTGGTGAAGAAAGAAAAACAAAGGATGTTTGTAGAGAGTGTAGCGTTTCCTGTTGAGTCGTCTGCTGGTGGAGGAGACTTCAAAGGGTCGAAGGAAATTCAGCAATGCTTTACAGGAAATCAAATGTGCACATAATGTAGAGGGATTAGACACAGAGTCCTGTGAAACCTCTGCTATACTTGAAAAGGCCACAGAAAGCAAATAATGGATTACACAAGTGGCTCTCTGAATGAAATGCACAAGAGCATCGTGAAGCTTCAAAGAGAGCAACGGTGACAAAGGCAGCAATAAATGCTGTGATATAGTAAGGAAAGAGAAAGTTTGTCTGAAGACCGCAGGGCTGTGGCAGCGGTTTCAGAAAATTGTGGCAGGAGCGGTGGGAGTTCTGATCCGGAGAGAAGAAATGGAGAACGAGTTGTGTCTCAGATCTGGAGGTAGCTGGGAAGCAATGAGAGAAACGAAGCAGGTAGAACAGGCGTAGAGAGAGAGCAAAAGAAAGGGAAGACACCTAGAAGATGGGGAGGGTGAATCGTATATAGAAAGGAATGGAGAGAGTAGGTAGACAAGAAAGGTAGCATCAAAGGAGTGTTAGGGTCAAGTTTTAAGCAACGCACCACCTTGGGATATGGGAAGCTATTTGTAACAGGAATTGGTAACTTTGTTTTTAAAAACGAGAATGTCGGCGGCCATATTGGAAAACACTAGACTGTGTCTTTGTAATTCATTCTATGAACCATTCCGTCGCCATCTTGGAGTGGGATTTTAAGGCAAACTATGCCTCTTCTTCTCCATTTTCTCCATAGTGAATAGCGCTGTATGATACTCTCGCTCATACGCCTCCAGGGTTGGAGTCTGAGGATGTCAGCCTTTCCCTGGCCACCTGAATAAGGGATTCTCGATGTCTACTTGGGGGAATACCCTCAGGTTTCTCACATCTGCTGGTAGCTTACGTTCAGAAAGGTTGGTCACTGTATGCTATGTTAACTTCTAGATGGCATGGGTTTGGTGTTGGTATGGTGTGAAAATCTGCATGGGATTGTTTTTTTGTGTCTGAAGTGTAGTGTTGCAGGTTTAGGATTTTATGATTGAGTGGGATATTGGAGGGGTGTTCAGGTTGGTGTGCTGTGTGATTTCAAGTTATTGGTGAGAAAGGTCTGTTTCCTCATAGGCTACATTGTTTTGTTCAGGCTGAAATTCCATTATTTGATGGTTGGCGATATTGTGCTTTCTTTACATTCGATCTGCCCAGTTTGGTTGAGTCTGTTTTGGTGGTGCCATGTTTTGGGGTGTCTCTCCTTGTATCGCGATTAGGTGTTTCTCTTTGATAGTACCTCCAGTTTAGGTTGGCGAGTTAAAGAGCCAGGTTTTAAGTAGTTTTCTGAATTTGAGTTGTTCTTCTGTTGTTCGCAGTTCCTTGGGCAGTGAGTTCCAGAGTTTTGCTGAGATGCATGAGAAGGCTCATCCATCATATTTCTGTTTCAAATATTGCTTTGGTTCCAGGCGAATGTCATTGCTGGATCTCAGGGTTCGTTTAGGGATGTTGATGGATATTTATTTCTTGCATGATGCTAGGGGGGATGCTATAGTCACAACCCATGAAGTTAGCAGTGGGGGGCAACAAAATGGCCTTTCACTTAGGGTGGAAAAATCCTTGCACTGGCCCTGTGCATACTAGTTTTTAAGATGGTTGTAAATGGCTGTGCAAGAAGTTCAGAGTGGCCATTTACCTTATAAGCCATATGCCTATTTGGGCAGCTGCATCAAAGCCTACCTCTCTGCTTATTTAGGTCTGCCACACTGCACTGAAAGGCATCCGTCCCTTTTCCCACACCAGGGCTGGGGATCCAACAGAGAAAAGTACTGTGGGCTCCCCTCTTCCCAAACCTGGCTTGGATGCATTTTGTAACATATTTTTGTTTAGCTGTTTATTGTGTATTTGTGATCAGATGGATTTATACGAATTCTGAATAAGGATCTTTAAGAATAGAATAGAATAAACCCAGGTGTCTGAGGTCATGGATAACCAAAACCCTCTTTAGGCACGACCATATTGATGCATTGCAACACAATGTAACATTAAGCAGCTAGGAGTGGGGGTGCGGGCTTGGCCAATAACGGTCTGCTGGCCAATGCCATTGTACGCCCAAGAAAAACAAGGACTCCGGTGAGAGTTTAGGGCTGTTACCTGCCAAACCCACACTCCTCCCAGCTGCTTAACACTATAAGCAACAAAGAGTTCCTTCTGGGGTGTTAATAATGTTTTGTATCCACAAGGAATCAGGTGTGCAATGCAAGCACAAGCCTGATTTCCTGTGGGGGAAAAAAAGAAAAACAAATATTTACATTATGTAATGTAGAAAGGGGCCAAAGACCCCCTTCTTTGTTGCTGCTGGCCTTTGGTTGAGTGAGGATTGGTGCCGAGGGACTAGAGCAGGGAAGCAAGGGAGAAGAGGTTGTGAGAGAGGAATTCAGGGAGGGAGGTTGTAGTGACACAGGGAGAGGGGCGGGAATCTGGCAGGGCTCACCCACAAAATAAATGGTGGCACCCAGGGAATGGCATAGGAAGTTGTGCAAGGTATGTGGGTGTATACAGTAAGTGCAAGCCCTAATTCCTGGCCCCCTGGTTGACTGGCTCAGCTTCCCCGGGTGATCATTGCGGATAGCACCAGAATGTTCACTGTAAATCATTTAAGGTTAAAGGTCAAACTCCAGTGAGGCACAAACTGTTATCTCTCTGCCCAATTCAATGGCAGCAACAATCACAGCACCCGTACGGGTTGATAATACAACACACAGAGAATTCAGGACCTGCCCAAGCAAAACATGCAGATTTGGTGAGAACATGTGTGCCACAAAGCCATCGTCCATGATCATTAACTCTTTTGCTTCTAATAACAAAGCTTCTCCCAAAAAAAACATACGTGATTCTTTTCCTGGAGATTCTGGTAGCAAAGAACTTCATTCACAGCTTATGGCCAAGTTTTACGAATCCCTACCCTGCCCGGGCAGAAAGATGATTGAGTCAGTCGCTAATGCTTTGGTGCAGGAAAAATGTAAATGCTCCCCCGACAAAGCATCTGGGCTCCAACCTGATTCTGAGTTTGTAGACGCTTTGGTACTGACCAAACGAAGTTTTGAAAGCAACGACTTCCATCCTGATGTAGATTCCATCGAAATAACAGGGAACAAGGCTTTAGTTACTGATGAAGAGATGGTTCGCTCAGGTGAAAAGGAAGGCGCGTTGCATCCTTCATTTAAGCTGATTGAAGCCTGCGCGGATGTTCTAGCAAATATGGGTACTGAATCACAGGTTTCACTAGTTGAACTGGACTCTAGTGTGTACCATCACTTGAGGGTTCTCCCCATAATTCATCACAAAACAGTGTTGCTGGCTGTGACTCTGCATCTATGTTTAGAGTTCAGGAAGATCTTCTGCTGCAATTGAATGTAAGGCCTGATGACCTTCATAATCGTTTCAAGCTGCAGGATACTGTTGCTGAGAATATCATCGGATTATTGAACTCATTGCAGTCCATTTCACGTGAACATTCTGTCTGGAGAGACTTAATGAAAATGTCATGACACTTAAGAACACGCCTTTTGTGTCTTCATAGAAGACCTTGGTGGCTCAGAATCCTCTACCAATTTCGGAGAAAAAAATTGTTTGTTTGTTTGTTTGTTTGTTTATTTATTTGTATAGCGCTCCAGACCCTGGGGTAGAAGGGCGCTTAAAGAAGAAGGTTACATTTTGAAGTATACAATTGCAAAATAAAACAAATTGAGAAAATCAGGATACAGCAGCTACATATTGTGATATATACAATTGTGAAGTAAACAATTTGCAGAGCAAATTTTGCAGACATGGTTAGGTAAAGGGATGTTTGCCTTCCTAACTGGGTATTACTCTTTGTTCAGGAGCCAACCGATAACATTTTTCCTAAAGACCTGGAAGGACTCAATGGTTTTTATGTTAAGGGGTAGGGTGTTCCAGAGTTGGGAGGCAAGTACTGTGAAACTGGTTCCTCCCACTATTTTTAATGAGAATCTGGGTACTGTTAAGCATAGAGTGTTGAATGATCTGGTGGTTCTTGTGGCAGGTTTTAAGGTAAATTTGTTGGAGAGATAGGGGGGGGCTAGGTGGTTAAGGGCCTTGTATGTAAGGCAGATGGTTTTCAGGTCTATTTTTTGTCGAATGGAGAGCCACTTGCATGATTTCCTAGTATTGGAGATGTGCTCTTGTCTCGGAATGTTGAGTGCTACTCGAAGGGCGTTATTTTGTAGTACCTGTAGTTTGTTAATTATGGTTTGGTTAGCACCCAGGTACAGACTATTGCAGTAGTCTAGTGTAGACTGTATGAGGGCTCTGGCAAGCGTGAGGCAGCTGTTGGTGGAAAGGAAGGGTCTACTGGACCTAATAAGCTTGCCGGTGTAGGCGGCGGCAGAGGCGATCATATTGGTTTGTTTGTGAAGGTTAGAGTTGGCATCGAGATAAAAGACAAGGGTTTTCACATTTTTGGTGATTGGGATGGTGTGACCATCGATCGTGATATTGTTATAGCTGGTGTTAAGTTTGGACAGGTTGCTGGGAGAGCCAACAAGGAGGAGCTCCATCTTCTCATCATTCAGGCAGAGGCCACAAGAGGCCATCCATGCCTGAATGACGGAGAATATTTCGTTGATCCGGGTGACGTCTGTGTGGTAGTTGCCTGTGATGGTGAGGAGTATCTGGGTGTCATCTGCGTAATTCGTGTAGGTGACACCCAGACGGTCCAGTTGATCAAAGAGTGGCTTTGTAAATATGTTGTACAAAGTGGGGGAGACACAGGAGCCTTGTGGGACCCCGCATGAGATAGGTATAGGGTCTGCTGCAGCTGTTTTTGAGAAGACTCGCATGGTTCTGTTCGCCAGAATTGATTGTATCCAAGCGATGGCAGGGGAGGAGAAGTGAGCTGCAGTGGCCAGGTGACTGCAGAGGATATTGTGGTCGACCAGGTCAAAGGCCGCTGAGAGGTCTAAGATGAGAAGGAGTGCAGTCTTGCCTTTGTCTTTGATTTCATCAA
This sequence comes from Ambystoma mexicanum, assembly GCF_040938575.1. Classification (NCBI taxonomy): domain Eukaryota; kingdom Metazoa; phylum Chordata; class Amphibia; order Caudata; family Ambystomatidae; genus Ambystoma; species Ambystoma mexicanum. Next base: position 724,780,843 of record NC_090937.1, on the reverse strand, counting down.
TCTGGCTTTTAAGATCAACAAGGGCAGTTTCTGTACCATGTTGAGGTCTAAAGCCAGACTGACACAATCCTAGCAGATTGTAATCGAAAGGTCTTGCTCACCTACCTAGTATGCTAGGAAAAAGTGTAAGGTGATTCGACAAGCAATTATGTATACTGACAAACCATCTCGCTTGAAGGTGGCAAGGATGGACTTGGAAGCTAAGCATAAGGGCCTGCTTTAAGCAACTAGGCCTGTGTCTACTGTAGAAGCCCTTAAAGGAGAAGGGATGCTAACTCTAACAAGTGACCAACTGGGTCAACAGGTCCCATTAGAGTCACATGGCTTGGAAAAATGGAGGAAGACTTATCGAAAAAAACAAGTATGTAGTGAACATGTCATTTAGCGTTGATGAAGAGGTTGGCTTGGCCAATTTAAGTGGTAAATCTCCAAAGTCTAACCAGCTCGAAGTGCCCGGTTGGAGTGCTCTGTGCTCAGCTGGCATTAGGATAAGTAATCAGAAGGGTCCTGGGGATGGAGACACTATTTCAAACAAAGTCTGTTTGAAGGACCCTGTGTATAATCTTGAACGACTGTCTGCCAATCCAATAGTATGCCTGGTCGGTCAGATCCCCTCTCCCATTGCTGCTCCTGGAATGCAGGAGTCTGTGGCCTGGCCTCAAAGTGTGCAAGTACCTCACACAGATGGGAAAGATTGTCTACTGTTGAAATCTCCTCGCAAATTCGATTCCAAGGTTAAAGTTCTTAAAATACAAAGTCTTTTTTGTCACAGCAGTCGCCATTACTTGAATCGCTCACGTCTTTTGGAGTTGTTCAAGTCTATTATTCTGTTGCACATTGTAGAAAGTATTGATATTAAAAATGTCGATATCTGTGAGAAAGAGAAGTATGTCACCTCTTTGATGTTTTTTAAGGTGGTTAGTTCCATCGACTATGTTGCAGAGTATTGTAAGCAATTTCTAAGGTTGGGTTATGAGTGTACCATGCATGAAGTGAATGAACGGAAAGGTGCTAACCTCTGACAGTAGATCTGGTATATCTGAGCATTTGAGTCCCATACAGAGACCCAGTGACACATCTAGAATCTCTCTGAACAATGGTAAGGGGGATCTAAATGAGAATGGCCAAGGTTTACCAACCACTGGCACCAGCCATGTTGTGCCCTCAGTCACCACTAGCCTCACCACTCTGAGGCAGGGTACGGTTGATGACAAGTGCCACTGGGAATGGGTGTCCCATATGATCCAAACACATAGACAGAAGCACTCCTAGCTCACCATTTCTATTTGTTAGCTGGAATACCCAGGGACATCAGCACCTGTTTGAACAATATGGTTTCCTGGACCATCAGGCATATCGAGGTGCTGCTTTGAAAACCCTCCTGGGCCTTGAAACTATTGGAAAAAAGCCAGTGCTGAGTCCCATGCACCCATGTGCACCCTTGCTTCCCCTGACCTTCGCATTGCTTCCTTTTCCCCTTCCCCACCCTGTGGCCGCCTCCCAGCCTGCACCTTCCCCTGATAGGCTTTTGTTTTTGCTCCTTTCCTCTGCCGCTCAACGCGATTGCCATTCCCATCAGGCGCATCAAGGTGAGTGCTGCTTTGAAAGACCCTCCTGGGCCTTGAAACTATTGGAAAAAAGCCAGTGCTGAGTCCCATGCACCCATGTGCACCCTTGCTTCCCCAGACCCTCGTGTTGCTTCCTTTTCCCCTTCCCAACCCTCCACCCGCCTCCCAGCCCGCCCCCTCCCCTGATAGGCTTATGTTTTTGCTCCTGTCCTCTGCAGCTCACCGTAATCGCCATTCCCATCAGGCGTATTGTCAGGTGTATCGACCCACGGTCAAGTTATTATGCTGCAACATTTGGTGCTGTGGGCTTAGAAAATCCAAGATGTCCAAAAAGCCCACATTTGCGCCAGAATCCAGGAAAACCGTGCAGTTTTTGTGCACACCAAAATGGTCACCTGACCTGCCACCTGCCAGTGCAAGCGTGATGGGCCAGAAGCTCCATGAGTGAAAGGTGGTGCCAAAAGAAAAACAGCAGTGCCTGTTAGCTCAAAAAGCGCTTTGAAATCACCTTTGTTTGTCTGAAATGCAAGCTCAAAATGGCTATTTCAAACATTGCAAGATATTCAAAAATCTTACTGAACACCAGCAGAAGTCTGGTAGAATGAAGTCTTGTGGTCATACCAAATCTGGAAGGATGAAGTGCCTAAAATAATGTCCAGAACAAAACTGGCTGAGCTGTGGATGTCAGCAGCTTAAGTGAAAAGGGATTTAAAGCTACTAAAATCGAAATGTTTAAAATAAATGAGTGACCTACTTTTGAGTGTCACATAGGTTGCAACTGTTTAAATGTCATAGTTTTGAACTTAGAATCAGCGTTCTAGCTGCATGTGTCAAAATTGTAAGTTTGATTTGAATGAAGAAAAATGGGAACAAAAGTGACATTTGGCTGAAGCCTGGCTTAAAGGGATTGAATTCTGCCCGCCAACTACCCCCGACAGGAGTTGAAACTTGCCCAGCAACTGCATGCACAGGCCTGGCTGCATTCTGCTGCCCCCACCAAAAAGAGATCACACCTCTCTGATTGAATCAGGGGAGAAGTACCTGGGAGCAGGCAAACAGAACACTGAACTTCCCTTTGCGCCAAGCAATTTCTAAATCAGGGGGTCGTAAATGGCTTCCTCTTGGAAGGAAATGGGAGGACCACTGCCTCTGTGAGCCAGCTGAGCTTGGAGGAAGTGGACAAACCAGAAATTACCCCATGTGCTTTGGGAAACCACACCCCTCTGGGCCAGAGCATAATTTTAGAAAGATGGATAATTCATAGTACATAATTGTTAAAATTATATCAATAATATCATGATTCCTGTGATTTTTCTGTGCACATTTTAAGAGGTGTTAGGACTCTCTGGTATGTTCTGGGGGGTAGAAGCGGAAAATAGGGTATTACTCCAAACGTATGTATGTTAAAAATCTGACACTTCATCATCTGATGCCCATATTCCTTGCACACAATTGTGTAAATTCTGGAAAAGTTTAGAGGTTGTGTTCTGGATGAAAAGGGCAGAATTCTGTCAGAAGTGGACACAACATCTTACAAAGACAGGGATCGGATGGTTTGGCGCTACAGAAAATATGTTAACTGGACATATAATATTAGAAAAATTGTACATAGATAAATATGCATTTAAGTCAAAAATAGATTTGTGTGCAAAGTGACAAGGGGAGTGTTCTTTCTGTATGCCATAAAAAGGATGCCGGATGACTCACAATTCAGTTCCCCAGTCAGGCGACAGAGAATCCTATAGCCTATCAGGATCCTCAGAGAGTTGGGCATAGAAAGTCAGGCTTCCCACCCACTTTCAAAAGACATAAAAAGAGCCACTGAGACCCAGTTAGAGACATTCACTTTCCACTTTCTTGCGAAGCACTTTGACGGACGACTTCAAATTCAGGCAATATCCAGAGACCAGAACTTAGAAAACCAGACTCCAGACTTCAAATCCAGACACATCCTGAGATCCAGAATTTAGACTCCAGAACTTAAAGCAGAGGGGTCAATCCACAAGCTGAATCCTTTTCAGCAGGCCTCAAAATCTTTTGCAACCTGATATTCAACAGCCAGGCGAGCTGTTTGATTCTGGCTAGAACCCTGTGCCAGAACCCAGAAAGCAGAGCTGTATCCAGACCGCCGTGCAGTGCCGATAGAAGACCAGACCCAGACCAGACCGCTGTGCAGTGCCAGAACTTTTGCCAGAACCAGAGATCCAGACCAGCAGAGCAGAGAGAACCGCAGCTAAACCTGTTGACCAGATCTGTGACGAGGCCCATTCCTTCCAAAATCAGGAGTGAGTATCCAGCCAGTGCTGTGCAAACCGATCTCTTAGTTTAAAATAATCTAATTCAAACCATTTCCACCTATTTAGAACTGCATAGAAATTGTGTGTCCATTCTGTGATTCAAACCTGTGAAAGTGTACTTTGTCATTTGAATCTTACTTTATTTCTGAGAATCTACCTCCACTAAATTGTCCGTATCTTTTGAACCGCACGTCCTAGGACTTTCTACTCCTTATAGTTTTTTCGTAATCGCGCTCGACGCACTCGGAAAAAGTGCCGTGAATTGCAATTTGACTCAATTTCTCCACCTGTCAAAAAAATAGCTTTCTTTTGCTTCCATTGCTGAAATTCGTTTTCAACCTGATAATCCCTCATGAATAAGCAGCTGTCACCTACCCTGAATCTCCTATAGGGAATTAAAATCATTTTTAGCATATTTTTTACTTCTTTGCTAATCACATGTAAAGGTATTTTTGCCTGTTTAAAAGCATACCGGTTGCTCCAAGCTTGCTAGGGGGGAACTAGAATTTGTATTGTATTTTGATTGTCTTCCTGAAAACTGTGTGTTCTCCTTCCATCTCTTCATATTGCATAGGGGGGGAGTGAATTGCCACAAGGGAAAAAGTGATCATATTATCTCTTGCTGAAACCATATCAGTTTATTTCTGTGCTGCATTCTTTTCCATCATTGTATTTTCTTGAAACCATAAAGTATTCTCAGCTACCTTATCCTTTCTATACCAACTCCTAAGTGATTAAAAAAAAGTGTGCTAGTGTAATATTATCCATTGTTGATCAATGTCATATTCATAAGTGTGCTATCAAATATTTATTTATTTATAAAAGTGTGATATATATATATTGTTTAATTTGTAAAATAAATCTTTTAATTTGCAAAACAAACCTACTTCTTGGCTCAGTGAGGTCAGGGGGATTCAAATAGAGGGGCGTTATACAAGGGTTTATCATCCAGATCTATGAACTTGTCATAAAAATATATAAATAAGGACTTCCCTTGGGCATCCCAGACTCGGCATTGACTTAGTTGGAGTGCTGAATTGAAGTCATTTAACAGAGTGGGGGCTCGAGCCGGGACGTCTGGATTAGAACTACCACTTGTGCAGCTTAATACAGTGTGCTAACTGACAGGATACATAAATCCTGTTGGATCACCACGCTGTGTTACACTGTAAAAGCATCCCTCAAAAGAAGGACGCTCTAAGGAGATGGTCTGTTTTGCAAAATAAATTACTAACTTCTGTAAGTCAGGAAGGAAATCAATTTCCAGAATGATGACCTTGATAGATATCAAAGCTAGATCCATGGGCTGAGGACGGACTTCTCCTGAGCTCCTGCCCTGATCCTGAGACCGATCCTTGTAAGAGCTTTCAATTCGGACCGAGGACGGAAATAAGCATATCTCCAGCTGCCTCATCCGAGCCTGCACCGCCGGAGAGAGAACCCAAACGAAAACGGACCCGACAACACCGAAAACGCGACCTCCGCGTTGGGCCCTAAGGAAACAACGATGGCGGCCGCGACTTCGCCCGAAGGCCGCAGACGAGGAGAGCCCGGGAACTGAAGGAGGCAACACCCGCGGCTCCGGATGGCGATGAACTACTGATCATCTGTGCCACAGACGGTGCGCAGACTACTACACCTCCCATCCCGGCACTGAGACCATCGCGGGGCGCACACCGCCACACACCGCCGCTGCGAGGAGAAGAGGAGAAGGCGGGGGCTGGAGGCCCGGGCCGCTACAGGCCCCCAAACAGAAGAAGAGCGCCGCGCGGAGGGGCATACTGAGCCTTCTCTGGACCCGGCGGGTGGGGGCCCTCGCCGCCGGGCGACACTCGCCCTTGGCCCGTGGTGCCCCTAACAGACGCCGGCGGGCCCTGCAGGCGACCATCACTCGACTTGCACACATGATATGGGCCCCCCAAAACACCAAGAATCACCCGGACCATAACGGGGGCCTGCGAGTCCCGCGGCGGAGGCCACCACACGGCCCATCCACATAACACAGACGAGAAGACCGATAACTACACAACGCCGAGGTGCCGGGCCCCAGCACAAGGAACGTCCCGCACTGACGGCCAAGAGTGGCTTCACCCCAGCGGACACTCCCCCACCTTCTGCCCAAAAAGATACACCCATAGCTGGGGAAAACGCACTGCACCACAACCCCCGCAGCCCCCAAGAGGATGAACCACCCGCAGGCAACCACCTGACCAATATCCTAAAACAATGAGGCGAGTGAAGGGGAGCACCCTGCTGCATGCAAGATGGCAGCGCCCATAACAAACCGGTGAACGGCACCCTCCCATACAATCACTGAAAACGACCTGAGGAGCCATCGGGCCATGAAGCCCACTAAACCACGACGGCCCCATATTCCTGACAACCAGTTGTCTCGGGAGGAAAGCATACCGGAGAACTAGGCCGTTGGGTGGGGCCATAACACCATGCGAACCAGCCCCAAAACATGAGAACACGGTCTGGCCCAACAACAACAAGAAGCAAGAGCAACAGTAGCACAAACGACCCAACGGACACGCTGGCACTGCAGGCAGTAACGACACTGCACATACCTCTCGGAATACTCTGCTGAGAGCCCTGGTGGACGAGCCTGAAGCGGACATCATATAGCACCCCACCAAAAAGCCCTCTTTAGAAGGAATGCCACCTCCAAAGCACAAACCCAAACTTGTCACAATGGATGCCTTCACATCAGTCCGACCAAAACATCAGATTCCACATGAGATGAGCGCTGTTCAAGGATCTCCGACTCAGGCAACAGATCCTCGAGACTCCCAAATCCTACAAGCGATAGCAGCACTGCGAACATCCATGGAAGACAAGATCGGCGAAATAAAATCGGACATTCAACTGATGAGACAAGACGCGCGAAACCTAACCGACAGAATGGTCACTGCTGAAGCCTCTCTGCAGGACACCGCGGAGACCACACAGGAACTTAAGGCGAGGGTCAAAGAGCTGGAATCCACAGTAGCTCGACTGGAAACGTGCTCAGAAGATGCGGAAGGCCGGCCCCGCCGCAACAATGTCCGAATACTGGGGATACCGGAGGATTCAGAGGGCCCCGACCCTACAGAATACATTGAAACGCTGTTCTTGCAGGAAATCGGGGCAGGCAAACTCACCCAGGGCTTCTCTGTGGAACGAGCTCATCGATCCCTTCAAAAGCGACCTCCCCCCGGCTCACATCCGAGACCTATAATAGCTAAAATCCTAAACTTCAGGGATCGGGAGGCCATTCTGAGGTTTTCGAGAGAAGGCGGAGAGATCAAAAGGGGCGCGGCGTCAATAGTCATGTATCCTGATTACACCCCAGCGGTACAACGGGTGAGAAACTCTTTTATACCAGTGAAGGCCACTCTAAGGAAACTCAACCTTAAATATATGTTGCTATACCCAGCGAGACTCAAAGTGCTTCACAACGGGAAGGCGATCTTCCTTGAAACCCCGGCGGCGGCAAATCTATGGCTTGAGCACAACAATCTGGCTGAAGATGCGGAGGGAATAGCGAGAAACAATAAACACCAGGGCAACGACAAAGATCACGCGAGAAGTTGAAGGACACATCAACCATGGTTACTACCTCGGAATGAATCGTATCGCCGCACCAAGAAGGCGACGCAATCGAGCAGGAGCTCAGAGGCTCTTGTGCATAAACACTGACGACCCGCCCCAATCGAAGCGGTGCAGGTAAAATGCCTACACATCACCCGGGCTGGAAGACCTGGAGAGGACTGGAAGGCCCGGGAGCCCCCGAGCGTTGTGAGTTCATAACAACTGCTGGAGGCAGTTTACTGTTGTTCTTTTTCGTTGATCCATCCTACGGGATGGAGGTTGTTAATGTTGATAAATCTCCGAAGGCAAAACCACAACTGACGGGTGGGGGAATTGGCTGGAGGGCCAGGATGGGCAAGACCGCACAAAACAGCGCCGAACTGGCGACGCCGGCCGCCACCATCCGCATTACTGGAAGAAGCGGGGGCTCTTTTAGTGTTCTGCGAAAACAAGATGGCTACACACATTAGACTATTGACTTGGAATGTAAGGGGCCTGGGCACCTACCACCGCAGGAACAGGATTAAATCCTATCTACAGAGAAAGAGAGTGGACATCGCTCTCCTGCAAGAGACTCACTGCACCGCTGAAATGGATGAGAAGCTCAGAGAACACTGGGGGGGACAAGGCTACGGAGCCCCCTACTCTAAATTCGCCAGAGGAGTGTTCGTCTGGTTCAGCCCCCAGGTACCGTTTCTCCTACGCAGGTTGGTGAGGGACCCTGAAGGTAGATATTTGATCATATGGGGAAGGGTGGAACAAAGAGAAATATGTATAGTAAACTCATATTTCCCCAACAACAATATCCCAGCCCATTTAAAAACACTTAGCGCCCAGATGTCACAGTATCGGGATGGCCTCTTCTTGTGGGGAGGCAACTTTAATTGCGTTTACAATCCTGAACTAGATAGGTCTTACCCACCGGCAAGCGGCTCTCCCGCTGCCACCTCATCCCTGAATGTCATGGTCAACGAACTTGATTTGATTGACGCTTGGCGGGACCTCCACCCAAACGAAAGGACATACTCATATTACTCATCCCCACACAAACTTCACACGAGGCTAGATTATTTTTTCATAAGCAGAGAACACATGCCTCAGACTACTAACACACAATATTTAGGAAGGACCATCTCCGACCACTCCCCACTCCTGTTAGAGTAGCCCTAGACCGCCCATCCCTATGTGGAGAATGTCTGCTGAGGCTCTGAAAGACCCGACCTTTAGGGATGAGCTACAGGAGTCCCTGGAAAACTATATAGCAGTAAACACAGGCAGTGTGGACCAAATAGGCACACTATGGGATGCCCTAAAGGTGGTAATACGGGGAGAAGCAATTGCAAAAGCAGGGGGCATCAGGAAATCACTACGGGAGGAATTGAACCAGAAAGAGCTGGAAGTCCAACAACTAGAGTCCACCCCTATTGACACGATGGGGAGGGAGGAAGGACTGAGCTCTCTCAGAGAGGACTGCTCCAGGGCATGGGACAGGCTGGCCAAGTTCGATTTTAGCGTTAGAACTAATATAGCACATGCAGAGGCCGACAGACCGGGTCGACTACTTGCGTGGCTCTGCAAAAAAGAACACCCTAGGCAGGCTACTACAGCACTACAAGACGAACAAGGCATAGAACACAGGACTCAACAAGACATAAACAACACCTTTCAGCGTTTCTATGCACAACTATACTCCCACACACACAAGGTCCCACAGGACCAGATATTAGACACTCTGGAGGAAATTGGCCTGCCCAAATTGTCGCTAACGCAGTCCGAAGCTCTAGACTCTGACATCACACCGGAAGACATAACAGAAGCTATCAGGTCCCTCGCTACTTGTAAGACCCCAGGATGCGATGGACTCCCCCCAGAATTTTACAAGGAATACAAACCCACCCTGACGCCCCTGCTACACCAGGTCTTTTCTGAGACATTCGAAACTGGTATCCTACCTGACAGTATGAGAGAAACCTTACTGGTCCCGATGCTCAAACCCAATAAACCCTCCGATAAATGCGACTCCTACCGCCCGCTCGCCATGCTTAACTATGATGTGAAAATATTGACGACAATACTGGCGAGCCGACTATCCAAAGTGATTGGTGACATAGTGCACGAAGACCAGAACGGCTTTATACCTGGACGTAACACGTCCCTAAACTTACGCAGGCTTCAGCACATTATAGCTGAAACCAATACAAGCGAAAAACAACTCGCATTACTCTCCCTAGATGCTATCAAAGCATTTGATTCCATTTATTGGGAGTGGCTGGTGGCGGTCCTGGAGGGTTTCGGACTCAGCCAACGATTTATCAGATGGGTAGTGATCCTATATAATGAACCTAGGGCCAGGATAAAATCCGGGAAATATGTATCGGACACATGGGATATTCGCAGGGGCACTAGGCAGGGCTGCCCACTTTCTCCCATGCTCTATATCCTGGGTCTAGAACCCATTGCAATCTTCCTCAGGCAGCAATTCTTTGACGCAGGATTTAGGCTGGGCGGGACTGACCATATTGTTTCATTATATGCAGACGATGTCCTAATATATGTTAACAACCCTCATCTCAATGTCCCGACAATACTGGAGATCCTTGATAACTACGCCAAAGTTTTGGGTATACAATTTAGCAAAACGAAATCCTGCATGTTTCCATTAGCATCCCTGAAAAATAAACCTGCAGAAGAGCTCCCCTCAGTGGGCATAAAGTGGGAGACCGAATCTTTCCGTTATCTTGGGATCCAGATAATGCACACCCCAGAACAAATGCACACACGAAACATGATGGCAGCGATACCCAAATTGCGCAAATCCATAAATTTCTGGTCTAAGCTTCCATTATCCATGCTGGGCAGGGCCTCAATAACCAAGATGATCATTCTCCCTAGATTCCTATATGGGTTCCAGAATGTGCACTTTTATATCACCAAACCCTTCTTCCAGCTTCTAGACACAATAATAAAGGAGTTTCTATCGGGTAAGGGCAGACATCGGGTGGCACTATCCACCTTAGTATTACCATACAGCCAAGGAGGGATTCAGTTACCAAGTCTAGAGAAATACTACCTCGCAGCTCAGCTGAGCCACGTAACCAAATGGCTAGCGGACGGGACCACTTCGGAGAATCCCCTCCTACAGGCCATGATCTCCCCAATCCGCCTGAGGGAATTACTCTGGGCCCCTCAAACTCTGCTACACGATCAGCCCTTTCTGACAACCCTAGGCAGGAAAATATGGTGTAGAACCGGGACGATGTTACACTTGAAGCAACCATACTTCCAAGAAGTACCAATACTCTCGGGACTCGACAAATCTGTCACCACCCTCCACACCATTAGGCACTGGGAAGAAAAAGGTGTATACACCTGGGGCGATCTATACTCCGGAGGCACATTCAGGGATTTCGCTGAGCTACAAGAGGAAGAGGGCATTCACGCTGGTCAATTCCTGTGGTACCAAAAGATCCGCAAGATAGCACGCACTAAATGGGACACCTGGCCAGAGGAAACAGAGGCCACCCCCCTCTTGTCATTAATGTACACCCTGAGCGAAGAGGGGAAAGCAATATCCCAGATATACAAACTCCTTGTTGACATCCCTAATCCCCGCGGTGAGATACTGAAGACCCGCTGGGAATCAGACATGGGACAGGAGTTGTCCGAAGAGGAATGGAGTAGGGCGTTATCCTTTCCGAAAGAGGTCTCTAGAAACCAGAGATTTTGGTTAATCCAATTAAATGTACTCTATCGCACCTACTTAACACCGAGCAGGATTGCGAAGTTCAACAAGACCGCCCAGACACAATGCACCTGGTGTGGGATGGAGGGAGCAGATCTAATCCACATGCTCTGGAACTGCACCAAAACCCGCAGCCTCTGGTCAACGGTGAAAAAAACCTGCGAAGAGGCAGAAGTCACTAGATATAAGTGGACCCCAGCCGAATGCCTCCTAGGCTGCTACCCCAGATTGGCCAAACTCAAATATGCAGTTAAGCTGATGGACTTGCTATGCATAACAGCCAAAAGGACCATAGCCATGGCATGGAAACGGCCGGCAGGACCAAATCAAAGGGCATGGCGCAAAGAATTTGAAAGATGGGCGATCGCCGAAACAAGAGCTTGGGAGGACAGCGTGGCTAGATCCACGGATGAGTCGAGCATGGCACTTGCTGCTTGGAAAGACACCATGTCTAGACTGTTTCACTCCTCGGATGATAAGCCCCCCTGAACCATCCACCGGCCCTAGCACAGGACCGGAATGACTGCCTAAGACACTCGAAACCAAACCCCTCCAGCATTGACATTTTTGGAAATCCCATACCTGCGTCCATGTTGTCCGGCCACTTCCTCCCCGCTCACGATCCAATCAGTCATCACCCACCCTTGAATCGGAGATAGTTAATGTTTCCAATGTTTTTTTTCTTTTTTTTTAGTTCTTGTTATGTTAAGATTGTTGTTTAATCACAAAGGCTGAATGTCGCTGACCAACCGGTCACCTTGCAATATGTAACTATAACTAAAATGCCAATAAACAAACTTGAAAATAAAATAAAATTGATAGATATCAAAATAGCCAGAGAGCAACTCTTACATAAGCTATTTGTGAGAGGCGAATGGACGGAACAGCACCAGGCGGTGTGGTTGCAGGCAATCGCACCCCAGATCACTGCAACAGGGTCAGACATCTGGAGAGATCAGGGTCCATTACATGTGGCCCTGGTGAACTATATATGGCCCCTAAAGCCAAAGATGAGCACAACAAGATTGTCAGGATAGCGGCATATTTATATTTATATATGGGAGCCATACAGGACAAATATGCCGAAGGCCAAGACCTGGCAAATAGGCAACAGGTGGCATTAGAGAAGGCCCAATCGGACCTGGTCTCTTCTGAGCAGAGGCTGCACAGGAGCCAGGAGTCAGAAAATGAGAGTAGACACTATCTCATTAAAATCAAAGAGGATATGGGCATCCTGCAACAGGAAAAGTCTGACCAGGATACCAGATTTCTGGCCTTGCAGAAGGAGTACCAAGAAGGTTTGGACGCCCTACTGCAGAGCCAGAAAAGCTGGAGCAACAATTGGACTTCAATAGGGCATGCGCAGAACTGGTAGTCACCCTGCAAAGCCACCTAGATAGGGAGAAGGCAGAGAGCAACAAACTGATTCTGAAAGACCTGGATACCCAGACAGAATTTGAGGAGGAGCGCCAGAAAGTTGGTGCCTTTCAAAGGCAGAGGGACGACCTGGTGGCACAGATGCAGGCTCTTAGTCAGGAAAGGGACACCTTAGGCCAGGAAGTCTGCCACTTAAAAAGAAAAATGGACTGGGTGACCCCAAAAAGAGCATCAAAACTTGTTGGAACACACCAGGAGGGTGGAAGATGCTCTGGTAAGAAAGGAGCAGGCCAGTAGGGATGGGACTCAGGAGGTAACCCTCCTGCAGCAAAGACTGGTCCAGTACTCCAAGACTAACCAGGAAGCACAGAGAGAGAATGAGGCTCTCTGCCAGGACATTGATAGGCTCCAGCAACAGGTAGCCATGCAGGAGAGACTGATAGAGTCTAGTAAGGCCTTAACTGAGGAACTGAAAGCACAGGCTCTTGCATGGCAACAGGGAGCAGGGGCTGATAGAGATGAGGTTCGCTGGGAAAGGGAAACACCTGAGCATAACCTCAGGAGCCCCAGTACCAGAGGCCTTCTTCTCTCCCAGTCCCTGGACTCTGCCACCCCAAGGTCCCCTGGCGCACATGAGCACAGGGCCACAGGGATGGCAGATTACTATCCAACCAAAAGTATGGGGCTCGTAGGCCAGTACCACCCAGGAAATGATGGGCAGGCATCCGGGTATGGGCACCTAAGTACAGTGCAATTTAGTGAGGAACCCCAGGAGAGTAGGCCCAATAAGGGCATCCTAAAAACCTCTGCTCAGTTAGGTCAGTGGGGGGGGTACTCATCAAATCCTGGCAGCAGGGAGGGATCTGAAGACTCCTCTGAGCGTCACAGGACACAGGAGACCAGGTCCCCACATTCTGTCAGCCATTCCCAGGCTCGCAGAATCCGGGAAAACCTGGAAGATCAGACGGGCACCTCTGGGAGCAGTGCTTCTGAGTCAGAGGATGAATGGACCAGGGTTACCCGAACCAAAAAGGCCAATAAGGCAAAAAGGGCCTTGCTTAAGGACCCCTTAACACAGATTAAGGCAATAATGAGTGTCATCACCCCTTATCACAAGAACGCCAAGTATTCTGTTTTGGAACACTTGGAGCTTTACGAGCAAATGATGGAGACTTTCCATTTGAAGGACAGCAGTAGCTGCATCCAGTACGTAAAATGGACATTCTCCCCAGAATACTCCAGTTTCTTTGCGGGGCTGGAGGACCAAAACCATTCAAGATGGTCCACATATAGGGCAGCCATCTTGAAACATTTTTCTGTTCACCGCAATCCCCAAGAGGCTCGCAAGGCAGCCTACAATTTGCAATGTGGGGAGGATCAGGCCCCACAAGAATTTGTGCAGGAATTGAAGCGTGCCTTTGCGCACACTACCAAAAGGGTGCGCACGGACATTAAAGAGTTTGTAAATACGTTTTTCCATGCCTTACCCAAATACATAATGACCCAGCTAGTGAGAGATTTTCATGAGAAAAGGTCACTAGACTGGGTCATTGAACAGGCTACCCGGATCTATGAGGTGCAGAAGCCCATAGAAAATAAGAATAACGCTCAGAAAAGCCCCAAATCGACCCGCACCCCTGCTGCTGCCAAGGTGGCAGAGGTAAAGGTTGCCCCCATTTTAGATTTGGAGATGGGGGGGGCCTAAAAACCTGCCTGCACCGAATAATTCTCAGCCCAGAAGGCCCTCGGGCTAGTCACATACAGGGAGTCAAGGAGGTAGTCCCACAAATGGGGTCCCTCGCTCTCCTGACTATGTAAGTCCCCGCTACAAGGGAAACCGACCCATCCTGGGTTATGTGTGGAACCTCCAGCCCAAGGGGGGGATCCAAGCAGGCACCCAACCCAGGGAACTTCCCTCCTAACTTCCCCCAGGAGGGCAGAAATTCACCAAACCCTGGGCAGAACTTTTTTCCCAGGTATCCACCCGATTTCCAGCCCCAAAATCATCCATCCTTCTTTCCCCAATTCCCTGAGCCCAGACAACCTAATCCGGGAGAGGGGGGCCAAGGGTGGAGGGGTACCGAATCTTCCCAACCCGGGGTACTACCAGATAAGGGATAGCTACCCTTCCCGGGATCAGCCCAGGGGAGAAAATAGAACCCAGTATCAGCCTGAGTGGGTTTCACAGTTAGAACGCCAGGTCCAAAGTATGGCACGGGATCTGGGTCACATGCTGAGGGTGCAACAGAACCCTCAGATGAGCATGCCAGCGCAGAATGCCCCAAACTCTGGACCTGGTGCTCCAGAACAATGATGGGGGCAGCACCCCGATAACCCACCGGTTCCCAGGGAGGAGGCACAAGGGGAAGGGGCGTGTAAAGCCTTGGAGGACTCTTCTTTCCCCACTTGTAAACAGCCCCTGGAAACCCAGGAACCAGAAACAAAATCTCCTACTCCTGAAAGTCTACCACCCAAGGAGCAGAGAGGAGGTGGGAGAAACAAAGGACCCAAACAGACCCATTTTATGGAGGAGGTACAGATCTTCCAATTTGAGGGAGAGGGATCCTCAGAGGATCCTGGGAAAAGGATCTTCTCCTTCAGAGATGGGGGAACTCCTCCCAAAGAAAAATGGGTCCCAAGGGATCCAAATCCAGGCTGGGTAGATGTGGGGACTGAGCTAGCGCCGCCCATCATCTCATCCCAGAACCAACAGCATTAAAATCCCCTGGTTCAAACCCATCCTGGTGACTGCCTCCAAAAAGGGGGGGGCGGCCCAGAACCAGAACCAGGGGAACCCACAACGGCTCTGATTTCCAGTTGCCAACTTTTTCTTGCAGATTCCCATGACTCTCCACAGAATTCTGCCCAAATCTCTTCTCTCGCAATGTCCAAAACTAAAACATTAGGCCACCAGTTGTCCAAAAATGTGCATTATCTGTGCCCCCTTGAGGAGAAGGAGGGAAGATACTATGCCCCGGTACAAGTGCAGGGGCAGGGTACAATTTTGGCACTGGTGGACACTGGATCCCAAGCTACTCTTCTGTCCAAAAGAGCCTTTGACTAATTAAATGCAGGGAGGGGGGAGAATTACCAAATTCCTCTCACCTCTCTTCCTGGACAACTTCAGAACTTTGACGGGAAGGAAATTCCCGTCGAGGGGACGGCAGATTTGGACATTAAAATTGGACGACACAAGGTGAAACACCCGGTCATAGTAGTGACTTCAGAGGGCACCCCTTGTTTACTAGGGAATGACCTCCTGAGAAGGTTGTCACCCCTAATAGATTCCGTAAACAAAGTCCTCTGGACCCAGACTAGCCGACCAATAAAATTAAAACAGAGTGTCAACCATGTTAGTTTAAACGGTATATGCCACATGGTTGAACAAAAATCTGACCAAGTAGAATTTCACTTCCAGAACAACCAAATTCCAGACGTGACAGTAATAGCAGTAAGACAACAGACCGGTGATGGGGGGGTCCTCTCTATTTCTGAAAATCAACCTTCCTTCCAGTTTAAGGTGGTATTCCACACTGGAAGGAAACACTCTGAAATTCTTTACTAAACCACAATCAGACATTCCCACTCCAATAGTCCAGAAAGATGTGAAATCAGCTCAGAGCCTGGCTGATATTCAGCAAATTGGAGAGCAGTTGTTCAACCCTGTTCAGTTAAATGATGGGAAGGACTCTGTTCTCGCCCGAGTGTGTGTGAACAACGGTAAGAGCTTCATCACCGAAGCCATGTTCCGCCAACACCCAAAAGATCCAGCCATTCCCACATTCAAACTGATAGACAAAACGGAAATGGACCTGGAAGCACCCAATTCCACACATCTCCTGCCAAGCAGGTGTATGCTCAAAATTTCCATTGGCAACAAGAGCATAGTCCATAATTGTTGGGTTGTGCGAGACGTCACTGCCGCCTTTTACTTAGGCAGTGATATTCTCAATCGCTTTGCCATTAGTTTGGACCTAATAAACTTCAAAGCTTGGTCTAGATTAGCAGATAATCCCAAGGGCTTTGATGATCCAGAAAAAGCATTAGGTCAGCTCAGTTGAAATTCAGATTAAAGAGGAAGTCACCATCCCAGAAAGGACCCGACAATTCTCCCTGGAAGTGAAAGTTAAAAGAGGACAAAAATTGAAAAACCCTGATGCTTATATTCATCTAAATGCTTCTCTCCAACAGCAAGGGTTGGGTGTAAACCCAACCCCATTAGTCAACATAGAACATGACACCATTCCAATAGAGGTGGATAACAGCGACTTAAAGAGTATTACTCTAGCCGCAGGCACCATTATTGGAATGGCGGTTGATGACCAACATTTTTCCATTGATTTAGGAAATTAACTGTTAGGACCGATCCCCAAGGACTGTTTTGACAGTGACAGTGATGACAACACAACACCAGACAGGATCTTTACCCGGCATGGGGGGAACTTCCTGGTGTACACTTCCTGCCCTTATGGTAAGGAGGATGTGACTTGTGACTTCAGGAGGGATGAGGTGATTTTCCAGGTCAATGAGGCCTGCTTTCCCACCAGAAGCCTCCAGTCCAAATCAGCACTCTGACCAGGGACTTCTCCACCACACTGGAGGAGGCCGCTGAGATAGCAAAACCAGAAGTCTTTCCAGGCTTCAGGCAGATGGTGGAAGAGAGAGTCAACCTAGTTGATGCCTCTGTCACTCTGGAACAGAAGCAAAAGTTGAAACAAGTTTTCTTGGATTTCCAAGATCTCTTCGCGGTGGACTCATTTGACTGTGGTCGCACCGACATCCACACAACAACAATTCCCACGGACCCTGGCATGACTCCAGTGTTTGTGAAGCAATATCGCTTGCCTCTCGCATCCATGGAATCCCTTACTGAAATAATTAAGAACCTGGAGTCCCGGGGAATAATCCTTCCAGTACACAGCACCTTCAATAATCCGGTGCTGGGAATATTGAAGCCAAACGGCCAGTGGAGACTCTGCGCTGACCTTAGGGAGCTCAACAAATGGGTTCATACTTCCCGATGGCCCCTTCCCTACATTGACCAAGGGCTGGCCCAGATCCAGGGGTCACATGTATTCACTGCAATAGACCTGACCAATGGATACTGGACAGTGCCTGTCAGTTGGGAGGACCAATACAAGCTGGTTTTTATCTTTGGGGGCCAGCAGTACACATGGACCCGGACTCTCTTCGGATACCTCAACTCCGGCAATGAATTCAACATTTTCCTACACAAGGTCATGCCCGACCTGGGCGCAAGGGGTAACCTGGCTTATGCAGATGATGTCCTCATCAAAAGTTCATCTGTGGAGGAACACATAGCAGCAATCTCTTATTTTCTGACACAGTTGAGGGCCGCCGAGCAAAACTTTCCTTTCAGAAAGCACAGTGGTGTAGAACCTGTGTTAATTTCTTGGGGCATGAGATTACTCCTCAGGGTCTCTGTCCCCAAGAAAAGAAAGTGGAAGCACTTCAGAAACTAAAAGACCCCACAACTCTGCGGGAACTAAGAAGCCTCTTTGGACTGACTAATTACAGCAGAAAGTTCATTGAGGGCTACGCAGAGATCACCAGACCCCTGATTCTTCTCTTGAAGGGGGGGGTCAAGTGGAATGGGGTCCAGAACAATCCGAGCAGTAAGACAGCTCAAAGGAAGACTCTCACAAGTGCCTTGCCTAGCTTACCCTGTCAGAAACATGGAGTTTTTCTTGGAGACAGGGTTCTCTAATACATGCATGACTGCAGTATTATATCAAAAGCATGACAAGGTCAATAAAGTAATCTCCTATGCGAGCAAAACTTTATCCTCTGTGGAGGAAAAATTCAACGATTGTGAGAAGCCACTCCTGGCAACGGTGTGGGCATTGAAGAATTACTGCCCGTTTACCCAGGGGGAACACATCATAGTGGAGACTCCACACCAGCCTCTGCAATATCTCCAAAGTGACAGAATCCAGGCCGGAAATGTGAGTAATTCCCGAATTACTTCCTGGATTCTGTCAATGCAAGGCTTTCCCGTGGAGGTCAGATATGGCCAAAACAAGAAGAGTCCCCTCGCGCAAGGTCTGGCTGACTTGCATGATTGTGCCAGAGAAAACTGTCTCGAGGACGAAAGTCTAAAGATCAAGGACAACATGGAGGCATACCTTAATTCGCCACACAAAGTCTTTGAAGAAGACAAGTGTGAGGGAATGCCCACTGTATATGTAGATGGATGCTCTTACCATGTTGACAACAACGGGGAAAAAGAACTGGTGGCCGGTGTAGGGAATGCATGGGTGAATGTGTCCCCAGAACCCTCCACTGGGTACAAAATTGGTCCCCGAAGTAGTCAGGTGGCAAAGTTGATGGCTGTGCATCAGGCCATCCTCACTGCTGTCCAACATCAACTCCACGAACTGGTCATAATCACAGACTCGGATTATGTACGGAACGGGTTCGTGGAGCACCTGGTTAATTGGAAAACCAGAGGCATGTTATGTGCTAATAACAAACCCTTGAAACATGGGAAGTTAATCCAAAATATTGATGATCTGGTCACCTCGAATGGGATGACCGTCTACTGGAAAAAGATCAAGGGTATTTCCAAAGTAGAGGGACCAGACAAAACTGGAAATGACTTAGCTGATCAGCTGGCCAAAACCGGGGCCATCCAAGGGAATCTAATAGAGATTGAGTCCCTGTTGGGGGAAATCTAGGTCACTGCTATCACTAGGTCCCAGACAAATGCTCTCAATGATCTTTCAACTGCACAATGGAGTAAGGATACCCAAGATGCTGATTTGATTACTGCTCAGAAGGGGGATCCAATAATTGGTAAGTTTTACCACCACATTGAGGACCCTGAGAACTTTCCCCTGGCGGATACCGATTACATAGGGAAAGAGGACCTTAGAGTGTTGATGAAATGTCCAAAAAATGTTCCGAATCCAAGACAGTTTGTTGGTAAGGAAATCCCAAGCTGGCCATGATCCGTGGGTGGTTCCTACCTCTTTCCGAAGCCTGATGTTAAGTCACGCCCATGATGCGGCCACAGCCGGTCATAGGGGGTTTCATACACCACTTGAGATCTTAAGAGAGGTTGCATACTGGCCACACATGGGGCAGGACCTCGACCAATACTTGAAGGGGTGTCTTGTGTGTGCACAATTTCAGCCAACATCCCTCACACACCGTGCGCCTCTCCAAAAGAGGGGGATGACACTGCCATGGTCAGATTTGCAAGTCGACTACATAGGGCCCGTGATTCGCTCCTCTAGGGGGAATAAGTACATGTTGACGGTGACATGCTTATTTACTAAATGGGTGGAATGTCTCCCGGCCCCAAACTGCAAGGCAGAAACAGCAGCTGCCCTGATGATCAACCACATCTTTTCGCGTTTTTGGTCTACCCCAAGGGATTGAGTCAGACAGAGGTAGCCATTTTACCAGCGAAGTAATGACTAAGATGTGGGAAATACTAGGGGTTAAAAGGAAGCTACACATTGCTTACCGACCAGCTTCTACTGGGGCAGTAGAACGTTACAACCGAACCATTGTGAGCATCTTAAAAAAGTTTGTGGCAGATTCTGGGCCAAGTTGGGATATCCTATTTCCTCTTGTCCTAATGGCCATCAGATCTACCCCTTCATCTGCAACTAAAATGTCACCGTTTGAGCTGATGACTGGACGCAGGATGGTGCTTCCCCAGCATTTGCTTTACAGGACCCGAGAGCAAACCTTGATCAATGCCTCCACAATGCATCAGTATGTTGAAAATTTAAGGAAACACCTCCAACATGCTTTTGCCTATGCTCAGCGAAACCTAGAAAAATCAGCCGATAGCATGAAGACTCACTATGATTTGAAGACTACTAGGAAAGAATACAATGTAGGGGACTGGGTTTATCTATACAATTTCCAAAGGAACCAGGCCAACCAGCGGAAATGTCTGCCTACATGGAAGGGACCTTTTGAAATTGTAGACAAGATCTCCCCAGTCGCCTACAAGATCTGCATCCCCAAGGGTAGTTTGGCGAAAGGGGAAGACAAGTGGGTCCATATAAATCAGCTAAAGTGTTGCCATCCCAGGCACACTCTGCAGCAACCGGAGGAGTCCTCTGCAATCCCAGAGGGGGCCGCTCCAGAGTAATACAAGTCCCACCCTAAAATATTCCACATATAGCCTATAAAATTCTATGATTCTTGAATGCAAATGTCTCCTGATGTATAAAATGTATATGTTCGCCCCACCATTAATAGTGGTTGGGAAATGTCTATGAATATGTTTCTGCTGCTTTGCTTTGTCATCCTAGGAGAGATAAACCATGGAGATTGACCAAGAAGGACGACCCTGGGACCGGGAGCAAACATCCGAGGGGCCCGGGGTACCGCCCAATACTCCCATCAGGACTGGCGAGGAGAACCTACCGACCTACGCTGATGGAGGAAAAGGTGCTGAACTGGGCCTTCTGCGGAATCGGAAGAAGATGATGCGGAAATCCCAGCACGTGGATCAAAGCATCCTTTGCACCCGACTCCCCCTCGACTCGAAATAAAAGTGCAGTCGGGCGGGGGGCTTGTCATGTGTATCGACCCACGTTCAAGTTATTATGCTGCAACATTTGGTGCTGTGGGCTTAGAAAATCCAAGATGGCCGAAAAGCCCACATTTATACCAGAATCCAGGAAAACCGTGCAGTTTTTGCGCACACCAAAATGGTTGCCTGACCTGCCACCTGCCAGCGCAAGCGTGATGGGCCAGAAGCGCCATGAGTGAAACGTGCTGCCAAAGGAAAAACAGCAGTGCCTGTTAGCTCAAAAAGCGCTTTGAAATCACCTTTGTTTCTCTGAAATGCAAGCTCAAAATGCCTATTTCAAACATTGCAAGATATTCAAAAATCTTACTGAAAATCAGCAGACGTCTGGTAGAATGAAGTCTTGTGATCATAACAAATCTGGAAGGATGAAGAGCCTAAAATAATGTTCAGAACAAAACTGGCTGAGCTGTGGATGTCAGCAGCTTAAGTGAAATGAGATTTAAAGCCACTAAAATCGAAATGTTTAAAATAAATGAGTGACCTACCTTTGAGTGTCACATAGGTTGCAACTGTTTAAATGTCATAGTTTTGAACTTAGAATCAGCGTTCTAGCTGCATGTGTCAAAATTGTAAGTTTGATTTGAATGAAAAAAAATGGGAACAAAAGTGACGTTTGGCTGAAGCCTGGCTTAAAGGGATTGAATTCTGCCCGGCAAATAACCCCGACAGGAATTGAAACTTGCCCAGCAACTGCATTCACAGGCCTGGCTGTATTCTGCTGCCCCCACCAAAAGGAGATCACACCTCTCTGATTGAATCAGGGGAGGAGTACCTGGGAGCAGGGTAACAGAACAATGAACTTCCCTTTGCTCCAAGCAATTTCTAAATCAGGGGGTCGTAAATGGCTTCCTCTTGGAAAGAAATGTGAGGGGCACTGCCTCTGTGAGCCAGCTGAGCTTGGAGGAAGTGGACAAACCAGAAATTCCCCCATGTGCTTTGGGAAACCACACCCCTCTGGGCCAGAGCATAATTTTAGAAAGATGGATAATTCATAGTACATAATTGTCAAAATGATATCAATATTATCATGATTCTTGTGATTTTTCTATGCACATTTTAAGAGGTGTTAGGACTATGTGGTATGTTCTGGGGTAGTAGCGGAAAATAGGGTATTACTCCAAATGTATGTATGTTAAAAATCTGAAACTTCATCATCTGATGCCCATATTCCTTGTACACAATTGTGTAAATTCTGGAAAAGTTTAGAGGTTGTGTTCTGGATGAAAAGGGCAGAATTCTGTCAGAAGTGGACACAACATCTTACAAAAACAGGGATCGGATGGTTTGGCGCTACAGAAAATATGGAACTGAACATATAATATTAGAAAAATTGTACATAGATAAATATGCATTTAAGTCAAAAATAGATTTGTGTGCAAAGTGACAAGGGGAGTGTTCTTTCTGTATGCCATAAAAAGGATGCCGGATGACTCACAATTCAGTTTTCCAGTCAGGCGACAGAGAATCCTATAACCTATCAGGATCCTCAGAGGGTTGGGCATAGAAAGTCAGCCTTCCCACCCACTTTCAAAAGACATAAAAAGAGCCACTGAGACCCAGGTAGAGACATTCACTTTCCACTTTCTTGCAAAGCACTTTGACGACGACTTCAAATTCAGGCAATATCCAGAGACCAGAACTTAGAAAACCAGACTCCAGACTTCAAATCCAGACAGATCCTGAGATCCAGAATTTAGACTCCAGAACTTAAAGCAGAGGGGCCAATCCACAAGCTGAATCCTTTTCAGCAGGCCTCAAAATCTTTTGCAACCTGATATTCAACAGCCGGGCAAGCTGTTTGATTCTGGCTAGAACCCTGTGCCAGAACCCAGAAAGCAGAGCTGTATCCACACCGCCGTGCAGTGCTGATAGAAGACCAGACACAGACCAGACCGCTGTGCAGTGCCAGAACTTTTGCCAGAACCAGAGATCCAGACCAGCAGAGCAGAGAGAACCGCAGCTAAACCTGTTGACCAGATCTGTGACGAGGCCCATTCCTTCCAAAATCAGGAGTGAGTATCCAGCCAGAACTGTGCAAACCAATCTCTGAGTTTAAAATAATCTAATTCAAACCATTTCCACCTATTTAGAACTGCATAGAAATTGTGTGTCCATTCTGTGATTCAAACCTGTGAAGGTGTCATTTGTCATTTGAATCTTACTTTATTTCTGAGAATCTACCTCCACTAAATTGTCTGTATCTTTTGAACCGCATGTCCTAGGACTTTCTACTCCTTATAGTTTTTCCGTAATCGCGCTCGACACACTCAAAAAATTGCCTCCTTGGCTACCTTGCCCTCTCCTTCTTCCTCTTCTGCCCCCCTCAAGCATCTTCTACACCTTTGCAGGGCGTAGCTCTGATTTGAACCCCCCGGAAGTCTTTTAAGGACGGCAACCTTCTCCATATTGCCACGCTTAACTCTTGCTCAGTTGTCATACACTCCTCTGACATCTGCCGCCTTCTGGAGGAACTTGACCTCAATGTCCTCGGTCTCACCGAGACATGGTTCACGGCCAGCTTTGACACTCTCCTCCCTGATGGCCTCACGATCCTCTCTGTGCCCAGATCCAACCTTTCTGGAGGGGGTGTAGCCCTGATCTTCCCTCAGTGGATTCCTGTCTCTGTCATTCTTAGGAATGCCTACTCATCTTTTAAAGGCCTTGTCTGCAGGCTCTCTCTCTCTCCTGGCCATTCCATTACTCTGGCTACCATCTAGCGGCCACCTGGTCAGATCTCCTTCTACCTCTCTGAGTGTGCGGACCTCTCCTCTTCCTTCCTGGTCTCGACCACTCAACTCCCCCTTCTTGAGGACTTTAAGATCTATCTAGATGCTTCCTGTCCTTCCTCTGGACTCTTTTGTGACCTCTGCAAATCTCTCTCACTCTCTAATCTCCCCTCTGGGCCAACTCAGTCTACAGGGAACACTCTGGATGTTCTGTTCTCTTCAGACCTTCCCCTTTCAATCCCTCTTACCACTCCTCTCTTCTGGAGTGATCACTTTCTCCTTTCCTCCCAGCGCCCCCTCTTTACCCCTCAGGCCAAGCAAACTCCAGCACTACCACCTACCTTCTCGGTTATCCAACCAATGAAGCGTGTGTCAGTTAAGGCTTCTGCTGCCACTTTCTCACCCCGCCTACCCCCTTGGCTGACTCACACCCTGACACAGCCCTTTCCATGGTCCACTCTGCTATATCTGATACTCTCAATGTTCTTGCCCCTGTCATGAGGATCAACTTGAAGCCCAAAGCCAGGTGTAACTCTTGGTATGACTCTGACCGTGTCACCCTTAAATGCAAGTGCAGTGTGGCTGAGAGGAAATGCTATGGTACATCCTCTGACAAACTGGCCTGCCACCTGTTCTACGGCAATAGCGGCTCTCTGTCCACACCAAGAAGAGAGCCCACATCCAAGCCCATGTCTCTGCGGCATCTAACAACTCGGTCGAACTCTTTAAAATCTGCAAGGAGCTGGCCAATCCTGCTGCAGTCTCTACCTCTCCTGTTCCCTCCCAGGCCCTCTGCATGGCCCTGGCTTCTCATTTCATCTCTAAAACTCAGGACATCCTATCTTCTCTCTCTTCATCTCCCCCTCCTCCCTCTACTCCCGGCTCTTCCTCTGGTCCTTCTTCGGCCACCTCTCCTCCCTCCTTCTCTGCCTTTCCCCTGTTCTTCCCAGATGAGGTTTCTAGACAAGTCTGATCTATGAAAGTCTAGTAGAAATAGGTTCACCCCTGTTCCTCCAAAACCATCAAGGACCACATTGACACTTTGGCTCCTGATCTGTCTGACGTCTGCAACCACTCCTTTGCCACATGAGTCTTCCTTTCTCCCTTGAAGTACTCACTTGTGCACCCTCTTCTTAAGAAACCCTCTGCCGACTCTTCCTGCCCGGCTAACTATCACCCAATCTCCATACTCCTTTCCTGGGTAAACTCCTGGAAAAGCTGGCCATCTCCCAGCTTAATCTTCCCACTGAATCTGTTGGTTGTCTCCATGACCATCAGTCTTGCTTCAGAGCTTCCAGAAGCACGTAAACTCCTCTCCTGAATATCCGTGAAGACCTGCTCTCCAACCTGGATTGCAACACCCCCTGTGCCCTCATCTTACTTGATCTCTCTTCTGCCTTTGACACAGTCAACCATGCCATCTTGCTCAACCGTCTCCGTAATAACCTGGGTATCACCGATCAGGCCCTTGCTTGTCTGACATCTTTCCTCTCCGATCGACTCTCTTAGGTCCAACTTGGGACCTTCCTCTCCTCTATCTCTATCTCTACTGAGATTCTCCTCATCAGCACACCTGCTCCCTCCTTTTCTGTCACTCTCTGGCCAGCCACTCCTGGCCCTCTTCCTGCTCCCACCTGTGAGGTTAAAATCCTCTGGGTCATCCTCGACTCCACACTCTCCTTCTCTCCTCACATCTTTCACGTCTCCAAGAAGTCACACTACCAGCTGCATCTCCTCAGAGGTATTCTTCCCTTCCTCTCCTTCCCCTAGATGCTCACTGTCTCCAGAGCTCTGGTTCTCTCTAGGCTAGACTACTGCAACAGCCTCTTTCTAAATCTGCCTGCCTCAACTCTCCTCCCTCTGCAACTCATCCAAAACAGGACTTCGAGACTTATCCTTGGACTAAAGCCCAGAAATTGCATCTCTCCAAGACTGAAATCTCTTCACTGGCTCCCAGTGGCAGCAAGGATTAAGTTCAAAACCCTATGCATTGTCCACAAGGCCTTCTGGGGCCTGGGGCCTCAATACCTTCAACTCGCTCTTCCTAAATATCTTCTTTCTCGAGCCCTTCGTTCATCTGCCTCCAACTCCCTCAGGGTCAGTCGCAACACCAAGCAACTCTGCTTTCTCTCCTTCTCTCTCCTGCTGATCTCATGGCTGAAACTGCACTGGTTACCTCGCTACACTCTGATCTCGGGCCCAGGTCCCCTCCCCGTCAGTTGCACACCTGCACTGCCCCCCTGGCAATCTTTGCACTCAGGGACTGTTTCTGTACCCCTACAGCCCCCTACCAGCACTTGACACCTTTATATCTGCCCTTACCCTTGCACTTGCCACCATCTGTCCACACTTTTTATTTATTGTCTTTATTTATTTATTTTACTGTTATCCTATGTACTGCACTGCCCCCTCCCATGCACTTGCACAATCTCAATGTCACCTGGCCTAGTAAGATTGTTTCTCAGTCTTCCCTCTGTTCCCCCTCCCTTGCCTCGTCGCGCCTTGAAACACTTGTGTATAGGCGCTTTATAAATGCCATTTCATAGCATATCATATCATACATTGATTGCTTCAGCATGGCACTGTTCCAGGAAACCTGGCTCACAGAGCCTCTCACTCTAGAAGGGTGGATTTTTTTAAAACAAGTTGGCAGTCAAATGGAACAGTGGCAGGCCAAAGGGGGGCTTGGTTCTGGGAAAGAAAAAAACACTGACTGTAACTGAAATACCATGTGCTTCTCCAAATATTTTAATTGGCAGAGACTATAACCCCGCTAATTCGACATGCTATTTATGAATATATATGTCCCTCCTTACTTGGCATCACATGGAGCAGTACACAAAGAGATGGACTCTGCCCTTACGAACTTGACAAGTAATAAATAAGCAAACTTGACAAGTAATGTGTGGTGATTTTAATTCTAAAATCCCAAGAGACACTAAGCTGCATAATTTTATGAACGTGGAAGAGTCTTCTCCAGTCCAGCAGGATTCGCTGCTGGATCAGGCTTGTTCACGTGGTCCCAGCTGGGGCAGCTTGCTATACTCAGTGGGGTTCTCCGTGGTAAATGGAGCTAGGCCCTGTGATAGTCCACCACAGTTCACATAGACCTCATTGAAGAGTGCTAGCATTATGTTTTTGCAGCTCACGCTAACCTTCTTATCACGCATCTGTGTGTTTTTCACAGACCAGAAAGTGATCATTTTCCCATCATTGATAGTCTTACCATCCGGGACAGGCACCAGGCCCCTTAAGTAAAGGGATTCTTCACGTGAACCCAAGTTTAAACAAGATCACCTGGAATGCGACCAAAATACCATCAGCATCGATCAGGGCACGGGTAGTGCTTGCAGATGTCATTATATCTGCCCGCATGGTTGAGGATATGAATAATGTGGAGACAACTCGCTATATTATGAGTCAGTATGAGAAATGCATGGAGTCGATTGGGCTTAGTATCTTAGCCAGGGTTAAATGCCCAAGAAGTATTGTTGCAGGAGTCAGGAAGATGCACCGCCATGTGTATGATAAACAGATCACAGGAAAAAAAAGAGAAATTCATTAAAAAAGTACATGCCTTGCTGCATTATGCAGATAAACTCCTGGACTTTGCCCAGCGAGTCAAAGCTATTAAGGACAGTTATGCCAAATGGCTAAAACAGCAAAAGTAGAAGGTCGAATGTGGCACATGGCGAGAGCTTGTTCACTCTGGACTGACGAATGACTCAAGTACGTTTTGGAACATCATTAATGGGTCTGAAAGAGTTTCCCAAGATATTAATGGTGTGCCTCAGCATGCATGGGTAACTTATATTACTGGATCTTTGGGAGGGAGTGGGGATGGAAAATTGCTGGCCAACGCAATTGTTGAAGATTCGAGATACACAAAGGACAACGAGGAGATCATCAAATTGATAAGCAAAAGCAAATCTTCCCGTGCTCCTGACCCAGATGGCATGTGCAATTTGTTTATTAAAACAGATACCCCTTTCTTTGCACAGGTTGTTTCAATGTATTATCAAGACCCAGTCCCTTCCCTCGACATGACGGAATAGTATCTTAGTGGCAGTCTTGAAGGTGGGCTCCCATGCAGACCCAGGTAACTATCGTTTACTGGCAATGCTGAATGTACCAGCAAAGATCTTAGCCAGGGTCCTACTACAGGAGATGTGTGCATGGGCAGAAGGGAAAAACATAATTCTCCCCAATCAGACTGGATATCAAAAAGGTTGCAGCACAGTGATCAACGGCCTTGCCTTAGGTGACCTCGAGTCAACAGGCATAGCTTCTACGCAAAAGGCCAGTGTATGTTGCCTTAATTGACCATAGTGCTGCCTTTGACACAGTGGACAGGGGCAGACTATGGACAGAATTATCCAAATGGAGCATCTCTCCTGGTTTGCTCAAAATGCTGGTAATGCTAACTGGAGGTTAATGGTGCAATGTAAGGCTGGATTCCCACTGAGAAGGGTGTTAAACAGGGTATATATTAGCACCCATGTAGTTCAACTTGTACCTGTGTGACATGGGAACAGACTTAGATGGCCCACATTGTATGCCCCCTAAAATGGGCGATGTACCCCGGCAGTGGATGGGGTATGCTGATGGCATTGTTATGATGGACCTGATGCCAGGTGGCCTGCAGACACATCTGGGCAACTTACAATCCTACTCAACTGCTAATTTTCTGAAAGTGAACAACTCCAAGATTAAGATCTTGGTCTTTAATAAGTCTTCTAGAAAGGCCTGCAGGTAAAGGGCCCGATTCATGGAATGTTTTGTACGGTCAAAGTGACTTTGCACTGCCGACACAAACCCTATTTCATGGAACTGTGCACATTGTATTTTTGCAGTGCAAAGTCAGTGCAAAGTCAGTACAAAGTCATTTTTGCAGTACAAAATGACTGCACAGTTCCATGAATCAGGGGGTTTGTGTCAGCAGTGCAAAGTGACTTTTCAGCAGTGCAATGTCACTTTGAACCGTGCAAACAATTCCATGAATCGGCCCTTAATTGGCAGATGGGTGGAGAGCCAGAGGAAGAAGTCTCTTGTTATAAGTATTTAGGTATCACCCTGGATAGTAAGCTTAGCAGTGAGATGCACTTGGATCTAGTGACGGTAATCAGTGCAGCTCTCTGATGCTGTTAGCTCTTTCTCACACAGGGGGCGGGGTTATTCAGTCGGGATTCTGACTCATCTCTACTGCACTAAATCGTTCCCACTATAATGTATGCCTCTGAAACCTGGGCTCTGGGTAGACTAAGGGACATTACTAAAATCAAATAAGTGGCGTTGAAGTGACTTCTGAGACTCCCCCCTGGAATTTGAAAAGTGACCTATCTATGAGAGAGGGGCTAGGCTGTCTAATATTTTATTGGAAACTGGTCCATGCCCAAGAGTCTTCTCTCCTGGGCTGGCTGTCAGCAGTGATTCCATGTAAAACGCAATTCCCACAATCCAGTGTTTTAGCTCAGATCAAGTGGGTAGCAGACATATGGCATGTACGAATACCCGGGGATGCTGTATTGCACTCCCTTGCATCTTATAAAAGAACGATGAAGACTATTCTGGCTTATCGCTCATATCATGTGAGGTCATGGTTAACAAACAGCTTGTGTGGAATTACTTGTAATTGAAAAACATTTGAGATTGTATGAGCCTGGTCATCTATACTAAGGTCAGAACGATTCTGTCGTCACTGTGGAGAATTACAATTGGAATCGGGAATACATCTTATGACTGAATGTTCTTCACTAACAGAGATGTGTGTGGGGGCACTGAGAGCAGCCGGGGGTGATGTCCTCATAAGCGCAGAGACCATGTGGCACATTCTCTTGTCTGGACATCATGAGCCATGTATTATTCATGCTACCAAACTAAGGCAAAGGATTTTTAACATCTTCCAGATCCTGACCGGAAAAGGTCTGAACGAATAGTCATTGCCTGGCGAGGTATAACAGTGCATTTTAATTTCCATCATTTGGTGTGATTTTAGGATTTGTGATATTGGAGATTTTCTAACAAAGTATTTAATAATTTGGTTGACTGGATAATACGCAATATATATATATTTTAAAGGTTTAATAATCTTTGTGAGGGTTAAAGGGAAATGGTCAATGATGTTTTTCCGAATGTATCGTACTAAAGTTTGATCCCACAATCAACTAGCTTTAGCCAAAAAAACACAATTGTTTGGTGTAAAGTGTGTGAATAGGCATGATAACTGCAAAGAGCCGCACAGACATGCTGACTCACGGCAGCACTTACTCACTGTCTGCATTTGTCTGACAGCAACAGCTGTCTTGGGTTAGTGGGATCTGCTTTATTGAATGTCATCACAAGGCAATGCTCGTTTCTTTGTTATACGTTCACCGTCTAGCGTGATGTACAATGGACATGCCTGAACATATAAATACATACATGCCATATGGAATGTTATAGCGCCAGCCAGTCCACTGCCCCCGCATAATATCATACCAGTACAGATCAGGTTGATTGGAGTCCTGGAGAAGCTCCATAAGGAAAACCTTCTATAGGTGAAAGGAAAGGTGCAGCGTTTACATGGAAACTAGATCTGACAATGTCAGCTGCACACAGTACTTAGTCATAGTTACTACTGCATAGTTCTGATGACTACGTGACCCTGGCAGCATCAATTGTAAATAAATAAAAAAAAACAGCATGTACCTCTATGGTACTTTATTACAAAGATATATCATCAGCTGTCAGGCATTCTTCATGGTGCAAGTTGTTGTTTCAAGCGTCATTTGTAAATGTGCCGTGACTCTAAAAAAGCCTTCATTCAGGAGTTTTGCTGGGTTAGTCTGATATGTCTAAAGGGGGAGGGACCTCATACAGTGCTGTCAATATTCCTCAAATCCGGATGAGGAAGTGCTTAGCATATGTTTGTGGAGGGACAGTGTCTACCCGTCCATATTGGCCAGTGGGGTGGTGCTCCACTATGGAGGGTAAGAGAATACTAACAACAGCCAGCTCAGAGCTAATTAGTCTTAGGCCCTCCGATGGAAGCACGGTGCAGGCAGCACCGCACCAGCGGGCGCCTGCAGGCAGAGAAGCGCATGCCTAATGTCTACAATATCTGTCAGGGCTCAAATCACGTTCAGCCACATACAGGGACCTGCAAGGACCCTGCATGCACAATGTGGCAGTCTTGCACACCAATTCATAGGAGGCATTGGTGGGAGTCTGAAATTCAGAACCCTGGCAGGTGCAGAACAGTGTATGCCGGGGTTCTAAATAACAGAGCCCAGAGGGACTCCAATGGTAACCAGTTGGAGGCGGGATTTAGACTGAGAGCTGCGAATCAGCTTTGTCCAGCCTTCTGCTCGTATGCCACCAGGAGTCATAACGCAAGACGTGGATGGGGAAAAGGGTAGTGAGTGAGATGAGATAGTGTGGGTGTGAAAGGAAAGGGTGGATTTAAAGTGGAGAAGCAGAACTCAGGCAAGAGGGGGATAATGAGAGTGACTTGGGCAAAACTGGAAAGTGTATGGCCAATGGTAGAGACATGGGGCAAAGTAAGGGCGATTGGATTTTTTCAGAACTATATGGAGAGCAATAAGGCAAATTGGGGTATATGAGACTTCAGTTAGCAGAAACGGTTTAAAGAAAGGGACATGGGGCAAAACTGTGGGCAATGAGCATGACATGGTTCAGAAGTCCGGCCGTGGAAGACACAGGGGCACAACTGGATGCAGGGAGAATGACATGGAGCAGAATTGGAGTATTGGGAATGCTATTGGGGCAAAGGCGGACTCAATGAGCAATACTGGTCAAAGCTTTGGAGAATGCAAATGATAGGAGGCAGGATTGGGGCAATGAGGGTGACATAGGGCAGATTTTAGGCACTGAGAATTCCATTGGGCTAGACATAAATGTAGTTTGTCTGGCACAAGGCAGAACTCGGGTCATTAGAGTAACATTGGAGCATGCCTGGGATCAGTGGGAGTCATAAGGGACATCACAAAGAAAATAAGAGTGGCAGTAAGGAAAACCTGTGGAACGTTATAGTGGCATAGGACTGAACTGGGCCCATATGAGTGACAGTGGAGAAAAGCAGGGAACGTAAGAGTGGCATCGGGCACATTCAGTCAACCCTTGCTACTTTTCCATTTGTCAGGC
The DNA here is from genome assembly GCF_040938575.1 of Ambystoma mexicanum. Lineage (NCBI taxonomy): Eukaryota > Metazoa > Chordata > Amphibia > Caudata > Ambystomatidae > Ambystoma > Ambystoma mexicanum. Next base: position 724,748,840 of record NC_090937.1, on the reverse strand, counting down.
AGAGGACATGAACCACATGTTAGCACATGTTGGTGGTCAGTGACTGAATTTTTGATGTTGATTAGAAAGCAAATCTCAATGTCATATGACAATGATCAATGATTGAATGTATGATCAACCTGAATATAATGTTCTAAACACTTCGTCTCCCCTCCATTTATTCTTATTATGTGTTTGTACTCTTTATTCAATTATTTATCCTGCTGTAATTCATTGTCTATCTTCCCCTGTCCCCACACCCCCTGTTGCCCTGTGGGCACGTTAAAACAGTGTTGGTAATTGTATAAGCACCTAACAAGTGACCAATAAATAAAATAAATAAATGCTATTGATTAGGAAGCAATTATCAGCAAATGACCATTGATAAAGGTCAGATATTCATTATCTAAAATAAATCTAGTTGGTGATGGTAATTATGTAAAATCAAAGAAATTATCAATAATTGATTGAGCCTCTGATTGTAACAAGAAAGGATTATTAATAAAAGCACTGAAGCCTTTATTAGCAAAGCATTGCAACATATACACAGTCACATCAATGGAACCAAGTAATATTGTTTTGTGATGTCTGAACAGCAGGCTATGTTAGAGGAAATTGTGTAATTACTATTTACACACATATATTCAATATAAAGCTATTTTACAAAAAGCAGATTGGGTCAGCGCAGACTATAGAGCCTCATTACAAGTTTGGAGGTATCTGCCCAGTAAATCCGCCCAGATACCACCAAACTGCATTACCGTTACTGCCACTTTGTCTGGTGTTATTATGGCTGGATTACAAGTAGTGGTGTAAACCCCATTTCTTTTTAGTCCATAGGACTCAATGGGACATTTTCAGTGGAATCACCGCAGCGGTAATTCCGCTGAGGTAATTCTGACGAAATATTGCAGAAAGATGGCAGATTTACCTACAGCTCATGGCTGGAGGTGAATCCTCCAACTTTCCACCAAACCTATGGTTGGGCGATATGGTAATACGGTGGTATTCATTAATATTGCTGCATTTAACCCGTTCCGCACAACTTGTTCTTCTCAATGAATCCTAGATACTTTGACCTGGGCATAGCTTGTGTAATTAGAGTAACAGTGGAGCAGGAATGAGGAAGGTGAAAGCGGCATGGGTAAAAGCTGGGGCAGTGTGAGTAACATGGGACACAATTGGGGAAATTAGACTTATAATGGGGCAAAGGTGGGTCCAGTGACAGCGACACTGAGTCAAAAGAGATGGGAGACTGCGGGGGCATTAGGGTTTTATGAAAGGGACAGAAGTAGGGCACCCAGAAAAACATGGGACATGACTTGGTGCAGCACAGAGCAGAGCTCAGACAATGAAAGTGGCATTGGGGTCAAAACTGAGACATTTAGACAGACATGGGGCTTAACGGGGGAAATGAGAGTAACATGGAACAACGCTGGGAGAATGAGAGTGACATTGGGCAGAACTGGGGAAATTAGAGTGACACTGGAGCACAACCGGTGGGGGTGCGAGTAACATTAAACAATACTGCAGAAATGAAAGTGACATTGTTGAAACTGAGGGGACAATGGGCAAGTTCTGGGCACAATGAGAGTGGCAGGGGCAAAACAGGGGCATTAAATGTGAGTTGAAGGCACACCTCGAGTAATAGGTAGGTGTTGTGACAATTGGTGACTAAGGGCAAATCTGTAGGCACTATGGCAGTCATGCCGGCAGTGATGCCGGCAGTGATAGTGACAAAGGGCAGGACATGGGCAGTAAGACTGACATGGGGAAAATTAGTCATCAGGGGGTCCTATCATCTTAAGTATTGGAATATTTAATGTTTCCTGCTTTTTAACTCTTTGCCTACTCTGTGGGAGTACAACAATCTTATTTCACCTAATAATTGAGGTGTGTAATGCAACATTTTTCAAACATTAGAAAACATTGTGTAACTTTACTTGAAGGGGCCACAACTTGTATGGCTGAGTGTATTGAAATCAGGGACAACAATTGTGAACCTCTGTGATGACTGCCATCTGCAAGGGTCTAAAAGCCCTGGCAGTTCTATTTTAATTAAATAAAATGATGTCGGGTGATTCTGTTTTTGAAAGGGAGACCTGCTAATCAGGCCCCCCTCTCATCAATGTTCCATGCCAAAAGTATAGCACACAGAGGCCTTGGCTGTAACCAGTCTGCTGACTTCTGCAGACCCAGCGCTGTGGTGGCACAGAGTGGGTTCAAAGGTCACTTGTGCATCTCTGACAGCTGCTGGGAAAGAAAGACCATGCAGGCAGAGGTGGCTTTTTAATTTTCACAAATATTAAGGGGGCCTGCTTTAGCTGAAGGCAGGGTAAGCCCAGGCAAATATATTTCAACACAATAGAGGGCAAAACACATCTCGGGTGCATTCAAAGGCCCCAAACTGAAGTCCCTTTCACACTAAAAGCACGATTTTTCAATACTGACACAAAACGTCTTTGCATGTGTGATTGCAAATGAAAACTGACGGGCCATGTGAAAAAGGGCTGCCTGTCATTACCCAAGGAAAAGCAGCATTTTAGGTCACAGAGCAAGAAGAAAAATCAAAGGTCCCTTTCACATGAAAAAAAGGATTTTTAAACACTGTCACAAAAAAGGCTAGACATGTGTATTTGCAGTTTAAATGTGAAAATTGTACCACTGCTAACAGTAAAAATGGCAGGAAAGAAACATGGTGCATGTTGAGAAAAAGTAATGTATATTATGTTGTACATACAAAATACCAGTGACATTTGAAAAGCCACTTTGTTTTCCATGGGAAAGGTTCTGTTGGACAGAGGCAAACCCTTTTGCTGGCTGTTGCACACATGTCACAAGAAACTTCAACAGTGGGAGGCTGGAATCCTAGTCCTTACAACTGCAATCAAATGTGGCTTGCTCTGGAAGGTGTGGAAAGCCAGGTCTTCTGTAGACTGGCTGTCTCTGCAGAAACATTTCAACCGGCTGATGCATAAGCACAATGTAGACAGTAGGTGTGAAGAGGGGAGCTGTGAAGACAATTCAATTAAGGGAGCCTGAAACTCCAACTTCAAACAGGTAACCTACTTCAAAGAGACTGATAAAGAAACAACTCTGTTTACAGGTGAGCCCAGTGAGACCATATGGCCTGAAGTCTGGAGAATTGCCATTTGTCCCACATGAAGATTTACTATTCATTTAAAAGGACTATTATAATTTAGGTCTCTTTGCCGGCAACCATAAGTCAGACTTTCTTCAATTATGTACCTTTTTTAGGTAATTTCCAGGCCATTTTGGAGATATAAAATTCATGCACCTGCAAGTTAGGGAACTGTAATGGCCAGTTAACCTAGGTTCCTGGCTAATCTGAACATGTCTCGAATGTAAGAGTTGGCGAACTGGTGAAGGGTAAAATTAGGAATATGGGTAGGAAATTACATGTTTATAACTGTTATGCTTTCTGTGAAAACGGCAGAAAATTGCCAAATGGTCGTGCAAAAGGGTGCAGACCTGGCTGTCATCTCGTTTAATTCCACATGATTAACTGAAAAGGAAAATACATATGTTATAGCAGTAATTACTAAAATTCTGAAGTTTTGCCACATAACTAGATTTTTGCAGAAATGTGACATGAGAACAAATGGGGCTTGTAAATTAAGCTGCCATGTGTCTGCTCCAGGCCCCTAAACCAATCTAGACTGGGAGGCTGGGTTTGAGAGGAAAAGAAGGGTAACTGTCCAATCCTTGTGGTGTGGCCTCTTGCAGGGTACTCCCAAAAGATTTTAAATTGGTGGTGTCATCACTGTTATATAAGGGGGACTGCACTAAGAGGAAGGGGAAGAGCTGTTCATATTTACCATCAAAATAGTGCTGCTGCAACCTACATCTGACAGCTGCGGGGAAACACCAGAGGAGATTGCTGAGAGTACATCTGGGTGGAGCTGTCTATTGCCAGGAAAGCCTATATGCTGACTGGGCCCTATGGTGGAGAGCCGGAGGACATCCTTGAGAGTGGAGTAACCATACCCTGCCCTATCTTTCAAGAGGGTCCTGACATGCAGATGGCTGTCCTGAACTTTAAACAGAGGTGTTCTATGTAAGTAGAACTTAGCCTTGGGAAACCAAAAGGTGGGGGAGTCTGCTTGCCTTAAATCCTTTTTCTTTATAGCGGGTGGGCGGGACGCCAAACTGTTTAGATCCTTAGCCTACGTAACTAAAAAGATTAATGTAATTAATTCCCCATTTGGTGGAACACTACGTGGTGATTTCTGTTAAAATTCAAAAATGAACAAAGTTCCCTTCCCAGTGTGCACTGAAAAGTGATAGCCTATAATTTAATTGGATAATCCTTTTTGTCCTATTAACCCTAACTTCTTTAAGGAAGAGGGCGTATTTGTTCTCAAATCAGTCCAATCTTTTTGTCCAACTTTCCCCTAACACAGGCTTTTCAGTGGAGGGGGCTCTGAAATCCAAAATTACCCAAATCATTCAAATTTTTCTGTCTGACTTCCCAAACACAGACCAAAGTAGAGTGAGTCTGAAAAACAAACCACTAAATCACCCTGTGTTTATTTTAAAACAAAAGTGTGGGTGACATCATAATTGCCTTATGTATTTGAACCAACCATGAAATCCTACTGCTAGTCTTTTAAACTCACAGGAAAACCAAAATTGCGTAGCACCACATCTATAAATGTGTTCACTGACCAACGCTAATTATTTATTGAAGTGAAACTTGTAGAAAGTAAACAATTGTGATTTGTGTTCTTTTCAACTCACTTTTGCGATTTATTTATGTAGAGAGAAGTTTATTGTTTATTTATGTAGACAGAAGTTTATTGTGTGTGCAACGTATGAAGTGGTGTTTGATATTTTCATGCAAATTTCTATAACATTTCATTTAAATAAATACAAATATATTTCCTGCACACTGGCCTGGTTCTTGGCTCATTGTTAGCTCGGGCCGGGGGTTCAAAGGGCATGATATGTGTCTGAAGTAGGGCTGAATAAAATAATCTGTTAAACAGTTTGCTGTATAACTCCTTGAGTGGAGAGGGAAGGAACTCCCCGTGCTGAGGGTGGCTTCTCAATAAACCGTTACAAATACCTGATAGTTATCCAGTGCAACACACTCAACATAAGAACAGAAATGGGACAGAAGTGATTGGAGTGTGACTGGTGATAAATCTAGACTGTGGACAGAAGTGTCAAAAAGGAGGACAGAGAGATAGTCTAACTGTCTTTACCTACAAAGAACTCTCCTTAGGCTGCACTTTGTGGCCAACTGGTAAAACCAAACAAAATGTGAAAAGCAATATATTAGTGCTCTTTCCACTCTTATCCACTTTTAGATAGGCGGCACGTCAGCGCAACCTAAGGAGAGTTTTTTGTAGGTAAGGACAGTTAGACAATCTCTCTGTCCTTCTTTTTGACATTTCTGTCCACAGTCCACAGACAGGCTAAAAAACGGTGGTGTGCAAGGTTGCCCAGAGCAATGCCAGTGGTTCCGATTCATTCAAAACCTTACACCCATAATTTATGTAGTTATAGGATCTGCATATATAGGATGCCAATATAGGCTCATCCTCCACAAGACGAGAAGTCTCATGTTTGTTTTGCCAAGAATGCTAGTTAAAATGCTTTGCCAGTGTACATGTATTGGCTGACCCTATTAGCCCCCCCTCCCACGCAGTCTTGCAGTTTTCTCCCCCAGCCTGCACATACAGGAAAAGACTCACATTCTCACTCATGCACATTCACACACACACACACACACACTAACAAACTGTCACGCTGCTTTCTCATTCATGGATACACACACCCAAACAATATACCACAACATCCACACTGTTCTCTCATTCACCTGAAAATACATTTATGAATTCAACTATATATGACTACAAAATATACACTGCACTCATCACATCTCCTTCATACGTGCACTGATATGTCACACAGCCCCTCACATAGCATACATACTTTTTTCCCTTGCTTGTGGACAAGCTGGAGACTCCTGCTGCATGCTACCACGATGGCTATCGCTCACCCCGCAGACTGGAGCTAGGAAGCATGGAGTGCTCCCTGGATTCTGACAGGTGCAGTGGGGCCACCATCTCATAGCCTCAGACCACAGAAATGCAAGGGGAGGAGCAAGAGTGCCCCCAAACCCCAACGCACATACTTCAGCCTTCAGTACTCCACCCTGCAAACACCCCAGACCTTGCATGGTCCATTAAGCATGTGCACTGGGGTGCTTTAGCTTAATCATGGAAGACAGTTCAAGAGTGCTCTCTCAGTTGCACGCGGCAGTTTAGCAAGCACTCAGGATATCACTAGGCTTGCTTCTGGCTCTTCCATAATGGCCAGTGGGTCAGTGCCTTGTGGCCCATTATGGACGACCTGCTGCTGCACAAAGGGAAATGAACGCTGTTCAAAACCTAGTGGGATTTACATACCTATATACAAGAGTTACACCCAAGAACAGTAACGTTAGTATGTAGGACTAAAATGCCTCTTAACAGATGGGTTTGAGGCTTTTTTCACAAGGATGTTTTTCATAACGAATGTTGCTTTTGGATGCTCGTGATGACAGTAAACTTGATCAAAACGTTTTAGGATGTAAATACCTCTTTAGTAGAGTGGGGGTGAGGGTTATCCCCCAGCTCCCAAGTATTTCTTTTGAATTGTAACAGATGGAGCATTGCATAGTAACTTGGCCTAACACTGTTAGAGTGTTTGAGTGTTGGGAAACATACTGGCATAGTAATTGACAGTTATTAACAATAAATGCTTAACAATTTAGTCAAATTAAGTTTAACTTGCAACGGTCAAGAACACCCCTCTCTCCTATTACTACCAGTCTTGTGTTGGTTTTGCCTAATAATGCCAGTAATGTCACTGTAAGAACACCCCCTGACCACGTCCTGCCTCTCACTGTGAACACGCTGTTGCTGGCTGTGGCTGGTAAGGTCTTGGAAGTTTCCATTAACCTGCATCCTTAAAATAAGCAGAATCTGATCCAAACGTATGCATCCCACAATAAATGACATATGTCACACTTAAGGACATTTAATGTCCCTCTAAACATCAAGCAGTGTCCCTCACTAGCCACATTTTGCGAGGATCCTAATAATGGCACGTGGACCCACAGAAATGGGCACCATTTCACCAAACCGACATCTAAATATAGTCCACCTTCCACAAATACTCACTGATAGTGAAATAATTGAAGCACTGATCCAACATGACGAAGTGAATACATCATGCAAGCGAGGCTCTACGCACCTCCAGACCCCCTACATGGAATCAGTGTAATTGACTTGGACTGCCTTCCCAACCATTACATAGCACAGAAGGAACACATATGGGTAACCTAAAAGGACAGGCAGTAAAATGCCCCCCCTTTCCTGCTTAATATCTGTCATTGTGCGATCCTTATAAAAGAAATGAAAATTGAAATATCCAATGTGCCCTGCAGCCAATAAAGGGAGGGCTTTTCTATTTTAACAATGAGATTTTGGCTCATGGCTCGTAGACGTTCACAGCAAAGAATGTAAAAATGTGGCGGTAGCCTGCGCCAGATGTGTATGACACATGGCCTGTATGCTACTATACTGTATCTTTGTGTGCTACTTTCTGAAACCTTACATAGAGAAATGCACTAAGCCGTGCTCTGTGTACTATTCGTACCTCATATACAAGCGAGAAGGAGAGGGAAGAGGGGGATTGTAAAATTCCAGAATGCTGCATAAACTATTCCAAAGCATGGCTTGTTACTTTTTCACCAACTCATTTAAAAAAGGAAACATACCAATATTTGAAGGAAGATCCTTTGTTGTCAATTTTAAAGAGAAAAACACATGTGTACTGTGGGTTCACTGTATGGAAGGCATGGTATCAAACTGTGAAGACAAACACAAGTGATCACAGTTCAAGGGTGTTTATGGAACTTCAACGGGTTGGTTGAACACCTATCTAACCCTAAATCTAAGGATGGGAGCAAGCTACGACCATCAATTATAATAACGCAGTCCTCGTGGAGTCTCTGTCAAAATAAAAGGGCCTATACTAATAAACCTATTGCCAATTCTTACTGTTAAATACAAATTGTGTGGGACAACAATGTATGCAAAAGAAAGTGTTCCAGAAATGATATGTGAGGATAGTTGAGCAGTTGGCTTCCCTTCCCCACATTTTCAGCAAAGGACAAGGTGGCACACCCGAGCTTCACACACACTCTGGCTTCTCTGCCACAAGGATATAGTTCAAAGCATAGGTATCGGGGCCTTCTGCACCAAAGTCTCTTCCCTAGTAAAAGTCTCTTACTGCAGAGGGCCTGATGTACCAAACAAGCACTTAAGTTTCTTTCTTATAAGGATTTGCACATTCATAAGTTCACAGGTGCACAGTTTACCATGGGTCTCCCTCCTTCAGGCTCAGACCCCCTTTTAACACAATGTTCACAATTTGTCTCCCTCGATCGGGCTCGGACCATGGACCTCCCTTGTTCGGGTTCGGACCCCTGAAGCACAAGGTTCACAATTGGTCTCCCTTGTTCGGGTTTGGACCCCTTAAGCACAATGTTCACAATTGGTCTCCCTCAATCGGGCTGAGACCACACTTTCTAAGTTTTCCTCTTTGTATAAAAAAAGTGAAGACTTTTGATTGTATGATGGCTTTTGCTTAAACCGTCACAGGACCACTTCGATTCACTTCACTCATCATTCGCATCTTTTCTTTACTTTCGTTTTGGCCACTTCTTGGCTTGATACCTCACAGAGACCTTCGATTGAGCACACTTAAGGTGCCGGACCACTCTGTTGCTGGTATTGTATCTTTCTTTGTTAAAGTTCAAACATCCATCCGCAATTAAGCTTTCCTTACATCTTTCATCACATGCATTACCAATCTTTGTTATTGTGCTCTTTATACAATGTTGCTACTTGCAACCTTGACTTCAACACAGACTGGTCTTGCATCTGTCTCCCCAACTCACAGGCTGCGTTGATCTTTCTGGCGCTGCTTTGATCCTGGAGCCAAGGACAGTACCACAGCGGCTGCTGATCCTTCCGACTCGGTCAGCCATGCAGGAGGATCCGGGTATCTCCGACACACAATGCAGGATTCTTCAGTCTGGTTTCCTGGCCTTAAGCTTTTTAATCTGAAGCATTCTCAAAAGTAACAGTTTCTCGACGGAAAGATCAAGGGTATCTTCGTCCTTGCATACCCTTCTTGGTTTGCCGTCTTTTCCGCGTTCAGCTGCCTTCTGGAAAATGCTGTTCCTTCGTGTGCTTTGCCTCACTCTGAGTGTGCTCTGGTGCTCCGCCTTTTATCCGTCTGGGGAAGCTTAATGGAAGCCAGATGTGAGTGGTAACCAAGGATTGCCTGACCTTGCTTAACCATGGTAGTGGGACAAGTCAGGTACAATGCTTGGTGTGAGTCTGTTTTCTCCCAGAGCAGGCTGTACGTGTGAAAGTATTCATGTAGAGAAAGGGGGGGTAAAGTTCCCACATATTCTACAGAGTAGGTGTTACATGGAGGGGGATACCACGTCTCACCATCAGGTGTCCCACTCTCCGAAGACCCCTCGCCCAGGAGATGCTCCCTCACTGGTCCACTCCCAGGGTCTGGATCCAAAGGCGATGGCCGTGCCCTGGCCACCTGAGAGAGAGAGCCCCGGGGACCAGCGGGTGAGACACCTTCTGGCTTTTCACATCACACAGAGTTCAAACATACAAGTCCAATAAATGAAGTACAGGGTTTAACACCAAGGGTCACGTTTACATTTGTGTTCTATGCACCAGACACCAAATACAAGTCTTCAATCAACATATTTGAATAGAGGGAATGCCCCCTTGATACTTTGGTGCCCCCATTTCGCTACCACAACACCCCCTTTGAGACAGCCTCAGGGCAGGATGTCCCTTACCACACCCCAACAGTATCACTCATGCTATCATTATCTAATAATTATATTAATGTTATATTAATGTTACTGAAACAACATTCCCCCTCTCTCCCATCACAATGGCTGGCCTGGCTCTCCCTGCTATGGCCAGTATGTGCCATTGTAAATATACTCATAGTGGCCATTCCCAGTGAGGGCAGTAGTGCCAGTGTAAGATCACCCATGTGCTAGTTTGATCCAATAATGACAATAATGTAGTAACTCAGGCTGGATTTCCCCAGTAAGGCCAGTACTGCCAGTGTAAGCTCACCCTTGTGGTGATTTGCTAATAATGCTATTATTAGTACTGCAAGAACACTCCCTCAACCCCCTGCCCACCACCCCCATCATCATGGAACAGTCCACTGATAACGGCTGTGTCCAGTAAAGCCAGTATTGCCAGTTTAATGTCACTCTTGTGCTGGCTTTATTCAATAATGACAGTAATGTCACTGTAGCAACACCCCCTCGTCTCCCTCTCTCCCATCAGTGTGCCCAGCAGTCCCAGTCCTGCCGGAGTAAGCTCACCCTTATGCTGGCTTGTCCAATAATGCTATTATTACCACTGTGTGAATACCCCATCAAAACCCCTTCCCTCATCACTGTGCAACACTCCACTCATACTTGCTGTGCCCAGTAAGGCCACAACTGCCAATGTAAGGTCACTAGATTGGGGATAGGAGACACAAATAGGAGATTTTACCATTACAATGTCGAACTCTACTTCTATAAAAGTGCTGTTTGGTTATAGACCTCCAGGTTCATTAGGAAACTTTTTGGAATCACTGGATCTATATTTGAAGCTAACTGGGAGTAAATATAAGGAATTGCTCTGCCTTGGAGATTGGAATATTTGGTTGGACAGTCTGACCAATCCAGATGCAATGGCTTCGAAAGAAATTCTGGATAATCATGGACTGACAATGTTGACAACTGCACCATCTCATAATAAAGGACATTGTCTGGATATGCTGGCCACTAGGGGACAGGTTGTAACCTTTAAAGAAATTTGCCCAATATTATGGTCAAACCATTATGTTCAGCTGTTCACGTTCTCCAGCTCAGAGTCACAAAAAGGTGTAAGGAAAGGAATGCCATTAATCTGGAAACCCGCTGCTACCGACCTGGATAAAATCCCAGGAGGAGAAGTGCAGGATAAACTGAATGTAATTGACTGTTCACTGACGTGTGATGAGTATTTTGATAAAGGTATGGAGATCTTAGAGGAAATCTGCAACAAATATGCACCTCTGAAACAAAACAAAAATAAGAAATCCAAACCCTGGTTCAGTCCAGAACTTGCCTTGCTGCGAAAACAACTCTGTAAGGCTAACGATACCTGGAGACACAACAAGACAAATAATGATGCTGATAGAGCAAAGGCAGTCCAAAAAATATACAAAACTAGCTTATTTCTGGCAAAACGGGACCACTTGCATAAAGAGATTAAGCAAGCTGGTAACCAATCAAAGGCTATTTTTGAGGTGGTTTCGAGATTTTGTAAACCAACCTGTATGGATTTTAATACAGCTGCCTCTCAGGAGCAGGCAGATAAATGTAATACTTATTTTAAAGAAAAGATAATTACCATTTTAGAGAATATAGAACAAGGAAGGACCACCAGATGTGAGAAAAAAGTTGAGAAAGATAGAGAACAAGAGGAAACCAAACAAGAAGAAACAGTCTTGCAGTTCCAAATGGTGGACGAAAAGATGATCTGCACGCTCTTGAGACAATTAAAACCCACTAATGATTCGTCATGTAGGATACCAGCATATGTGGCAAAAGATTTAGCAAATTGATTGGCACTATTTATTGGGACTTTCGTGAATAAGGGCCTCATTACAACCCTGGCGTTGGACCATGGTGCTATTAGCACCATGGTCCATGCCGGATACCGCCATGGTGGATGGCGGATTTACCGCCCCATTCCAAGGTTGGCGGGGCGGTAAATCCCCATTCACCATGGCCCCTTCCCCATTCCCATTTTTGGCCCATAGGGCTCAATGGGAATGGGGAAGGCGCTAATTACGGCACCGTAAATTACGGTGCCGTAATTAGCACCAAGGTCCCTTAGGGGGTTGGACTTTAACGCCTGCAAAAAGCAGGCGTTAAAGTGTGAATCTGGCGTTAAGGGTTTAACGGCGCCGCAGCCTTTTACGGCGCCGTTAACCCCTTAACGTCAGGGTTGTAATGAGGCCCTAAGTCTTTACAAGACTCCCAAGTCCCTAAAGCTTTAAAAAAAGCATTAATAAAGCCACTCTTAAAGAAATCCAATTTAGACCCGGAAATAATGAAGAATTATCGACCTGTGGCAAATTTGATGTGGCCAACAAAAATATTGGAAAAAGTGGCTTGCTCCCAATTCCAAGCATTTGTAGACAAGTAAGAACTGTTGGATAACCTTCAGTCAGGTTTTCGTCCAAATCAAGGTACAGAGTCAGCATTGCTGGCCGTACATGATGATTTATTAAAGGCTGTGGATGGGGGAAACTCAACAGTATTATTAATGTTGGACTTATCCGCGGCCTCCGACACTGTGAATCATAAGATAATGGCACAATGAATAGGGCAAGTGAGAAAAGCATCCAAAGAAGTGGTGAGATGGTTTGAATCATTTCTTCAAGATAGATCACAGAGGGTTATATTGGATGGATTTATTTCCCAGATGGTTGAGTTGGAATGCGGGGTTCCCCAGGTCTCCTCTTTATCCCCTCTCATTTTCAATCTGTACTTCCGTCCAGTCTTTCAAATATTTAAAAAATATGGTTTGTTGTTTCATTCATATGCAGATGACACACAACTTTATATGGAACTCCAGAATAGTGAGGACACCTTCGATAGAATTAATTAATGTATGGAAGAACTCAAGGAGTGGATGAATGATAACCACCTACAGCTTAATGCAGCAAAAACAGAAATCATACTATTTGGTCCAACGAATAAAATATCACTAGAAAGACAACATTTTCCTCCATTGATTTTAGGGGAACAACTGCAGTATGCTAAAAAAGTAAAAAACTTAGACTGTTTGTGGCAGGAAAATTTGGGAAGTGAGAGTCAGGTGGGAGCAAAGGTAAAAGCAGTACACTTTGCATTGCGATCTCTGCAGAGTATACTGCCTTATATCCCAATAGAAGACAGGGCAGCTGTGGTAGGGGCAGTGACTAACCCCCACCTAGATTACTGTAACAGCCTGCTAGCGGGAATCCCGCAAAAACAGATGAACAGACTTCAAAAAGCACAGAATGCAGCAGTTAGAGTAATTGGGAACCTTAGAAAACGAGATCATGTATCAGCAATGCGGAGATCCATCCACTGGTTGATGGTGGAGGACAGAATTAAGTTTAAGACGGCTTGCCTAGTTTTTAAATGTTTGAAAGGGCTTGCATCGCGTATTTGGCTGACAAGATCACATTATAACATCCTAAAAGGAACCTACGTTCAAAGGAGAAACTCTGGATCTGTACCCCTCAAACTAAATGTGTATCAAGAGGAGACAGAAGCTTTGGAACCTTTGGCCCAAAAGTTTGGAATGAACTCCCACTTGAAATTAGAATGTATGAAACACTGGATATATTTAGGAAGAAACTGAAAACCTTCCTATTTAAATAAGGAGAAAGTGGTAGAACTAGAGTTATACTTCTGCCCTTACTCTGTATTCCAACACTTCAGCAATAGTTAACATCTGCGCCCGAATACGGTTCATTCTGTCTGGTGCGCTTTATAAATCTCTCAAAATCAAAATCAAAACCCTTGGCTGACCTTGTCTAATAATGGCAGCAATGTCATTGTAACAACACCCTCCTAAACCCTCCCACCAACATTCACTGTAACAAGACTCGAGGTGGTTGTGCCCGATAAGGCCCATATGTATCATTTAAGAAAACGAGTGTTGGGCCACCTGCTATATCTAGGGCCCGGCTTTTGATGAAATAGCAGCATCAACCCCTATAATCCGGCCCCCCAGGTCCATGGTAATTGTGCCTACCTGCACATCAGCTCGCGTCAGAGCTCCAACCCACAGCTGCTCGTGCTATGCCACCCTATGTTGCTCTTGCAGACTCTCTCTCTTGTGCTCTGTTCCATTCATGTCCCCTTGCACTTTCACATCATTCTCCCACTTGCACCATTGCATGCTCCAGCTCCCTTTATCATTTTCACACCTTTGCTCGTTCTCACACACCCTTTCATCTGTACACCAACATCCACGTGCTCACTCAGTCAGTGTAAGACAAACTCCTCGACAGCCCCCCACTCCTTTCCTTCCTCAGTCACCACTCACTATAAGAATACTCACGGTGGCTGTGATGAAAAACACCAGTATGTGCTATTGAATGAATACTCGTGCTGGGTTCCTGCTGCACCCAGGTGTCCCTCTATGGCCCTACTTTTCCTGACATGACAACTTTACTCTCCATAATCTGCCCTTCAGGTCTAGGGTAATGAGGTCTTCCTGCAAACTAGCTTGCTTCACTACTCCTAATCACAGCTGCCCATGCTCACTGTCATCCTCTGTCTTTCTTGCACACTCTCTGTTCAGCATTCGTTTCCATTCTTACACCCTTACACCTTCCCACCCTTGCTTATTCACACACCCTTCTCATCCTTAGACCGGCCTCGCACTTAGACTCTTGCACGCTCTCACACCCTTCATCTTTTTTTACATCTTCACTCATTCTCACACAGCCTTGCATCTTCACACCCATGCAAGCTCTCACAAACTATGCTGATTAAGCAGAACAAGTAAAGCATATAAATATGGGGGTGACGCTTCTAACTTAGACCTACGTTTTCCAACGTTTGAACCTGTTCAGGAAGTTGTGCTTTGCAAAAGGGTCAGGCTGTAGTACCACATGAGCAATGATGACCCTGATCCTCAGAGCATAGGCGAGCAACATGAGGGGTGCCAACAAGCAGCATGTTGCTTGCGAGCTACAGGTTGCAGACTAATAAGTATGCCATTTTGCATTGTCCTTAATGTGTTTACATTGTCAGTACTATTTTAGAAGACACAGTAAATATTTATTTTACTTTCTTTTTCATTGGAGACAGTAGGGTGGCCAACTTTGTGAGATCCTTTTGCGTGACACAAGGCAGTGATGACGTCACAGCGTCATTCACCGGGCAGAATCAATGCATTGCAGCCGCAGTTGCTGACGTGACAGGCTGTCACGTCAGCAGCTGCGGGTGCAATGCAATGCAATAGGACTCTTATTCACAGATTAGCTGCCACTTGCCAGCCACTGTTATTCCGATTCGTGGGAAATGTATGTATATGACCGCCTCCCGCTCCTATGAGCGGGGAGGGAGTCATATTTCCCGCGAATCGGAATAACAGTGGCTGGCAAGTGGCAGCTAGTCTGTGAGACAGCGCCCTGCAGCGGCTGGCCCAGCCCCCAGCATGTCTAATTCTGCTCAAACAGAGCAAATCGGGACAACCCGCGTCCCGCAGACCAACTCGGCAAACTGCGGGACAGAGTCCCCAATTACGGGACAATCCTGCAAATTACAGGACAGTTGGCCACCCTGTTGGAGAGACAACTCAAACAATAATATGATTTGAGGAGTAAATAGAGGAAAATATGAATTACAAATGGGATGGGATTCGAAATCTGCGAAAAAGGAGTGATTCAAAGACACAGCATGTTTCCAAATTAACAGGACTTACAAACACTTTGACCTGTACTTTTCTTGCGGCTGTAAAATGGAGCAGATGTGTGAAAACCTGCTGAAACAATGTTTCCACCATGTTTAAAGCTTCCGCGCCATCTTGATTTCAGATGCCCCACATGAGCAGGAAGCAGAGCAGAGAATCCAAACGTGCCTCTGCCTGCAGCATTATTCAGATCTGGGGAGAAGGCCAGGCTTCGCTACTGACTCTGCCTGGTTTTTAGCCTCATGGGCTTAGGACATGGGGCAAACAGGGGGGACAAATCCGCCCCACAATTTTAAGTGGGGGGGATGTAATGTCATTTATCCTCACCGCAGAATATGTGTTTGGTGTATCGTGCAGGGATCTGTTTTTGAAGTGGGGGGAGGGGCTGCTTACTATGTAAGCTGCCCTCTACCTCCTGGCCCCCAAAGCATCGGGGCAATACCCTGGGGGCAGATGGGTGATCATCTGCCCCCAGGGAAGGGGGCAAACAAAAAAAATATATTTTTTTAAAACTTAGTTTTGGGTGGGATTGGTCCGGGTGGGACCTAAGGGGATGGGGGTACCTCATGTAGCCCTCCCTGGGGGGAGATTTCTGCCCCTAGGAAGGGGTACATGAGATGCCCCTATTCATTTGGTGTGGGGGGGAGGCCACTGCAAATATTGGCAGAGCCACCCCTCTCAAGCCTGGGGCAGTATGTTTTGACCCCCCCCCCCCCCTGGAGGCAGATGGCCACACACATGTGCCCATCTGCCCCTAGGGAAGGGCAAAACAAAAAATATATATATTATAACTTGTTTTAGGTGGGGGGAGGGGCCACTAGACTACCAAGATGTTTTGTGTTTGAAAGGGGGGTTGAAGTCCCCCCACCCTAGGTGGATGGGGGGCACCTTATGTAGCCCTCACTGGCAGCAGAATTATGCCCCTGGGAAGGGATACATGAGATGTCCCCATCCATTTGGGATGAGGGGAGAGGCCACTGCAAATATTGGCAGAGCCACCCCACCCCCCAAGCCTGGGGCAGTACATTTTGCCACCCCCCTGGGGGCAGATGGTCACACACATGTGCCCATCTGCCCCTAGGGAAAGGCAAAACAAATATATATATATTATAACTTGTTTTGGGTGGGCGTGGGGACCCACTAGACCACCAGGATGTTTTGTGTTTGAAAGGGGGGCTGGCCCTCTCCCCCCACCCTAAGTGGATGGGGGCATCTTATGTAGCTTTCCCTGGGGGCAGATTTCTGCCCTAGGAAGGGGTACATGAGATGCCCCCATCCATTTGGGGTGGGGGGAGGCCACTGCTAATATTGGCAGAGCCACCCCCCAAGCCTGGCACAGTATGTTTCCCCTCCTCCCCCCCGGGGGCAGATGGCCACACATATGTACTCATCTGCCCCTAGGAAAGGGGCAAAACAAAAATAAAACAAATTATAACTTGTTTTGGGTGGGTGTGGGGGGCCACTGAACCGCCATGGATGTTTTTAGTGGAAAGGGGGGTGGCCCTCTCCCCCACCCCAAATGGATGGGGGGCATCTCATGTAGCCCTCCCTGGGGGCAGATTGCTGGCACAATCCTCCCCTAGGAAAGAGGCAAAACAAAAACAAAATTACAAAAATAATAACTTGTTTTGGGTGGGCGTGGGGGTCACTAAACCACCATGGATGTTTTTAGTGGAAAGGGGGGTGCCCACGGGTTTCTTCTTTTTGGAAATGCATGGGGTTCTCTGTTTTCCTTGGTGGCTTCGACACTCTAGGCCCAAATCTGTAGGTTGTCCACATGAGCAAAATCTGCTTTTCCGAAAGGCTTGGGATTATCAGTGGGTGGGCCTTTTCCCTTTTCGCTGAGGTAGGTGCATCCACACATGTGAGGTACCGTTTTCATCCAGACACCTATGGGAACGCGGGAAGGTAGGACATCTGTTGGTGGCGGCGTGTTTCGGTGGGTGGGCAGAGGGAAATGTCTCTGAAATTTGGTGGAAAAAATCACAATTTTCAGACATTTCACTCTGGCCACCCACTGAAACACGCCGCCAACAACACATGTCCTACCATCCTGTGTTCCCACAGGTGTCCCGACGAAAATGGTACCTCACATGTGTGGGTGCATCTACCTGGGCGCAAAGGGAAAAGGCTAACCCACTGGTAACCCCAAGCCTTTCGGCAGAGCAGATTTTGCTCATGTGGGCAACATACAGATTTGGGCCTAGGATATCGAAGCCACCAAGGAAAACAGGGAATCCCATGCATTTCCAAAAAGAAGACACTCCTGGGAATACACAGAGGTCTGACTTTCGCAAATCTCCCCAGAATGTATTACCCACAATCCCCGGCAAAGTGTGAAATTTGGTGAAAAAACTACCATTTTCAGACATTTCCCTCATGCCACCCACCGAAACACGCTGCCAACACCACATGTCCTACCTTCCCGCGTTCCCACAGGTGTCCCAATGTAAACGGTACCTCACATGTGTGGGTGCACCTACCTGGGCACAAATGGAAAAGGCTAAACAACTGGTAACCCCCAAAGGGTTTGGGGACACAACCTACAGATTTGGGTCTGGGGTGTCGAAGCCACGAAGGAAAACAGGGTACCCCATGCATTTCTGAAAAGGAGACACCCGTGGGAATCCACAGAGGTCTGACTTGTGCGAATCGCCCTAGAATTTATTACCCACAATCCCAGACAAATTGAAAATTTAGTTTTTTCCACCAAATTTCAGACTGTGTCAGGGATTGTGGGTCATAAATTATGGAGCGATTTACACAAGTCAGACCTCTGTGGATTCCCACGGATGTCTTTGTTTCGAAAATGCATGGGGTTCCCTGTTTTCCTTCGTGGCTTCGACACCCTAGGCCCAAATCTGTAGGTTGTCCACATGAGCAAAATTCCTGAAAATCTGCTGTGTGAAAAGACTTGGGGTTACCAGTGTTTTAGGCTTTTCCCTTTGCACCCAGGTAGGTGCACCCACACATGTGCTTACTGTTTTCATCGGTAAACCTGTGGGAAAGCGGGAAGGTAGGCAATGTGTTGTTGGCTGCATGTTTCGGTGGGTGACCAGAGTGAAATGTGCGGAAATTGTGGGTTTTTTTCTGTCATTTTCCTGATTTCCCCCCAAACTATGAAATCTTTCCCTACATAGTTGTTGCTTGGCCTGCGCAAATCACCCCTTCCTAAACTTGGAATATTGTCTACTTTTCAGAAATGTATTCCTTTCTGGCTTCCCATTCAGCTTTCCTACCCTTTTCTTCCATTCCGTCCACGCATGTCCTATTGGACAAAAAACGCCCAAATCGCCTACCATGCACAAAGCGGCTAATTAGCATATCAAAATATGTTATTTTGGTTTCCACTCAATCTGTTCTTGAAAGCCTGGAAAATGGCGAATCCAGCTCAGCAAACCATTTGTTCCTAGCTCTTACAAGGAAAACACCACAGGCTTCTTTGTACAACATTTTATTGGCATTTTCTGGAAAAACACCAAATGTTCTCCTTTTTGGTTATTTTCTCTCACCCCCTTACAGCAAACTAGGATTCCTGGGTGGCGTTACGACTGCCTACATGTGGGAAAAAATGAGCCAACCTTGGACGAGATATCTCATGTAACAAAGAAGTTACAAGGGATTGAATGGCGACATACCGAAATCACCAAAAAAGGCCATGGCACTGGGGGGAAATACCCTTGGCAGCTAAGGGGTTAAGACGGTAAAGCCCCAGAGGAGATATCATTTGTATGGTAGCTCAGTTAGTCAATGCTCCAAATGCAGATTGTGCACAGGAATATGTAACACCTGTGTTCAGCACCTGGCTTAATCTTCCGGTGGGATAATAGGTAGAGTGAATGCATTCAGCTTCCGATGCAACACAGCACTTTCCAGGTCAGTTGGTTCAGATAAAGTGGTGGAAAACACTATTAATGTCGCTTTTTCTAATTGGACAGATTTTCGTGCATTTTCTGGGTGGAGTTCGGGAGCCGAGTGGACACACCAGGAGCCCCTGTATTTCCCGCTCCACCAGACAAATGCGGCCTTACTGATAGCATGGATTCTCATGCTGGAAATAAGGAAAGGGATTCCTCTGAGATCTGCTTGGAAATGAAACCTGGTAAAAGCGGGAGGAGTCCAGAGGAATCCATTGTCAATTCTGCCAGCAATCGCTAATTGCGCAAGGTATTTACACTCTTCCAAAGTGGAAAAGCAATGTGATTTCACCTGCCTTTTACGCTAAAATTTTCCATTTTGTGGCGGAAAAGTAAAAACGGGAGCCAATGGTAGTGGTCCACTACATGCAGTTTACTTTGAGCCTTGATGCTTGAGGGTTTTGCGTGATGCTACACATGTAATAAATAAATAAATACATTTAACATGACCCTAGATAAATGGCAATTCGTGATCAGAATGAGTGAGCATGGCATGTCGCTGGTAAGAGGGTGTCCTGTGCTTCTTGAGTGCGTTGGCAAATGCCCTTAATTGTCATCTCGCGTTAAGCGGCTGCTTAAACCCATCAGTGTGGATTGCGCAATAATAAATCGACAGAGGTATTTCAAATGGCCAATTTCGCTCTTTAGGTGACATTGTCAAAGTGGGAGAATGTTGCCCAGCATGTGCCACTTTCTCTGCGGAGTGAATTGTGCCCACCCCGAGGAAGAAGTGTGAAAAACCCACAAGGGCACTGTGCCCTGCTCTTTCTGTTTGTGTCTTCCCCACAGGGCGACAGATGCTGACTCAGACATGGGTAAGTCTCAGGTGGCAAGCCTGTACCCTAGTTGATGTGGCAAAGGATTCCAGACTTCTGAGGCTGATAATATTAGTAGCATTGAGTTAAATGCCACCTGACAGGTATGTGTGATAAAGTTGCAAAGCAGAGCTGTTAGTGGGCTAAAGCAGGAGGCAATGTCTGTACAACCAAAAGTAATAGACCCCTCCCCCCATCATGGCTGTAGGGGCCAGGCTCCAAACCAGGGCAAGAATGCCCTCCAATCATCCATGCCCACAAGTAGGGTACCCCTCATGCTCCAGGAACCCTGTTGAGCAACCTCTGTGCTTTCCAGGTGATACTAACGTTATTTAAAGCCAGAAGTATAAAAGGTAATCATTTAATTGCAGCTGGAAATTAGCTCCTGGCGTGATCAAAATGTCTTAACCAAGTGTGACATCATCCTCTTCATTTATATAAGCAATATGTGTGTTCTCGCGTTTCTTCATCCACTGAATTACTGTTAGAAACAAAGGCAAGAGTTGTGACTCTTGTGTAGGCATTAGGAAGGCACTTGCCAGCCTCTGGCATAATATGCCCATATTCTTCCAATATTGGCTAGCTGTTGCCCACTGATGGCCAGGTAGAACCATCATGGCAGTGACTGGCAAATGCCTTTCCCCTGCAGACAGAAAAGCGGAAATAAGAGGCAAATTCAAGACACAGAACAAATAGAAGTTAAGACAAACTGCAGCAGCCATTGCTGTGTTAGGGAGAATATGTTGAGTGTTCAAGCAAGGAGGTACGTATTAAGCAAGCAAGCAGTGAGACAAGGGAGAGGCAAAGAAAGGCCAGAGGGGCTCTTTGAATAATGTAACAGGACAGAGGACCCATGCTCTGCCGTCCTAGTAACATATGAGAGAATCAAATAGATCAGGCTTTGCAGCAAATGTTGAACGAGAAAGGAACAGAGTCCAGCTCTGCAATCAGAATAACAAAGGCAAAAAAAGGCTAGGCTCTGAAGCCAGCAAGAGATGGAATAAGAGGGACCAGGCTCATCGCGCGGGCTGGCCCGGCCCTCGCAGGGGTGCTAAAGGGGCAGCCCACATAGCGGGCTGCCCCTATGGCCACCCCCCTGGCTCCACATACACCCCACCTACTAGGCATCTCCCGGGTCCGACACATCCGGCCGGGGACCTGCGGAGTGCTTATAAGGGGGTGGGCTTGCGATCGCTCATCCTCCTTGTATGCTGTACCCCCTCCCCACCGGAGGACAGTCAAAGCATCAACATCACACACCTGGTCCCTGTACTCCCATAACAGGGCTTACTCAGAAAACAAGATTTCCTTTCTTTGAAACCCCCATCCTTCCATTCCAAGAGACACACACGTCTCCATGCCCCACACAAAACCAGTAGGAACTTGCAGTTGGTAGAAAAGGCTGCAACTCCTTTATTTGGCAGGAGTCCACTTACAGGTGATCTGCCTCTTAACAAGCAGGCGTCCTAGCTGTGGCCCACTGGAAGTAATTGTTATTTCCCCTCTCTTACCATGAGCTCATAGTCAGATGAAAAATCCAGAAATGCAACATACAAAGACATGTTCTTTGTTAATTTTCTTCTGTTTTCTTTTCTTCTTTTCTCTTGTTTTATACAGGGATATTTGTAATTTAATATGTACTGCTATTTTAATTCGAATTTTGTGAAAAGTTGAGTTTTTTTACTAAAACACAATAAATAAATAAATAAATAAATATATAAAGCACAGTCCCCAAGATGTCCGATGCCCCCCCCCCTCCCAGATTTTATCCGTCTCCTACGCCCCTGTTTAGCCTGTGCTAGAAGCAGGCACAGCAAATCCATCTGTGACAATCGGTAATGGCAGCTTTCATGACAAAACCTGGGCCTGCCATTACCCACTGAAGTTCTGTACGGGAATGTTTACTTAGCTTTTGAAGCTGGCGGGCAGTTAATTTTAGTTTACCCTATTTAAGAAATATCAATGGTTCCTTTGGATTTAACAATGTATCCAACAAAAACAATGTAACTGCTATTAGGAAGCAATCTTGTTTATGCTGGCAAGCGGTAGCGAGTGACACACGGCAGGGCCTCTTTTACAACGCTGGTGCGGGAAGTCAGCGAAAGGTGAAATATGTGTTTTGAAATTCTTTTTGGAACTGTGACAGTAAACATTTGCCAATCTGATGCTTGAGGGCCTAAATGATAACATATATTCGCATAGTGTTTCATATAGAATGCTCTGCCCGCTTTCATCGATTTGTTGATTTTACTCATTGCACATGAAAAAGTAGGGGCAGACATTCCAAGGGAGAGAGTCTTTCCCAGGAGGAGGAGGTGCTTCAGACGGAATTTGCGCATGGGAAAGGACAATGTGAAAAATCTTTTGATGACAGTAGACATGGCTACATTTACTGCTACGTGCATCATGTTGTAGCCCCAGCGATTCACATTTTAAAAACCTGGGATCTGCAGTTTAGAGGTGTGAGAGGTTAAATGAGACCAGGCTAGAAGTGAGAAGGGGGGAAAATAAAGTATGTGAAATTGTAGAGTCTAGAATTCAGTTAATATTGTAAAACAATGAGTTTACTGATAATTGTGGTTTCACAGGCTGTCATTATAGCCGTGGCTAGAGCGTCCAATTGGCTTGCTGGCAGCCTTGAGAATACGTAACTGTGTGTACAGCCGCGATTACTGTCATTTTTATATCTGCCGCCACAATGACGAATAATAGGCGTATTATAGATCCATCGCAGAAAAATATACTGTGCTCTGGCAAGGAGGGTAGTGGGCATCATGGGGAGGAGGTGAGCACTTTTTTTTGGGTGTCAGATATCCTGTATGCACATGGAAGGGAAAAAGCCCCCCATTTACATTTTTTGTTGTATCCGTGGGTGCACGGCATGGAACCTACCATAACCACGGCTATTATAAAAAAACACAAAAAAAGTGGCGTTTTTGTACAAATACTGTTTAAAATGGACCATATAAAGGTTATTGATCCATTTATACAGTCTCGGTTTTTTATTGTCTATTTTTATATCTGAAAAGTTGGCCCTGAAAAGGGCCATTTTGGAGGAGAAGGAAAGAGGAGGGTGGAACTTGGAAGGCGAGAACATTAGGGTTGACACATATAACAAGGGGTAAAAAAAAGGTAACATCCATGTATTTTTTTAGTTTCTTTTGTTTTTAATATTTTTCAAAAAAAGGAGGAAAAATTGCCACTATGAAAAAATAGTGGCTGCATTTGGCCTGGTGTTGAGAAACGGGCCATGCACAGCCATCTCGGGTGGCATCTCCCACCGTGATCCACTCTTGGCATTGGCAGCACATAATTTTGCACTTCTGTAGATCGGGTGTTGGCAGCAGTGGATGAGGTTGGGTTCTGGTGGATGAAACAGAAGCTGCAGCTGCAGAAGTGGATGGTGGTGATGTAGCAGTAGCAGATGAGGTGGATGGGGCAGAGGTGCTTTCACCCTGGATGTACCTTCTGGCTGATTGGGGTCTATGGGCCTTCACTTTATGATGGTAATGCGCCTTTCTGTACGGTTCTTCCACTTCATCCCAATGTACTGGAACAAGATGCTAAATTAAAGTGGAGTTGCCCAGGCATTCAGGTGGTTTGTTGGCTGGCCCTCTCCACAGTAGCTTGCCACAAAAAGTCCACTGTACATCTTCCACCTCTTTCTTGCTGTGATGCTGCTTCACTCTAAAGTACTGCCAGCTGTCTGCAACAGTCTTCATCGCACACTGCTTGTTCCTTGGGAGTGATGCAGTTGACATCCAAACGACATCTTCGTCGCTGTTGGTCCCAGACATACTAAAATGTTGGACCAGGGAGGAAAGATGAAAAATGTAAAAAAAGGACAACACAAAAAGGACTCTGCCACTCAAAATGAAAACATTTTTTTTAAAAAAAGAAAATAACAAGCTAGATATAGGAACAAAGAAGGCTAAGAACGGTTAGGAAAAATTAGGAGTTTGCTAATTTTACAGTTCTTGGAGGCTCAGAAACAAATGCACCAACCAAGACGCAAAAATGCAACAAAGAAAGAATGAGGTGTCTTTGGGTGTGCTGAATACCTGTGGCTATGCCCACAATCCAATCAGGAATCGAGTTTCATAAACATGGGCACACTCAGGTGCACAATTGACCAATCAGTTTGTGCACTGTGGTTATGCGCCTACACATGACACATAGCCGTGTCAACAAGAACAACCAATCAGGCAGGTTGGTACGTACCACTGCTACGGCTAGGCATGATGACATATACCCGTGCATGCACAATTGACCAATCAGACTGCATGCTGCGGTTACGCATCTACACATGATATATGATATATAGCTGCGTCAACAGGAACAACCTATCAGGCAGCATGGTATGTTAACGCGGCTGCACTCAGGAGGGATGACGGATACCCACGTGTACACAATTGACCAATCAGATTACACGCTGTGGTTCCATGCCTACAGATGGCACATAGCTGCGTCAACAGGCACAGACTGACTCACATGTGCATACACTGATTAAAACATTTGCAAACACACACCAACCGATGAGACATTTTTGTTTTCACCCGGTGCAAGGTTTCACTTTGCCCGATAGAATGACCAGATAGCGACCGAGTGAGTCTAGTCTCGATATGATCCGTGACTATTACTGACCACGTAATCAAAATGCGGCACTTAGCATGTGGATCACACAGCCCATGAAAAAGCACGAGTGACGGCATCGCATATATAAAAGTTGAAAGGCTGCTAGATTGCGGTCTACTTATAAGATGCTTTGACTGGACCGTGGTTTGCAATAATGGATTACTGTCACAGATTGGATAGAACATTTCAGAATCTGTTCCAGTCGTCTACTTGTGAAGTAGATTATTGTATGTGAAGATTGTGCAGACTTTTGTACACAACGTTGGGTCCCCTGATGAAGTTCTAGTGGATTAATGTAAAGGGTATCAGAAGAAAACATGTTGGGTTGCCAAAGACGCTGTAAAATTCAACAGTGTGTTATATCAATTTATTAGATTGGGTTAGGGACCTTTTGAGAAGGATCCGCCTACAAATATATCTGTTCCATAAGTTCGAATAGCTATTATTTGGTTTGGCATTCTATTGTTGTCCAAATATGTCTAAGTGAAGCACAACATACTGGCTCTAGGTAGCTAGTTGTATCAGATTTTCTCTGTATTTGGTTTTAACAATATTTACACTTGTTGTATTGCACTGCACTTGAAACTTTTTTGCGATATAAATGTGATGTGTATGATGTTTAGATGTTTTTATATGTTTTTAATCTATCTGTGAAAACTTATGAATACAATTTAATAATTGTTTAATGGTATGTTTTTTGATGTTGTTGTTGACACATCTTATATTTGCTGAAGGATTTGTGTTAGATGTTCGAGTCAAGAAGAGACATTACAAAGGTATTCGGGTTGTTTAGTCTTCTAGTTCACACTAAAAGTTCTTGGAGGTTAACACTACAGCCGATAAATTCCCTGTGTCTTTCTTTGGTAGTATGGTTGGGCACACACACCAACCTGCATAAAAAAAGAAATGTTTAAACTTAACTTCTGGTCCTCTGTTGCTTGAGTCTTTTCTTTGGGTGGCACAGCTGGAATGACTTTACCAACAGGCAATGCCCAAAGGATTGGAAAACAAGGGACACTTTCCACAGAGATCTCCACCTGTCTGCCTGGCAACCTGGGGAATCAGCATGTGGCACCTGTAGGTGCTGCACACTACACTCCTGCACATATTTCTTTCAATGAAAAACGCAGTGCTCTGTTATCCCAGCGAGCACCAGCCATGCGGGAGGCAGAGCACACACTGGCCAATGTGAAGAATCCCAAGGAGGATGGCTATCCCACTTGCGTCTCTCCTAGCTCAGCCAATGTTGTAAGCACTGCAAAAATATGTTAGCACCCTGTACACTAGCTCTCACATCATCAGTCTCAAAAGGATACATGGCTATTTCAGTGCTGCATGCAATTGAAATAGTGGCCCGAGCCTCAACATGGATGTTTGAAACAAGCTCTTAACTTGCTGGCCTATCGAATTAGCTAACAAACTATGATTATCTCCATGGGAGGGTTGCTGCCATGTTTAGGTGAACGAAACACATTACAATCATCATAGCCAAGCAGGCTATGTAGTGGGTTAATGGTGCATTGGTTTCCTTTAACTGGTGCAAAGCGAGAGAGAGAAGGTCATCTGTAAGGGAACATTTGGAGTACACATAGTCAATAGCAGACTTATTGCTTTTTGCGCGACTGAAGAATATGGACTTGAGGAGAGCAGCCAGCTATCATGTGTAGAAAACAGAATACCAGAAACATTCTAGGAGTAGTGCAGAGCATGACAAATGTAAGTTAGTATTGTGAGCTGGAGGGCCAACTGTATATGTCACGATGTTGCAAGTAAGCTTGCTTTTTGCGAGGTAAACTATGAAACAACAGTCAACTGACAAAAGATTTGCTGGGTGGTTTATTAAGGAACACCTCAAATTATTTTTCAAGAAGTCAGTGTCTATGCTATGTAAAATAAATTATTGGTTTGGCTGAGAGGTATGTGGACCAACAGTCAATTTCACTTGACGGGAAAATGATCTTGATGAAAGCATGACCCTGGCACTCACAGTGCTCAACATCTCAGCAGGCTTTGACACCATCAACCACATGACATTAATCAAAGGACTCAAAGATATTGCACTCTGTAATACTCCCCAACAATGGATGAGGTCAAACTTACCACACAGGTCTAAAATCACCTGCGTTCCTTCATTCAACTCGACCCAGAGACCATGACCACTAGGTATCCCTCAAGGACCAAGCTGCTCCCACACCTCTTCAACATCTTTATGGCCTCACCGATGACGATAATAAGAAATGATGGACTCACTTATTACAACTACTTGGACGACACTCAGCTTATATACAAAATTACTGGTGAGCAAAATGATAGCACCACGGGCAGCAACTGCCTCACAAAATAAAACGCAAATAGAAGATGGCTAACAACCTAAAACTCATCCAAGCCAAAACTGAAATAATGATAGTCTCATCTCACGCCACTCTGAAAAACATTTTTCCTTTGGCCTTCGAAATTGGGGATGTGTCCCAGAACATTGCATGTTTGACGGAAACTTGGCATCCTAATGGCCAACGTACTCATGTTAAAACACCAAGTCAACTCTACGTTCACAGCGTTTCTGCCATCGATGGGCTATCCAATGGATCATGCCTTAACTCATGTTTCCAATCACAATGCTGTGGTCATTACACTGCTTTTCGCTGGACTACGTTATTCCAACAGCATTTACCTACGTATGCTGGATACCCCGGATTTACCTAGGTATGCTGGAAACCCTATCAAAAAAGCTTCAACAAATCCAAAACACAGCCGCTAGACTGCTTCTAAGACTCAGTGGGAGAGAACGCATAGCACCAGTCCTGAGAGCACTGCACTTACTACCAGTTAAAAAAGAATCCACTTCAAGGCCGTATGCATAACCCACAGGGCCGTTCAAGGCCAAGGAGAAGATTTTATTCAAATAGAAATCCCACAATATCAACCAACTAGAGACCTAGGACCAAGTAATGATGTCCTAATTGAAACCCAAAGATTCTTCAGAGAAAGGTAAGGCGTCTCTGCCTTCTCCATGTGTTGTGAGCTTGCATTTTTGAATTTTGCTGTTGTCTTGTGCCACCACCCTGCATTTCCCCAGAGGGATTGTGCTCTACAGAATAGGGTCTCCTCTTCTCACTCCCCCGCACGCAAACTCCCACCACTATTAGCCACTACACCTGCCAATTAACAGAGGACTCTGAACTGGCAAGCACACACCCAACAACACACTCAGCACCATTGCCATTCCACTGAATGGAGACCTTAGCCAACCCGCCTCACGAAACATCTCACCTTCTTACAAATCTCGGCCACAGTACCCTACAGCTCCAGCAGACCCTGCTGCAAACACCCCAATCATCCAGGGCATCTCCCCCAGTGCCCCCTTTCTCTACAACTATCACAACACCAGCCTTCTGCCACCTTTACTCTATGCCACCCATTCTCCCTCCACCTTGTAGCAGCCACCCTTCCAATCCCACCCACCTAGAATCATCAACCCTTTTCATCAAACACTCATCCTACCAACAGACTAATGTGGATTTTGATCAATGCCAGATCTCTTCCAAAAAAATGACACAACATTTACGATGACCTAACTGCATCTGAAGGCCCTGGTATCCTCTTCATCACCAAAACCTGGTTCTCGAAAGACTTTTGGCCCTTTGCACTTCAGGCCTTCCCTCCAGGCTACACTCTGATTGTGCATAACAGAACCAGCAGGGCGGTAGCATTGCTATGCTGTACAAATCCAACCTCTCCATTTCACACTCAGAGGAACAAGCGTACAACTCAGACTGTGAATCCCTCCAAGTAAAATGCCTCCTCACCCCCACACACACTCACAACGTAATGCTCATATATAGACCCCTGGTCTACAAAAGATGCTGTGCTGAAAATCTTAGCGACTCTTTTGCAGCCATCTTGGTCTCTCACCCCTCCCTCACAATGCTAGGAAACTTCAATATCTGGTTGGATGTCCCATTTAGCCCCATGACACAATCCCTTCTGGACAACCTGGAAACTCTACATCTGACACAACTAGTATCAGGACCTACCCACTCTGCAGGCCATACCGTAGATGCAATATTCAGCTTCCCTGAACTCATCACCCCTCTTCTGCCTCACCCACCAGTCTGGATGGACCATGCAGCCATCTTTTTCTCCTTCTCGACTGTAGACCCAACACCCTGTGTGACTGTCCCTGGGTCACCCACCTACGCCCCTCTATGGAAGAAAGTCCAGACCTGGCAGATTCCCTACTTGCTCCCCTTTCCTCCTTACCACTCCAGTCGGGTCAGCTCTCCATCTGCCACTTTGACCAATGGCTCTCGAAAGAATTTAGCTCACTCACCCCTATCAGAGCCTTCTCTAACAGACAGGGCCTCTCCCCCAGATGATTCACCTCAGCTCTCACATCCCTCAAATCCCCAAACCACATCCTAGAACGCAGATTGCTGGCAGACCCTTTGACATAGAATAGAATAGCCTACACCCATCAGCTCAAAGCCTACACGGCAGAAATACCCAAGACCAACAAATCCTATAGCTGCAATAGATTAACCAATGCCCCAAACAACTGTAGGGAACTCCACCAGATTATCCTCGAATTCATGGGCCCATTATGAACTGCCTCCTCCCACACCCAGTCACTCTGTGACTCCCTCTCAGACCACTTCTACAACATTGCCCTGGAAAGAAACCTCACCATTGTCACTAAAATAGCATTGCTCACGCCCCACTCCCCAGCATCCATAACTGGGTTTTCAAATTCACCCTCCACTCATTTGCTCTTCTCTTCCTTCTCTCCTATTTCTGACCCTGAATTTCTAAATTTACTGTCTACCAGCTGCCCCTCAGGATCCCCTGGAGATCTCTATCCTACTCCTCTTCTAAAAGAAATCCTATCCTAAACCTGCACTGGCAACATCGCAAGATCCGTTATTATCCGTTATGAACTCATCTCTCACCTCAGACACCTTCCCAGCAGAATTCAAGACCTCATAAATCAAACCCCTGCTCAAAAAACCCACCCTCGACTCCCTTCTAATGACCAACTACAGACCATTTTCAAACAGACGATTCATAGCTAAATTGATTGACCAAACAGTATGACCCAGCTATGCCTTTTCACAGAAACCAACCTCCTCCTTGACTCCACCCAATCCATCTCCAGATCCCTATGAGGCAGTGAATTGTGCCTAGTGTGCATCAGATTCAGAAGGTTGCACCACACTAATTCTTCTCAACCTCTTGGCAGCCTTGGAGGCCATTGACCACCACACCCTCACAGACAGAATCTACTCCCACGGCATCAGACACACAGCTCCGAGGTGGCTTTCCTCCTTCCCCTCTAACAAATCTGAAATAATACACATGCCTCCCTTCTCCTAGCCTCCCTGCCCTATTACACACAGAGTGCCACAGAACTCCTCTCTCTCTCTCCACTGCTCTTTAACCTCCACCTGAGGCCTCTCTCTGCTCTCATCCACTCTCATCCACTCACATGGCCTGTCTTGCTACAATTATGCAGATGACAGCGAAACCATCTTCAAGATCTTTAAGGGCCCTTCCTCCACCTCCCCTGACCTCGTATCATGTGTCACAGAAATCGACCACTGGATGACTGCTAACCACCTCCTTCTCAACCCTGGAAAAACTGAGATCATGACCTGTGGGAAGATTTCCTGCTTCCCCCAACCCACCCCATGGCTGTCCTCACTAGGCCCACCCTCCTCGACCTCCAACAAGTAAAAAACGTGGATGCACTATCGACCGGCCCCTATCACACATCACATCAACTCAGTGTCAAAAACCTGCTACCTACACTTACACATTCTCCAACGCATCTTCCCCTACCTGACCTTCCAACGCAGAGTCACCTCGATTGTGGCCTTTGTCCTCTCATGCTTAGACTATGCTAACACCCTATACCTGGGGGCCCCAACATCACAATTTAGAAAGCTCCAATGGGTACAAAATACAGCATCAAGGCTCCTCCTTGCCCTAGGCCCAACAGAAAGTATAACACCCACCCTCTGCGTCCTTCACTCGCTGCTATCCACCTTCAAGGCAATGTACATCACCCACCGAGCACTGTACAACACAGGACCAGAAATCTGCAACAGAAATTCATATCCTAAAGGCCCACCAGAAACCTGAGATATGGCTCAGCTCTCCTTCTCATCATCCCAGTCGCAAAATCGACCAGAATAGGGGGATCTTCTTTCTCTGTCCAAGCTCCCACTATCTGGAACTCGATTTTCTTTAGCATCTGCCGCCTAGAGGATCACCTCGCTTTCCAGAAGGCCCTCAAGACCTGGCTCTCTCTTTATCCTGACTGACCTAGTCCACCTCCTGGTTGAACGATGACCTCAGACAGGAAGGCAGGGGCACCCAATGAGTCACCTGAGGTGACAACAAGACAGTACCTAGCCCTTACAGAAAGGATTCCAGTCAAACCATATGATACAATCTGCATAACCTAACTAGATTCACTGGTAGACATAGCACTCCCACCAAATTGAACATAGATGTATCCCTCCCGGGGCACAGCCACCCACCTGCATACATCAGCAATAATCACTACGTAATTTCACACCACACATCATCACTCCCAATGGAATGCAGCTGAGTCCCACGATTTGGTCCAGCTGTCCACATAAGCAGTCTCCTTGACTCGCTGACTCTCCTGAAAGTCTATCACCGAACATATCCACTATCCAGATATCTATGGGTCTCTATCAGGGACTTAGCCGCCCCTTCCTACCTCGTGCTGGCTAAAATTGTACACACACATTCTACAATCCTCCTTCAAATCTCACATCTCGGTCTCCGGTCCTCCAAGGGCATTCACCCCACAGCACTTTGAGGCCATACCAATGGCAGTAGGTGTTATACAAATTCCACATAACATAACATAACTATGGTTGATAAACTTTGGAGCACTCTAAAAAGGAAATTCTGCAAATTGTGGGATTACCTCAAATTTAGGAAAAAACTAAAAGTCTGACTTTTCAATGAGTAATCCTCAAAAACGACTGATTATTCAATAGACAGCGTATCCTATCCTATCCCACATCTATACACAAGCTAATGGATTGCAATACTGGCTCCCAATAGCCTGATTACAATTTATAGGACCTGGACAAACCTATCATCAACCAGAGTACAGCAACATTGAACATAAGGTCCTTAATTAGAACATATCATACACGGATGGGATGCAGAGTAACTCATACACCAAATAATAAGACTGACTCTGGAAGTTTGGCAAAAATCTCCTACGACTGTTTTAATATCAATTGTCTAAAACAGGAAGTTACAATGGACATCAACACTTAAGTTCTCTCAAACATTTCACATAAAAACACAGCTTTATACTAAAGATTTGTCATAAGTGACGTCATACTACGTGGCAAATAAGAAAAACCTATGGGGAGTTGTGGTTCGACTAAGGGGAACATCTAAGTATACTTTCTATAAGGGATCAGGTTGTGATTGGACATCTGCTATCAGGTAGATAACTTAAGCCTGCATCTAGTGCAAGCCATCCTCAACAGTTATTAAGTACACAGTATACTATTGGCTCTCAAAATATAAGACCCTTCATTATGTGGCCCTTTATAATTGGTTGGCACTCTCGTACCATTCTGGAACATTCGATTCACTAGCATATGCTCAAGTCCCAAGTCCCAGGTGCCGGTTGGGGGACTTGACTGTGTTTCCCCTCCAAATTAGCCCTACATCCTTCGCCACTCATGTTCTCTGCCATGAAGATTGCCTTTGAACTCAGCCTTTAGTAGTTTATCTTCTCTTGGGAATAAAAGGGAGTGTGAGCACATGCTTATGATATGATATGATATGGCATTTGTAACGGACCTATATACAATTTGTTGATCTGCATGCCCACTTTTATTTCCATCCTCGACTCACGTGACAGGAGACCATGCTTCAGCCTGATTTTTAGCCTTTAATTGTCTTGAATTGATAAACTTGGCCCTCATGGTGTTCTCTCTTTGCAACTTATCAAGGAACGATTTTGCTTCTCACGTGTTACTGTCTTTGAGAATAGATAACCAGTTATTGGCTGCCTCAACCCTTGACACCGGGCCAGCCAGCTTACTAGTATTGTGACATCGACGTCCATCTTCTATATAATGACGCCATCGCCTGCAGTCTATTCACTACGTATAGCCAGCCTTTATGATTATGTAGTCAACTTGCGTTGCTGCATCTGTACAGTTGTTAAACGGCTTGCATTTCCTGCAGAGCTCTTCACACGTGCAATCTTCATTCCACACATGAAAGTTACTCGATTCTTTATTTCGTCATCAGATTCCATTAAGTCTATACAGCCTCTTCTTTAGCCACTCTTCTTAGTGCGTCACGATTACTTCTTGTGATGTCACCAGCTTCTCTTTTCTCTCATTTTGATATCCCTTCGGGGACTTCTTCCACATCTCTTCGGGGATACATCAGATAGAGTTTTCTTAGTGGATACCTTTTCTCGAAGGCTCTTCTCGAAATAGGCACAATCACTGGTATTATGCATGGCACGATTTCTGGCTTCCAACATACAGGTAGTAGGGGGGGCGGGACTTCTGGCAGAGGCATTGGGCAGCTCCTCTACACTCCCCCCTCTGGTTGATCCATCAACCACACCTTCACTGGTCAGAACATCTTGGAATTTCCTCTTGAAGAAGTGCTTCTTCGGGGTCCATATTTTCATCATTCCTTTCAGGGATCCAGCTGATTTTACATGATCATCAACACTCCAGGTCATGTAACTGCACTGTCCATCTGTTTTACAATAGATCCATCATTCCGCATACTTCTTATGGTTCTTTGGCTATAGGAACTTCATTTCTTCAGGTGCTACAATGCTGGCCTTTTTGCATTCTCAGATTTCTTCATCAATCAACTCCTTGGGTCCAAATCCTGATTCAACATTGATCATTATCTTCATTTCTACTGCTTTCTTGGCTATCTTCTTTCACTGTGCGATTATTATCCTGATCACACAGAATCCTAACATTATCATCACCAGTACTGCTCCAAGAAGTTGAAGATGTTCACCATCCACTGTGGAACCCATGAGAGGATAGATGCAAACCAACTGTCATCTTCAATATCTCTGTCTCATCTTCCATTTTGAGGTGCAGGCTTGTCAGCAGCGTTATAGCCTCTGTTAAGGTCCCATTCTCGTCATCATGAGAAGGTGTGAATGAGCAACACGATGGCCCAATTTTGGCACAAACTCCTCCATCCATTGCTGAAATCATATCAAGGACATATCTGTTCTGGAGGGTCATCAGTCGAACGGCCCTCATTTCTTCCCTGATAGCATTGAATCCCTTTGCTGTGGTGTTGATTGTCTGCAGGAGCTCCCAGCGAGTGATTTGCAACCACTTCACATCGGCCATCGTCTGGATCCCCGGCATAAAGATAGTCGTGAAGACTGAAGCAGTTTTGCTGAATAGTCTATGCTCATACAGAATAGCATCAAAGGCTTCTATTGATTTGGCTGAGAAATACTTCCCCCCTTTGTTCGATTAAGGAATTCAAGTGATCTTCTCTTTTTCAAATGGGCATCCGCTTTAGGAAATTCACCAATGTTCAGATCGCTCTGAGGAATACTAACGCTGGAACATGGATCAATACCAAGGAACACATTCCTCCCCAATATTTGGGCAGCTTCATGTAGGCTCTGGACCCACAAGCCTAATAATGATCCATTAGGACGACTGTCCCTTCCCTCATGCCTGGTACATCAAAAATTCAGCCACACTGGTGATTCTCTCCAACCTTCCTCGTACTATTATTTCTGAAACACAAGGATGCAATCTTTAGAGGTAGTATCTGTAATAGTCCTCCTTTGTCGTTGACCCATGTCAACAATTTCATAATCTTTGACCATTGATTCTTGCATTCTTTTTCTGCAGTGTCTATAACTGGTTCGTACTGTCCACTTAATGCTGCTGCTCTGTAAACAATCAGGCCATCAGCTCATCCTTCTGGAGTCAGAACTGTTCCTTTGATTTGCAATTGACCTCTTTCTCAGCATCTCTGCATCTCTTCTTTGTTCTTGCTTTGACAATTTAGCATTTTATTTTCTTCTTTTTATATCTCTTGATTCCAGCTCCATTTGTTCCAGGCTGTCCATATCTGATTACCCAATGCCTTGTTTTTGGCTTTTCTCTTGACTTTAAATCTTGCACATATTTATCTTCTCTTTAAGATCTCTCTTTATTTACCCATACCAGCGATGCTGTTCTGCCTTGGAACTGTCCTCTTGTCTGGCGAAGTGTGTGATGTGTCAGGCAATAGGCTTTTTGTACTGATACTTCTGTAGCTATGAATACCTTGGAGGTTCCCATAGCACACGGTGTCAGGGAACACACTTATCAACTCTCCGTAGATGTCCTATCAACTACCCTTCTCATGTGCTGATACCACATGTTATTACCCATGTTACGGAATTGTCTAAATATGTATTGATCCCATCATTGTCTTCTTCTGCATTTCTCCTGTATCTCCCTTTCAAAATATTAGCAGCCATGGTAACAATTCTAATGCAGCTCTACCGTGGGAAGATAACACAAAGGGTTTTGGCTCATTGGAAATGGGCAAAGCTAAGAGAGTTCCTGAAGTGGGGAGGATCAAAGGGCCATCTGCTTTATTTAGATCAATGAAATAGAAAAGGTGAATCAGTAGAAACAAGAAGACACAAAGCATAATTGTGCATATGTAAATCATGAACCAACATATTAATGCCCACCACTTATGCCATTCTGGAATCTCTTGAGCTTGCTCATTCTCTGAAATCATGTTAACTTCAACATTTCTGATTTTAACTTCAATTTAAGGAAGGAAAAAACACTTTAATTCCAGCAATTGCAATAGATATGGCAACTGTAATAATTCCTTTACTATTGCTATAAGCAGCCTTCTAGTTACAGGGCCATTCTTAGGATCCTGTATAAAAGTGTGAATATCCACGTTTCTTCTGCCAAGAGCAGGATAAGCTTGAAGGATAAACACAAAAACAGTAAGTACGAGTCTATGAGCATCCCCGTCTGAGAAGACCACAGATTCATTCAAACAGGTATTCAGCAAGAAATGAGTTGGGGTATTGTTCCCTTTTTCAATTATCAAACTCAAAATCCAAATCAGGCATACTCGCGATACATCAATGTTTTTATTAAGTTTCAATAGGGTTTGCCTCCTATTGTCACACCGACTCTTGGTTCCTCTTGGGGGTATGGTGTCACAGATAGTACTGAACACATCAAGTCACCCTGTGAGCTGTCCTATTGTGGGTAAGTGCATACCCCTGTACCTGTGAAAGAATTCCCTCCCACTACAGTGAGACTCCCTATTCTAGGTGTCAATACTTGTCCCGTGTTTGCATACTGCTGTGTCTGGATGGGGGTGTGCTGCGACGGCCCTTGTGGTGGATTTATTTGCACTTGCTGTGGTTGCTGTGCCTGTTGCCTTTGCAGCGCTTGTGTCTGATACACTGTCTTATCTTGGGCAAACCCTTCCCTAGCTTATGAACTATATGATGGAGGATAAGCTGTCCCCCTCTTGAGAATTGGCCATTCTGTACATTCCATTATCTCCCACGCATGCGCGCAATGTGCCCTGTCATCCCACAAATCCAACATACAGGGGGAGGCCGCCTAAGTAATCCCCCTTGGTTAAACCCTCCTTGCTTATTTTGATTCTCATTCTGCACATTCTGAAATGCACCTTGATTATTTTGAAATCCACCCTTCCTCTGTAACCCATACCTCTGCCTCGTGGCATAAACCCATAACCGACTTGGTCCATCGGGTGCTGATTATTCGCCTACGATGCACCCACTGCTTGCTGTATCCCCAGTCCTTCCCTGCTTATCAATACTGCCCCTTCTATGGCATACTTTGACAATTTTTTCTGAACTAATTTGGCTTCTTAATGTTTTCTAGCCTCGTCTTTCTTCTTTTTTTTCTCTTGTAATAGCCGGCAGTGATGCACTATCGTCAGCTGTATCTCAGCCCATGGCTTAGCTTCCATCCCCACTTGCTTTTTCATCTGTCCATGCACTTGCTCTAGCAACCCTTGACATAAAAAGTAGTAAAATGGTGCCACAGTTTTTTCCCACAGCTCTTTTGTTTCAAGAGTCCAACGCTCTTGAATGTAAGCAATAGGATCTTCATCTTCTTTCATCTTACATGACATATTTGCACCCATGTCTGATGTGTCAGGATACTGTACCCTGAGAGCCCTCCACACATCTGCTCTACAATTATTGAACAGTGCTCCATCGTGCACTGTGTTCTGTGCTGTCGCACTTGAATAGCCTGCTCTTCTCCATATGACATCAGCTCTTTCTCCAATGATGGCTGCTAAGAGACCCGTAATGTCCCCTGTGGCCAACATAGTTCCTCTTGTCATTTTTTTCTAATTCATGAATCCATTATCCCGCACCCAATGTCAAACTCAGAAGTTTTCATCTTAAATTTTCCTTATCCATCTGTGGCCATGGAATATAATGTGGTCTTGCTCCCCATTTTTCCAATAAGGGAAACTGTGTGAATCCTAACCCACAATCGGCTCCCATTGTCTGCCTATCCATAGCAGGGACAATTATTCCTGACTGTTTCCTCCCTGGTAACAATCTTAACCTGCTCACATATGTCAGTGATTCTCCTTTTTCACTATGAGATCGTCCACGGGGACGCTCTGGATATGCCTTGGGATCTGCTGTTCTTTCCTTAGGCTGCTCTAGATCAGACCATCTTACTTCCTTGTCTGCCTGCAGGCTTACCTCGGGAACACGTGCACCTCCTCCCTCTTCTCCATGGACAGATTCT
Source organism: Ambystoma mexicanum (assembly GCF_040938575.1). Lineage (NCBI taxonomy): Eukaryota > Metazoa > Chordata > Amphibia > Caudata > Ambystomatidae > Ambystoma > Ambystoma mexicanum. Next base: position 724,711,071 of record NC_090937.1, on the reverse strand, counting down.
CTTTCCTCATCTGACATCTGACATATCTAGTCCCCATCTAGTATGACTCTCATCCCCTTCACCCTTATCTAAGGTCAGCCTGTTTAGGGATAAGGCTCGATGTCAAGACTGAATGGATTTTCCTCTTCGCTTCATAATTGGGAGACTAGGGATTGATCTCCCTTCCCTCGGCTTACTGATTTGCTACCTTCCTTTAATTCTTGATAAGCTTTATTGATCCTATCTCTGATACTTCCTATATCTAGTGTTATTCTAGATGTCCTTGACATTGCTTCCTTTAACACAAGGAACTCTTCTAGTCTGTCCCATTGTAGTGGCAGATTTGGTTCCATCAGCTCCTTTTAAATGTGATTAATGTTAAGCTCCCGTTGTCTCCTCTTACTTTCTAATTCTCATCTAATTCTCTGTGCTTTCTTGCTTCTCATCTAACTCTACCCTCCTCTTGTCTTATCTCTTCTCTCCTTATTCCTGCTCTTCTTTCTTCCTCTTCTCTCTGTCTCTGTATCTTTTTTGTCCCTTAATTTCTGCTCTTCCTTCTCTTCTCTTCTTTTCTCCTTTTCTCTTCTTTCTCTATCTTCTATTGCTATCTGTCTATTGTCATATTTTCTTTGCTCCTCTGCCCTTTCTTCTTTCTTTTGTTGTTCCTCCTGATACATCTGTTTTTGCCACTGTCTACTCTTTCTGTTATACTCATCTTCCTTCAATCTTTTTTCTCATTCACTGTCTTTTCTATCCTGTTCGTTCTTATCTTCCTTTCCCCTTACTTCCTCAATGATTTTCCCATCTAGCTTGAGTAATATGAGTAATATCTGTCCTCCCATCCATGCATTCTGTACGAGCGTTACCGCATCAGCTTTATCCGTTTCTCCTTTCCATCTCTTAATCTCTTGTTCTATTTCTGTCTATATAGTCAATCGCTCACTCTTCTCTTCTGTATCTCGTATAAACTGAAAAGTCTCCTCTTTTTTCTTACTTTCCTCTGGACTATTATCACTGCTATAAGCAGGCATTTTGTATATCAGATTACTCTACCCTGCTTCCACTTTTAGTTCTCTTAATGGATGCAACTCTTAGCCTTCTACATCAACGCCTTTCACTTCAGGCGAGGCAAGGAGAGCTGAAGGCTTGACACCTTCCACCTTACTCTGATTAAGCATCCACTCCTCCGGTGGCGGATACTCTCTCTCTTCCTGGTACATTTTCCAGAGCCCTAAAATAGTTTAAAAAAAAATCTAATTCTTCCCCTGTTTACGCAGCGTGCGAGTATGTGGTCATGTGTTGCAATACCGCTTTTGACAACAATCCCCGTTGTGGCCACGGCATGAACATCTTATCTTCTGTGCCTTTCACACATTCTGCATTATGATGTTTGAGCTTGGGCATATGTTTTGGCAATGTCTTACATAAAGGCATCAAAGGGGTTACATCTCCCATTGTGTGACTGTCAATACTTACCCGACTTTATAAAAATACCTTCACCAAAAACAACAAATATGAGCGCGCTCCAACAATCGCCGCTCAGACCTCTACCTTTTCACTGATCTTTGTCTACCTCTGGATTAGTACCAACCACTTTCCTAGATAGACAATATTACTTTTTAACTTTCTCTCAACTCTTTTACACTTATTGTCGCTCTTTGACACCTTAATTCAGCACGAACACATGAACAGACAAACTAGTCAACTTTTCACATTTAAACAATGGTGATCACCTTGTATTCTTCTTTCCCCTAATCAATACTCTGATCACAGAGTTTAGGTTGTCTCCTTATGCAGACCTGTCCTGCATGTAGCCTAGTTTACTCCGATTGGAGTGTGAGAAAACCTCTTCTGAACCCCTTGGGTCAGGCTATGGGCACTATATCACTCTCTCTCTTTATACAATATTTGCCGTTACTCCCATTACTTTTGTTACTTTTAAAATTGCCACAACCTTGTTCCCTTAATTTGCCATTCCCCCAGTCTACTGACCATTCGATCGCTCTGGCTCGAGGCCTTCGCTATCGTCTCCTCCTGCAATCCAACCACTTTCGCCTTCCGTCCGCAAAGTGCCTGTGGAAGCCAGTTAGGGATTTCGTCAAAAGAGGAACGCTGCCAACCATCTCGATTTTCTTGCAAGAATTCTATTCGCCCGCTCTCCACAGGAAATCTTGTGATCTTCTGGCTAAATGGCAGAGGATGCTCGATTGTCCGAAACTCTGGAGCTTTATCTTTTTCTAACCATCTGATAATGCTACCACGTGTACGTAAGGTCCTTAATTAGTAACATATTATACAAGGATGGGATGCAGAGTAACTCATACACCAAATAATAAGACTGACTCAGGAAGTTTGGCAAAGTTCTCCTCCGACTGTTTTAATATCAATTGTCTAAAACAGGGAGTTACAACGGACATCAACGGACGTTTGCTTAAGTTCTCTCAAACATTTCACATAAAAACCACAGCTTTATGCTAAAAATGTGTCATAAGTGACGTCATACTACGTGGCAAATAAGAAAAACCTACGGGGAGTTGTGGTTGGACTAAGGGGAACATCTAAGTATACTTTCTATAAGGGATCGGGTTGTGATTGGACATCTACTATCAGGTGGATAGCTTAAGCCTGCCTCTATTGCAAGTCATCCTCAACAGTTATTAAGTACACAGTATACTATTGGCTCTCAAAATATAAAGCCCTTTGTTATATGGACCTTTATAATTGGTTGGGTCTCTCAAACCCTTCTGGAACATTCGATTCACTAGCAGCACATATGCTCAGACCCCAGGTGCTGAGAGTTGGACTTGACCATGTCTCCCCTCCCAATTAGCCCTACATCCTTCCCAACTCATGTTCTCTGCCACAAAGATTGCCTTTGAACTCGGCCTTCAGTAGTTTCTCTTCTCTTGGGAATAAAAAGAAGTGCGAGCACATGCTTATCAATGTTCTGGTTCCGAATGCCCACTTCTATTTCCATCCTCGACTCACACGACAGGAGATCATGCTTCAGCCTGATTTTCAGCATTTAATTGTCTTGAATTAATGAACTTGTCACTCATAGTGTTCTCGCTTTGCAATTTAACAAGGAACGATTTCGCTTCTCACGTTTTACTTTCTTTGAGAATAGATAACCAGTTATTGGCTACACCAGGCCTTGCCACCGGGTCAGCCAGCCCTTCTTTGTCCTTCCATGATTCTTAGCTGCTTTTCTTGCTGCGACACAGGTTCAGCTCTTGATCCTTCTTTCGCCATGGACTTGAGCTTACTAGTATTGTGACATCGAAATCCATCTTCTATATAATGGCGGCATCATCTGCAGTCTATTCACAACATATAGCCAGCCTTTATGATTATGTTTATGTTTATTGGGTTTATATAGCGCTTTAATCCAAAGCGCTTATTTCTTAGTCTACTCGCGTCGTTGCATCTGTACAGTTTTTAAATGACTTGCATTTTCTGTAGTGATTTTCACATTTGCAATCTTCATTCCGCACATGAAAGTTACTTGATTCTTTATTTCGTCATCAGATTCCATAAAGTCTATACACCCTCTTCTTTAGCCACTCCTCTTAGTGCGTCATGCTTACTTCTTGTGACGCGCTGTCTTCTCTTTTCTCTCATTTTCATATCCCTTCGGGGACTTCTTCCAAGAGATTATCATCTCTTCGGGGATACATCAGATAGGGTTTTCTTAGTTTATACCTGTTCTCGAAGGCTCTCCGCCGGAATAGGCACAATCACTGTTGTCATGCATGCCACGATTTCTGGCTTCCAAAATACAGGTAGTAGAGGCAGACGGACTTCCTGCAGAGGCATTCGGCTGTTCCTCCACAACATTTTCAGGCAACACTTACTACAACACCGGGCACCCACCGGTCACAAATGTAAAGAAGATCTAACACTCACCAGCACAACACAACCTAATTAGTGCCACAATCTCATACCTGAGCAGTAAATCTTGAAAGACGAACATCGATCCTCTGAACTAACCCTCAAATTCTGTACCTTACTCACCACACACAAACTCATTGTAAACTCCCACACATAGCCTCCCTCCATTTTTCATAAAGATATCCCTTGATTTTCAACCCCATTTTTCACACACCAGCCCTGGCCATCACATATTCACAAGATGGATATGAGGTTCCATTCTCTGGAGGTAATGCCCTCGACCTCATAGCACATGACACTTAGAAAGCCATCACACATGCACATATCATGGCTCATCTGCTCTGCTCCATCAACACAAAGCACCTTGCCTTTCCCCTAACTAAACAAACCCTTGCACTCTTTTTGAGTGCCAGACCCCTGGAGACAATGATAATGGCAGTGGCAGTGGTAGAAAATAATAATAATATAATATAAAACAAACCTCTTTTGTTCCTTTCTTCACAATGAACAGGGAGCGGTACGATGGTGGTTCACATGAACTTGTACAAAAGAAATGTTTGATAAAGATGCTTTCTCTGACTACTCCTTGTCTGCACATCCCTGCCTCGCTAAGTGAAATATTATCGTACCTCAGTTCAAACATTCTGCTACAACTCCTCGCTCCCACATATCATGTGCTATGTATTCATCCGCACTCTACAATTATAATTATTTTTTTATAACGTGCTTAAACCTAACAGGTTTTTAAGCACAGACCCGGGATTTGAACCCGTGTTGCTCAGCATCATCTTGCTTCCAGACTCCATAGAGCCTTATGGGCTATTCCATGTATCAAATGGAAGACAAAACATGATTACAAAATCAGACAGATAGGAGTGAAGTGGTAAATCAAGGTGGGTGATTGTGTGATGGTGTGGAGGCCCAGGTAAGAAGGAGAAAGCCAAGTGCTCTAATCCTGCAAGGGAATGCAGTGAGGGTAGAAGGAAGAACAGCTGGCACATGAGTGAGGTTGCTGGGTGTGGAACTGGAATTGTGATAAGAAAAAAACTGTTGGCCACACAGGGACATCCTTTCACCAAAATGCCTGGGGCAGCGGAAGTGACACCACACAACCCTTGACCTCTGATGACATCCCAGAAAGTGATGCCATCTGACCCCACCCCAAAGTGACATCACGGGAAGCTATGGAACACAACCTTTCACCCCTTCACAAAACAGGAAGTGGCATCACATAGCATTGTTTCTGATTACACTATGAAAAATATGGTTACGGTATCACTGTAAAGAGATATACATTGCATACAAAAATGGATCACCATATGAAAGCCCTTCAATTTTTGTAGCAGTGCATCCAATATTTCCTTATTGAAAACCCCAAATTGCCAGTGTGGTTCAGTCATCTCCCCATAGTGGAATCTCTTGTTTGCTGGTATATGTTAGCATATACTCATTGAAAAACCTTTCATTTGTTTGTGTAAATCCTTAGTATTTTTGTGAGTAAATCAATTAACTCCCCCATTGAATTTCACGGATCAGGATTGCTGAAATTCGAAAACAACCATCCTCGTCTAGTGTTTCTATTTAATTGTTATAGCCATTAAAGTGTTGCCTGAAAAGAAATATTCCCATTTTGAGTTGAAAAACAAATGTTTCTCTGTGTCTAAATTATGCCCTGCTAAGTGAATTTTCATTTGCCAGTGTCATTCCTATTTGCATCTGTCCTATTAAACCCAAACTGTTGTTCCCATTGTTAGTAATCCCTTTGCCCAAAGCCTACCTGTTAGCTGCCCCTGTCATTTTCACAAAATAACGATTTTCCTATGTGCCTTTCTCATTGTTGAAAGTGCATGTGTCATTTCCAGCCCTAGTAAAATTAAGGTGATTTTCATTTTGTTTTTTTTCATCCTTTAAAAAAGGTTTTTGCTAGAATATTTCCCTTACTCTATCATATTCTGAGCGCAGATTTTGATTTGCATTTCCTTCATATTTCATTGCTTAGAGATTTCCTGTCACTTCACAGCCCCAGCAAAATCAGTGTTATTTGCCTTTTCATTTTTCTAGAAATTGCTTTTAACCTTTGAACACGGGTTGCTCCTAGTTTATATTTCTTCCCCTACCGTACCCTGATCACTGATTTTGAATTGCATTCCTTTTATATTTTTCGGATTTTCTTTCTCATGTGCTGCTTGTGTTTAAATAAAATGTCCTAAGTGTGCTAGCTAGTCTGTTTTGAAGCCCGATTTGTCCTTTAGTGTAAGCAGCCCGAAGTACCCTTGTGCGCTGTCCCATCGCAGTAGTATTGAATCATTGAAAACCCATATTTCCATTGTTGAAGGAGGGAGTGATTCACTGTTGGTGCTATCACTTTGTGGTGAATTGTTCTCTTTCTGTTCTGGCATTAAAAAAACAGAATTAAGTGTAATAGTATATCTTAACCTGGTGGTTTTGTAGAGAATATTGCATTTTGTGTTGCCACAACATTGGTCGCTGTGCAGTTGGTTGATTTTCATTTTTCATTAAATAATGAATTAATAAATATCCTATTGATACACACAGGCCTGGTTCCTAGTCCATTGTGACACAGGGGGGTTGTGGAGTTTGGGTGCGAGAGGGGTTGGAGGCCTACTCAAAATGAATCGTAAGGTATTAAAAATAAGAAGAGTGTTTTATTGTGCGCCACAACCATTGTAGGGAAAGGAGTTCCCTAGCTGGCGTGTGCCGTGTAATAAAGCATGACAATGTGAGGGCCTGTGCCGTGATTGAGAAAAGTGTTTTCACCCATGGCAGTGCAGCACAGCTCACTACCCATTGAAGGTATTGTTACATTTAGTGGATAGAGAGCTGGGTTGCATTTTAAAGGCACCATCCAAAAACCTGCACCCTAGGTATCATGGCTGTGTCTCAAAATAAATTAACATAGCTAGGTAGCACCTTCTACCCAAATTGTTCATTAGGGGTGAATGGGTAGAACAAGAACATGAAGCCTGGCAATCTAGAATTATGCAACAGGTGACCTCTATAAATATGGATGTGTGGCAGGAAAGTGGCCTGTTACATCAAGCCCTGACAGAGTTTTATATGACGCAGAACATCAAAGAGGAGCAAATGAAAATGTTCCAACTCACTGCATATATGTACTTCCACATGATAGTTATAGAAGAAAGGTACCAGGGGTATAACATCTCTGCAAAATCAGTCTGAGCTTTTAGATCAAACACAGAGTGAGTTAAGGCAGGTACAGGAGAAAGTGCTACAGAGCCAAACCTCTGAGTTAGAATTAGGAAACATTATTCAGCAGCTAAAGGAGGAGTTGGCAGCACAGCAACACATTAATTCAGAAGGAGAGTCACAATTCTCTGCACTGAAAAGAGAGACCCAAGAAGGGGTTGACAACCTCAAAGAGAGTCAGCTAAAATTGAATCAACAAGTGGCATACAATAGAATCTGCTTAGAGGACATGGGCGTTTTGAAAAATCAGATTAAGCAATTGGAAGAGGAAAATAACCGGTTGATAATTAAAGAGGTCCATTCCCAAGAGGAATTTGACAAGGAGCGCCGGATGTTAAGCACTATGAAACAGCAGAGAGATAACCTGACTGAACAGAATGGCACACCGTATCAGGAAAAAGATGCTCTGTGCCAGGAAGTGTGCCAGTTGAAGGCAGCCCTGTAGAAAGGAGAGTCATGCTTTCAGGAACTGACTGACATACAATTAGAGTATGAAAAATGTATGGGACATATTTATTTTATTTATTTATTTATTTATTTATTTATTTGTATATGGTTTGTTTAAACCTTTACAAAAAGAAATCACTTAGAAAACAAAGAAAAACACAATAAATATTACATAAACAATCATTTTAAAACTACGGTAATGCATTGTCATCTGATTTTTCTAAAAACAAACCTAATATCATAATTTTATGAATTTATGAATTTAAAATTTCATAGTTTAACATATCATGAAAGTGCACACAAATTCTTTAAAAAGGCAATAATTCTTAATTTCAAGACCATTGAGTTGTTATGTCGAATCTGGAACCATAACAACTCGGTATCTACACAATATAAATAACTTATAAATTGCTTAAAATATCGTATTCGTTCTTTCAGGAGTGCTGGACAAAACAAAATAAGGTGCTTCAAAGTTTCTTCCACCCCTTCTTTTTTACAGTATTTACACCAGCGCCATTCATCTTTTAGCATATTCCATCTTTTTAAGACATAGTTAGTTTTAAGCACATCAAAGCAAATTCTCATATAAGTATTTCTAAAATTTCTTGACGGGTATTTTTCCAAGTAATACTCCAACCGGGGTTTAAATTTCCAGCATGAATAGGCTTGATTCGCAGTTTTAGATTGCGCTACGGCATCAAGAGTCTGTTGCCAATCATTACATTTCAAGATGTTTTTTACTTTCAGAGGATTATTAGCGAGCAGTTCAAGCGATATACCTGCATCCCTCAGTATTTCTTCAATTTCTTCTTTCAAATTTGTGCAAAACACATTTGTTGTATCTTTCCCTGCTAGCGTATAGAGTGAATTTATATTGATCAATGAACATTTCCTCCATAATAGTATTTTCTTCCACACAATAATAGATTTCAACGACTGTAAGCCAAATTCGTATCTGATTATTTCAATCGATATACTCTTGGGAATAAAGTATAGCACCCCTTTCCAGATTACACTTTCTAATGTTTTCATCAGGTCAGTTTTTTCCAGGTCATAGAATTCTAGACCATATACTAATTTAGGAATTCCAGACATGGTGTAAAACTGTTTTAGCGGTATAGCTGTAAATCTCCCAAATTTCGCATCAAATTTACGCATCTGTCTTAAAATCATGTCAGCTTTAGTTCTTAACTGTCTTTTCACAATTGCCATGGAACCGTTGCCTGTAAAATGGTATCCTAAGTATTTAAAAGACTTTTGACAAGTAATTTATTTTCCTTGACAATACCATGATAAACGTGAAAGATTTTTACAAGACTTACCTAGGCACATAATCATTGTTTTATCCGCATTGATTTTTAACCGAATGCTAGCGATGAACAGTACAAAAGCATTTATGAGTCTCTGCAAACCGACCTTCAATCGAGAAGTAAAAAATCATCAGCATAAGCTAGCCATTCTATAGTGAGACCACCTAATTTGGGTGATATCAAACCTTTCCCTTTCATTTCATAACCCGCTCTGCAAACATAAAGGTTAAATAAAGTGGCAGCGAGTTTACATCCCTGTCTCAGCCCATTTGGAATTACCTGTTCAGAAGATAACTTCCCTTCTGAATTTAGTCTGATTTTAATTTTGGTGTTAGAGTATAGCTCTATAATCATTTCAAGGAGATGTGCAGGAATCGATAAATCTCTTAACATTTCCCATAGCGTGTGTCGGTCCACCAGGTCGAACGCTTTAGAGAGGTCCATTGCCGGCACAAAAATTGTGGCACCTTGTGTTTTAAGAGCTTTAGATTGCAGACTTTTCTTTTTTTTTTTTTTTTAAACTTTTATTTTTATCGGCAGAGGTTCACAAGGTACAAACATCAAGGCAACAAGCATATGAAACATATAAACCATGGAGGTGCTCACAGGCTACCTTGTCAACATTACAGCAGTGACTACAATGTTTTATGAATAAAGAAGAAGACCTGAGGAGATCATGATGCAGAAGTGGTGGCCGGGGACAGACAGGACTCCGACCCGCCCTCGGACTGATTATTGAGATATGTGTTAAATTCATTCCAAATGTTCTTGGGGCGAGACTGGGCCGGCAGCATAGACAGATAGTCCTCTTCGCAATTCCGTGACCATGTAAGCAGGCCCAACCATCTCTGCGGGGTCGGGGGAGAGGGACACCTCCAGCTCTGGAGTATACACTTCTTGGCAATCATACAACTTACATTTAAAAACTTTTTCAGGCGTTTAGTTTCCTCAGTGCTCCAAACCCCAAATAGGACTGCGAGGGGATCGGGATCGATAGTGGTTTCAATTACTGCACTAAGTGTCTTAAGAACCCCGTCCCAGAAATTGAACAAGTTCTGACAGGTCCAGAACATATGTAGATGATCAGCGTCCTCGGCCCCACAGCGTGGGCACAGGCGCACCTCAGAACGAGCAAACCCTGAAGTCCTCCGCGGTGTATAGTATAGCCTATTAAGGAGCTTATATTGCATGGCTCGGAAGCGGAAGTTAAGAGAGACTTTTTGGGTGTGGAGACACATGCTCTCCCATAGCTCATCAGTTATCTCCAGGCCCAGTTCGTCTGCCCATTTGTTGCGAGCACCGAGGAGCGGCGTAGAAGGGGTGTCTTGCAGGATATGATATAATGATGAGATGACGCCCCGTGCACCGCCCGAGTTAGCAATGTACGCTATAGCCGGGTCGTCAGGGGGCTCATCAGGGAAAGAGGGCCACCTGGAGCGGAACGCCGCGCGGAGCCTGTAGTACTGGAGAGTTTCCAAGGGGGATCCGGTGTGACCCGGCTTCCAAGTCTGGGGGTTTATGAATTTGCCCTCTGGATAGAAGTCCGACAATGCCCTATATCCCAGAGCCTCCCAATGGCGGGCCAAGGCAGCGTCTAGCGTGGGCTCCAACCCGGGGCAGGCCCACGCGGGCAGCCACTTGTAGTACGGGGAGGTCCCAACTGATGAGCCTAGTATGCGTGTCCAGGCAAACATGGTCGCAGCGATGGGGTCAACTGGGGAGTCCGGGGCGTAGTGTCGCTGTAACACTAGGGACATTAGATTAGTGCCAGCAGTTGCCAGCCGTTCCAGCTTAACATGAGGGCGCACCGGGGCGCCAGGGTACCAATGAGTGGCATATTGGGCTTGGGCCGCCAACCAGTATGTAGCAAAGTTCGGAGCAGCAATACCCCCTCGTCTGTATGAGAGTGCCATGTCAGTCCACTTCTTGCGGACCGCACCTGAATGCCAGAGGAATTGTGCGCAGAGCGTGTGCAATTTAGTGAAGTATGCCCTCCCAGGCCAAACGGGAATGTTACTAAAGGTGTAAAGGAGCTTGGGAAGCAGAATCATTTTAATCAGTGACAGCCGACCTGCAACGGATAACGGAAGAGTACGCCACCGTGAGATTTTAGCCTCAACTATCTGCGCTACCGCAGAGTAATTATCGGTGAGTAGGGTGGATTTAGTGAGGGATACATGTACACCCAGGTATTTAATGCCTTCAGGGGCCCAGCGCAGGGGATATTCGGAGACGGGCTGTGTGGTGGATTGAGTGAGCGGGAAGATCTCCGACTTGGAATAGTTAATTGTGAAACCGGAATGGGTGCCAATGCGGGTGACATCTCTCAGTATGGGATTGAGGTGAGTTGTGGGATCTCTAACATAAAGTAGGACGTCGTCTGCGTAAAGGGATATAATTTCAGGCTCCTCTATCAATCTTATTCCCTTATGAGAGTGTCTAGAGCGGATATAGTCCGCCATTGGTTCTATCACTAGTGCGAAGAGAATTGGAGAGAAGGGGCAGCCCTGGCTGGTGCCTCTAGATAACGTGAAGATCTCGGATGTTAGTGAGTTAACTCGAACCCGCGCAACGGGGGAGGTGTACAATAGTCTAATAAACCCTCTCATGTTTGGACCAACCCCCATTGTCTCGAGGACCAGCCACATGTATTTCCAGGAAACCATGTCAAAGGCCTTCTGGGCGTCCAACGTGACCGCTACCGCCTGGGCGTTCTGATCTATGCGGGACATGACATTGAACAATCTCCTGATGTTGTGGGAGGTGGATCTGCCCGGGACGAAGCCCGCTTGGTCCTCATGCACCAGGTGCTTCATGATCGGCAAAAAGCGATTGGCAATGATCTTAGCAAAGATCTTTGTGTCAAGATTCATGAGGGAGAGAGGTCTGTATGACCCGCACTCATCTTCAGGCTTACCTGGTTTGAGCAGCACCGTGATGACCGCTTCACGCATGGAGGGGGGGAGGATGGAGGCCTGGAGAGCCTCATTCCATACCTCAAGCAACCGAGGGGCCAGAATAGCTATGTGCTCGTGGTAAAAATCTGCGGTTAGCCCATCCGGGCCGGGCGCTTTGCCTTTGGGCAAGTTGGAGATGGACGACACTACCTCGTCTAGCGTAATCGGGGAGTCTAGCTGGTCCCTGGTCTGTTGGGAGATTTCTGTAGTGGGTATCTGCTCAAGGAGTTCGCGCATGCGTTGCTCAGTGTGTTCTACGGGCCTGGAGTAAAGGGAACTATAGAATGTAGTAAATATGTCTAGTATTTCCCGGTCCGCCCACCGAGCCTGACCAGTTCGATCTCTGATAGAAGAGATCTGTGTTCGGCCCACCTCCCCCTTTACAAGTGTCGCAAGCGTTTTCCCAGGCCTGTCGCCCTCACCATACCTCCTGGCGGCTTGAGGGCGGCTGAAGTAACGGACTTCGGAGGTGGCCAGTGTGTTATATACCTTAAGTTCATCAGAGATTCGGGCAAGAATGGTGGGGTCAGAGCCGGTAGTGTTGAGCTGCTCAAGTTGTTTCAGTTTGGTCTCAGAGCGCCCCAGAGCAGCCCTAATGGCCCTCAAGACCCCGGCCTCCCGGGAGATGGACATGCCCCTTATATATACCTTGAAGGCCTCCCATCTGATCGCGGCAGTCGTGTCTCGAAGTGAGTTAAGTTCAAAGAACGATCCAATGTCAGCTAGTATTTCGGACTTAAACACGATGTCTTTTAGGGCTTCGGACTTGAAGCGCCAGGTGCTGGCAGTTGGAGCAGGAGTGCCCAGTCTTAGGGACAGTGTGATTGGAGCGTGATCAGAAAGCGTGCGGTCCAGAATGCCCGCACCCTCCACCCCGCCCATTACCTCGCTGGAGGCCAAGAACAGATCTATCCTGGACGAGCTGTCGTGCACCGATGAATAGTAGGTATATTCCCGCTCCTGGGGATGGAGAGTTCTCCAGGCGTCACAAATATTGAGCGACTGCATATGGCTCCGTAGCCTGCGCGCCGCGCGAGACATTGCTCTGGGACCCGTGGCCGTTCTGTCCAGAACAGTGTCCAATATAAGGTTCAGATCCCCTCCCCATATGATATGCACCCCCACAAAGCCCAGAAGTATGGTGGCTATTGTGTCAAAGAATTCCGGAGAGTCCACGTTGGGACAGTAGGTGTTAACGAGCAGATATTCCCTCGCAGCTAGTGTGCAGTGCAGTATAACGTAGCGGCCTTCGGGGTCGATGTAGCTTTTATGGAGCCCAAACTTAATTGATTTGTGAATAATCGTGAGAACACCCCTTGATTGCGTGGAATAGGAAGTGTAAAATCTGGCGGGACCCCATGACGGGGCAGCTGCCCTTGGTATAAGTCCATTGGAGTGTGTCTCCTGTAAAAGCAGGATTTTACAGTTATGCCTGTTGGCATACGCCATAATCTTGCGGGCCTTGGTGTGGTTGCTCAACCCCCGGACGTTCCAGGACATTATGACAGTAGACACTTCAGTGGTAGCCATCCCCATCCACAAACTTCATCCTTAATGAACATCCCAACACAAATGACCATGTGAGCTCCCCAAGTAAAAACAGCGTGTGCGCTTGTGCCACCTCAGAATGCACCTCGCGAAACCTCGTATGCCTTTTTGAGAAACAACCCCATTTCCACCCCCCACCCGCACCACCAACCATGAATCAGCAGTGTAAACATCACCCACCCCTGAAAGCGCGCAGATGGGCCAAAACCAACCTGGCCCACACTTCCCCAAGGCCCAACGGGGGCCAACACATACCAACAAAACAGCAGAGAACAGTGCAATCGCAATGGGGTGCGCCGTTGCCACGCACTAGCACGCTTAGAGCCAAATGGCTCTGTTGCAAAACGAACAGTGGCAATGGACTCATAACGCAAGTCCCGACCCGCAAGGCGGGAAGCCGGGGGATCGCGCACGAGCCTCTGCGGTTCCTGCAGCTACTACAACAGTGTCAATAGTCACCCAGCACCCACCCCCTGTGTCCCAGAGTGGGGCATTGGGCCAGTCTCAAAAAGGCAAAAGGGCAAAAAAATCTGCCATTGTGAAATTAGAAATAACAATAGGGCAGCAAAGTATTGACACATTGGTTTCGCATAGAGCATCATAAAGGTCCCCAGAAGGATGGGTGCCTGAACACTGTGGCAAGGGCAATCAGCAGACACATAGACCATCCCAGGGGGGGAGCTGGCCCCAGATTAAACATCTGGCTCACACGCAAGCGCAACGCCTACAGCAGGTGGCAGGATAAAGTGTCTCATCGTGGCGAGCCACCCGGGCATAGCACGAAACAACATGCACTGAGCGGGGCCCAGCTCTATGACATACAAAGTGTTCGGATAATAACAGGGTTAGTCGCCGCCCCCCAGGACATCCAGCCACTGAGGGAGGCCGGCGTAAAGGACAGTTCCCGGCAGTATGAGAGATGGGTGGCCAGTACCAACAGTTCGTGGCCGAGCCCCGCCACAGGCGAGCGCCGCAAGGAGCCAGGGCGGCTCGATGAGCCGAGCAGTGTCAGCAGTAATAACATGTAATTACAGAATCAACAAATGCAGACAGTATCCCCACTCCATGACACCCAATTATCTTTCATCAGCGATGGCATCTCCAGGGCCCTGAAGCGGTATCTGCATCTCAATAAATTTTACCGCCTCTTCAGGGATGGTGAAGAAATAGAGTTTGCCCATATGGGTGATTTTGAGTCTAGCAGGAAATAGAATGGCATATGGGACTTTGCGCTCCCTGAGCATCTTCTTGACGCCAAGGAACTGACGCCTCTCCTGTTGCACAGCCATTGAGAAATCCGGGAATATTCGAATAGTATTGGCCTCCAACCGCAACTCCCCCTTCTCCCGCGCTAGGCGGAGGATGAGATCTCTGTCACGATAATTGAGAATCTTGGCTATGATGGGCCTGGGACTATCTCCAGGCCTGGGACGCGGAGACAGGGCCCGGTGAGCCCGCTCGACAGTGAAGTAGGGGGAGAGGTCCGGGTCACCAAGCAGGTCCTTGAGAAGACGTTCGACCGCATCCTCCATTCGACCCTTCAGGGCAGTCTCTGGGACCCCAACAATACGCAGGTTGTTTCTGCGTGAGCGGGATTCTAAGTCGTCGCATTTTGCCTTTACATTTTTCATGTCGCGCGACAAGGCAGCCACAGTGTCCTGTAGTGTGTGTATCTCGTCCTCGTTGGTGGATATCCGGTTTTCGGCCTCCGTGATTCTGGAGCCAGCCTGATCGACGCGTGTTTTGAGTGAGGCCACGTTAGCATTGATGTCGTCAAGCTTTTCATGAAAAGAGGCGAAGTTTTTGGCCATCGATTCCATCATGGCAGTAAGATCAGGAGCCGCAGCCACGGGACTCGGGTCGGCCTCGGGTTCCTCAGGCGTAGTTGACGCGTGGCCCACCTCGGATCGGGGGACCGCCTTTGTAAATTTATCCATGGCCCCCCCCCTGGCGCCACTCTTGGAGCGATTCGACATGACCCGGATCAGAGAGACAGAGAGGGAGATGCTGAGATAGGATTAGCCAGGTATGGGCGCGAAGGAGGTAGCCGAACAGGTCCGGATCAGTCCAGCCCACGAGCCAGGAGGGCCCAGTTATGTACTTGGTGTAGGGCTTACCAGAGGGAGCCCCAGTGCAGCTCCCGATGGTGTCTCCGCACAAGGAAACAGCTTATAGTCCAGCAGAGATTGGGAAGACAAGGAGGTGTAGTCTGGAGGAAGGGGTCACCCGTATGTGAAGATGGGGTGCTACGACGGCAGTGAGTATGGTCCGGTCAGTGAAACTATGCCGCTCAAGGTGAGATTGCCCAGTTACGCAGAATGAGTGGGGCAGAGGCATAAGAGGTCCGATGGGTGCGGTGCAGGTCACCCTCTCAGCAGGATGAGGCGTAGTGTGGAGGGCGACAATTCCGGGAGGGAGTTAAGGCTCCAGGCAGCGCGGTGGAGGAGGGCCCCCACAGGGAGGGCAACACGCCACTAGGCAGGCGAGGCCCGCTGGCAGAGTGGGCAATGCGCGGGGAGTCTGGGTCTCAGCAGGCTCCCCCGAATGCAGGCGAAAGTCCCCCAATCTCACCTTCCACTCGCCGCGTCCTGCGGCCGCCCCGACTCCAGGCCAGGCCGCCGCGGCAATCACCGAGGAAGGGGCTCCCCCAGGAGCGGCGATGGCGGCGGGCGCAGGGCTCCGCCGCGGCAGCACTCCCCGCGGGCCGGCACCGCGCCCGGCCCGCAGCGTCAATCCTCAGCGGGAAGGGTGGGCAGGCGAGGATGAAGGGGCACCAGGCAGCCGCGGCGATCACCGAGGAAGGGCTCCTCCAGGAGCGGCGATGGCGGCGGGCGCAGGGCTCCGCCGCGGCAGCACTCCCCGCGGGCCGACACCACACCCGGCCCGCAGCGTCAATCCCCAGCGGGAAGGGTAGACAGGCGAGGATGAAGGGGCACCAGGCAGCGATACAGAGGTGCCGCGTTCGGGACCCAGGCACGGGCCAGAGGCGCCTGAGACGGCGGCCGGCACCCTTCCGGGCCGCGGCGCAAGCAGGAAATGCCGAGGGGCCCAGGGCCGCGCCGTCGCAAGTACGGCACGAAGGCGGATCAGGGGCACCCGATGTCCGTTTTCTTCCGGGATTCGGTGTGCGAGAAGGGCACGGCAGCAGGAGTGTGTGTAGCGAAGCAGGGGTGCCGGATCCGCTACAGAACCGCAGATGTGAGCGGATAAGCGGCGGCCAGGCGCGGAGCTCAAGTACTAGGCAGCCATCTTGCAGGCTGCTCAACAGCGCCCCCCAGATTGCAGACTTTTCAAAACCAAACCACCACAATCTGTGCCCAATTTCTTTCTGAAACCGATTTGTTTAATATCAAGGACTTTACATCTGCTAATCCAATCGTCCAGTTCTTTTAATATAATGGGCGTAAAAATCTTATAGTCACGGTCGGATATTGCAATAGGCCTATAACTTTCAGGAGCAGACCTCAGGCCTTTTTTGTATATAGGAATCACTATGGCGAGCTTCCATGATTCTGGTATTAATTTGTTAGTAATTATGTCAGTAAACAGTATATATAGAATTTCTCCCCACGGGTGAATATCAGTTTTCATTATCAAACTTGATAAATTATTTGGCCCCGGGGCTCCCGATTTTTTAGCTTTCCCAATCAACTTCGATATGTTGTTAGGCGAGATATCCAAATCCCATTTAACAGTTTCCTTTTTTTGTATAGTGTTGGTATTCAGTATAGTTTCATCACAAGATACCTCATATAAAACTACAAAGTGCCTTTTCCACATATCTTTGCTGATTTGCGCAAACAGGATCTCTTTTTGCGTAATCAAAGTGTCATTTAGCAATAACCAGAAATTGGAAGTATTTTTACTTTTACATATCGCCAAAATTTTTTCGCCATCCATTTGATACACTTTACGAGCAATTTGCCAGTTTTTGTATGCTTGTTTCAGTTTTTTAATTTGAATACTTTTCTTTGCTGTTGGGTCAGATCCATTTTTTAGCTTACGAATTTCTTGTCTCAGCTCTTTTTTTTTAGATAAGGTCTGATTGTCAAAAACATGTATGTGTGTCTTTTTCTTAGAGTTGCTTATTTTGTTTATACATGATTTTTGTGTAATTGTATTTATATAATGAGTAAACCCATTAGCTGACAGATTTATTATTTTCTCTTCAGTATGGAACATATAAGACAGATAGAATGTGACCTAGAGCAGACAATACAGACCAAACATGTGCAGGGTGAGGAGATTAGCCTCTTGCAACAGAAATGGTCTGAGTATTCCCAGACAATACAAGAAGCACAGAAAGAAAATAAGGCCCTTTGTGACAAGAACAGGGGACTCCAGGGCCAAGTAGTAGCACAAGGTAAGGTCATAGAAGCCAGTCAAGCCCTGATAGCAGAGCACAAAGCTCAGGCCTTTGCATACTATCAAGAAATAGCGTCCGAGAAAGAGAAATCAGAGAGATTAGAGAAGGAGTGTACTAGGTTTAATAAGGCATTGGGGAACCCCGAACTGGTAGGGAATTGAAGGGCAGACCCTAATCCTGGGGTAGGGTCCTCTGCACCAGGGGCCTCAAGCCAATTTACCACCTTGTATGCGCAAGGCACTGCTAAATTCACACATATGAGTTCACAAGAACCAGGAACCATGAAGCAGGTAGACTTAAGTAGGTCTAGCATGACTGAGCCGGAAGGCCGGCCCCCATCAGAGATTGATGGATGTGTATCACTCCTTAGGTTCAAAAATATTTTGGCAAATGTATGTGCCCAGGAGGAGTCCTACGAAGAGAAAATCAGGGAGTTAGACTGGCAGAGACATCAGCTACAAAGGGAGCATCAGGTCCACTTTGCGGATAAAGAGGGTTCTGAGTTTAGGCCCCAAAAGAGCATCCTGAAAACCTCCACCCATTCAGCGAGGTAGGGGGACCAACCCCAGAAGGAGGGAGGAGTCGGATGAGTACTCCCCTGTGCGAAAGAGGGAATCCAAGGGAAGTGACCCAGAGAGCCTACAATACAACAGGGGAGAAGAGGCTAGGCCTGTCATTCTGGGAGAGACTCCAGTCTCACAGAATCAGGGATTGCCTAGACGATATGGACAGGACCTCAAATAGCAGCAGCTCTGAGTCTGAGGTTCAAATGGACTCAGGTGCAGCGGAAAAAGAAGGCTGCCAAACAAAAGAGAACTTTGGTAAAAAAAAAACATTACACAAATAAAAGCCATTAGAAACTTCATGACCCTTTACCATAAAAATATATTCTATGGAGTTTGCCAAGTGGACATTCTCCCCAGAATACTCCAGCTTCTTTGCTGGGCTGGAGGATCAGAATCATTCAAGGTGGTCTACCTACAAGGCAGCTATCTTGAAGCACTTCTCCGTGCACCAGAAACTCCAGGAGGCTCGCAAGGTGGCCTACAACCTGTAGTGCATAGAAGATCAAGCACCGAGAGAGTTTGTCCAAGAGTTGAAGTGTGCATTTGCCCAAACCGCTAGATGGGTGCGCACAAACAGTAGGGAGTTAATTAATAACTATTTCCATGCCCTCCCTAAGTACATAATGACACAACTGGTTAGGGACCACGATGAAAAGACCCTGGACTGGGTAATAGAGCAAGCTACCTGGATCTATGAAGTCCAAAAGCCTGTAGAAAACAAATATCCTCAAGAAAATCCCAAACCAGCGAACAACCCTGCTGCTGCCAAGGTGGCGGGGGTGACGAATACCTGTCATGACCCTCGCCCAAAACCCCCTCTGGCAAACCCATTGGCCAGGTAGAGTCAGGACTCGGGCCTCTAGAGCCTGGCATCCTCTTCAAAACCCCTCATGGGGCCAGTCCTGGCGCCTATGGCACCAGGCTCATACACCATGAACAACAATGTGGTTGGGAACTACTTTATTGTATTGTCAGCCAACATGGAGGCATTCACATAGCTTGGTTCCCTAAGAACCAAGCTATGCGGTCTAGTGTTTTGGGTGTGGCAGGCCTGTAACTACTTTCCCTGGTACTACTTTACCTGGGCTATATAAACCACACCCTGACTGCAGAACATGCTTCGTGTTACTTTGCAGCTTGCAACGTGAGCTCACCGTGTACAGCTATTCCATCAAACCTCGGAGAAGCAGAACCTGCAAGGAGACAAAAGCAACATCATTAGCAGCAGCATCTTACCTGCAGTCTTCATCTTTAAACACTCGCAGCTACTGCGAACAGCTTCCTAGAATCTGCACGCCTCCCGGACAGAACGACCTGAAAGAGGAAGATAGAGGCAACATTAAAGAAAGCTGTAGAGACATTTACAAATTAAGAACTGCTCAAAAGGCTTACTTGGCTGGTCGCCTCTCAGCTGGCACCACTCCGGACTTTCCACTTGCGCTGAAGAACACCGCGACCTACAAGGAAGGAAAACACAGGTTAGCAAAGGCAAGACTTTGCAGCGCTGCGCATAGCGCTTACTTACCGCATCATAGCGCTCTTAATGCGCCATCATTTACCACCGGGGCTCAACCAAGCCAGTTCGCCGCGCTGAAGCTCTGCATACCTAAGGGAGAAAAAAGAGACATTTTAAACAAAAGAAAGGCATGCAGGATAGCAACAAAACTAAAGAACAGCAATAAGACCTACCTGAACAATATCAAACGGGCCGGCGTCAGTGAAGTAACTGGACCGCACTCGCCATGAAAGACAACGCGCCCCTGCAAAGAAGGCAGGACGGAGAGAGCAGGCCTAATTCTACCACAAGGTGAGGAGAGGGCGCCAGAGGGACTGAAAGCATACGGGGGTGGAGGGAGGATACTTACCCCAGTCGGTCAGTCTTGAACACAGTCCTCCTGTATTTTCAGGCACAACCTTCCCCGCAGACCACATCAGGGCAAAGCTGAGAAGCATACCAACGAGTAACCCGGCTGGGTGGTGTCCCTGTGGATACCAGGTGAGCATAACAGAACACGAAGCCTACCATAACAAATCCACCTGGGCGCCATGGAGACATCAGAAATGGACCAATTGGCCCAATTACTAGGAGAGCTTCATGCTGAGGTTCATTCTGCCCAACAAGAGACTAATGCCCTCCGGAGAGATCTAATAGAGACCAAAGAACGCACTGAAGAGATTAGCAGGCAATACTTGCAATCACAGGCAGGACAGACGCCTCTACCTGGAAGCAATCCAACGATGCAAAACCCCGCCATACCACCCACTCCGGTATAGATCAGGTTACCTGGAACAGTGCCCCTGGCACCACCAGAAAGGTTCTCAGGCGACCCACGGAAGTATGCGGCATTCATCAATCAGTGCCGCCTTCACTTTCTTTGCAGGCCTGGAGCATTTCCAAACGACCAAGCTCGGTAGCTTTTGTCTTATCATACTTGAGTGGTGGTGCAGCAGATTGGCCGGTGCCATTGGTAACCCATGACGATCCTCTATTACATGACTTTGGGGGGTACCAGAGAGAAATGGAAAAACTTTTTGTTCGCCATACCCAGAAACAAGCAGTAGACAATGAACTCTTGTCCCTCTGACAGGGGAATCAGGACTTGTTAACGTACATTGCTACCTTCAACAGACTGGTTGCTGAAGCTAGGTGGCCAGAAAACAAAAGAACCATGTTATTCCATCGAGGCTTACGAGGCGAATTAAAGGACGTCTTAGCCCAGCTGGTTGATCCACCCAGAGACTGTGCAGAATTCATAAATCTGGTCGTGCAGCTAGACCACCGGTTGCAGGACCGAAAGGCAGACCGGTCTAAGACGGACCCTCGGACCATGTGTCCCTCCTGAAACCAATGCAACCCGGGACACGGATTGGGACACCACCTAAGCCCATACTTGTTGATGGAGAACCAGAATTCGAAGTCAAAGATATCTTGGACACTAAATACTCTAGGACCAAGCTATATTATCTCGTCGATTGGAAAGGATTTGGACCACGGAACTTCCCAACCAAACCTGGGCCAGACAGAAGGAACACCATGGGGGAGTGCTGTCATGACCCTCACCCAAAAGCCCCTCTGGCAAACCCATTGGCCAGGTGGAGTCAGGACTCGGGCTTCTAGAGCCTGGCATCCTCTTCAAAAGCCCTCATGGGGCCAGTCCTGGCTCATACACCATGAACAATAATGTGCTTGGGAACTACTTTATTGTATTGTCAGCCAACATGGAGGCATCCACATAGCTTGGTTCCGTAAGAACCAAGCTATGCGGTCTAGTGTTTTGGGTGTGGTAGGCCTGGAACTACTTTCCCTGGTACTACTTTACCTGGGCTATATAAACCACACCCTGACTGCAGAACATGCTTCGTGTTACTTTGCAGCTTGCAACGTGACGCTCACCATGTCCAGCTATTCCCTCGAACCTCGGAGAAGCAGAACCTGCAAGGATACAAAAGGAACATCATTAGCAGCAGCATCTTACCTGCAGTCTTCATTGTTAAACACTCACAGCTACTGAGAACAGCTTCCTCGAATCTGCACGCCTCCCGGACGGAACGACCTGAAAGAAGAAGATAGAGGCAACATTAAAGAAAGCTATAGAGACATTTACAAATTACGAACTGCTCAAAAGGCTTACCTGGCTGGTCGCCTCTCGGCTGGCACCACTCCGGACATTCCACTCACGCTGAAGAACACCGCGACCTACAAAGAAGGAAAACACAGGTTAGCAAAGGCAAGACTTCGCAGTGCTGCGCATAGCGCTTACTTACCGCATCATAGCGCTCTTAATGCACCATCATTTACCAGCGGGCTCAACCAAGCCAGTTCGCCGTGCTGAAGCTCTGCATACCTAAGGGAGAAAAAAGAGACATTTTAAACAAAGAAAGGCATGCAGGATAGCAACAAAACTAAAGAACAGAAATAAGACCTACCTGAACAATATCAAACGGGCCGGCGTCAGTGAAGTAACTGGACCACACTCGCCCATGAAAGACAACGCGCCCCTGCAAAGAAGGCAGGAGGGAGAGTACGCCTAATTTTACCACAAGGTGAGGAGAGGGCACCAGAGGGACTGAAAGCATACGGGGGTGGTGGGAGGATACTTACCCCAGTCGGTCAGTCTTGAACACAGTCCTCCTGTATTTTCAGGCAGAACCTTCCCGGCAGACCACATCAGGGCAAAGCTGAGAAGCATACCAGCGAGTAACCCGGCTGGGTGGCGTCCCTGTGGATACCAGGTGAGCATAACAATACCCCCCATTTTGGACCTAGATATTGTTAAAACAAAATCAAAATATCAAGGCTGAATACCCCAAAAGGAAATACACCGAACACGGGTTACAAAGAAACATACAAAGGTCTTTTATTTTATGCTGAACAGTTTTCCAAGAAAAGTAACAGATAGCTATCGGCCCTCAGTACAACACAAAGAACACCAGCGTGGTTCAGTGTGCTTAGTGAGAGACGCTGTACATTAGAATTCGTTTCTCTTTTATACCATTTGCGAACATGATGTAAAACCCTACTTCGGGCTAATATTCCTCTAATACATTACTGATCTAGGGTTCATGCCGAGTTTGCACATCTACATGCAACAAGTTTGTCTTTAATACATACGTCAACAAGCCTACATGGCAACAGTGTATTTTAGGATTTCTCATAAAGGTCTTCTCACACATTAATACAATGTAGTTAAACAAGTGTTCTTAGTTCAGTATTTGGATACATTGTTCTTAACATATGCTCGCGGATTAGTTTCATTGGCGCGAGTAATCCTTTAAACACAGGTCAACGAAGGACAAGGTCTCAGTTCACGAACCCAACAAGTGGCTTGCAGGAAAGTTACATATTAGTTACACACAGAGGTCAAGACGGCCATGTTGTATTTCGGAATGACATTGTCTACCATTTTAACTCACAGGGTGACTTTACAGAGAGAACCTAAAATGGCGGATTGACCTAAAATGGCGGCTTACATTGATTCTGAGGTCAGGACCTTGCAACACGGATTTTCTTCGCAAGTGGCTTATAAGCAGCTTGGTGTAGGCCAATATACATATAATCGTTGCAATAGGAGGTACGATATAATTTCCCGTTTGACAAACCCTCCTTTTGGCCTATGCCAAGTGCTAAACTACTTCTGATCTCCTTGCAAATAACTTCATGCATCATCGTCCATGCACCCTGAATCGCTGTCAGAAATACTATTGCCATCAGGTCATTCGCTAAAATTTCTTTTAACACGTATTCCTTGGAGGTTTTATCTGGGGCATACACTTTATGTCGTATTGTACCTATCGCTTGTGCGCAACATCCCCCTAGCATCAAACATATACTAGGTAGACACTGGATACAGCAATAAAGGCACAACAGAATTCCCAAAATGATCAGTAAGACCGAAAGGACCTTCCAACCCCAAGATCGCAAGAAGTCCCAGAACCAAGCGCTAAGAATCTGGCACGAAAACACAGCAAGCAGACCCCACTAATTTACACACTCCACCACGTTCAGCCAGAATGACATCTAATGCCATCCGGTTCTGAAGCGCTACTAGACTTATTGCTTTCTGTTCTAATGTCATATTATAGAGTATGTCCGTGGTCCAGTTGATGGTTCTCTCCAGTACTCTCGCTAGTCTTCTGATATCTTCGGAATTCGCTATCTGGCCCCAAAATGGCACAAATGATTTTGCTACATCTCCCAAGACCTGTGCTGGAGGGTCACCGTTCTGGTTCCGCTGTGGATGAGCCTTTGAAACCTCTAGTATACTAGCTATAAACACCCCAGGTAACAGGATCCCTAAATAACAGGTTCCCTGCCAATCCCTGGGCAACCATGGAAATGCTACATTACCACAAACAAAGTAGACAGGTTCGCCTACATACAAAGGTCTGTCTTCCCCAGTCAAATTTGCAACGTTGCCACAACCTCTAAAATCTCCCATTGACTGAGTACCATTCCTCTGTATGCAGAAAGAAAATGAATCGGGGCTATGGTTAACAGTGTAAGAAGGAGGCATGGCATCCTTATTGCCTATCGGAGCCATCTTAAAGGAAATCAAAGATTGGAAAGGACGAGACAGTCTATCAGAAGGCCTAACAGAAGCAACGTTGAGCTTACTCCTATTTGCGAAAAGCGAGCATCCCAGGGGACTCAGAACACGTTTCTCAAAGCTATTCAAATTAGTGCCATCAAAGTTCCCCGAGATGCTATCGTTCCAACGGCCAAAGAACAGTGCTCTAAGAGAAGCATAACTTGCAGTTGTCAAAGGTAAAGGATGAATATACCACCCTAGCCCCTTATCCCCGTGTTGCAGTAAATGTGAGCAGACCCAACAGTTGGACCTATTAAAAATGGCATGCGTGCCATTCATGATAAGCAACAGAGTATTATTGTGGTACCTTTGTCTATGCTGGGAGTACCTAGGGGACAGAATATGCAAATGTGCAAATGGGGTAGGAACAGTGGGTACCTTTTCCGTCGGTAACAAGGACTCTAAAGGATGAGTTTCCTCGAGGTACCATAGGCCTAAAACAGTGACTATTATAAAACCAAATATTATTATAAAAACACAGCAATATGTTTTCGGGGCCCAAGTGCTTTATCCATTATCCCGGCTGGTCACACAATCATTTACAAGTCCCATATGAGCGATAGCGGTGGCAGGCATTGTAGTCTTCAAGCGGAAACCCACAATGTTCGTTGCTGGCGACCTCCCGGCCGCGCAACTTATTAGTCCTTCCACAAACCTAGCCAACAGAATCCCCTTTCTCAAATTTGGGTAAAAACAAGCCCTCGATGATCCTTTCCTTCTTCAAATGCACAGCCGAACCGTGCCGTAAGTCTATCAGATGCAAGGCAAAACCATGCCGTAAGTCTAGTTTCTTGGACGCAGATTGTACCTGCTTTTCCCGGTACTGATTGATCCGGAAACAATGTGTCGTCACTTCCCGTTGAGAGCAACATATCAGAAGCAAGTGAAGATGCATAATTTGAAACAACAGTTTCTGGAAGCAAAACTTTTGGAGAGTGTGGAGACAAAATGGCAGGTTTCCCAAGCCTCACGGGCTCAGAAAGATTCTCTGATACACTCTTTGCGCTATATACTGCTTTGGGATCGTTGGTTGCAGCGTTAGCGAGGGGTTCTGTTTCTTCTGTATCGTGTGGCACTTAGTGAGGAAGTTTCTTGACATGCAATGCATGGATCCAGTTTTTTCTGCCAGGGACCAGCACCACCGTCTGTGTGACCAACAGGACCTGAAATTGGCCCCGCCAACGAGGTGCAAGTCAGGAAGAACACTCAAATGCCTTGATGAGCACCCAGTTCCCAGGCCATATGCTGTGGCCCAAGCCCTCGTATCGCACAGGTAAAGCCTCTCGCACCTGATGATAAATCAAATATAGGTTTTTAATCAACTGGCTGCAATAATCTGAAAGTAATACATTTTCAACATTTCTCAAAGATCTACATTTAGGAAGGTTCCAGATATTGGCAGGTCTCCCCATTACCACCTCAAATGGAGAGAGCCCAGTCTTAGTTTGAGGGGTTGTACGCATGGTTAATAACACGGCGTCCGGCCATTTTAATTTAGTGCCGGCACACGTTTTAGCAAGCTTGTTCTTGATGATACTATTGTGTCTTTCTACTAGTCCGGCGATCTGAGTGTGTCTGGCCGAATGGAACCGTTTGTTGATCTGTAATGCCGCACATGTCTGCAGAATTACAGCAGCGACAAAATGTGGACCATTGTCCGACCAGGTGACTCTTGTTAGCTCGAACCGCGGGAAGTATTCTTTTAACATAGTCTTTTCAGTAGTCATGGCTGTAGCATCTTTGACAGGGAAAGCCTCGACCCATTTACTAAAAGCACAGATGACAACTAATACATACTTCATATTATTACACCATTCCATTTCAATAAAGTCGAAATGGATGACTTCGAAGGGGACACAGGATGGCCCAAAACTTCCCCTTGGAGTTGAAGATCCCTTTCCCACATTGTGTTGTAGGCAAATCATGCAGTCCTGAACATAGCACTGGGCAATTTTCGAAATGTTGTCATTTGCCCAAACTTTCTCTAACATTTTCGTGACTTTCTGGGCACATATATGCGTAGGACCATGGGCCATGATGACCATCATCATTACATAAGCGTGATGGAGTAGCCATTTCCCTTCGACTATGTCCACCCAACACCCATCATCATCGAGTTTCCCCAAGCCTTCAGCCCACCTCTTGTATTCTACTAACGTGGCATCAGCTTGGATATCCCGTACAGACCCAACACCCTCATCCATTGCATAGGCATTTACAGTCTCCCCTGAAACATACATCTCCGTAAAGAGATCGGTAGCAGTTTGTCTAGCTATCTGATCAGCGAAAGCATTCCCTTTTCCTATGTCATCTGTAATCTTTCAATGTGCTGCACATTTTATGACAGCTAACTGAATAGGGAGCGCAAGCACTGAGAGCAGTTGTACTATTAGGGAGCCATGCTGGATTTTTGTGCCATGTGAAGTTAAGAACCCTCTCTCTGACCAAAGTCTCCCAAAGTTGTGAACCACCCCAAAGGCATACTGACTATCAGTATATATGTTTACTGTAAGCCCTTCGGAAAGTTCACAACCTCAGATCAATGCTATAATCTCTGCGGCCTGCGCAGAGTTATGCATGATTCTCTTGGTTTCCACGACTGTGCTCAATGTGGTGATTGCATAAGCAGCTGTGGATGTACCATCCGGAAGTTTGAAGCAGGAGCCATCACAAAATAGCTCTCCTTGCGGATTATTCAAAGGAGTGTCTTTCAAATCAATTCTACCCTTTGTCTCTTGTTTGGTAGTATACAGACAGTCATGTGACTCTTCATCGCCGCAAGCAGTATCTTGCGGGAAAGGTAGGAGTTCAGCCGGATTATGAACACAACACAACTTAATTTGGATGTGAGGAACAAACAAGATCAATTCATATCTCGTCAACCGTGCGGAAGTGAGGTGTTGCGTTTGGGTTCGGTTAAGTAGAACATCTACAGAATGAGGCACCATCAGGGTTAGATCATGGCGTAGGGCCATTCCCTCACTCTGTTTTACAGACGCAGCAGCGGTGACAGCTCGCAAACATCTTGGCAAAGCGCATGCTACAGGATCAAGGGTGGAAGAAAAGTAAGCGCACGGCATATTCTTCCCTCCATGTTCCTGCGTTAATACAGCCAAAGCACATCCATCACATTCATGCACAAGCAACACAAAGGCCTTTTCATAGTTTGGTGTGCCCAAAACTGGTGCCGAGCATAATGCAGACTTGAGCAAGTCAACCGATTGCTGGTGCTCCGTGTTCCAACGGCAATGGCGAAGAAATGCCCTTATTTGTCAAAGCCAACATCGGTTTGATCACTAGTGAGAAATTCGGGATCCACAACCTACAGTAAGAAGCCATACCTATCAAGGCTCTAACTTCCTTCTGTGTATTTGGGACAGACATGCCAGAAATGTGTTTTATTCTTTCAGGTGTCAATCTTCTTCCCTCCTCATGGCAACAATATTGAAACTTTTTAAGCGAAGCTTTGTGACCATGTTTAGCTAGATGAATAAGCAACAACACATTGCCCTCCTTACAGGCGCTCTCAGAGTCAGCAGCTAAAAGCAGGTCATCAACATACTGAAGCAATGTACAAGTAGAGGGCCATTCAAGGGTATCAAGCTGTTCTTTCAAAGCCCTACTGTAGATGCTAGGACTCTCTGTGTAACCTTGAGGTGCACGAGTAAATGTGAACGAGCGTCCCCCCAAGGTGAACGCGAACAAGTATCTACTATCCTTGTGTATAGGTATACTAAAGAAAGCATTCTTCAGATCCACAACACTAAAGTAAGTAGCTGTAGCTGGAATCTTGGTCAATATTGTCGTCACATCAGGCACAATTGGGAATCGCGGAGCGACAACTTTATTAATGGCACGTAAATCAATTATGAAACGGAATGGAATTGCATTATGGCCTTTTTTGTACACGGGTAAAATCGGACTATTGAACAAACGTCCTGAAATTTCCTCAATCACCCCGCGATTCCCAAAATCGGAACCAATGCATTTCAAAGCTCGCTCACCCTCAACTGAAACCTTATACTGGGGAATGCGTCGCAGCTCAATTCCATGTTTATAGACTATCTTAACAGGCTCAATCTGTAAAACACCAACATCATTGTCGTCAACAGCCCATAAGCACTCTGGTACATCACTGAATTCTGGCGGCAAAGGTCTGGTTAAGAATTGAGAGGCAGAAAGTTGCTGTGATGAAATCGTCAAGCGCGCTCCATCGGAAGAACAATAAATCATTGGATTCAATTCTTTCAACAGATTCAACCCCAGCAATTTCTCTCGACAATTTGAAGTCAAAAGGAATGGACAGTGGTCCGTAAAGGGACCCAAAGAAATAGGTACCAGCGAAGAAACTGGACAAACAACTGGTGTGCCAGAAAACCCTACAGAAACATTGGTATGCCCTGACAGTGGAATGTTTGGAACCTGTGAATGATCAATGGAACACTTCTGTGCTCCAGTATCTATCAAAAACTGATGTTTCCTATTTCCCACCACCATTTCAACGTAGGGACCTTTCTGATTGATGGGAATAGGTGTAGGTTCCAAACCCTGCTTCGGGCAATCCTAACAAAACAGAATATCATCAAAAGGAAGCTCTTCAGATAGATATGCAACAGAAGGATGATCAAATATGTTCCTAGTATCCACACTCGGAGTCTGATTATCCTGTGAAAAAGGTTGCTGAGGATCCTGTGCAAACTGACCTCTACCAGCACCCCCCTAAGCCCGGGTGACCTCTGGATCATCTACCCATATTCCCAGGTGTGTTATTTGACCTCTGTCGAAGGACGGGGCATTGTGCACACCAATGACCCTCTTGTCGACAATAGGCACACTGGTTAATGTTCACAGGACCCACGGGCACATTCCCTTGTGGAACATACTGACCTATAATCTGTGAACTACCCCCTCTGGGGCCTCTAACAATTTGCTGTAATAGTACTTTAGTCTTTAAATCACCTATTCGCTTTTCAATTCTATGTTTTTCATTGTTGACTCGATTCTCGTAGTACTAAGCCATGTGCAATACTTCTGATTGGGACTTCGCCTGCCAAGCGCTCTCAGAAGACGGAATGTGTGACTGGATGTCAGGCAGTAATCCACACACAAATTTGGCCACAAATAATCTTTTCCCAGACTCTGTGTCTAAGTCTTGTCCGCTGAAATCCGAGAATACCTGTTCGAACCGATTAAAGAACTCGGTAGCACCCTCAGACTTCCCTTGGACACAGGCCGTAAGTTTGTCCCAAATAATTCTTTTTCTCAGGAATAATGGTTTTTAATTTTTCAATGATTCTATCAGGCAAAGTTAGTATCACCTGGGGCGGTCTTTCACCAGCTGGTATTTCTCCATCGAATCTAGTTATGTTCGCCCATGTATCTCCCAACCCTGGTACGTCGTCTATAGTCCTAACTTGTTTCCACAAATCTATGGGCAGGAGTACAGGAAATAACAAATCAATATCACCTAGGGTGAATACTAAGGACTGCAAGACGGACTCTATTTCTTCATAGAATCATGTCGGATTTTTCCTAATATCAGGAATAGATTGTCTAATAGTATTCACTTTCTGTCTTGAGAACGGGACATGAACAAAGTTCGATACATAATGTGCAGGAATGTCCACAGCGACTATACCCGCCGCACCCTCGGCCGCAATCTCAACCTTCGGGACAAATGTCGGAAGAACCTCTCTCATAGGCAACTGAGAAGTAGGCAACTCCGAACGCTTGCTAAGCAACAGAGCTAAGTCGAGTGCTAAAGCAGTCGAAGAAGTGTCAAGTGAAAAAGCTCTTATAAATACTCAATAACTCTTTGGGACAACTAATTTCTCTCTTTACACAATCATCCTGTAGGTACTCTATCATTACCTGTATCACTTTCCTCTGCATTTCTGGCGTACACTGACTGTATGTGTCATATACCTCAACTGGAGTTATCGACATATCTGAAATCCATCTAAGCGCGTCTTTCGTACAAATTTGTGCTTCCTCAGACATCGATCTACGACAAGGAAGGAACCGTTTCTGTACATACATACTTTCCCCCTCGTCATCCTCATTCTGAAACCTTTAGAACTACTTTCTATACTCAAATAACCTCTCGACATGCTCATTAACTTTCTCCACAGTGTCTCTTGAAAACGCTAAAGTGTTTAGATCCCTTAACCCTTGCAGGAGATCTGTATTATTTAATTTGCTCCACATTACACATAAATGAATCCCTAAACCTTCAATAAACACATTTTTCTCAGGAAAATGATCCACATTAGAAAGTGTGGCTAAAACATTAGCTTGATCATCCCTCTCCATACAATGCTTAGCCCGTGCAATCAAATCACGTTTCTTCTCTGGCGGTACAGTATTGCGAGTGACAACCCTTGACCCCGCACCCTGATCGACTACAAGCGGCACAGGACCACGTGGAAGAGGGGGAGCATGCAAATTCAATGGAGGTACTGTTACTGGTGCAATAGGAAGGGGTGGAGGAACAGTAACTGGAGGAAGAAGAACATTAGGAAGAGCAGGAACAGCAGGAAGAGGCAAAGCAGCTGGAAGAGGGACATAGGGCTGTGGCGCAGAGGCACCAGGCCTTTGTTCATTTAGCAATTTGTCTATGAATTCGTCGGAAACATGAAGGTCTTTAGAAGGATACATTTTCTGAATTCCAAGTGAGAAAGCCCTATCCATATTCCTAGTCAACTCAGAATGTTTATCTTGGTCATACAATAATGTTTTTTCGGTGTTCATTTTATGATGGCGCACATGATTTTCTCTACTCTTAAGTTGCTGCAACGCTTCTTTTTTCCAATTCTGCAAAACATCGAATGCTGCAGGTCTAGCCTTTTTCTTTAAAAGAATCGACTCTAAATACTCAATACGAGGGATTTCAAAACTACCATTGATTGGCCACTTAAGTTCAGAGGCATGTCTGGTTTGTCTGTGCCAGATATCATTAAACACTATACTTCCAATGCCATGCTTACAGTACATAGTACACGCCGGCGACCACTCCTGTGGTGCTGGACGGCTAAATTCCAAAGATTGTCTATCGCTGTGGAACAACGCCCTGAAGCAGGTAGACAATTTCCCAGGCATATCAAATTATTGGTGTTACCTGGTCAATAATTGTGTCTGCTGATACAATACGCCAAAATCAAATTATCAGGATATTTAAGAATCGGGTCACGACTCACCTGATCAATCCTAAGGAGCTAAGGAGGTCCGATCGGATTACAAAGAATCTTACCTAACTAATCTTACCTTATGTTTGGCGATTTCGGCAAATCTGCCCGCCTCGATAAGTGGACCCTCGTCAAGATGCCGTCTCAGACCACAAGCTAATTGTCCAGGGATCGGGTCGTGCAGCGCTGCTATGGTGTCGCGTCTCATTCAGAAGGGGCACCTTATTTTGTCACACCATCCGATCCAGGTCCGATAGCGTGTGTCAACCTTCGAAAATCTTGGCATCAATCTTGATGGTCCCTATTCGGGCACCAACTGTTAAAACAAAATAAAAATATCGAGGCTGAGTACCCCAAAAGGAAATATAGCGAACACGGGTTACAAAGGAACATACAAAGGTCTTTTATTTTATACTGAACAGTTTTCCAAGAAAAGTAACAGATAGCTATCGGCCCTCAGTACAACACAACGAACTCCAGCGTGGTTCAGTGTGCTTAGAGAGAGACGCTGTACATTAGAATTTGTTGCTCTTTTATACCATTTGCGAACATGATGTCCAACCCTACTTCGGGTTAATATTCCTCTAATACATTACTGATCTAGGGTTCATGCCGAGTTCGCACATCTACATGCAACAAGTTTGTCTTTAATACATACGTCAACAAGCCTACACTGCAACAGTGTATTTTAGGATTTCTCATAAAGGTCATCTCAAACATTAATACAATTTAGTTAAACAAGTGTTCTTAGTTCAGTATTTGGATACATTGTTCTTAACATATGCTCGCAGATTAGTTTCATTGGCGCGAGTAATCCTTTACACACAGGTCAGCGAAGGACAATGGGCCTCATTACGAGTCCGGCGGTAACCGCGGCGGTAAAACCGCCTGGTTACCGCCGGACTCGTATTACCATTCCGCCTCCGTGATTCCCGGAATTACCGGGGCAATACAACCCCGGTTTTCCGGGAATCACGGAGGCGGAATGGTGTAAATCCCCATTCCCATTGAGTCCTATGGGACTCAATGGGAATCGGGATCATGGAAACACCGGCAGCATCTCGTAATGCTGCCGGTGTTTCCTCGTCTGCCTGCATGCGGGAGGTGTTAAACCCGCCAGGTCAGACCTGGCGGGAACATCACCTCCCGCCTGCAGGGGTCGGGATCAGGCGGTCCGGAAACAACGGTGGCAGCGGGTTTACCGCCACCGTTATTTCCGGACCGCCAGGGTCGTAATGAGGCCCAATGTCTTAGTTCACAATCCCAAAAAGTGGCCTGCAGGCAAGTTACATATTAGTTACACACAGAGGTCAAGACGGCCATGTTGTATTTCAAAATGACATTGTCCACCATTTTAACTCACAGGGTGACTTTACAGAGAGAACCTAAAATGGGGGATTGACCTAAAATGGCGGCTTACATTGATTCTGAGGTCAGGACCTTGCAACATGGATTTCTTCGCAAGTGGCTTATAAGCAGCTTGGCGTAGGCCAATATACATATATTTGTTGCAATAGGAGGTACGATATAATTTCCCGTTTGACAATATGAGGGGGCCTAAAAATACACCTCCCGCTAACAAACCAACTGAGAGGTAGAGAAGATCCTCTGACCAGTCCCAAGTGAGTGGTAGCCCGGCAGGGTACCCCATAAATGGTTCACCTGACTCTGCCTCCTACATTAGCCCGAGGTACAAGGGGAACAGACCCATCCTGGGGTACGTATTAACTCCCCCAGCTCAAGGGGGGATCCAACCAGGTAAGTTTGGCGCCAGGAAATCTTCCTCCCAACTTCCCTCCGAATTTCCCACAGAACTGCCCTCAGGAAGGCAGAAATCTTCCACCCTCCAGTTTAAGTTTCTTCCCTAGGTCCCATCTAAACCCCAACTTCCAGAATAATCCTCCTTCCCCTCCCCGCTTTCAGGAGTTTAGACCTCCATATCAGGGATAAGGGGGGGCCAATGATGAGGGCTACCAGGGAAAGCCTCCATACCCAAGCTACTATGGGAGAAGGGACAGTTTGTCATGCCCAGGCCATGGAGTCTCTGGAAAAGATGGAAGAAACTACAGTTCCCAGGAAGTGCACTAGTTCCAGCAATACCAGTCTAGTTCTCATCCAAGATGGCCCCCGCCAGGCATGTAGCTCCTTTTGCTATCTCCGGCTTACGCCATGCTTTGTTGTCCTTCCTTCTAGCTTCCCGGTCTCCTTTGAGTATGCCTTTTCTGACTATCCTTATCAGTGTGCGCCTGTACAGTTTCCCAATCCTTGGGGTTTCACTCTATTCTATCTCGTCTTCTTACCTGTCTCAGCTCCTCTCCTGCCCCCAGCTGTTGCTGATAGAATTCCTTCTGCTGTCGACTGTCATTAATCAACAACAGTATTTCCTTGCTAATCCTGTTTCCAATCGCTGTGGAAACGACTCCTTCTGTGGAATACTGAATTAATAGCCACTTACATTGGACTTTATTCTTCTCAGAAGGGGAATATTTGTAATCCACAAGGCGTGGAGTCACCATAAGGAAATTACCTACCTTTACCATCAAGGAACAATCTATCATCCAAGACACGTTCTGGAAAGAACTTCATCTGCTTACAAGAAGTTCTATGCAGGGTTTTTTGGTGCCCAAAGGCTTTTTACCTGCTACGAGTGCTGGATCCCTGGAGTTCCCTTTGGCTATATACCCCTTCTAGCCAAGGTGGCCTCTGGGGGAGTCAGATCCTACCTGCACGATCGAAAGCAGAAAAAGACAAAGACAAGGAAGCCCAAGGATAGTAAGAAGACCCGACGGAAGGTGTCATCCGAAGACCGGAACAGCTCTTCAGAAGAAAGAGGTGAGGATGGGACTTACACCTGAATCTGTCAGTCACGACCCGCAGGACAGTATACAATGCCCTACAACCAACATGGCTTCTTTGGAACAGTACCACAAAGGGTTAGTTGCAATCCAAAACCTAACCGCTGAAGTACAAGCCATCCGAGCTGAGAAGGTTGTTCTTAGACAACAAGTAGCAACCCGAGACGACTCTCGAGGAGACTTGCCGCATTTACCATTACCTTTTGGCAAGTACGACGGGAGTCCTAAGACGTTGAAAGAATTCCTGGATGCTTGTCAGGTCTACTTCACTTTCAGACCCTGGATGTATGAAACAGACTGAGCCTATGTAGGGTTAGTGGTATCTAGTCTAGTAGGGAATCCCCGGGCCTGGCCGACCCCTCTAGTAACCAATAATGATCCAGCATTGAATAATTATGCCCAATTTGTACAATCACTTAAGATACAGTTTGACAGATTGGAAGTCCTGTTTTCCTCCTATGTGGCCATGCTGGATGTCAGACAGGGTTCCTCAGACGTTCAGTCTTATGTTTCCAGATTCCAAAAACTCACAATCAATGCCGGATGGCCAGTTTCTGAACAACAGATCCTGCTTAGAAGGGGACTTCATGAGGACCTGAAGGACGAGTTAGCCCGGATTGCTCGCCCTACTACCTTTTAGGATCTGGTAACTCTCACGCTACAGATCGAATATCGCATGATGGAACGGCAACAAGAGAGGAGAAAGCACTGCACATACCCTCTAATGAGCAAAACCTCACCTCCAATTAAGGAAAGCCATTCATCAGATGAACCCATGCAGATTGGGACCACTAGGGGAACCTTAACACCGGAAGAACGGCAAAGACGCCATGAATTGGGGCTTTGCATGTATTGCGGGTCCTCAAAGCATCTCCTAAGGAACTGTCCGGAAGTACCACCCAGGAGAAATGGAAACGACCCCCCCCCGATCTTATGCATGAGAGATATCGGAGGAGATCGAATCAATCCCTGTTCACATGCCCAAGCAGTAAGGCCAGAAGAGGATTCCAGACTTATGGTCTTCCTTATTGTCTACAGGTTTCTTCAAAGAGGTTGATAGAAGTCTTGCCCATGCTGGACTGTGGGGTGGCTGGCAACTTTGTTGACGTAACCAGGCTCAAGGATCAAGGAATACCCTTAGTAGCCAAACACAGACCAGTTCCGGTAGAAGGCATAGATGGTACTCCACTTTCTTCTAGGCCTATTGTTATGGAAATGGGGGCATTTGAGTACTATTGGGAGGACACCAAGAAGAGATAGTGTTTGATATCATCAGGGCAGCACACTTCCCTGTTATACTAAGAATCCCCTGGTTACGGAAGCACAACCCCCGGATTGACTGGGTGCAAAACACAATAAGTTTCGACTCTTCATATTGCCAACAACATTGTTTGCTAACTCGCTCAGAAGAATCATGCAAGGGACAGAATCGCCCTCTAAGCACTTTAGTTGTATTTAGTATTCCTCTTCATTACCAGGAATACGCCAAAGTATTTGATGATAAGGTGCCTAGGATTCTACCCCCTCACAGGCCAGAGGACTGCGCGATTGAGATCCAACCTGGGACAACTGTTCCTTTTGGACACATATATCCTCTCTCCTTACCAGAAAGACAGGCGCTCAAGGACTATCTGGACATCAATTTACAAAACGGGCTGATTCGCGAATCCAGATCCCCCGGAGGAGCAGCTCTTTTTTCATCTCCAAGAAGGGTACAGCAGAACTGAGACCATGTATTGATTACCGGGGACTCAACCATATTACCATACGAGATCGCTACCCTATGCCCTTAATTCGTGACATGCTGGAGTCTGTACAAGGAACCAAGATCTTCACCAAACTTGACCTTAGGTGGGCGTATCACCTCCTAAGAGTTAAGGAGGGCGATGAATGGAAGACCGCATTTAGAACCCCATTAGGGCTATATGAGTACTGTGTGATGCCTTTTGGCTTGGTGAATGCACTGGCGGTGTTCCAGAGATTTGTGAATAAGATTTTTATCGATCTTTTGTAATCTTTGGTTGTCATTTATCTGGATGATATCCTGGTCTTTTCCTCCACGGAGTCCGAACATCAGAGACATGACAAGGAAGTCCTTCGTCGCCTGCAGGCTAATCAGCTGTATCCCAAGCCTGAGAAGTGCCAATTTAATGCCACGTCAATCTCATACTTAGGATACATTTTATCCAGGGAGGGTGTACAAA
Source organism: Ambystoma mexicanum (assembly GCF_040938575.1). Lineage (NCBI taxonomy): Eukaryota > Metazoa > Chordata > Amphibia > Caudata > Ambystomatidae > Ambystoma > Ambystoma mexicanum. The sequence goes on along the minus strand of NC_090937.1, from coordinate 724,674,447 downwards.
TGGATCCCAGCAAGGTAGCAGCCATTCTGAGATGGCCCGAATGCCAGAATGTCAAGGATGTTCAGAGGTTTTTGGGTCTGGCAAATTTCTATAAGCGCTTTATTCCACACTTCTCAGAGACAGTCCTGCCAATGACAGCGCTACTGAAGAAAGGAGTCAAATTCCAGATGAACCAATCCGCACAACAGGCGTTCCAGTTTTTAAAGACCTGTTTTTAAAGACCTTTTTCACTTCAGCCCCTATTCTCATTCAACCAGACCAGACACAGCAGTTTATCCTGGAGACCAACGCCTCTGACAGAGCATTAGGAGCTGCACTCCTCCAGAAGGACACAGACAATCGGGAACATCCCATTGGCTACTATTCTAGAACACTCACTCCCAGTGAACAGAACTATTCTGTACTCGAAAAGGAACTCTTAGCCATAAAACAAGCATGCAAAGAGTGGAGACACCTGCTTCAGGGGGCAACACACCCATTTTTGGTCAGAACGGATCATCAGAACCATAAAGTACTACAGCAGATGGAGTGTACCAATTTCAGGCATGCACAATGGGCTTACTATTTCTCTCAGTATGATTTTCTAATCACATATATCCCTGGTGCTGAGAACATTTTGGCCGATGCATTGTCACAAAGTTACAGAGTCGACATAAGAATCATCCAAGGTAATCAAACGGCTTTTGCATGAGAAGAGATTAATCGCTGCTCTATCCACGTTCTTGAAGGCGGTACAAGAGGGTCTACCAGTGGAAGACGTGCCTTCCCTAACACTCACTCAAAAGGATGGACTTCTGTACCACAACACAGCTTTATATATACCAACTAAGGAACTACAAAGTCAGGTATTGGCCTGGTTCATGATCTCCCACTGGCAGGACACAAGGGGCAGAGGAACATCCAGGAAAAGGTGGAAAGAATCTTTTGGTGGCCCTCCTTATGGAAGGATGTTATGGAATATGTTGCTTCCTGTCCGGTTTGTGCCAAGGGAAAGGCCTCAACAGGTCCACGTATAGACCTGTTACAACAGGCCCCACTGCCTTCCCAGCCCTGGGAACATGTATCTATGGATTCTGTCGTGGACTTGCCTCTCTCTGAATGGAATAGAGCAATTATGGTAACAGTGGACACTTAGAGTAAATTGGCTCATTTTTCCGCTATCCCCAGTGTGCCTTCTGCCCCAGAGACAGCCTCAGTCTTTCTCAAAGACATTGTCAGACTACATGGAATACCCAAGACTATAGTTTCTGATAGAGGTTCCCAGTTCATCTCGAAATTCTAAACTATACTTGGTACACAGTTGAGAATCAGCATAGCTCTCTCATCGGGGTACCATGACCAGAGCAGTGGTCAGACAGAGCGGCTGAATTCTAACTTGGAACAATACTTACAATGTTTCTCCAACAGTGAACAGGACAACTGGGCCAATCTGCTCCCTCTGGCAGAGTTTTCTTACAATGACACTTACCACACTGCATTCCGTATGAGACAATTTCTCTGTACTTATGGATACCATCATCAGCATCTTCCCTTATCGAGTATCTCATCCACCAATTCACCAGCTGTGGACAGTCTTCTCAACAAGCTCAAGGAAGCCCATAAAGAAGCCAGAAAGTCACTGGAAGAAAGCTGACAGGGATACAAGATCTGGGCCGACCGTAGGAGGAGGTCTAACCCCGACTGGAAACCAAGCACCCAGATTTGGTTATCTACCAAACATCTGCCTAGATGGTTCGATGCCAGGAAGTTTGCTCCCAAGTTTCTGGGACCTTTTCAAATCCTAGCTAAAATCAATCCTGTAGCCTACAAGTTACGTCTCCCTAAAAGCTTGCAGAGAATACACCCAGTATTCCAACCTTCGCTTTTAAAGGAATATGTTCCCGATCCTTTCATAAGAAAAAGGCCAAGCCACAAGATCACACCAATTTTGGAACCATAGGACTATGAAGTATCCCGCATTGTAGACTCAAGATATGGGAGAGGTCCACTGCAATACCTGGTTAATTGGAAGGGTTACTCTGAAACAGAGCGCACTTGGGAACCCAGACAACACATTCATGCATCCAGACTGCTGCAACGGTTTTATAGACTCCACCCGGGCAAGCCAGGGGGAGGAGCAATAGGAAGAGGCATACTGTCATGCCCAGGCCATGGAGTCTCTGGAAAAGATGGAAGAATCTACACCGAACAGCAGGTTTTACGGTTCCCAGGTAGTGCACTAGTTCCAGCAATACCGGTCTAGTCCTCACCCAAGATGGCCACCGCCAGGCATGTAAAGTGACTATAACACTGGCATAGGACAGACGCATGGTGCGTTGTAACCATCACTGAGTTGTTCCTCAGCACCTCTAGCTTTCTTGTTGCCTTCTTCTATGGAGCTCCCTGCAGCCTCATTGTTGCTTCCCCTCCTTTCCGCACGTACCTCGTACGTGTAGTTTACTCTCTTCTGTCCCTTTCCTTTTTCACCCGGCACTCTGCCGTTGCCTTATCGCTGCCTTCTTAACAGTAAGGTTCTTTCGCTATCTCCGGTTTACGCCATGCTTTGTTGTCCTTCCTTCTAGCTTCCCGGTCTCCTTTGAGTACGCCTTTTCTGACTATCCTTATCAGTGTGTGCCTGCACAGTTTCCATATCCTCGGGGTTTCACTCTATTCTATCTCGTCTTCTTACCTGTCTCAGCTCCTCTCCTAGCACCAGCTGTTGCGGATAGAATTCCTTCTACTGTCCTCTGTCTTTCATCAACGACAGTATTTCCTTGCTAATACTGTTTCCAACTGCTGTGACAACGACTCCTTCTGTGGAATATTGAATCAACAGCCACTTACATTGGACGTTATTCTTCTCAGAAGGGGAATCTTTCTAATCCACAAGGCGTGGAGTCGCCTTAACACAATTACCTATTTTTACCATCAAGTAACAGTCTACCATCCAAGACATGTTCTGGAAAGAACTTCATCTGCTTACAAGAAGGTCTATGCAGGATTTGTTGGTGCCCAAAGGCTTTTTCCCTGCTACGAGGGCTGGATCCCTGGAGTTCCCTTTGGCTAGGTACCCCTTCTAGCCAAGGTGGCTTCTGGGGGAGCCAGACCCTACCTGCACGATCGAAAGCACAAAAAGACAAAGACAAGGAAGCCCAAGGATAGTAAGAAGACCTGACGGAAGGTGTCATCCGAAGACCGGAACAGCTCTTCAGAAGAAAGAGGTGAGGAGGGGTCTCGGGAGGGTACACCTGAATCTGTCAGTCACGACCTGCAGTACACAATTACCCTTCCCGAGGGCAGCAAAGATTTAACTCAAGACCCTCATATCAACCAGAGAGTGTGTCACAACTGGAGCGCCAGGTCAAGAGCTTGACCCAAGACTTGAGTTGCATGTCAAGAGCACAGCAGAGCCCTCAAATGAGCATGTCTGCCCAGAACAGCTCAGACTCAGGGTCTGGCACCCCAGAACAATGATGGTGAGAGAACCCCGACAACCAACAGGTTTCAGAAGAGGAGGCTTAGGAGGAAGGGGAATGCAAAGCCCTAGAGGAAGATTCCTTCCTCACCTGTAAGAAGCCCCCAGAAACCTCTGAACCTGAACCCAGATCTCCTACCCCCAAAAAGCTGCAGCCTAGGCAACAGAGGGTAAGTTGAAGAAACCAAGGGACAAAGAAGACCTATTCTGTGGAGGAAGTCAGCCTCCTCCAGTTTGAAGTGGAAGAATCACTGGAGGATTCTGAGAAGAAAGTCTTCTCTTTCAAGGATGGGGGGATTCCTCCCAAAGAAAAATGGGTCCCAAAAGACCCTAACTCAGACTGGGTAAGTATGGGGACTGACCCAGAGCCATAAATCCCTCAACCCCAAAAATGACATCCCGATTACTCTCAAATCTATGACCCAAAATACCCTAACTTAGGCTGGGTAAGTATGGGGACTGACCCAGAACGACAAATCCCTGAACCCCAAAAATATCACCCCAAGGACTCAGAAATAAATGAGGGATCCTTCCCTCAAACCGGTTCAAGTGAGTGTCTCCAGGAAAAGGGGGACAGCACAGAATCAGGGGAAAAGGGGGATTCCCAAATCCCCCACACCTGTTCAAGTGACGGTCTCCCGGAAAAGGGGGACAGAACCGAACAAGGGGAAAAAGGGGATTCCTAAATCCCCCAAACAGGTTCAAGTAACTGTCTCCAAGAAAAGTGGGACAGCACCGAATCAGGAGAAAAATGGGATTCCCAAATCCCCCAAATTTCAGAATGAACATTTTATTTACAGATTCCCAAACTCCAACACAGAAAACTACCCAAGATCCCACAGTGTCGTAGTCCAAAATAAAGAAATTAACTGCCCAGCAGGCCCAAAATACACATTTCTTTTGTCCCTTGGAGGAGAAAGAAGGCAGGTGTTATGCCCCTGTCAAGGTACAAGGCCAGTGTGCATTTTCAGCGCTGGTGGATACAGGATCCCAAGCCACCCTTCTATCCAAAAAGACATTTCAGCAAATGAATTCAGGAAGGGGGGAGAGTCACCAAATTTTCCTGACACCTCTTCCTGGACAACTCCAGAACTTCGACGGAAATTACATTTCCATTGCGGGGACTGCGGATCAAAATTGGGTGACACAAGGTGAAGCACCCGGTTATAGTCATTACTCCAGAGGGAACACACTGTCTCTTAGGCAATTACCTCCTTCGGAGGTTGTCACCCCTAATAGACTGTGTGAACAAGGTCCTCTGGACACAGACTAACAGTAAAATTAAAACAGAGCACAAACTATGTAAGCTTAAATAGCACATTCGATATGGTGGAGCAGCGGTCTGACAAAATTGAGTTCCACTTTAGGAACACTCAAGTCCCTGACATAACTGAAATTGCTGTAGGGGAACAAACTGGTGATTCTTGAAAATCAACCTTCCTCCCAGTTTCAAGTGGCATTCCACACTGGAAGGAAATACCCTGAAATGTTATACTGATCTACAATTTGAAAACCCAAACCCCATGATAAAAGGTGATGAACAGCCAGCTCAAAGCTTGGCTGATATTCAGAAAAAGGGTGAACAGCTGTTCCTCCCCATTCAGGTAAATGAGGGGGGGGCCTGTTCTCACAAGAGTATGCATGAATAATGGAAAAAGATTCATCAGCAAAGCGTTATTCAAGAAACTCCCAAAAGATCAGACCATTCCAACATTTAAGTTGATTTGTAAGTGGGAAATGGGCCTGGAAACTCCCAATTCCAAACACCTACTGCCTAGCAGGTACATGCAAAAAATGTCTATTGGTGATAAAAGCATAGAGCATAATTGTTGGGTTGTGCGAGATGTCCCATCTGCCTCCTACTAAGGCAGTGACATACTTAATCGATTCGCAATTAATTTGGACCTCATTAATTTCAAAGTCTGGTCCCGACTGGGGGGTAACCCTATGGGCTTTGACGATCCTGAAAAGGCTTTTTGGTCAGCTCAATTTCTACTGTATACAGTGGAAGTTCAAACTGGAGAAGAGGTCACCATCCCAGGATTGGTCCGGCCATTCATCATCCCCTCAAAAATCAAGACAGCAGGACTTGTGGCTGGTTGAAGAACCGAGTGAATGTAGAGCCCAGGAAATCTCCGAAGAGTACAGTTAAGGAACTGGAACCCGTATGAAGAAAATCATAAATATATATAACAGGGAGTCATTTACTTGGTATTATTGTACAAATGAAGGAAAAAACAAAAAAAAGGATAAAAATAGTTTTAGAAACTAGAAGATTAGACATTAGAGGTTGTTGTCGTTGTAAATTCATATAAATCTTCCAGGACAAATGTGTGTATAACGTACTGAACTTTTTTTTTAAATCTTCTATTACGGAATGGAGAGGAGAACCCTGGGGACCTGCAAGGGAATTAAGAAGGGGGGTGCCGTTCCACAACCTCCAACCCAAAGATGGAAGGGGAGGCTGCAGTGCCCACTCCCAAAAGAAGGAAGAAAAGGGAGTGCCATGCCATAACCCCAACCCAGAGACGGAAGCAGATACCAGAGTGCCCACTCCCTGATGAAGGAATTTTACACCGAAGGAAACCCCACTCTGCCCTGCTCTTCCCCAACAAAGAGTCATGGAAAAGTAGAGGGAGCATGTGGGGTACATTTAAAGGCCCCAAACAGAAGTCCCTTTTAAATTAACAGTAGTCATTTAAACACTGCAACCAAAAAAGGGCTGGCTTTTGATTTTATTTTCACATGAATGGCAAGAATTTCAACACTGCAACAAAAACAGCCTGGCTATTTCTTTTTGTAAATTATTAAAGAACCATGGACAAAGGGGCCTACCTGTAATTATCAATGAACCAGCAGCAATGTAATTCACCCAAGAAGGAGGAATCAAAGTATCCTGTGACATGGAAAAGAGGATTTTTAAACATTAAAAGGAAAAACGGCCTGCACAGGTGTTTGCAAATAAAAACTGCTTTAAAAAGCCACAATGAAGATATCACTGCTCACAGGAAAATGTCAGGAAAGCAAAACCTGATGTGTGGGGTGACCAAAGCCAATGTACAGTATGTTTCACCCACAAAACTCCTGTAAACATGTGAAGAGACACTTACTTCAGGAAAAGCCTGATCTGGCTGAGTTCTAAACTTCACAATGAAATGCCCAACTGCCGGCTGGATGTTACACCTCCCATTTAATGACACCCTGCAATAGAATCTGCTACTGCAGGTGTTGAAAGCCCACTGTTCCCCAGACTGGCTGGCACTGAAGGCAGTTAAAGCAAGGAACTTCAAGGAAAAAATCATCCCTAGCTGAAGCATGACAAAAAGGTGTGACCCCTTGTTGCACCTACTTCAAATGAGCCCACCCCACTTCAAAGAGACTTGTAAAAAAAACTCTGGTCTCAGGCTGAGCCCAGGGAGACAGATGGCTGTGGGGGATGAAGCGGCCCCCATTTGCTTAACAGAAACACTCACAATTGATTTGCAAGTCTATATTGATTTAAGGCATTTTGCGCAGCCATCAGACTGAGGATTGATCTCAATTTTATGCCATTGTTCATGTAATTTCCAGGCGGTTTTGGGGATATAAATTGCATTTACCTGGGACTCTGGGAACTGTAGTGGCCAGTTAGACTAGGTTTCTGGCTGATCTGGACATGTGACAAATGTAAAAGTGGATGAAAAGATGGAAAATGAAAATGAGAATATGCTGGATGATTTACATATTCCTAACGGTTGTATATTTTATGAAAACGACAAAAATGTGACCCATGGCCATACTACATCATACAGATTTGGCAGTTGGTTTATCTAATTCCCCATGGTCAGCTCATACAGAATATATGTTTTATATGGCAGTGGCTAGTACAATTCTGAAGTTATGATACATGACTAGTTTTTGCCAAAAGGTTGAAATGAGAAGAAAGGATGGTAATAAAGGGGAAAAGACAGATGGTATTCGAAAATCCCTAAACCAATCCTGACTGGGGGCGGAGAGAAAGAGAGAACTGTCCAATCCTGTCAGCAGGGATTATTGAAGGGCACTTCCTCTAGACTGTAAAAGTAGTGATGTAATTTCTGCTATATAAGGGGGACTGTACTAGGACTCACACACACAAACAACCAGGGAAGACAGAAAAAGGAGGACGGAGAGAAGGCTGCTGAACCTTACCATCTTTGAGAGTGCAGTGACCAGACCTCTGCCCTTTCTTTCCAGAGTATCCTTAGGTGCAGCTGGCTTTCCTGAAACTTAAACAAAGGTTTGCTATGTAAGTAGCAAAAACCCAGCCCTAAATTGCATAAGCTCTTCAATTATTGTAGCAGTGCATCCAATATTTCCTTATTGAAAACCCCAAATTGCCAGTGTGGTTCAGCCATCTCTCCATAGTAGAATCTCTTGTTTGTCGGTATATGTTAGCATATCCTCATTGAAAAACCTCTCATTTGTAAATCAATTAACGCCCCCATTGAATTTCACGTATCGGGATTGTTGAAATTCGAAACCAACCATCCTTGTCTAGTGTTTTTATTAAATTGTTATAGTCATTAAAGTGTTGCCTGAAAAGAATTATTCCCATTGTGAGCTGAAAACCAAATTTTACTCTGTCTCTAAATTATGCCCTGCTAAGCGAATTTTCATTTGCCAGTGTCATTCCTATTTGCATCTGTCCTATTAAACCCGAATCTTCGTTACCATTGTGAGTAATCCCTCTGCCCAAAGCATATCTGTTGGCTGCCCCTGTCATTTTCACTAAAAATCGATTTACTATGTGCCTTTCTCATTGTTGAAAGGACGTATGTCATTTCCAGCCCCAGTAAAATTAAGGTGATTTCCATTTTCGTTTTTCTAAAAATGTCTTTTCATCCTTTAAAAATAATTTTTCCTAGAGTATTTCCCTTCCTCTATCACATTATGAGCACGGATCTCGGATTGCATTTCCTTAATTTTTGATTGCTCAGAGCTTGCCTGACACTTCCCAGCCCCAGCAAAATTAGTGTGATATGCCTTTTTGCTTTTCTAAAAATGTCTTTTAACCTTTGAAAACTGGTTGTTCCTAGTTTATATCTCTTCCCCTATCGCACCCTGATCACTGATTTTGAATTGCATTCCTTTTATATTTTTCTGATTTGTTTTCTCATGTGCTGCCTGTGTTCAAATCGAATTGCCTAAGTGTGCTAGCTAGTCTGTTTTGAAGCCCGATTTGTCCTTTAGTGTAAGCAGCCCAAAGTTCCCTTGTGTGCTGTCACATCACAGTAGTACTGAATAATTGAAAACCCATTTTCCATTGTTGCAGGAGGGAGTGCTTAAGGGTTTTTGCTATCACTTTGTGGTAAATTGTTCTTTCTCTGTTCTGCCATTAAAAAACAGAATTAACTGTAATAGTATATGTTAACCTGGTGGTTTTGTAGAGATTATTACATTTTGTGTTGCCACAATATTGGTGGCTGTGCAGTTGGTTGATTTTCATTTTTCATTAAATAGCACATTAATAAATATCTTATTGATACACACTGACCTGGTTCCTAGTCCATTGTGACATGGGGTGTTTGAAGCGGTTGGGTGCGAGACGGGTTGGAGGCCTACTCAAAAAGAATCCGTAGGATATTAAAAATAAGAAAAGCGTTTTATTGTGTGTCACATTCATTGTAGGGGAAGGAGTTCCCTAGCTGGCGTGTGCCGTGTAATAAACCGTGACAAGCTCGTGGTTGTTTAGGTTTCGCTGTTACAACCATGAGGGATACCTATGAAGTGGGGCCTGTGGTCTTTTCGATTATCTTGAGGTCTTCTAGCTTGTTTAGTTCCGCCTCTACCACTGCTCGCATGTGAACGGGACCCGTTGGTGGCATACTGCTCATGGTTCCACTGTGGGGTCTATGTGGAGTTTCACCAGTCTCCCTCGCAGGCACCCGATGCCTTGAAACAGCTTCTTGTGTCTGAACAGCAAGCAGGCGGTCAATTTCTTTTTAGTGTATCGCAAATGTTAACTCAGATCAGTTGGAGTTTTTTAGCAGCGGGGCAGCTGAGTAGTGTTTCGATTCCGGCGTCCACTACATAGCTGCGTGTATGGCAGCTCCTTTCATCAAAGTGAGGCATGTTTTGAAGTATCCCAAAACCGGTAGGGGCTTCTTACACCCGTAGGTGAACAGCTGAACGGATTTGCACCGAAGGGTTGGTCTGGGGTGGAGCTTGTCGAATTTCATTGTTGGTATGACGTTTACGGTGATGCCGGTTTTAATCATCTTCACTGGGATGTCCCCCACTGTTATTATGTAAGTGCAGTGTGATTTGGTGTTTTGCGATTGATTTCTGCTGGTGGCTTGACTGCCGATATCATGTGCGCTTTCTCTTTTCTCAGCCTTCGGCATCAGGATTTTTGGTCTAGGGAGTGCTCCCTGCTGCATTGGTCCTCGTCCTCGCTGCTGCTGTCGGCATCGTCACCTTTGACTGTGGGCACTCGGCCTCTGGGCCTGTTGCAGACTCTGGTGGGCTGTCGCTGTGGTCGTTGCTCTGGTTGCCATGGATGGAATGGTTGGGTGTTCCTGGGTCTTGAGTCACTTTTCCAATATTGTGAACACTCCTGAGGTGGTTGTTCTCTCTTGCTTAGAGTTGAGGCATACAGAGGTGTAGTGATGTATTTTCCTGCATTTGTAACATCTGGTGCTGTATGCTGGGCATGGTTCTTCTTTGTGTTGTTGGACACCACACCATAGGCAGTCTTTGGACCTGTTCAGTGGTGTGGTCCTGTGTTGGGATTTGTTGTGCCGCACTGCATTGATGGTCGTCATGCTGTGGTTCGGGGTTTCGCTGTATCGAGTGGAAGGCGGCTGATCATCTGCTCCATTTCTGCCACGTGCTCATCCGTTCTCACGTGCTGTCGCCCCATGTTGAGGATGGTCTCTGGTATCCAGTGGGAGGTTGGTTTCTGATAGTATAGTCCTCCAGTGTTTTTTGGAGTAGAGGCCATGTATAACTTGTTGTCTGACAGCAAACTCTTCATTCGGAAAGTCACAGTCAATGGCCATTTCTCGCAGTCAGCCATGGAAATCGTCATTGTTCTCTTGTGGCCGCTTCCATGCTTGGCTAATATTAAAACGTTTAAAATCTGGGCTAAGCAGTGGTTTTAACTTCTTGGTTAGGACTGTCTTTGCCGTATCGTAGTCATCCTCAGTGCCTCTGTTTGGGAGGATATTGAAGAGTCTCAGCGCTATGGTGCCAAGATTGAGCATGAGCAGTGTCCTTTTCTCCTCATCGACTGTGATTTTCCTTGACTTTAGGCTTAGTTCAAATTGCTGCACCCATAGCTCCCAGCGGAGCGCATCTCTGGGGCCAAACGGCTGGAAAGGCTTCATAAACGTGCCCGGTGTCATGCCCAGCCATGTGCTGGTGTATGGGTTTTTGGCTGGTGTCCTGGCTGATGATGTGGCGGGGTCAGCCGCCATTCTGAAAGTCTGTGCAGGTCTTGGCAGTGCTATGGACAGCTGGGTTACTGCAGTTGCGCTGACCATGAGATTTCAGTGACTGGAGGGTTCTCCCTGCTTGGGTGCACTTATCTGGTGCTTTGGGGTGTACTGACGCTAGGCCCTGGCTGTGGTGTGGAGCGGGGGCTCTAGCGACCCCTGGTGGGTGCTTGTGGTTCTCGCCGGCTCCTTCGTGTGACATGCATAGCAGTTGGGCCCTTGAGAGGGAGGCGAGCGTGCCGTGACTCCTGCGACCTCGTAGAAACTCCTTTGTGTGGGAGTGTGATTGCCGGCTGCAACGCGGGCTGTGAATTGACAGTAACTCCTTTGTGTGGAAGCTGCTGCAGTTAACGCGGCAAACTGGGGCAGCGCTAGCTCCTGCTCACGGTAGGCATGGCTGAAGCTAGCGGTCTCAGCGATGGAACACTCACATTGGCGCGACTCCGCAAGCAAGTCTGCGGACACTTTGTGTGCATGGGGCATTCCTGCTGCTTGGCACAGCTTTGCTTGATGGGGTTGTGGCATGGGCCATAGTGGGGCCGTTTCCGCCTCGTCGCCAATGTGATGTGGTCTGGGGGCAAGCATTGCTATGCAGGCCCTGCACTGGGTGTAATAATGGAGTCACACACACAGGTCTTCGTGACTCAGAGCAGTGTCCTGCCTGGGCTTTCTCACTCCCATTTATTACCTCTACCCCGTGGTATCCCGTAGCCACGTCCTGCGTGGTCACATGACCATCATATCTTGTAGGCAGTTTATAAGGCCCTATAAGCTTACTGGGTTATATTATGGTGATTCTTTACAAAACGCTGTGCTACGGGTGATTTTTTGTTTCTGCTTCAAATATCCATTTTATACTCCAAAATATTCAGTCCAAAATGTCAGTCATACATTTGTTTTATGTAGGTCAAGCAACGGATTACATGAAAGAACGAACATTGCGGCATGAATGAAACATTGCAAACAAAAAGTCAACTGATTTTTGGAGAGTTTGGTAGAAATTGCGGTACAATGGGGGTCATTATGAGATTGGCGGTCATGAATTTTCCGGCCCCCGGGAATGGGCAATTACCAGGGCATTACAACCCTGGCAGACCTGGTAATTGCCCATTCCCGGGCTAAGAAAATATTACTCCCCATCCCCATTGAGTCCCATGGAGGACGGATGCACCGGCAGCATTCATGAATGGTGCTGGTGCATCCGTCGTGGTCTGCAAGCGGGTGCCGTTCCACCCACCAGGTCAGACCTGGTGGGCTGAAAGGCTCCCGCTCGTAGAACTTGTAGGTTGCCGGTCCGGAAACAACAGTATCGGCAAGCTTACTGGTACCGCTGTTTCAGGACCGGCAAACTTGTAATGAGGCCCAATGTCTGTTAGGGGCTGTCCCGGTCCACCGGGCAGCCCCACACTCGGGTCGGGTGGCACCCGACAACACAGACACTTGGCGGCGCCCATGCCGCGTACTCAGGGGTGGGGGCTCATCACACCCGCTCCGGGACACCGGAGCTCCACACACGTGGCCAGGTCCACCTGGCCACCGCGGCCCCGGCTCTGGGGGCACCCAGGCCGGGGTCGCATCCCCAACCCGCCTCACATGGTTGGGGGACCCACAGGGACGGCGTTGCCCGGCAGGGGCACCGTCCGGACGGCGTTGCCCGGCAGGGGCACCGTCCTCCAGCTGGGCCCCGACCTTGGGCCCAGCACACGTGGCGAGGCACCCCCCAGGCACCAACACAACACACCACGCGGAGTCAGGTTCACTCGTGACTGCCGAGCCGGAAGCGGCTCGGACCTTTTATTAGGTTGGTCACATGGGTAACCATGTGACCACACAACTCCATGGAACGTACCATGGCCCCTCACAGGGGTGCCATGCAACACTCCTCCTTTTTCATAACAAAATGCAAAAACTCCAAAATCCCACCATGACTACCACTACTACTACTGGAGCCACTCTACTACTTGACACACCCTTTATTAACCTGGGTGAGTGGCTCTCATGTCCCTGAACGGCACCAGTGAGGGCTACTGGCACCACATAAAGCACTCGGAGCCTACAGGTGCGCACCACACAACATTGCCCACTAACTGGACCATTTTAAGCAAGTCCATGTCTGCCGGCTCACAGTCTTCCGGGGAATGTCACTCATGATGTCCATCTTCAGTATGGAGTCGCCGGAAACCAGCTCGCACCCTCACCAGAGTTCATTTAGGACAGTTACTACACGGTCACACAAAACACCGGCAAAGCCGCACCTGGGGAGGCCCAGGGGCCACATCGGTCAGGTCCATAGCCTGGAGAGGAGATCGTGGCAGGGTGGCAGAAAAACCCTGTTCCTCCTTCCAGGGGCCTGGGCAGGCAGCTTGCATCCATCTTCCCATCGCGCCCCGGTGGAAGTCGGGTCCGCCTCACCTTGCTGCGGCCCAGGGCCGCCAGGCACCTCATGGCATCCGATGCCGCAGATCTCCCTCCACACGGGGGCAGCAGCACCAGACTTATTGGGCGACGCCCCCTCCATTGTTACTTTTGCAGGCCCGTGTGTCTTTGGGTCTGCATTCTCATTTCCCCTTTTTTTTTTTTTTTTTTTTTTTTTGCACGGCAGGCCCATGTTCTTGAGGGGCACTGCCGCATGCTTTCCTTCTGATGGGGGGGGCAGACAGCCCACCTCACGGTGCGGCGACACCGCAATTTCACCCCCACACGGGGCGGGCAGCTTCTTTGCGGGCCCAGTTGAAACTGGGCCCGCTGCACAATGATGCGGCGATGTTCGCCGCTCCTCCTCCGCACGGCTCACAGACGGGGAATGGGCAGGGCCTCCATTGTTCATTTTTTTTTTCCTGCGGGCCCAGCTGATGATGGGCCCGCCTTACGTTGGGGGCCGCGTCAGCTGTTGAGCGGCCCATGCCCCAACTCGGTGCCGCGGCCGATGCCGCTCCTCTGTCGGGGCCGCCTCAGCTGTTCGGCGGCCCCTCCTTTCAATCTTCCTCCTCCGCGTCGCGGCCAGGTCGCGGTGGAGGGACAGCCCACCTCACCACTGCGGCGGATGCCGCTCACTTCTTCCTGGAAGGGGGGGGTTGCGGGGGAGCCGCCTGGAGTCTCACTGCGGCCCACCGCCGTGAGCGTTTCTTTGTGGGGGCCCCATTCCCCTCGCGGGGAGGACCCTCCTCCTCTCCGGGCGGCGGAGGCAGCATCCTCCTCATCCGTTGGGAGAGGAGCAGTTCCTTTGCAGGCCCTGTTGGAGTAGGGCCTGCATCACTCCTCCTGCGGCGATGTGAGCCGCTCCTCGTTGCGGCTGACGCCACCCTCTGTTTCACCCCTCCCCCGCTGCGGCAGAGTCCGCTACCAAGGTGGGGGAGGGTCGCAGCCACCCATTCGGCCGATGCCGCGGGCTTCACCCGTCTCCCTCAGGGGACGGGCAGGCAGCACGCCTTCCTCCTTTTTCGCGGGCCCATCTGGTGTTGGGCCCGCCACGCCATTTCTCCTGCGCGGGCCCCGTTGGAAATGGGCCCGCATCAAAACCTCCTGGGGGCACGCGGGGCCCCTCGCCTCGTCGCCATTGTTAGGGGCTGTCCCGGTCCACCGGGCAGCCCCACACTCGGGTCGGGTGGCACCCGACAACACAGACACTTGGCGGCGCCCATGCCGCGTACTCAGGGGTGGGGGCTCATCACACCCGCTCCGGGACACCGGAGCTCCACACACGTGGCCAGGTCCACCTGGCCACCGCGGCCCCGGCTCTGGGGGCACCCAGGCCGGGGTCGCATCCCCAACCCGCCTCACATGGTTGGGGGACCCACAGGGACGGCGTTGCCCGGCAGGGGCACCGTCCGGACGGCGTTGCCCGGCAGGGGCACCGTCCTCCAGCTGGGCCCCGACCTTGGGCCCAGCACACGTGGCGAGGCACCCCCCAGGCACCAACACAACACACCACGCGGAGTCAGGTTCACTCGTGACTGCCGAGCCGGAAGCGGCTGGGACCTTTTATTAGGTTGGTCACATGGGTAACCATGTGACCACACAACTCCATGGAACGTACCATGGCCCCTCACAGGGGTGCCATGCAACAATGTCTGTGATTACTTTTCCTAATACTGTAACATGAACCGATTCTTCATAATTCGGATTGCATGTTACCTGAAGAGTGTTTTTTAATACATGTGATGGGGCTTCCGTACTGAATGAGTCAAGTTGCTTCCTGGTAATGTGGCCCTCTGGGAATAGCATTTGTGCTGAGTGAAATAGACATCTACTCGTGCAAAATCCTTTGCAAAGGCGTGTGTTTTTTAGGAGTGCATTTTGAAAAAGTGGTCCTTTGAGTGCTTTTGTGGATTTAATTATGTATGTGCGGGATTATTCTAAACGGAGACAAGAAACATTCTTTGTAGTCCTATCTGATGTCTGGTCTGACTGAGGCAGAGTGCATTCTGGGACATTCATTCCTTTGTGGTTGGGTTTAATCAGTCAGGGTGCATGTTTGACCATGTTGAAATCACGCCAATCCCATTAAGGTTACCACGTGCCTTAGACATGCAGCAACGGGAAGTGAACGTGGAGCCTTCAGTTATTCCACATTTGATTCACAAAGCCCTTTCCAATAGGATAGCGCCATTATTAAACAAATGTATCCAACAGGCCCATTGTACTCCTTTGCGGAATGCCATATTATCTAATTCAGTATTACTGCATTCAGTGATTTAGTGTGCGCAAAATGGCTGTACATTGCTGTAGTATGAAATAGGTGAATTGTGAGGAATGTCTGCCGGCCTTGCCAATTTCACCTGCAAAGTGAAATTGACCATTTTGGGGGGTTTCCAGGCCGAAAAAAAAGAAAATCTGCCTGGTTTTGCCTGAAATTTTAGCCATTTATGAGGGCCTTGACACATTTCGCCCCTATTTATAACAACCCGAAAACGAAATTTCGGGTGAGAAAATACACCCAAAAGAGCCAAATCAGGAGATCATTCTGCTCCAGCTGCGCAGCAAATTTGGAGGTGAATTTTGAGGATTTTGCTTTTCCCGTGATCATTTCACCCAACCCGGGTGGTAAGATTGCATTCAGTATTGCTTTGTTGTGGGGAACATTTCCTCCACTCAAAAGAAGGTGGTTTCAACATCCGCTATTCTGAAATACCGGTAGCTTTAGCGCTGGTGTCAACTATTGTCCTGCAATCTTGTTGTGGTATTTGTAGTAAGTGGGAGAGAGTGCACTCTACGTCATGCAACTCTGTGGGAGCACTTCTACGCTTACGCAAGATGCTTTCACAGACACTTATTTCTAACACGCCTCCTAATCTGAGTGAGGCAATGGCCATTCTGTGACAAGCAGCCTTGCGTGTCAGAGGGGCCTGTTTGCCAGCGTCTGCGAGCATCCTGGCAAAGGCAGTGCTGTTGCTTTTGGGATTACGGCTCAAAAATACCCAGACTCGCTTTTAAGTGGAAAATGTCACTTAATGTGACAGGCCAAAGAAACGCTAACCTGGCACCCTGGCCTTACAGACTAGCATATCCGTTTTAACAAATTGCCAAATAATTAAATAAATAAACAATTTCCATTCCCCCACAATTAAATAATGAAAGCATTTCAAATTCCTCCCTTCCTATCCCTTGCTCCCTTCCATCTCCTTAAAATCCTCTCAACCTTCATTCCTGCTTTCTCCCCTCTTCTCCCCGAGGCCACGCCCCTCCTTCTTCAATATCTGTTCCCCCTCTTTGTACCCTTGCGGTAGCCCGTTTGTGCAAACAGAACCACCCCCATCCTTTACCGTGCTAGTACCCCATTTTTCTTCCCTCACCCCTCCTCCAAAGGGCCATGCCCCCGGCAACTGAAAAACCCTCCCCTCAGGTGTTCTTACTGCCCCTCACCCTTAACCTAGGTTTTCTTCTATTTCCAACTTTTTATTATGTCTTGCACTGCCAACGTAGTATCCACTAAGTAATACTGTTTCCGTATACTGAGAGATGCACTCTGTCCTCCCAAAAAAAAGAAAAATCCTCATAAATTATTTCTCTATGCTCCAGCAGTTGCACCCCCACCGCACTACAAAACTTCCCCATCTCCCTGTTAATCTTCTTCCTTTTCCTTTCCAATGCCCCTTCATTCACCACACCCTCCAAACTCTCCTCAGCAATAACTTTGTCCAAACCAACCTTACACTGGGCCATATCTCCCTTAACCAGCAAAGGCCCCATTTCATTTTCCTTAACAATGATACTCCTGTGTTTCTAACTAAGTAATTCTCCCCCGCGTGTACTATTATTCCCTGTGGAACCTCATGCCGCTCCCTCAATCCTACTAACATGGGCAGCAATTGGACTCACCTAAGCCCCCCTATCCCTGACCATCTCACTAACGCTGGTGCCATTCCATGGAATCTCTACAAAAATTCCATGGAATGGCACCAGGAGCGGACTGGGGCTGGCATCGGATCCCGGATAAGTTGTGGAGTATAGGAAAATGAGAGCACTGTCCTTAGTGGAGGGTTCACTACACCCTGGCGTCTAGGACAGCATACAAAAGGGCATGGTCGGAATTTATAATGGGGGGAGCGCACAGCAGGAAGGGCAGGGAGGATGCGGAGGAGAGAAGAAGGGATGATGTGATTAACTTTCTACTGGAGTGTAGTGTAGTGGAGATGCCATTATCCTTCCCTGGCAAGTGCGTTGCTCTAAACACCACATTCCACTTCATATAATGCAGTAAAAATTCTCTCATTAATTTAGCCACCTTCTGGTCCTTTGCCGACCGCCTGTTAACCACGTTAACCACTGCCTCATTATCGGTATTGAAATTTACTTTTTTGTTCCTCAATTCAACTCCCCACAACTCCATTGCCACCAACAAAGGGAAACCATTCCAAAAAGGCTATGCTTCTACCTCCCCTCTGCCACTGCTCTGGCCACCTTTCTGCACACCACCTCCCCCCCAGAAAACTCTAAAACCTCCTAAGCCCGCTGCGTCTGAAAAGATTTGCACTTCCCACGAAACTGGATCACTCTGAAGCCACATGGACACCACATTGAACCCTTTCAGAAAACGCACCCAAATCCTGCAGTCCTCCCTAACCACTCCAGACAACCTCACTCTGTGATGTAGGCACTTAGTTCCCGTCATAGACTGCGCCACCTTTTTACAGAAAGTGCACATCCAGGGCCACTTCACTACACGCAAAATTGAGATGCCCCACTAACCTCTGCATGTCAACCTATGTTATCTTGCACGCTACTATTGCCCACTCCAGCAAACCTATCAGCCTGCTCACCTTGTCATGCAGCAAGCATGAGTTCATGGCCACCAAATCCTATTAAATCTGTAAAAAGGTCAACACCACTGCGGGCCCTTCTGTTTTGTCCTCAGCCAATGGCACTCCCAACTCCTGCATCAGTGTCTGAAAGGTCCCTAGAGTCCTCCAACAATCTTGTTCTTTGGCCGCCCTACTAATAAACAATGAATCGTCCAAATAATGTAACGTTCCTTCAGCTCCTGAACTGTATGTAAAAACCCACTGTAGAAAAGAACTAAAATGCTCAAACAAGGCACATGAAATCACGCAACCCATAGGCAAATCTTTGTCTATATAAATGTGTCCTTCAAACTGCATCCCCAGCAGCCAGAAATCCTCTGGATGCACCGGGTAACAATCGGAACGCTGCCTTGATGTCGCACTTGGCCATGAATGCCCCACAGCCTTCCTTCCTCACCAAACCCATTGCCTGGTCCACACTTGCATAGGACACCCCGCAATCTTCCAGTGAAATAAAATCATTGACTTTCATGCCCTCCGGCCATGATAAGTGGTGTATTAGTCTAAATTCCCTGGCAACCTTCTTAGGCACGACCCCCAATGGGGACACCACCAAATCACCTGTCAAGTCTGTAAATGGCCCTACCACTCTCCCCACTGGCACCTCCTTGTGCAGTTTCGCCCTCACCACTTCCACATTTTAATATGCCGACTTCAAATTTTCTGCCCACCGTTGCAACCTTGGACCCTGGTAACCCAACCTAAAACCAATGTGAAAACCTTCCCCAAAATCTTGGCCCCTTCTGTCTGGGTAAAAACTGAGCCACTTCTGCAAAACTGCAATTCTAACTGGAGTATAGGCCGTGTTAGGCAGAATCATCTGCAGTACCCTTAGGGAACACTACAGACAATTAAGACTACAAGTGATAGTACAATTTCACCTTTTGTACAAGCCTCTACTCCACAGTCAGGTGGTAGCAATGGGTGAGCAGCTAGACTTATCTCAAGAGCAAATGAGCAGTAATAGGAATTGCACAAAGGACTACAATTACTGTGCCTCAAGCAAACACTGACTCAAGGTTTCTGGTTAAAAAATATAAGTACATTTATTTTTAAATCATCTGTTTACAAAACACTTCACTTCTATTAAACAAAACCACACTCTAAATATACCACGCACAACCAATTCCTTTGGTTCAGGTCAATTCAAGGTAAGTACAATAGGATTTGACAGATCAGTGTTGTGAAACAAAAGACGTTACCGGGGGTTAAGAAGCGCTCACTTTTTGACAGTAATGACAGTTCGCTCTTACGAAAGAAAAGCGTACCCGCGGGAAGAAATGTAACCGTAGTCAAACACACTTAGCACATTGAATAAAATCCAGGGAATAGGGGATAAAAATCATAGGCAATACTTTTTTCAAGGCACTAGAATCAGAGGACGTGTTCTAGGATATGGATAAAGTCAATAGGCCTGCACCAGTGTCAAATGGAGCAGGGCTCTGTTGTTGAGGATCACACAATGAGAACAGTTCTAGATTAACGTTGCCAGGAGTACTTAGATATTGTCAAAGGGAAGCAAAAGTTATAAAAAGGGAAGGAAGAAAGGAAAATCTTATGGAAAGGAAAAGGGTTCACCCTGATTCCTCGAGGTCGGACGGAGAGAACGACCAAATGGACACGGTACCTTATTCGTATGAAGGAAGCTGGTGCTTCGGCAGTTGTTCCTGGTAGTTCCTGCAGACTCACAGTTCCTGGAGCTTCAGTCGTGGTGACAAGAAGGAGGACATCTGGAGCGATCTGCATTACCAAAGGATGAGGCCAGCAGCAGCAAAGCAATGGTGAATAAAAGGAGCGCTCCTTTAAAACAGGAGAGGGCTCTTCTGATGGCTATCCGGACCACTACAGCCTGGAGCAGCGATTTTGACCCAGAAGAGGATTCTCTGGCTGTAGAAGGTGAGCTGGGTGATCCCACCAGGCTCAAGGGAAGAAGACTCTGAACTGGATCTTCTCTGCCGTTGAAGGGTAGATAGCTCAGGACTACAGCAGGGCTTCACCGGGACTCGGGAGTTGCAGCAGCCGTCTTCTTCTTCACTTCTCTTCGGTTCTTGTAGTTCCAGTGGCGACTTTGACTTCCAGCCCAAGAATCCTGCCTTTTATGTGAAAATCCCCCATTCACACAGCCTGGCTTTCAATCACACAGCAGGGGGTTGTCCAGCCCGGACAACCACCTCAGCCAATGGACACAAGGTGTGACTTGGGTCTCCAAGGAGACACTGTGCAGGGGGTTACTAAACCCCTCCCTCACATTCAGCCCACCTAGACACCCAGACGCCAAAGGAGGGCATCCTCGCAGAAGCCCACCAAGCCGCACAAAGTAAAACACAAGAAGGATGTTAACAAAAAGAAATGGCGATTAAACCCGACCGCAGCCAAAATAAAAAGTATTGGGTCAAGCGGGTTTAGGTTTGAGGCTAATACAATAGCCTAAAAAAGTACCACATTTATATAGTATAATCGCAGTAGAAAAGTTTGGGTAGGTACCACTGCCACCAGCCAAGTCTTAGAGTTAAGGGAGCGAAGCAAGGCTCCAAGAGACATAGGCAAAAAGGGATAGGACTTTAACCCTTTCCAGTACTCCATGTAAGATGGGGTGTACTGGGTCTGTAATTTAAAGGTGACTATATAAATTTAATGGCAACTTTACCTGTTTCTGGGGACAGTAGTCAGCTCCAGAAAATTGAGTCAGGGGAAAGTCTTAGAGATAACCCTGTGTCACTGCACTGAAGGTGCTGTGTAACACACACAAGAAGTTGGGCTCATGGAGTGGTGTGGCCCCAGAGCCCAGGATCACACACAAAGTAGAAATAAACATGGCAAAACACATGTAAGAGTGGGAACAAAAGGTTCACACTCTTACCAGGTGGAAAAAATAAACCCCAGAAATCCAGCAAAGCTGCTGAGGGACTCACTAGGTAAGGGAAATTAGCCATGAATGAGACTTCTCCCTAACACTCGCCCCTCCCCCCCCAGACTAAGCGATAGGAGGATTTAATCCACTCCTGGATGGAACTCTTACCTCTAGTCGGTTAAAAACATCCTAGAGAGACCATCAGCATTTTGGTGGTGACTTCCTGGTCTGTGCTCAATGGTAAAATCAAACCCTTGCAGGCAGATTGACCATCTTAGTAGTTTAGGGTTTTCCCCTTTCATTTGCATCAGCCATCTCAAGGGTTGGTGGTCAGTCTGAATAATGAAAGTAGATCCATATAAGTATGGTCTAAACATCTTCAGTGACCACACAATAGCAAAACATTCACGTTCTATTGTTGCCTACCTTGTCTCAGGATTCTTTAACCTACTGCTGATGAAACAAATGGGATGTTCCCTACCTTTCTCATCCAGTTGACTGAGGACTGCACGTATACCTGTTTTTGAAGCATCAGTTTGCAAATTGAAGGGTTAGAGGTAGTCAGGAGCTCTTAGGACTGGAGCTAGACAAAGGGCTTTCTTCAGGCCTGCAAAGGCTTGACTGCACTCCTCATTCCATCTGACCTTCTTTGGAAATTTTGGAGAGGAGATTACATTCAATGGAGAAGCTATGGTCCCATAGTTCTCTATGAAGTTCCTGTAGTACCCAGGGAGACCTAGGAAGGCTCTCACTTGGGTTTCAGTAGTAGGGGTGGCCCAGTCTTGTACAGCCTGTACTTTGCTAGGCAATGGCCTTATTTCACGTCCTCCTACCTCATGTCCAAGGTAGACCACTTGACTCTGACCAATTTGACATTTACTTGCCTTTATGGTCAGATGGGCCTGCTCAAGAGCCTGCAAAACATACCCTAGGTGATCAATATGTTCTTTCCATGTAGGGCTGAACACTGCAATGTCATCCAAGTATGCCATTCAGAAGTCCTCCATCCCATTCAGAACTTGATTGACCATCCCCTGAAATGTAGCAGGTGCATTCTTTAGTCCAAAATGCATGACCTTAAACTGGTAGAGGCCTGCTGGGGTGGCGAATGCAGTTTTCTCCTTGGCATGGTCTGTCAGAGCTATTTGCCAATTGCCTGAGGTTAGGTCAAATGTGCTGAGGTACTTGGCTGAACCAAGTTTATCCACCAGCTCATCTGTCCTAGATAAAGGATGGGCATCAGTCTTTGTGACTGCATTCAGAGCTCTATAGTCCATGCAGAATCTCAACTTCTTGGATCCTGCTTTTGGTACAAGCACAACTGGGCTAGACCATGGACTAGTAGAGGGCTCAATAACCCCAAGATGAAGCATCTTGTTGACCTCATTCCTTATATAGGTTCTGACATTGTCTGACATTCGGTACCCCCTGCTTTTCACAGGCAAACAATCACCAGTGAGGATATCATGCTGGCCCCAAGGGGTCAAGCCTGGTGAAAGTGAGAACAAGGAGGCAAACTGATTCAACAGTAACTTGCACTGATCCTGCTGGTCAGATGTTAGACTGGAAGAGATATTAACTCCTTCCACTTTCTCATCTAAAGGGAAGCCTCTGAGGAGGTCAGGCAGAGGTTCACTCCCCTCCTCCTCCTGAGCTGAAGCTAGAAGTAAAGCTCCTATTTCAGTTCTAGAGACATAAGCCTTTAAACAATTGGTGTGAAAGACTCTGGGAGCCTCCTTAGGATTGCCTAAGTCCACCAGAAAGTTCACCTCTCCAAGTTTACCCACAACTTTGAAAGGTCCTATCCATTTGTCTTGCAAGTCCCGCTGCCTTGTGGGCACCATAACAAGAACCAGCTGGTCTTGAGTAAACTCAACCATGTTAGCCTTCTGGTCATGCCAATGTTTGCCTAGAGCTTGACCAGCCTTCAAGTTATCACTTGCCTCTGCCATCATGTGTGACATTCTCCTCTGGAGACCTAACACATAGTCAGTCACTCTGACTGGCTTGGGGGGAAGGAGCACTCTCCAACCCCTCCTTAATCAGGGCCAATGGACCTCTGACTGGAAGGCCATAGAGAAGTTAAAAGGGACTGTAACCTACTCCCTCCTGAGGGACCTCTCTATATGAAAAGAGAAGGCATGGCAGTAGAAGGTCTCACTTTCTTTTAAGGGGTTATTCTAAAGCACCTATCATGCTCTTCATAGTTCTATTAAACCTCTCCACCAGTCCATTTGTTTGTGGATGGTAGGCAGTAGAGAGCTTGTAAGTGACTCCACAGTTTTTCCACATGGCTTGCATGTAATGGGACATAAAACTGGATCCCCTGTCAGATATCACTTCCTTAGGAAAACCTACTCTGGTAAAAATACCAAGTAGGGCCTTAGCCACAGCCTGAGCCGTAACAGTTCTCATAGGTATTGCTTTAGGATACCTACTAGCATGATCTACTACAACCAGGATAAACCTGTTATCTGAAGATCTGGGAGGATCAAGAGGACCAACAATGTCAATCCCGACCCTCTCAATAGGATCTCCCACTACTGGGAGAGGCACCAAGAGTGCCACATTCTTGGCTCCACTCTTGCCAGAGGTTTGGCACGTGTGACAGCTCCTACAGAACTTGTCTACTTCTGAACCCATCTTAGGCCAGCAGAAGTAAAGGGAGAGCCTTTCCTTGGTCTTCTTAAAACTCAAGTGACCAGCCAAAGGTATCTTGTGGGCTAACTGTAGGAACTGGAGTCGGTTCACTAGAGGTACTACAAGTCTTTTGCAGTCTCCAGGGGTTGACTCAGTCAGTTCACTGTAGAAGAGGCCATCTTCCCAGAGCAACCTATACTTCCCAGGCTCTTTCCCATCGAGCTGAGAAGCTGCCTGTAGGCAAAGACCTTCAAGAGTAGGACACTCTCTTTGTCCTCTGCTGAAGTATGCCCTGTTGGGTCCACCTGCTGCCAGTAAAGACTGCAGTTCAGGATGTTCAACAGGGTCAAGATCTCCAACCAGAGTAAGACCTTCTTCCAGATCTGATTCCTTAGTGTCTGGTTGAACCACACAGGGTTGGACCTCACACTCAGCCTCAGCTGGTGGAGGAGTCACAGGTGAGACTTTGGACAGTCTCAGTGATGTCTTTGTGGGCACAGGGGTGCTTGCTGTTCTCTTGCTGGCAGACATGGGTTTCCCCTTTGTCTCTTTTTGTCTTGCAATAGAAGTAAGTCAGTCCTGTGGACTTGGGGTGATAGCTTCTTCTATCAGATCCCCAGGAGAGCCTCTCAAGGTTCTCTCCCTTGCAGGCCTTGTGAGCTCCTGCTTCCTCTTACTGGGAGGTCTGGGGGTACTATACACAAATCCAAGAGTTTTTAGGTCATTACCCAACAGAGCTGTCCCAAGTACTTCGCTCTGCACACTAACAGGTATTCTGACAGTTATGTCATTGCGCTGGATGAGAGCTGGTAACTGGGTAACCATTTGCACAGGGCCTCCAGATAACTTGGTTAGGTATTTGGGTGCCGTAGCAACATCCTCTACCTTGAAAAAACATTCATCAACCACAGTTATGCTGGATCCAGTGTCTCTGATGGCAGGGGTCTCCTGACCATTCACAAGAACGCTATCTTTATAATACTCTTTAGTATTATCTGGGATTGAGTTATAGACCTCTAAGTTCTGTTGTTCCCAAAGACCCAAGGACAATAAAGAAACACCAGCTGAGACTCTCATGGATTCATCAGCCAGTAAGTGAAAGTTTCCACTGGTCATAGGTACTTCTTCCACCTGGGAGAAGGCTAAGGAGACAGTGTGGACCCCTGAAGGTTTACCCTTACATCTGGGATCCCCTTTCACATGGTCAGTAGCTTCACAAACAAAACATTTACCAAATGTCCTACTGAATGGAGGCTTACTCGGACCTCCATCTGGTTTAGCACCAGATGGTACACTAGCCTGATTCGGTTTCCCTTGTGGCTTTTCCTGATTCTGTTTGGGGCCCTCTTTTGGATTGGAATTATTGGAATTCTCCTTGTTATCTTTCTTTGGCTGCTTTCCCTCATCCTTCTTCTGAGTTGCCCCAGAATCCTTGTGAATAGCCCTGTTGGCAACCCACAAGTCAGCAGCCTTAGCTAACTTCTTAGGATCTATCTCCTTTGAATCAGCCAAGTGCTGTCTAAGCTCAGGAGAGCAGGCATCATAAATTGACTCCAACATAACAAGGTTCCTCAAAACCTCATAAGTGTTCACTTTGTAACCCTTAAACCAACCATCTAAGTTTTTCAAACAGTCACACACCCAAGTAGACCAAGGGGTACCATCATGCTTTTTGCGGGTCCTAAACCTCTTAAGGTACTGGGAAGGGGTCTTCCCAAATCTAGCTATCAAAGCTAGCTTCACACACTCATATCCTGTTTATCCACCTCCCCCAATTCCATGACAGCATCACTTGGAACAGGGGGGAGCCTAAAGAAAAGAAAAGGAATCAAGTGATTCCCTGAGATAACCTGAATCCCATGATTATATTCAAACATTGCTAACCAATCCAAAACATCAAGTTTAGTATCATACATACCAATCATTTCCTTTGGCATACAGAGTCTCTTAGGACTGGAAGACCTAGAAGATCCTGGGAGAGAAGCATTTTCCAAAGACAATTTCTTCATCTCTAAAGCATGAGCCATCTCCATTCCTCTGAGCCTTAACTCTTGATGTTTCATGGCAGTTTGTACCTCAATACGTTTCACTTCCAACTCAAGTCTCATTTTCTCAAGTGCAATACATTCAGGAGTGAGTGTAGGACCTGATGGGGTCCCTGTGGACAGAGGTTGTGGTTTCTGAGCAGGTAGGGGAGTTGTGGGGCCTCCTAACAAAGACTCATCTACTTCTTCTATTCCAACACTCAGAATCAGAAACATCATTATCCACATTTGCTGGAGTGGTAGGTCCTTCTGACCCACTCTCTAGACTTTGTTTTCCCAATAACTTAGCAACCAGTTCAGATTGTTTTCCTTTACCAGAGAGACTCTGTTCTCTACACATGGTTCTTAAAACCTCAGCAGTGTAGTTTAGGAGGCTCTCCTCAATGTAGTTTTCCATATTTGACATGATTTTTCAGTTAGTAGATTATTGTGGTGTTTAGCCTTGTGGTTAGATGACCCAAGGTAATAGCAACAGTCCAAGTGTAATTACTATACTTAAATATCCCACCGCTGTACACCAGTGTTAGGCAGAATCATCTGCAGTACCCATAAGGAACACTACAGACAATTAAAACTACAAGTGATAGTACAATTTCACCTTTGGTACAAGCCTGTACTCCACAGTCAAGTGATAGCGATGGCTGAGCAGCCAGACTTATCTCAAGAGCAAATGAGAAGTAATAGGAATTACACAAAGGAATACAATTATTGTGACTCAAGCAAACACTGACTCAAGGTTTCTGGTTAAAAAATATAAGTACATTTATTTTTAAACCATCTGTTCACAAAACACTTTGATTGATTGATTGATTGATTGATTTATTTATATAGCGCTTTATACCAAGGCGCTGTACAGTGGAACAACATAATACAAAATAACAACATTTAACAATGAGAGCAAAATTTACATCATGAATCATTCAACAAAATAGCAATTAACCTAGGTGGGGGGGGGGGGGTGGAAAGGGGAGAGGGAAGAGGTGGGGGGGAGTAGGAGATGGACAGGGCGAGGGAGAATGGAAGGGGAAAAGAGAGGAGTAGGAGAGGGGAGAGAGGAATCAGATGAGGGTTAGAAGAGGGGGGCTGGGGGAAGTGAAGAGGGCAGAGGAGAAGTTTTCAAGGAGGGGAATGGAGGAGAAGGGATTTAAGGGAAGTGCGAAATTTGGTGAAGGTTGTGGTAGAGCGGATTGTAAGAGGGAGCGAGTTCCAATGCAGGGGTGCAAGGAGTTGGAATGAGCGGAAACGGGAGGAAGCGCAAGGGGAAGGAGGAACAGTGAGAAGGAAATGGTCAGCGGAGCGAAGGGAGCGGGAGGGGGAGTAGAAGGAGAGGAGGGAGGAGAGATAAGGAGGAGCAAGACCATGTAGGGATTTGAAGACAAGGCAGAGAAAGTAGGACTTTAGTTGTGAGTGGAAAGGTAGCCAGCCAAGGTGAGAGAGCGAGGAAGAGATGGAGTCACGGGAGGTAAGGAGACAAAGGGTACGGACAGCAGAGTGGTATATGGATTTTAGAGGGGTAAGCTGAGATGCGGGAAGTCCAAAGATTAGAGAGGAGCAGTAGAAGAGGCGGGAAAAGATGAGAGAGGAAATTAGGAGTTTTGTGGCGTGGAATGTGAGGGAGGGACGGATTTTGCGTATATTGTAGAGGTGGTATCGGCAGGAGCGGGAGGTGAGTGAAATGTGTTGTGAGAAGGTGAGAGAGGAGTCAAAGAGAACGCCTAGATTACGAGCTTGGGGGAGATAGGGAGATTTGAGGGAGGAAAGTGAATGAAAGGAGGAGGGGAGGGAGGGGGAAGAGAGTTAGAGGGGAAGAAAAGGACTTCGGTTTTATCCGTGTTAAGAGAGAGAAAGCAGGAGGACATCCAGTTCTTGATAGCAGTGAGACAGGAGGAGAGTTTAAGGTGGAGGTCAGGCGAGAAGGAGGAGAAAGAAAGAAAGAGTTGAGTATCGTCAGCATAGAAGTGGTGAGAAATGCCAAACGAAGAGATGACAGGGGCAATGAGAGAGGTGTAAAGAGAGAAAAGGAAAGGACCAAGTACAGAGCCTTGAGGAACACCGTAGTTAAGAGGGAAGGAAGGAGAGGACTGGCCTCCCCACGATACAGCAAAGGAACGGGAGGAGTGGTAGGAGGATAGCCATTTTAGAACAGGGCCGTTAAACCCGAAGGAGGAAAGAGTATGAAGCAGGAGTGGGTGATCGACAGTGTCAAACTGTCATGATCTCTGCTTCCAAAAGGTCAGGGTTTTCCCAACTCCCTTGGAAGCAGATCCATAACCCAGGTTCCGAGTGCCAACCAGTCCCAATTGGGACCTTTTGGACCGAGTCCTGGCGCCAGTGGCACCAGGCTCATAAATATGCCCAGTCCCAGCGCTGGAAGCGCCGGGCTCATAATGCTTGGGTGGACTTACCTGCAGCAGACCATGCTGCTTACTTGCCTGCCAGTTGAGCCTCTGATCCCCTTCTGTTTGGAACTACTTTTCCTGTTGGGTGGGGCTGGAGCCACTCCCTAGATTCAGAACACTGGAACTCTTCTGGAAAGCAGGAACTCTTTTCTTACCTAGGCGTGGCTGTGGAAGGAGACACCGAAGCACTACAGGAGGCTATTTAAACCACACCCGGTGGATGAATCTTGCTTTGCGTTATTCTGCAACCTCTGCAGCAGAACGCTCATCGTGTCTTCTGCATCCGGTCCTGGGCCTAAGGAAAAAGGCTTACCATCCTGAATCCAGTCTTCAGCAACACCTATAAAGACAAGAAAGAACAGGTTAGCATCTGAAAGGCAAAGGCTTACCATCCTGAATCCAGTCTTCAGCAACACCTATAAAGACAAGGAAGAACAGGTTAGCATTCCCGCATCTGAAAGGCAAAGGCTTACCTACTCTTTGTGCGCTCCGGAGGTCTTCACACTGCATTCCGGCATCTGAAAGACAAAAGCTTACCAACTCTTCGCACGCTCCGGAGGCCTTCGGCGCTGCATCCCGCATCTGAAAGACAAAACAAGGTGCGTTTAAGACATTGGGGAACTTTAATACTCACGTGCCATTACTCCTTTCCACATCTAATCCAGTGGGTATTCCGGCACCCTGCAGCCGCTCCGAACTCGTACCTGCAAAATAAAAAGACAGTTAGAGCGCATCGTGAAGCAGGCAACAAGCGCTTACTTACGTGCTTCCAGGCGCTTCTATTCATCACACGGGCTCCATCTTCAACTCACTTCAGCCCGTCATCCGCCATCGCCGGAACCCTGCAAAACAAGAGACATCATTACTAAAGACTTTACAGACATTTGAACGACTCGAAACTTACCGTTCGTGCAGTAAACGACGGACAGCAGTCCTCTGAAGTGAAGAGGCCTGCGCTACCTATCCAGTGAAGAAACTGGTTACAGCACCCTGCCCCGAGGCAGATGGAGAGCTCGGCATTCACTTACCTAAGGTGAGAGCGTTAACCTTTGGGGGTCTACAGGAGAGGAGAAGAGGAAAGAGATAGGGACACCCCAATAACCCCAGTTCATTAACCCCTTATTTTCTATCTGCAGACATCTTACTCTACACGTCAGGCATACAGTGCACAGAGGTCCAGCCCAAAGAGCCAACCGGGTGCTACACATCACCTTTGAAGATACGGTAGTCGCCCAGTCAAGACCGGCGCCTCTGCGAGAATCAGGTGAGCGTTACAGAAACGCTGCGGAGAGATCAAGTAGAATAAGGATAGAGGATTGCTTAGCATGTCGAGCAGAGAGGAGTGAGTTAAGGATAGAGGTGAGAGCAGTTTCAGTGGAATGTTTGGGACGGAAGCCAGATTGGAAGGGAGGAAGGAGAGAGGAAGAGGTGACAAAGGATGAGAGTTGAGAGTAGGCAAGGCGCTAAAGAAGCTTAGAGAGGAAAGGTAGAAGAGAAATAGGTCTGTAGTTAGCAGTGAGCAGTGGATCAGCAGAGGGCTTCTTTAGAATAGGAATAATCGTTGCATGTTTGAACGCAGAGGGAAAGATTGATGAGGAGAGGCAAGAGTTGAAGAAGGTGGTAAGGTAAGGGATAAGAAGAGGGTAGATCTTGGGGATAAGAACGGAGGGGAGGGGGTCAGAGGGGGCGGATGTGGGGTGGGCTTTGGAAAGAAGGGAGGAGACTTCAGAAGGGGAAATAGGAGAGAAGATGGACATAGTAGACAAGGGAGGAGAGGAGGGAGGAGGAGAGGGGGAGTCAGAAAGGGAGTTAATTTTTTGCCGGAGAGTGAGGATTTTGGAGGAGAAGAAGTTGGCAAAGTCAGAAGGAGAGAGTGTGGAATTGGTTGAGGGATCAGGCGTAGGAGGAGAGAGAAGACGGGAGAGAGTTTGGAAAATCCGACAAGGGTGGGAGGCTTGAGACTGGAGAAGGTTAGAGTAGTAGGAGGATTTCACTGCTGCAAGACGGGAGTTGTAAAGTGCATGGTAAGAAAAGTAAGAGGTTTGATTAGATAGCGAGGGAGATTTGAGCCAGAGTCTCTCTAACCGCCGGAGAAGGCGCCGCATAGAAGAGAGATGAGAGGTAAGCCAGGGTTCACTTCACTTCTATTAAACAAAACCACACTCTAAATATACCACACACAACCAATTCCTTTGGTTCAGGTCAATTCAAGGTAAGTACATTAGGATTTGACAGACAGGTGTTGTGAAACAAAAGACGTTACTGGGGGTTAAGAAGCGCTCACTTTTTGACAGTAATGACAGTTCGTTCTTACGAAAGCAAAGCGTATCCATGGGAAGAAATGTAACCGTAGTCAAACACACTTAGCACATTGAATAAAAAACAGGGAATAGGGGATAAAAATCATATACAATACTTTTATCAATGCACTAGAATCAGAGGACGTGCTCTAGGATAAGGATAAAGTCAATAGGCCTGTGCCAGTGCAAAAATGGAGCAGGGCTCTGTTGTCGAGGATCACACGATCAGACAGTTCGAGATTAACAATGCCAGGAGTACTTAGATATTGTAAAAGGGAAGCAAAAGAGGGAAGGAAGAACGGACAAGCTTTCGGAAAGGAAAAGTGTTTGCCCCGATTCCTCGAGGTCGGACAGAGAGAATGACCAAATGGACACAGTACGTTATTCGTATGAAGGAAGCTTGTGCTACGGCAGTTGTTCCTGGTAGTTCCTGCAGACTCACGGTTCCTGGAGCTTCAGTCGTGGTGACAAGAAGGAGGATGTCTGGAGCGATCTGCTCTACCCAGGGATGAGGCCAGCAGCAGCAAAGCAACAGTGAATAAAAGGTGCGCTCCTTTAAAACAAGAGAGGGCTCTTCTGATGGCTATCCGGACCACTACAGCTTTGTGCAGAGATTTTGACCCAGAAGAGGATTCTCTGGCTGTAGAAGGTGAGCTGGTTGATCCCACCAGGTTCAAGGGAAGAAGACTTCGGACTGGATCTTCTCTGTCGTTGAAGGGTAGATAGCTCAGGGCTGCAGCAGGGCTTCACCGGGACTCGGGAGTTGCAGCAGCCGTCTTCTTCTCCGCTTCTCTTTGTTCTTGTAGTACCAGTGGCGACTCTGACTTCAGCCCAAGAGTCCTTCCTTTTATGCGAAAATCCCCCATTCAAACAGCCTGGCTGTCAATCACACAGCAGGGGGTTTGTCCAGCCCGCACAACCACCTCTGTCATGATCTGTCGATCACGCCCTTTCTGGTCTTCCTGGTCTCTGGCACATCAGGGGTTGCTCGCTGTAGTACACCCAACATGGCCGTATACACGGAACGCGGTCTATCAACCTTTACGTCCTATACAGCACGTTCTATAAATTAGCCACTCCTTTGCGGTTCCGCGCATCTCAACGCTACCGATAGCTGTGGCCTGACATGCTCCGTAATTCATTCTCCCGAACTGTGTTGCTTCCTGGTTCCCGGACCTTCCTCCTTCTCCTTTCCTTCTACCTTCCTTGATCCTGTTTCTTCCGCGTTCCGCGCAGACCGCCTCCGTGTGCTGCCTCCATTCCAAGCTTCCTGGAGTTTCCTAGATCCTGGACGAAGAAGCTGAACGAATCCTGGAATCCGAAGACGGCCGAGCGGGCTTGTACAAGACCCGAACTGCTCGGAAGAAAACCCTGACAAAGGACTCTGCAAAACAGAGAAAACAGGTGAAAAAAGGGGAAACCTGTGACAGATTGAGACGCAACCTGACCGATCTCGATACAGATATGGAAGCGGCCGTCCAGGATCTTATGCGTGGCATGCAAGAACTGACGACCGAAGTGCAAAACTTAAAGGCGGAAAACGCTGCGTTTAAACAATTGGTGTTATCCCGTGATTCCGCCACGAAGGAGAGTGTAATTCTAGGCGGCGTCGTTGATAAGTACGACGGTTCAGCAAAGAGCCTTCGTGGATTCCTAGATTCTTGTTTGGTCCACTTTACATTTAAGCCTTATTATTTTTCTACGCCCAGGGCTAAAGTGGGCTTTATTATCGCGCATCTTTCCGGGAATGCCTTGACCTGGGCCACCCCATTGGTTAACTCTGCTGATGCTCTCCTGGATGACTATGACGGCTTTATAGAGGCCCTCAAGACCATGTTCGAACGCCCGGAACAAGTTTACAGTGCCCAGGAACGTTTACTCGACTTTCATCAGGGTACCCAGGTCTTGCTCACGTATGTCACACGCTTCAAACAGCTGGCTAAGGAAGCGGATTGGTCCTCTGAAGCTTGTTTTACTTTATTTCAAAGAGGGCTAAACGAAGAGATCAAGGACGAACTAGCCAGTGTGGCACGCCCGGGTTCCTTTCAAGCCCTAATGGATCTCGCTCTACAGATTGACTTTCGCATCCAGGAGAGAAAGGCACAAAAAAGAAAACCAAGTTACCACTCCAGAAAAACCCCATTGGAACCCCTTCAAGTTCAGAAGGCATTTCTACTCCAAGCAATGAGCCTGAACCTATGAAATTAGGGGCCTTCCGTGGACTCATTACACCACAAGAGAAGATGCGAAGGATTCATACTGGATTATGTATGTATTGTGCATCCGACAAACATTTAGTAAGAGAATGTCCGATTGCCCCCCCCCACGGCGCTCGGGAAACGCCAGCTCCTGATCCTAAACGGAGCGCAGGCTCGGGAGAGAGATGTCTGCTACACCTCTATTCCGTCCTTGAACTCTCCTGGACACAATTCCTTGGTAATCTTACAGGCCTTCTTGACAACATCCAAGAAAGAAATATACCCCATCCTGGCACTTGTCGACTGTGGAGCTATGGGGGTATTCATAGATCATGAATGGGTCTTAAAACACCATATTCCTTACGAATCCCGGACTATCATGCAACCTGTGGAAGCAATTGATGGAAGACCCCTTTCTTCTGGACCTATAACCCTGCAGACCAAGGAGATCGAGCTTGCTATAAATCAACATCGAGAAAGGATAAGATTTGACATCATCAAGTCAGCCCATTACCCCATGGTTTTGGGAATGCCCTGGCTTCAAAGACACAACCCCTATATCAATTGGGCAGCGGGATCCTTGTTCCTGGGTTCTGAGTTTTGTATGTCCCACTGCTTACATCCAGACCTTGATCCTACACCATCGAAGGAATTTCCTACAACTCATCAGAACACAATCTCAGTTTCAAACATCATCCAGGTCCCGGAGGCTTACCAGGAACATTCTGATGTTTTCTCCTCTGCCATTGTTCAGGCCTTACCTCCCCACAGACCTGAAGATTGTGCTATTGAGACGGAACCTTCCGCGGTGATTCCTTTTGGAAGGATGTTCATCCTATCAGAACCTGAAAAGAAAGCCCTTCATGAATACCTGGATACAAATCTCGCAAATGGCACCATACGACCATCTAAATCTCCATCAGGGGCCTCCCTGTTCTTCATTCCTAAAAAAGACACTAAAGAACTCAGACCGTGTCTGGATTATCGAGGTCTAAATCAATGTACTCTCAAGGACCGCTATCCGTTGCCCTTGATCTCAGACATCCTGGAGGCAGTAAGAGGCGCAGTTGTGTTCACCAAGCTGGATCTCAGGGGCGCCTATCATTTGATTCGTATCAGGGCAGGTGACGAGTGGAAGACAGCCTTTAGAACACCCTTTGGGCATTTTGAATACTTAGTCATGCCCTTTGGACTTGCTAATGCCCCAGCGGTGTTCCAACGTTTCATGGATCGAGTGTTCTCGGACATGCTGTTCCTTTTTGTGATTGTCTATCTGGACGATATTCTAATATTTTCGAAAGACCCTCTTAAGCACGAAGAACATGTGAAAGCAGTATTACAACGCTTACGCGAAAATAAACTCCTGGCGAAGCCAGAGAAATGCATCTTCCATACTTCTACTGTTCACTACCTAGGGTTTGTCCTTACTCCCGATGGTATCGGTATGGATCAATCCAAGGTCAAGGCTATTTTATCCTGGCATAGCCCCGCCTCGGTGAAACAGATACAATCCTTCCTGGGCTCGGCTAATTTCTATAGGAAATTCATACCTTCCTTTTCTGAGATTGTCCAACCAATAATTGCCTTATTGAAAAAAGATGTTCCCTTTCATTGGACCATGGCCCAACAGAAAGCCTTCCAACAGTTAAAGTGTGAATTTACACAAGCTCCCATTCTTGCTCAGCCTGATGTTAATTGACCATTCATAGTGGAGACAGACGCCTCCAATTACGCCATTGGAGCCGTCCTAAAACAGCAATTTGAGGATAGCTTGGAACATCCCATCGCCTACCTTTCTCGGACATTAACTCCTAGTGAAACCCATTACTCTGTCCTAGAGAAAGAGCTGCTAGCCATCCGTCAAGCCTTCACAGAATGGCGTCATTTACTTCTAGGAGCCAAATTTCTGGTCTATGTCCGCACGGATCATCGAAACCTACAAGTATTGCAAGCCCTGGAATGTAGGAATAGTCGCCAAGCTCGGTGGGCCTTCTTTTTTGCCCAATATCAGTTTCAGATTCACCATGTCCCTGGAACCCAAAATGTAATAGCTGATGCACTTTCTCGTCGTCCAGACTATGAACCTCCGGAGGATCGGACGTATCCCAAGATGTTTCCTCATACCATAAGCAAACAACTTCCTGGAAGAGATTCGTATGCAAACTCAGACTTCGGAGCTTTTGAAAGGAATTTCAGAAAGGAATCAATGCAACTTGAGAGTCAAGGACGGATACTTATTCAAAGATACCAATCTGGTCATTCCTACACAAAAATTACAACAAAGAATAATAAATCTCTGCCATGATACTCTTCATTCCGGTCATCGTGGTATTTCCAACACCCTCCGTCTGATACAAAAACAATTTTGGTGGCCCAAGATGAAGACCGATGTACAACTGTATATTCAATCTTGCTCCGTCTGTAATCAGAACAAACATGATAACCAGAAACCAGCAGGTCTCTTATTACAGCCTACACCACCAACCAGACCTTGGGAAATCATTGCTACAGACTTCATTGTGGAATTGCCACCTTCTAGAGGTTATACCACTATCATGGTCACCATTGATCTATTCACTCATATGGCTCACTTTAACCCTCTGTATAAATTACCATCCTCCTCAAAACTTGCTGGTATTTTCCTGGAACACGTCTTCCGACTGCATGGACTTCCTTCCAAGATCATATCAGACAGAGGACCCCAGTATATATCTCAATTCTGGAAACACCTCTGCAGGATACTAGGGATTCAACAAGCTCTCTCCTCGGGATATCATCCCCAAATCAACGGTGTCACAGAACGAGTAAATCAAACCCTTGAACAATATCTTTGTTGTTTCTCTACCAAAGTCCAGGATGATTGGTCACTTTTAGTACCAGTAGCCGAATTCACTTACAATAATTCAAACCATTCGGCCGTTAAGACCAGCCCTTTTTTCTGCAGCCAAGGATTTCACCCTTCGGTCTTACCTTCTATTCTTCCACATCCTACACCTGTTCCTACTGTCGATTCCTGGATTGAAACACTCATAAATGTGCAGAGAGAAGCCAAGGAACATCTCGAAAGAGCGGGAGTCCAAACCAAACACTATGCAGATTCAAGGAGAAGACCAGCGCCTTCATACTCCATTGGGGATAAAGTATGGCTATCCTCGAAACTTCTACCCCGACATCTCAGACCGAATAAGTTGGCTCCCTGGTATTATGGACCCTTCTCTATAAAAGAAATCATCAATCCTGTGGCCTTTCGACTCCAACGCCCGGATTCCTGGAAGAAGATACATACAGTTTTTCAAAAATCCCTGTTGAAGCCCTTCATCCAAACTACCCGGACTACTCTTAGACCTAGTCCTGTGCTTGTCAATGACAAGCTGGAATATGAAGTTTCTCGTATTTGTGATTCCCGATATAGACGAGGCAAACTTCAATACCTGGTGGAATGGAAAGGTTATCCACCCAGCGAACGTACCTGGGAACCTGTCTCAAATTTGAACTCCGCCAGATTGCTCAGAAGGTTCCACCGAATTCATCCAGGTAAACCCGGTGGAATGGGTTTTAGAAGGGGGCATACTGTCATGATCCGTCGATCACGCCCTTTCTGGTCTTCCTGGTCCCCGGCACATCAGGGGTTACTCGCTGTAGTACACCCCACATGGCCGTAAACACGGAACGCGGTCTATTGACCTTTATGTCCTATGCAGCACGTTCTATAAATTAGCCACTCCCCTGCAGTTCTGCGTGTCTCAACGCTACTGATAGCTGTGGCCTGACGTGCTCCGTAGTTCGTTCTCCTGAGCTGTGTTGCTTCCTCGTTCCCGGACCTTCCTCCTTCTCCTTTCCTTCTACCTTCCTTGATCCTGTTTCTTCCGCGTTCCGCGCAAACCGCCTCCGTGTGCTGCCTCCATTCCAAGCTTCCTGGAGTTTCCTAGATCCCGGACGAAGAAGCTGAACGAATCCTGGAATCCGAAGACGGCCGAGCGGGCTTGTACAAGACCCGAACTGCTCGGAAGAAAACCCCGACCAAGGACTCCGCAAAACAGAGAAAATAGGTGAGAAAGGGGGAAACCTGTGACAACCTCAGCCAATGGACACAAAGTGTGACTTTGGTCTCCAAGGGGACCCTGTGCAGGGGGTTACTAAACCCCTCCCTCACATTCAGCCCACCTAGACACCCAGACACCAAAGGAGGGCTTCCTCGCAGGAGCCCGCCAAAGGACGGCTAACAAAGAAGGCAAACCTGGTTTGCCGTGCACAGTAAAACACAAGAAGGATGTTAACAAAAAGAAATGGCGATTAAACCCTAACAGAGCCAAAATAAAAATATTGGGTCAAGCGGGTTTAGGTTTGAGGCTAATACAATAGCCTAAAACAGTACCACGTTTATATAGTATAATCGCGGTAGAAATGTTAGTGTAGATACCACTGCCACCAGCCAAGTCTTAGAGTTAAGGGAGCGAAACAAGGCTCCAAGAGACACAGGCAAAAAGGAATAGGACTTAACCCTTTGCAGTACTCCATGTAAGATCGGGTGTACTGGGTCTGTAATTTAAAGGTGACTATATAAAGTTAACAGCAACTTTACCTTTTTCTGGAGGATAGTAGTCAGCCCCAGAAAATGGAGTCAGGGGGAAGTCTTAGAGACAACCCTGTGTCACTGAACTGAAGGTGCTGTGTAACACACACAAGAAGTTGGGCTCATGGAGTGGTGTGGCTCCAGAGCCCAAGATCACACACAAAGTAGAACTACACATGGCTAAACACATGTTAAGAGTGGGAAAAAAAGGTTCACACTCTTACCAGGTGGAAAAAATAAACCCCAGAAATCCAGCAAAGCTGCTGAGGGACTCACTAGGTAAGGGAAATTAGCCATGAATGAGAATTCTCCCTAACAGGCCTTTCACCACAACTACCCTCCTGAGCCTCACCCTTTCTCTCTGTCCCCTGATTGGAAGCATTGCGTGATCAGATGCCATCCTGCGCATCTGTTGCACTCGTGCTTAAATTTGCACACCATCCTCGTGCAGCCTTCTTTATTTAAAGCCCAACATGTTGCTGAGAGCTGACCCCTGCCCCCTCCGAGGCGGGGTGACCATGAAAGGGCCAGTAAGGCACAGGTAAACTGCTCGCTGTATGCAGCGTTGGTGCTGGCCGCATAGGCACCATCCATTGCAATCAGAGATCCATGTCAATCTCTCCCCACACTGCTTGACTATACTCCACCATCCTCGCCCTAAACTCTTTGTCATATCTCACCCATGCGAAACCCCAAAAACTCGTAAACGCTGTCCTTATTACATCCCTGTATTTCAATAATGCTACACTTCTCTCAGGAAAGTTCACGCAGTAAACACTCGCATATATAATAAAAGCTGACGTCCAATTGTCAATCGTGACCAGCACCTTTGGTCTTGGCCAACACCCTCTCCTCCTCCTTAGACGCTTCCTTCGCTCTCACCTCCCTGTGCAGGAGTTTAAAAACGTCCACAAACTCCCCTGCCCATATCTTTTCTTTTGTCGTTTCCATCAAATGCGCGCCCAATGGCTTTGTGATGCCCATGTACGGAATCCTTTTTTCCTTACTTGTACCTTCCGCAGCCTTCTCCTTAGGAGGCTGCATTACCTCTAGAGGCACGGGCTCCTCCACCTTGTCAGTTTGTACTTCCAACGAGGATACACTCTTCTCCGTTTCCGAGGCCCTGCGGTCCGAAACCCTGTTTCCCCACCTAACCCTTTGCCCGAGCTCTCTCCCTGCATGTCTCCCACCTTGTGCCCGCCCTGTGCCAAGCCGCTGACCACTCCCATTCTTGCTCACCTCTCTCTGCCCCGCCGTCATCTAGCTGTGGCATCCTGGCCTCCACTCCGACAATCCTCATCTCTTTTCCCACCAGTTTCCTGCTGCAGGGAAAGAAAACATCAGCAGACACATCTAACCAATTTCCCCACTGTCGTCTTGACCTTCTACCCCCCTAACCTGATATTCCCCTTCAAACCTTAAACCGCTTTTCACCCTTTCCCTCCCCCGTAAACCATTTTGCTCTTTGTTCTCCCACTGTCAAACATTCTCCTCCTCCCATTCATCCTCCCCAATGAAATACCATTTTTGTTGCGAGCGCACGCTTGGGCCAAGCAGCTCCTCTGCGAGTAAGCCCAGGGCATCCATCCTGCCGCTCCATTGACGTCTTCTCGGCAGGGCCATGCTGACCCCTGCCTGCTCCTCTCTCCTCCATCCTGTGCTCCTCCGTGCTAGGGGCCGCCATGCTGCGCCCTCTAGTCTGTCCTCTGCATTCCTCCGAAGGGGCCGTTCTCAAGCCCTCTCCTACCTCCTCCTCAGGAACCATGGCGGTCGTACTATGCCCTCTGACTAACGTCCTCCTAGGTGGGGAGGTCGTTCCTCACCTTCCCCTTTCCTCACTAACTGACAGGGACCGCTCCCTTCTCCTCCCACCTGCACTCTTTTGCAGGTATTTCCCCCCTCTGCCCCTCTGCACTGCCGCCCCTCTTGGGTCCGAGATGCCCCGAACCTCGCCCCTAGCCTGCTTTGTGCCCACCTCTGGCCCCACTCCACTAGAGGCCTCCCCCGGACCTTTGACTCATCACCCGCTGCCCGACCCTTCACCTACCTCTCGCCACACCTGGACGCTCTCCTCCCTCCTGCTCCTTCTGGCCCCTTTTTCCCATACTACCCCCTACCTGCTGATGGGCTACAACCCACCACTGCGACGAGGGCCCCATCCGCCGCCACTCTGTGCTGTGGCCTACCATCTCCGACCCCCTTTTCCCCCGTAACCTTCCCCACTGCCATTTCCAGCTGGGCTTTGATTGCCCTGCTAATAATATTTAGAGCCTCCCTCAATGCCCGGGCGTCCACCAATCCCTTCTTTCCAGCTCCTTGTCCTGCCATCCTGTTTCACCTGAAATAATTCAATTGAATGCCGCTGTCCTTGCTGCCCTCCCAAAACTAAGCTGTCCACCCGAGCCTAAAAAATGTTTTCCCTGCGTGGCTTGCCCTAATATATGAGTTTGAAGGATACTAGGCTTCCTGAACAGAAACCTGTAAAAATCTTTATAAAGAAAACCTAACGTCCGCGCCCCCTGCTAATTAAACCCTGCTGGAAACTCCTCCTGGTCTGCTCAACCTAAGCAGAACCACAGGAAAAGGGTGTGTTTCCCTTTAAGGGCTCTGCACGGCCCCCTGGTGGCGTAGGGATGGAACCGCACTGTTATGCACCAGATGGAGTGGAGTAATCTAATGTCTGGTGGTCTACCGGCGCTCCCCACTTAACTGTGCCCTGCCACACTACTTCAACCCCCCCACCCCCACTGGGAGAAGGCATGCAAAGGAACACCCCCCACCCCCGAAACCAACCGTCAACGCCGACGAAACGGGCGAATCTGGGGCCACCGCCAAAATGCCTCAACAACAACCCGGATGCTGCTACACCCACGTAGCGAGTGCCAGGCCCGGGATGCGGCTCCAGACACGGTAAGGAGGGTGCTTTATTCACAACACCCCCGGCTATTAATATACCACAGTTTATCAAAAGTTAACTAACTATAAACCCGCCCCCATATCTGATTTAATCATTATCACTAGCCCTCACTCCCTAACTCTAATGCCGCTAACTGACAAGGCCCATATGCAGGGAAGGCTCGGGAGCAGCGTCCTGAGACAAACGCTCGTCCCAACTGTCGCTTGCTCCTGAACCTTCCCTGCCCCCTTTTATACCTCCCCCTAAGGCGCTCTATGCGCAGGCCATCTCGCTGGCCTGTGCAGCTCCCAAAATCACCCCAGGGAGAAATGCTTTGCGTTCCCCCCGGGGTCCCTCTTCTCTCTACTGAGGGGAGTAGACTACTTCTTGAGACCTTTCTATTACATGAAACCCTGCATATGGAGAAATGTAGTCTTGCAGGCTTTGCAAAAGTGTGCGAGCCCATCTACTAAGGATGGACATGGTTCAAATAAACTGTTCTATGGGATGTAGATGGGTATTTCACCCGTGTTCATTCTCAATAGAGTGGCTCCCACATGTGGTTAGCTGCAATGGGTGAGGCAGAGTGCATTCTTGGACAAGTAGGCCCATGTGTCATCAGAAATGAGTGCGCGGCATAAATATCCTTTAAGGTAACATAACATTTTATGACGTGCTCTAATGGAGAGCGCTGTACTAGTCGGGGCAGAGTGACATCTGGGTGCATGTGGTTCACTGAGGGTGCTTATATTCGGACGGAGGTAGAATGGATTTTAGTACACGTATGTAGATAGCCCTTTGTAGGATTTAGCACAGAATGAGGCAAGTGCATTTAAGGAAATGTATTAATTTGGGGGTGTCTCTACTGACTGATGCAAGGTGGATTTTGGGACGTGTGGAGAAATATGCATTTGGCATTCTGGCTCGTGCAGCTCTGTTGCAGCTCAGCATTCAGTCATATAGAGGTGACTCTGGGACACATAGCTTTCGGACTCCTCTACACTGAGTTGGGCAAGGTGCATTGTGAGGCACGTTGTCCCGCACGGCCGTGCATACTCTGTGGGGGTAGAGGACATTCTGGGGAATGCTTTTTTGGGATCTCTGTACTCAGTAAGGCACATCCGATGATGGGATATGCAGCCAAGTGTCGCCTTCGGCGCTCACTGAATCACAGAGCAGTGTGTGCATTCCGATGCTTCAAGACCTCTGTCTGGTGAAGAGCAATTTATTTTGGAATGTTC
The DNA here is from genome assembly GCF_040938575.1 of Ambystoma mexicanum. Taxonomy (NCBI): domain Eukaryota; kingdom Metazoa; phylum Chordata; class Amphibia; order Caudata; family Ambystomatidae; genus Ambystoma; species Ambystoma mexicanum. The sequence goes on along the minus strand of NC_090937.1, from coordinate 724,633,092 downwards.
TGGGACTACAGTGGGATATATGGTGTCACAACCTGTTGACGAGTGAGGCTGTATCTGGCATATAAAGTCCATCCCTGGCAGGTTCGTCCTTAGATTTGCGGGGCCAAGTGCAGCAAATTAAGTGTGGTGCCCCTTAATTTGCATTTGATATCATCACGGAAAGTGACATTACAGGAAGTGGCATCACAAAATGATGACCACTACCTATGTAGGCAGCAGCGAAAACATGGTAATCTGAGAGGAGAATTTCCAACAACTACACTGGCAAAGAATAAAAGGTGTCCACCTTTTAAGCCCAACAATTTATAATGATATATCCAAAGAAAAGAAAATCCAAACATGAGACGTACGTTTTAATGGCACTTTTATGTGTTCTTGTGGGTAGCCGTCTGCATTGAAGACATGACAACCTGGTGTGAAATTCTAGAAGCTGAGAAATTGAGCAAGGAAACTTTTTTTTATGCTGGCATCAAAAACACAGAACAGGGGTTGCGTCCACCCGCTGAAAAAATTGAGCGGGCGCTGTCTACCCACATGTATTGACTTGTACTCTGAAAATCAATACAGGGCCAGAACCAGAGAAAATATCCCCTTCAGTCTCCAGGGTGACAACCTCTCGTCACATTCTTGGTAAATATTCATGGCTCCCTTGCATGCTTCATATATAATGTGAGGAAAACGTTGCATTCTACTTAATTGCTATTTGGTTTGGGAAATATAAACATGTGGAAATAAGGCAAATAGCTAAACACGGTTTTGGGCAATATGTTTAATTGTGCTGGAGGAAGGCACAGATTTTAAGCAGCTAACTGCTGCTTTTCATGTGCTTTCAAAAGAAAGAAAATGCCCCTTTGCAGTTCTTAACACAATGGTCTCTTAAATAGACCATCAATAGTAAATTGCACCAACTTTAAACGCTATGTTTTAAGAAAGAAAGTGATCAGCAGTGCTTATGATGCCTGCAGCGCCTCTCACTGGAAGAACCAAAAGGGAGCCAAATCTTGAGGGACAGCCGCTTTAAATAAGATATTCCGGCAAGCTTACCTGTCATCATGCATGCTACAGCGTGTGCCGCCTGTGCACTCAGAGTCGACTGCAGCAAGCTTAGGGACTCTGAGCACACGGGCCATGCTCCAGCCTGCAAGAGGGAGTCAACGGCTCCCTCAGCCCACGGCGTAGCAGGCACGGGGGCAAGTGCAAACGCACATGCTGCACACACCTAGCGCCAACCCTGATCTCTGGCATGTGAAGATGTGTCTCTGCATACAAGGTCTAACATTACTGCTTTGCTGGCTGTATATCAAGGGTACGTGGACAAATAAAGTTAAATCTGTCATAGTGTGGCAGCACCTGGCCATGCATAACTGCCCCATGGCATAGATGGCTGTTGCTGTCCCTAATGGGCTGCACGTGATATTGAGTAAAACCTGCCGTGTTACCTTTACAAACATTATAATGATGAACACTGTGACGAATGGCAGGGGGAAGGTTGGTCCTCCCCTTTCCTGGAGATGACATTGTGCAATCCTCAGCTGTCAGATTCCAAGTAAACATGACATGGATGGACATTGCCTGTGGGCATTGTCCAGCCCGGAGTACATGGGTCCGCTGTGTCATGGTGTGAGCATAGTTAAATGTGTGTGGATCAACACCACACATTTCCCTGAGGTTGGTCTAAGATCATTCCGTTAATTAAACATTTCAAAACAGCCAAGGCAAGCGCATGCCCACAGTGCGGATGGTAAGATTCCTCACAAACACAGTTCCCCATGCCTGCCCTGAGGCTCTCCGCTTCACCTGACACCAAATGTTCTCAATTATTATAGGGCAACCTCATATCCCATGTTTGATATAAATTCAATACGAACTACCGAACTACAATAGAAGCCATTTTGTAAATCATGTCTGTGGCGCTGCCCCTTGAAGGGACGTGCACGCGGCGGCGTGACGTTGCACGCCGCCGCGTGCAGTATAAATAAAAGGGGCGTTCCCGGCCGCGACAGTGCGACCGGGAAGCCCGAGCAGTACAGACGTGTGCTGTGTGAGTCTGTGCTCGCTGGGGGGTTTACGGGCATCACAAGGGGGTTTAGGACAATCCCCCAACAGTGGTGACAAAGTGGGGATGATGCCTGGGCCCGGCGGTGATTGAAGGATCAACATTTTTCCCTGAAGCGGAATCTTCATTACATTTTGTTTCATGCCGTAGGCCGTGCATCGACCACGCGGCTGGTGGCCATTTTGGATTTCAGCCTTGGTACTTCACCAAGCTCCGGTTTGGGCAGTGAGTTGCATCCAGGCCAAATGTTTGGACACACTGTTAGCAGGCAGTTATACCTGCATGCCCATGCCCGATTTTTGAGTTTTCCTTGATTTTTGGGCCTCCTACATCGAGTGCAAGCGAGGAGGAGGGTTATAATGGCTGGGCCTGCCTAGCCCAAATTCTCCTTGACTCAATTTTTGGAACTTCTGTACCTACGAGGTGCTGCTGCAGCTGAGGATTGGGTTCTTCATCATCCTCTTCATCATCAGGCTGGAGATCTTGTTCTTCTTCATCCTCTTCATCATCAGTGAGGACTCCTGCAGCTGTGGATCTTCCATTCTCTTCATCCTGTTCATCATCATATCTAGCTGCTGTGGCTGTGTATGAGGCTGTCTGGGAAGGAGGATACTCTGCTATCATCACCTTCGCTCCCAGGTTGGACATTTCATTTGCCTGGGTGTGTGTCTGGACTGTGTTGTGGTGGTGGCAATTGAGTTGTGGCCCCCAAATTCCACGCTGGGGTGCCTGTGCGCTCAAGCCCATGAGCGGGGCTGGTGATCAAGTCGGTGGACTGCTGGCAGTTCAACAGCAGCCGCCTCAGGATGGTGGGTAAGCAGCAGCCCAGCAGCAGCCTCCCCAGGGCGGCGGACAACCAGCAGCTCTTCAACAGCCTCCTCAGGCTCAAGCAGGAGGTCAGGCTCTATTGCCTCAGGCGCCGCCAGTGGTGCAACCGGTTGCTCAGCCAACAAATCCCGTGATGGCCCAGGCACGAGCTCATGCGGCCCTGCAGCCCATCCCCGAATTTGGCTGTCCAGCCTAGGGCCCAGATGGAAGAGGTGGGTTGACCGCCTTGACATGTACTTTAGGGCTGCACAGGTCACAGATGATGACAGCATGCTGGCAACCATGTTATACGCGGCGGGACCCTCGGTCCAGGAGGAATTTGAGTCGCTTCCACTAGGGGATGGATCCTACGCGGCGGCAAAGGCAGCACTCCAGGCTCATTTTCTGCCCCTTGCCAACTCAGACTACGAACGATTTGCGATGCTATCCGCAAGGCACAAGGAGGATGAAACTTTGGACACCTTCTATGGATGTCTAGGGCGCCTGTCGTTGGCTTGTGCATTGGCCGATGCAGAGGACATCATAAGAACAATGCTCATCCAGGCGTGCTCCTCGGGCAAGCTCAGAAGACAGGTCCTAAGAGAGCCCGGCACCATGTTGCCCTGCATCCTTGAGCTAGGGCGGTGCCATGAGGTGTCTGAGGCTCGGGCAGCTAGGATGGAGGCTGGGTTGCGCGCCGTCAAGACAGAGGAGGTGTGTGCCATGTGGCGAGGTGGAAGAGGCATCAGAAGAACTGGTGCTGGACCCCATGACAGAGCTGGAAGAGCTGGTGAGTCCTGCCAGAAGTGCGGTTATGACCTTCCCCACCCAACAGAGTGCCCAGCGGCTGGAAGGATGTGTGGAAGGTGCGAGCTGCCCGATCACTTTTCCCGGGTGTGCAAGGCAGCCCTGCCCGTGATGGTGCCTAGAGGTCTGGCCTGGTCCGGGTTCCTTCGTCAGAATCGCCTGCCGAATGTTGCCCAGGTGGACCAGAGCGAGGAAGATGCCCCGGTGGAGGAGGTAGACGAAGAGGAGGAAGAGAACTTTTTCTTCATCTCCAGTGTGGGGGCCCTAAAAGGGAAGAACAGGAGACAGCCAAGGTGTGTGGTAGAGGTCAACAAGTCGCCAGTCCCGGTATTGGTAGACACGGGATCGTCAGTCAACGTGATGGCCCGTGGGCATTACAACGCTATGGACACACCTCCTAAACTGGTCACACCGAAAGCTTGCATCTTTGCATTCGGGGGTCTTGGACGGTGCCTTCGTGGCGAAGGTGGAGCATGATGGCTCGCAGATCACCGCACGATTCTATGTAACACCGGTAAGCACGAACGCCCTGTTGAGCTGTGCATCGGCCGAGGCCCTCGGCATTGTCAGTTTTGCTTACTCTGTGTACCTGGAGGACATTAACGACCTGCTTGACAAGTATGCCATCCTGTTCAATGGAATTGGACAGATGGCCGGCGACCCAGTGAAGTTGCATATAGAGGAGTCTGTGCAGCCCATCGCCCTAAAACAATGCAGGGTGCCCTTTCACCTTCGTGAGCAGGTGGACAAGGAGCTGGACAATCTCGTTAATCTCGACATAATTGAGAAGGTGGAGGGTCCGACTCCCTGGGTGTCCCCGATTGTGGTGGTGAGCAAAACCAAACAACTAGACTCAGTCTGAATCTGTGTCAATATGAGGCTGCCGAATAAAGCCATCAAAAGGGAGAGGCACGTTACCCCAACAATTGATGACATCATAACAGAGGTGCAGGGTGCTCGCTTCTTTTCCAAGCTGGACCTCCGAGCGGGCTACCATCAGGTGGTCCTACACCCAGAATCAAGGTACATCACCAGGTTCACCACCCACTGGGGACTATACCACTATAAAAGACTTAGCTTTGGCATGTCTTCGGTAGCTGAGGTCTTTCAGAATATCATCCGGGGCGCCCTCGTAGACCTAGAGGGCGTCTTGAACATTAGTGATGATATCGCTGGGCCTCACCCTTCACAGGGAAAAATGTGAGCTGCTGCGCCCGTCCATTGAGTTCTTTGGCTTTGTTTTCAAAGAGGGGGGTGTGTCTCTGGATCCCAAGAAAGTCCAGGACTTCAAAAAGGCACAGCCATCCGAGTCGGTGTCCGATGTGAGGAGTTTCCTCGGCATGGTCACGTACTGTGGGCGGTTTTTTCAAAATCTTGCCTCGAGATCGGAACCCCTCAGGGCCCTAACGAAGAAGGAATCCACCTGGCACTGGGGCCCGCTTGAGCAGGCGACGTTCGAGGACATCAAGGGTGCACTGGCGGCTGAAGACACAATGGCATTCTTTGACCCTGCTTTACCATTGGAAGTCATTGTGGACGCCAGCCCGTTTGGCGTGGGCCCCGTGCTAACTCATATTGATCGTGATGGGGTGTCCGCCCGGTGGCCTATGCCAGCAAGGCGCTGTCTGAGACGGAGCATAGGTATTCGCAGATTGAGCGCGAGGCACTGGCGGTGCTCTGGCGCTGCAGGCATTTCAAGCTATATGTCCTGGGTCGCCCAGTGACGGTCGTGACGGACCACAAGCCTTTGCTTCCCATTCTAGCAGGGTCATCGTCCATGCCGCCGGTGAGGATCGAGTGGTGGATGCTCACTCTCCTGGAGTACAGGGTCACCTTGGTGTATCGGCCGGGGCCGAACAATGCGGCGGACTATCTATCTTGACACCCGGGTGCACATGGGGGAGAAGAGTATGACACATGTGCTGAAGAAGCAGATGATCATGTCTGCAAGGTGGTGGAGACGGCCACGCCTAATGTGATGCCCCTGGGGGAGCTAGAGGCAGCAGCAGCAGGAGACGAGTGTTTCCAAATTCTGAGACACTCCATGCAGCAAGGATCCTGGAAGTCGTTGCTGGAGTCCCTGGCGGGGCGCGCTCAGGAGGCCAAAACGGGACTGGAGCAGCTGTGGAAGGTCAGGCAGGACCTTCCACAGCGTCTGGTCTGCTGCTCAGAGGTGATCGCATCGTCGTTCCTCAGTCAAAGGTGAAGGACGTGATCACTCTTGATCACCATGGACACCAGGGCGCTGCAAAGACCAAGGCCAGGCTACGACTGAAAGTATGGTTCCCTGAACTTGAGCGGAAGGTGGATGACTTTGTAGCTGCCTGTGTCTGGTGTCAGGCGGCGTCTCCTCTGCAGCGAGAGCTGACCATAGAGGCGATGCCTCGAGTGACGCAACCTTGCGAGATGGTCCATGCGGACTTCGGATCTACGACGATGGGCACCCACTTCCTAGTGATCGTCGATGAATATTCCAGGTACCCTGAGGTGGAATTCATGGAGTCGGTGGCCTTCGAACAAGTGGTGGTGGCCGTGGAGAAGGTGTTTGTGGACCATGGGTTCCCCCACACGTTGTGCTCTGACAACGGGCGCCGTTCCAGAGTGAGCGGTTCTCGGAGCTGATGGAGAGCTGCGGGGTACAACATCAAAAGATCACCCCCCTCTGGCCCAGGGCAAACGGAGAAGCCGAACGGCTAATGAGGACTCTGAAAAAGACCTTCAGAATTGCCCAAGGCCGGGGACAGTCCCTCCAGAGAGCTCTCTATCAGTTTCTGCGGGTGTACCCACAGGGGTGGTCCTGGCCGAGGCTCTAATCATGCATTGCCCTCGGGGTTTGCTGTCTGAGGTGGGGTGAAGGAACCGGGGTTGACTGATAACCAACAGGTAGAGGTGGACCGTGATTGAGGATTGAGCAGGAAAACGTAAGGAGGGGGCTCCGCCCGCAGCGGATGGAGCCAGACAAGGAATTCCTCATCCGAAACAGACACCCCCATGGAAAGCTCTCCCTTCCTTATGAGCCGGAGCCGTTGGACGTCGTGGCGGTCAAGGGGTCAATGGTGACCGCCTCGGACGGAAGGTCAGCCATCACCCGCAATGTGAGCTTCTTCAAGAAGCTAGGAGACCCGAGAACTGACCCTCCCCCTGATCCAGATTTAATGGAGGTACCTGACGACGGAGCAGACCAATCCGGCACACGTTTGTCCCCCGCCCGGGGAAGGCCTGCGGACAGACTACACGTGCCGGAGGTAAGCGGGAGGTACCCCCAGAGGGCTGGGCGAGGGAAACCCGCTTACTTCAGCGACTATGCGCTGAGTCCTTGGACTGTTAAGTAGGGGGACCTGGGTGGATGCTAATAAAGGGGCATGTGGGGATGCTGTTTTCAAGTGTTGTATTATTATAGTTATTTAGTATGTGGTGTGTTTTATTAAAGCATTTGTTGTTGTCCTGCCGAAAAGGAGGAGTGTGGCGCAGCCCCTTGAAGGGACGTGCATGCGGCGGCGTGACGTAGCACGCCGCCGCGTGCAGTATAAATAAAAGGGGCGTTCCCGGCCGCCACAGTGCGACCAGGAAGCCCGAGCAGTACAGACGTGTGTTGTGTGAGCTGTGCTCGCTGGGGGGCTTACGGGCATCGCGAGGGGGTTTAGGACAAACCCCCAACAATGTCTGGCCTAGGTTGTTGTTCATTATGTAATCAAAATATTTGCAGTCGCTCTAAATGTGCGTCTCTAAAATCCCGGCTTCTTTCAAAAGCATCGGGCGTATTGGATGGAGTCCATCCTGCTCAGATTATAAGAAAGGGGCAGGCCGAATCTGGGACCCAAGCTCCGCCATTGCTAGTCTTTGCCGGTCTCCTCAAAGGATCTGCTTTCCGGTGTAACGACAGCTGCGCATGTTTGCCACAGCCTGCTCCTACTCCAGCTCCGTGACCCTTCGCTGCACTCTGCAGAAACAGCTCTTATTTTCCAAAGCAAGCCTCGGTGCCCCGGGCAGGCCAGGGAAACGAGCCTTATGCATTTAGACCAGACGTGCATCCCACCCACCTTGTGTTTGCTTTTGGAGAGGGTCAGAAACCCAGCAGAATATTTTTAGTTGTGCACAAGACATCCTGCCAACTGTCTCCGAAATAGCTTCCTAGTCCATACAGCGAGAACGGTGCAACATGAAATGCAGCATTTTCCCATGAAATCGCGTTGCAGGCATGGGTGGACTGGGAACCAAAAGAGGCCCTGGACATATATTTCCAAGTGGCCACATAATACACCTTTTCTGCAAGCCCATTTTCCTGTGAGAACATTTGAAAATAAACTAGTTTACCCCACAAAAGAGGCCCAGAGTGCAGTGGCTTACTGGGAAATCTCCAGAGTTCCCTATAGGCCTGGTTGCAGAAAAGGGCTACACATTTTGGAAGTTTATGTGAGCAAAATAAAATCGTCAATAATTTTATTTTCAAGTTGTGGCTGCTTTTCTTCTTCAGAGACCACTGTTTGCGTACCTTCAGCGCATGAATAGACGTTGTACCTCCTGCCATGCAGGCCAATGTTTTGATTAGCAATGGAGTGCATGCGTGCCATGCTGAAGACCTCTAACTTAATATAAAGTGGTCTTGTATAGCGTCCCGCTGTCATTTTGGCAGTCTCGTTGTCTGTGCCTCTGCAAAGAAAATGTGGTGATTGGTGTATTAGTGGCATAGACTAGGAGCCAGATGGTGGTGTGGTGCAGGCCAGACGTTCCACAGTCCTAAGTGCTGGTGTGATTCTAAGTGGTTTGTGGCAGGGGCACTTGAGAATGGTTTTATCCACAGGGGAGAGCCCAAGATCAGTAAAAGGGAAAGGCAGTGCTGCCGCATGGTGGCTGAGTGGGGAGGGGACACAGCTAAAGCCGTGAAAAGTGCCATTGCTACGAGAAGGCTGGAAGTGGGATTTGCAGGCAGAACACTGCCATGTGCAAAGGAGGTCTGTGTGTGTAGTGCAAGTTGGTAAGAGATGGAGAGGCGAGTCGGTTGGCAGGGTGTAGGAGAGAGAACCAGAATTAGTGAGGGGCCCCATCATACCAACTGCAATTCAACTACACCGTTTGAGTTCCGCCTGTCGATCTGTGGTGGCAATTTTGTTGTGCTGTTGTCCATCACAATGCAGAGTTTTTTATTTTCTGGGTTCTGTTTTATGGGAAGGGCAAGGGAAACTGACCCGATTGACTCCAATCTCCCGTGTTCCTTGACTGAGGCGTTGCGTGCTGTGAACGGCAGGTCTATTAGAGTAACCAGAGAGAGCCAATTCTCCGAGTTACCAGGTTTTCGAGTTTTTTCTTCTGGTCATGTTTCACACCAGATGATCACTTAGGTCAGTCTGTGTGTTGGTTAAGACATATGAAGCCTGATGCAGTTGTCCCCTGCGGTTGCGTGTCCTTAATCTGATTGTTTCTGGTGGGCCTTTGTCTCTGAATCTTGGATGGTAGTTGTAGACGATTGGTCCAGGGTGCTTAGATTTAGTACGATCGTTAATGTACTAGTAGGACATTTACGGTCTTGTGGATGCCTTGTTTTGAGGAATTTTCTGAATGTGTGCAGATTCCCTTGGATTGAGTCTAGAGTTTTGTTGATTTAAAGGAGACGAATGATACTGCATGATATTTCCTGGATAAAACCTGTCACTGTTACCAAGACTGTGTTACTGGATCCAAATGCTCCAGATGACTTATTTGGATTTATATAGCGCGCAAACAGCCCTTAGGCATCAAGGCGCTTTTACATGTGATGAGCTTAGTTACATGGGGCATCAGAGACGCCTTTGGAGTCAATAAAGATTAGTTCCCTACATCATACATTTTAGCCAGGCAATATATGTGACAGGCAAGTTATATTGAAAGCGTTGTATGTATGTAGCATATAGTGGTGATTAGATGAAGAGTAGCGTCTTGACTGCTTTGCGGAAGGCCATGTGTGAGTTTTCAGCTCCAAGGCATGGTGGAAGGGCGTTCCATTGCAGGGCTGCCTGGGAAGGGAAGCTGGCTCCTCCTGCTCTGAGTCGCTTGATTATGGGAACTGTAAGCCTGTTAGAGTATTGAGTTCTGATTGGTCTTGTGCATGCGGATAAGTGTATTCTTTGGTACAGGTAAAGGGGGGTAGTTTGGTGGACACATTTGTGGGTCAAAGCGAGGGTCTAGAAGAGGACGCGCTCCCAAATGGGTTGCCAGTGTGCCTGTTTCCTGGCAGCGGTAATGTGTTCCCTTTTGGGGATGCCTAATGCTGCACGCACGCAGAGCGCTTCACGTTTAGTGAACACATTTCCTCTTGGTGGATTCCCTGCTGTGGAAGTTATAGTGGGCAATACAGTGGGTTTTGAATTTTATTCTACGCGTGATTGGGAAGAGTGAAGCATTTGGTGGGTTGGAGTTATGCGTTGCCATCCTTGGAGTCCCAGCAGGAGATTTCTTGTAGTCTGGTAAGCAAGTGTTCAGGGAGCCCCAGGTAGAGGGCATATTTGGCATAGTTAAGTCTGGATATTACTAATGCATCGACTGCCATAACTTGGTTTGGGCATCTCAGCAATGGCATGGCATGCTGGTAAGATCAACGTGGGAAGAAGGAACTTCTTATGATGGCTGTTACCTGGGTTTCAAGTGTAAGGTTGCCGTTCAACATGTGTCCAAGATTCCCATTCTTCAGGGACTGGCATATGATTGGAGGTTGTGGCGCTACAAATCCTCATTTTGGTTTGGGTTGGATTGAACTTTTATCAGCCAAGATTCGGCATGCACGAGGCATGTGCTAAGATCTTATATATTTGATGGAGAGGTGTTTGTAAATTTGTTGATGATTTGTGTATATTTTGCATAGTTGAAATATGTGAGGATTGAGTTATTCGTGAATTTCAGGAGAGATGCCATGTAGATACTGAAGAAAAGTGGTGAAAGGCTGGGTCCTTGGGGTAATCCACAGGTGAAGATACGTACACGTGTGTATTTTCTGCCCTGTTTGGACAAACAGATGGATAAGGCATGCATATATTCTCCAAGCACATTTGGAGTAAACCCCGAAGCCCAAGTGGCCCCCAAAATGTTTGGGGATGCTTGGTGTCTCGTGCAGAAGGGATGTGGCCTAGCAGTTCGGGCTGGACTGCCCGTTTTGGGGTGGGACCAAGCCTTATTTGCAATGGTCTTTCCCCTTCTGTAATGGCTTGGCACGCGAAGAATGATGTTCTGGAGGGTTGCCCAGAGCAATGCCAGAGGTTAAGATTCATTCTAAACCATCCAGCCATCACCTCTTTGTTTTCACAAAATGCTTAAGCATATAACTTGTTAAACTGCACCCAAACATCCACATGATTGTCGTGTTTGCACCCTCTATCAAACATAGTTTGTACATATCTGGAAAGTAGACCATGTCAGAGGTACCGTGCTCAAGTGATGGGTTCCTGCGGGTTTTCCACACTTACAAAGTGTCTTTTTATGCACAAGTCAGGGCTCTGTATCCCAACACCAAGTAGGGGAGAGGATCCAATTAAGTTCTACCACAATTTCTTATGGGAATTCAGGACAGGCAGAGTCTACCACGATTCTTTATGGGAATTCAGGACGAACATAGACGCCCTTAGCAACTTAAGTGGAATCTTGGTTGAGAATCTCTGTTTCAGCAATAGGGGCAATGGTGCAGTTGCCACCAGCAAGATTCTCTCAAAGACCTCCCCCGACAAGCTGATACCCTCTCACATCTCCATGTGATACAGTGTGACTCCTCCCACCAAGCAGAACCAGCAATCTTTGGGTGTCTTTCAGGGACAGCTTATGCATTTTGACAACAATTGAGTAGTTGAGAAGTGGGGCCATTTTCACAGTGTAACGCAACAAGTAACAGCTACTCCTTTTCACATTACTACAAATATTTGGCCACTCTTCATCCGATATTTTAACAGACAGCACACTACCCCAGTTCTCTCTTAACCTGTTTGTTACCTCCCGGGCTCCTGTGACATGCTTAAAAGAAATGGCAGTGCACCAGCTCTGCGCCGACCCGCCAGGTGAGCTTTTACATCTGTGGCGCCAGGGACATCTCATGAGTGAACAATACATCAAGGAACTCTAAGAGAAATGTCCCCTGGTTATTTCTATGCTCCTCTCTGTGATAATGCTTGTATGTAAACAGGATACTCATTGGTATGAATACATGTGCCTGACACACATCCCTTATCGTAAGAATTCCAGCCAAAATCCATGCTTTCCAGAACAACTTTTATTTAAACATGTGTATGGCCAGGTTGCCACACAGTGAATCACCACTATGCAACCTGTTACTTTGGCCCATCATTTTCCAAGGTGGAGCGGTCGGTTGTCATCGCAGTGGCATGGGTCAGCTGACGTTCCATTACCAGCAAGGATTCCAGGTCGTAGGGTTGCACACAAACCCACTCCCAGTTCAACCAATCAGTATTGTACTGTTCTGGGGGTTTCATCAACTGTCTGCTCACCTGCATCAGGAAGGTTCTGTGGTAATTCCTCAGCATCGGGAAGCCGCACCTTTCACTTGACATGCTTTTATGAAGTACCTGCCTATCAAAATGCACCCTCTTTCTTTCTCTGCACAAAAAGAGCTAAAGGCCAAACGGGACAACCTTTACCACTCCGGTGGTGACGGTGCACGGTACAGCAACCTTTAACATTAACATTAGCATTTCATTTTCCAACAAGGGCTGCGTGTGTTGAAACCGTACAGCTACTCAGGGAGGCCACCACCTTAACTGTTTCAATCTTACCCCAGAGAGACAGTTTTAAGTTGGTCCATCTCCCGAGCTTCTTCTGTTCTCCCTCCATAATCTTTGCAATATTTTTCTCCATCAACATGCCAACTTTCCTTACCATAGTCACGCCGTAGAATTGATCAGACCATTTCAGCACTTCTCGTAGAAAATGACCGCTTAAGCAGGTCTTAGACAGTACCTCCCGTTGTCCCCAATTCACCATGTAGCTTGAGACCTTTTCATAACTATGCACCTGTTCCAGAAAAGGGCCTACACATTATTCCTGTAACATGACCATCACATTGTCTATATAAGACAGCATGTTGGTCTTCGTCCCTCCCTTGCTTCCCTGCCCCCCATGATCTCTTGAGATTGATGTTTGAACACTAACCGTGGCTGCAATGATAAACTAAACATAAGGAGAGAGAGAGCACATCCATGTCTCATTCCTCTCCAGTTTTTATACCTCTGACAACGCGGAATTGGTAATAATGGCTGCATCTGCATTCGAGTATGGCGCCCGGAATGGAGACTGGAAGCATACTCCAAATCAAAACCTTTAGAGTTTTGATTTGGCTGCCATTTCATGAACTACTTGAAGAGCCAGCCAACTCAGTCAAACGTTCTCTCAGCATCTATGAAAAGCACCTCTGCAAGTTCCTCTCTGTCTCTATATTTGTGAAGGATATCCAGCAGTGTTTTATGTTGTTATTGTTATTCCCCCACCTAATAAAATAAAACCAAAGTGAAAGAATTATCTTTCCAATTAGCCCGTTCAAGTGTACTGCAAACAATGTTGCCCAGATCGTAAGGTCTGCATTATGCAATGAAATGGCCAGTAATTTGTACATTCTGCACAATGTTTGTTAGATTTAGGGATTTAATTAATCTTACCCCAGAGAGACAGCTTTACATTGGTCCATCTCCTGATCTCCTTCTTTTCTCCCTCCATAATCTTTGCAATATCACCATCAGCATGCCAACTTTTCTTACCATAGTCACACCCTAGAATGGCACTCTGTTATCAGGCCATTTCAGCACACCTCCTAGAAAATGACCGCTAAAGCAGGTCTTAGACAGTACACCCCTTTGTCCCCAATTCACCGCTTGAGACCTTTTCATAAGTATGCACCTGTTCCAGAAAAGGGCCTACACATTATTCCTGTAACATGACCATCGCATTGTCTATATAAGACAGCATGTTGGTCTTCGTCCCTCCCTTGCTCCCCCCCATGATCGCTTGAGATTTATGAATGGAGACTAACCGTGTCTGCAATGATAAACTAAACATAAGGTGGGAGAGAGGACATCTTTGTCTCATTCCTCCCCAGTTTTTATATCTCTGACAATGCGGAATTGGTATTAGTACCCGGCGAGGGCGCAATCAGAATGAAAGAGCCATTCTGATTGGCCCTCGCGGAGTTGTTACCAGGCCGGGAATCCCTCCATCGGGATTCCACAGACTTTGTCCCCGGCGGGGGGCGTGGCAGCCCCTCACCCAATGAGGATGCTCGAAGCGGGGCCATCCCCGCTCCGAGCCTCCCCAAGACTGAGAGGCTACCTTCGCCCCCCTGGGGGACATAGGTAAGGCTTGTTCTTTTTTTCTTCCTCCTCCCACCTCCCTGCCCTCCCCACCCTACTTACCTTCTATGCATTGGTCCCCGGCAGGGGGACGATGGCAGCCTCCAACTGTGTGAAGAGCCTCCACACGGCTGGAGACTTCCATCGTCCCCTGCCGGGGACCCAGGTACTTTTTATTTTTTTATTTTTATTTTTTCCCTTTCCCCTCCCTTAAATCCCTCCCAACGCCACTTACCCTCATTTTTTTCGGGAGCAGATGCGCTGAAAACGCTTCTGTTTCCAGTGCGTCTGCTCCCGATGGCTGCCATGGAAAGGGAAAACGGACTCAGTTTTCCCTTTCCATGGCAGCCATTTTCTTTGACGTCTTTTTTTTTTTCCCCGAAACGCCGCAACGTTTCGGGAAAAAAAATAAAGCTTTCAGTGCCCCGGTCACGCAGTATTTGCAGGCCGGGGTACTAATAGCTATGTGCCCCTCGCGGCGGGGGCATTACCGACTCTGGTAATGCCGCAGGGCCTTCGTTAACTATGGGCCCCGGGGCATTACCTGAGTCGGTAATGCCCCCTGCCGCTCGGGGCATATTGCTTAAATAATGGCTGCATCCGCATTCGAGTATGGCGCCCGGTACGGAGACTGGAAGCATGCTCCAGCCAACTCAGTCAAACGTTCTCTCAGCATCTGTGAAAAGCACCTCTGCAAGGTCCTCTCTGTCTCTATATTTGTGAAGAATATCCAGCAGTGTTTTATGATGTTATTGTTTTTCTTCCACTTAATAAAATAAAACAAAAGTGAAAGAATTAGCTTCCCAATTAGCCTGTTCAAGTGAAAAACAAACACTGTTGGCCAGATTGTAAGGTCTGCATTTTGCAATGAAATGGCCCTGTAATTTGTACGTTCTGCACAATATTTGTTAGATTTAGGGATTAAAGTAATCAAAGCTACACACATCGATTCACGACTTTCTTTCCTGCATATAAATTAAAGAGGTTGAGCAACAGAGAGGAGAGAGCGAATACAAAGCAATTGTAAAATTCCTTCGAGAAACCATCGACACCTGGTGTCTTCCCTGCCTTCATCAACTAAACTGCAGCATCCGTGTCTGCAAACCTTACCAATTCATCCAGTCTATCCCTACTAGCCACCTCCAAAAATCGTAGGTCAATAATCAAGAAAAAGGACTGTCGCCCCCTCTCTGGCGGTGGCAGGTACACCTTATAAAGGCCCCTGTATATCTTGAGGAATGGTCATCCCTGCGCTATTTCTCAATGAATTCTCTGCCCATTCACTCCTCATGGGAATGTACTACACATGTCATTTCTGTAGAGCATCACTCACATTTCAATGCACTTATCACTGCAGTACCCTTTGTGCTCTAAGGCTATCTTGTAGTAATGGACGGTCAGACCCGGGCAAGCTAATATCACTTGCTATGGCAGCAGACACCAGAGAAAACAACCCTAATGTTGAAACTGGTGGCGGTCAAAGAAGAATGTACTGGTTCATAGTGATAATATCGAATACAAAAATGTTGAAAGTCATTTTTTGAAAAAATAATGTAAAAAAAAAATCGAATTTCTTTTTCACTCCTTTTTTTATTCGAAATGTGGGGGTTCCCCCACAACCCCCCCTTTTTTTACCGTTTTTTTTTTTACTCGCGAAACACCCAAAAAAAAAAAATTCGATTTTTTTTTACATTTTTTTCGCTAAATTATTGTCTTTCGACATTTTTTTTTCGATATTATGACTGACCACCGAATGTACTATTAATAAACGGATGTATGCGATTTCTTCAAAAATATTTCACCTAATGGAGATTTCACCAAATCCATTTCACTGAAAAACTAAATCTACTTTTTACTTTTTCGACTTTTTTTATAATGCAGGGGGAGACCCACCGCTGCCCCTCTCAGTGCTCCCTTCTTTAACATATACCCTTACCCCAAACCCCACCTATTATGCATCACACATATACCATTTCGCCTACACTTTTCAGTGAATTAAGTTTGGTGGAATCTCATTAGGTGAAATGGCATTGGAAGAAATCTACGTTAACGTAATAAACATGCACAAACACAAGTCACCATGGGAAGGTGGAAGGCGCGCTCACTAGTAATTCATATCAACATACTTTTCTATTCATCTCAAAATCTTTTTTTCAATAATAGAATGTCTAAAATAGGATGTCTGCTGATGTCCCGACTGCTCCACACACTGGTCAGCTGGCTACCCTCTGGACTCGGACCCAGGCTCCTCCTGCATGTGCAGATTCCCTCGCACTGCCTCCGGGCTCCCCAGCACTTAAGGTCTGTATCTGCAACCCTACCGTCCCTTCTCTCTGAATTTCTGAGCCACCCGTAGCTGCACTTATTGAGTTACTTGCATGTCTCCCCCCCCTCCCAGCACTTCTCCCCTTCCACTTCCCTGCACTTGCGCGTTCTGAATGACACAAGGCCTAGTAGATCGCTGTTTCCCCCTCCCTGTCTTGTCACACCGTGAAACACTTTTGTACAGGCACGTTATAAATGCAATATCATATCAAAGAAAGTAGGCACCCCAGTCATTTAAGTAGAAATAGACCATTGTTACTAAAAAGCTGCGGTTACAGTGACCATTCTGCACATGCAAATTTGCATGAGATAATTTTTATACTATGCTTTTTAGTCTCCAACCATGTTGCTGTGTATATCACATTCTAATGGAAAAAGTATGCAGTGTCTTGGTAGCAATGTCTCTGATTGGATCAAAGTTCTTGCACATTCCATTGTGGTGTGCTTCCTGGAATTTCAAAGCAACATCACAATTAGGTGATACAGAAAACTGACGAACAACACATTCGCATTCTTTATCATGGCAACTCTGACGGCGGGTGTGATATAGTTTCCAATTTTAGTCTTCTAACGATGGCCAGATCTGCATTTAACAACAGCATTAATATCATGACGATGTAAATAATGGTAATTACGTGTGTGCAAACTGGCGTTTGTGGGGCTATCATCACCACTAAGAGCAGTTTGCCATTAAGAAGGAAAGTCAATAATGGTTCCTGAAGAACCTGTTGAGTGGTAGAGTAAGACTGTGGCTGAATTAGTCTGCTCAATCAAACTGTCTTAGACAAATACGTATCAACAATTAGCCCAAGAAACCTTGCCCTGTCCACCCCCTTACCAAACCATACACATCCATTATGACTATTTAATAGCTGCCAAGTTACTCTGTGATAGGAGTGACACCCCAACCCCGTTCTGGTTTTCCCATTGCATTCTGTTGCTTATAGGCCCATACTTACAATCAAAAAAACAAAACTACAAGTTTCATCATGCAATGGGAAAGACCAGGACGCGAGGTGTTACAATTGACACAGGACTACAAATGACTCGAAAAATATTTCCTGTCACATATTTTTCAACCGTTCCTTATTTTTTAAAAGTCCTGTAACCATGCTATGAATTGACACGCAACAAAATGTTTTACATTTACAGAAAAGTACATTTCCTGTAGTATCCTCCTTGCACTCGCAAGCCTTTCACTAATACTTGTGCATAAATATTTTTCCCACCCTTAAACCCTTTTGCCGAACAAAGCACATTGTGATTTGCCTTAGTTGATCAATTTCTTATGCATTATTAACTTTCTATACTCCTTAGCAGGTTTCATTTTTCCGTTACTGGACACTTGGAAGCCCAAGGACACGACAGATATAAAGAACTCCATTTTTTCTTCAATGTAGCATCTTTCTCTCTGTTGCTAATGCCAACATCTGTTATGAACCATAGAGAGATTCAAAGATCACATTGAGCCTCGTTTTTAGTTTGGTGGTAAAGAAGGTGGTAATTCCGCCTAGAGGAATTACCTTTACCGCTGTGGTGTACGCTGGAATTACAGCCAAACCATGAGTAGGGGGCCACGTGCACCACCCATTGGCGGTAACGGTAATACCACCGAAAAACGTTTACTGTAACTCTGTGGAAAATCGCCAGAATTACCATTACTGCTGCACATTTGGCAATATAGCGTCATCGGAGGAACGGGAAGTACTGAGGTGGCCATCTTGAAAAACACAATCCATTCAAAATCTACTTGAAAGGAGAGCCTTCCACCCCCAGAGGAAAGTCCAATCATGTTGAGAGGAAAAGGCAATGGGAAGGTCCCAGAAATGCACCCAAGGAACCCCAAATGTACACACCAGGAGCTGACTGTCCTAGTGGAGCAGGTGGTGGTCCATTGAGAGGAGTTGTATGGGGCACAACACCGCAAGACCAAGCTTCTGTCCCACTCATGCATGCTAGCAGTGGTCCAATCAGGGACCACTGCATTTCCCATTTCCTCATCCACACCAGACATTCTGACACCAGTAGTGTGGATTGGGAACAGACAGTCCAAGCCCATTTCCTCGGTATCCACACACATGACATTAATTAGCCCGCAGAAAGGGCTGGTTTAGTGAAATGCATGCCCAAATAAGGACTCCCTGAGTCCCTGGGTCACAAAGAGCAAGGGGGAGGCCAAAGGACAAAATGACCAAAGGAGAAGACAAAAGACCTTGTGGCACGGCCGTGACGGACACTAGTCACAGTCATGAGCCAACGTGGTAAGAACGGTATGGCTCAGTAAAAGTTCATAAAAATACACAAAAAAACTTCTACTGCCACAAGTCTATTCCTAGGCACATTGTCCAATTACCCAAAAATCCTTAAGGGATGTCTAGGGCATGGAAATGCAAGCACCCCAGTGCACGGTATTGTAATGTACTTTGCGCACTGAAATACAGTTGCCAAAAGTGGCAACAAAGTCATAAGACTAAGGGAAACAATGTTTTCCAGTACTGACTGTCAGAAGGCTAAGTCGGCTTCCCCGGAACAATGAGCCAAAGCCCAGTGGAGTGCAGCTGAAGGCTGTGCTCCACTGGTGGAAAGTGAGGTCAGGAGGCTGAAACAAAAGCAAATTGTTGGGGGGTCAACAAATATAGAGGTAAAACAGCAGTAAGTGAAATTGTACCTTGCACACGCCCCTCCCAGACTAAGAACAGGGGGACTTAATCCACCCCTGGACGAGTCTCATGTTCAGGTGAGTTGCACATTCTGGAATGTGGCAGGTGCATTCTTCAGTCCAAATGGCAGTACCCTAAACTGGTAAAGCCCTTGTGAACTTAAACATGCTGTCTTCTCCTTGGCACTTTCTGTCAGGGATATTTGCTAATATCCTGCAGTGTGATCAAAGGTGCTCAGGTTCTTTGCAGCACTGGGATTGTCTACCAATTTGTCTGTTCTTGGTAGGGGCTGAGCATCCACCTTGGTGACAGTATTCAGAAACCTGTAATCAACACAGAAACTGAATTCAGAGGTACCTGCCTTTGGCACCAGAACCACAGGTCTGGACCATGGACTACTGGAGGGTTCAAACACCCCAAGATCCAACATCTTGTTGATGTCAGACTTGATGTGGGACCTAACCTTGTCTGACATCCTATACCTCCTACTTCTGGTAGGCGCAATATCTTCAGTGTTAATGCCATGTTTGCACCAAGGTGTCAAACCTGGAGTGAGTGAAAACAAGGGGGGGATTTGCCTCACCAAACATCTCAACTCACCGTGCTGCTTAAGAGACAGCTGAAGGGCCAATTTCACACCCTCAATGGAGCCATCTGAAGGACTGCCTCGGAGCAGGTCGGGAGGGATTCTGATTCCTCTTCCTCACTGTCTGATGCCTAGAGCAGAGCAGTCATTTCCACACCAGGGAGGAATGCCTTCAGTCTGTTTACATGGAACACTTTTGGGGCTTGACCAGGCCCTCCAAGGGCCACTAAATAGTTTACCTCACCAAGTTGCTCCACAACTTTGTAAGAGCCTGACCACTTATACTGTAGGGCCCTTTGCCTTATGGGATTCATAATCAGGATTTCTTGACCTGGGGGAAAGTGAACAAACAAAGCCTTCTGGTCATACCAATACTTAACCAAGGCTTGACCAGCCTTCAACTTGTCACTGGCCTGAGCCATCAGTAAAGCCATCCTCTTCCTTAATTTTAGCATATAGTCCACTACATTTGTAGTGATAGAGGGAGTGGGGAGCTCCCACCCCTCCTTAACTATAGCCAAGCAGCCCCAAAAAGAAGTTCAAAGGAACTGAAATCAACCCTGTGCTGAGGGACCTCTCTGTAAGCAAAGAGTGCGCATGGTAAATGGAGATGCATTTTCTCCTCTGAGGCTCCTCACAAACTCCAATCATGCTTTTGAGAGTTCTATTAAACATCTCAACTAAGCCATTTGTTTGTGGATGATAAGCTGATGAACACCTACAGGAGACCCCACACTCCTTCCACATGGCTTGCATGAAGTTGCTGCCTTTGTCAGACATAACTTCTTTAGCGAAGCCAACCGACACCTTTGCAACTGACCTGGCAGTTACTGTTTTCAGTGGGATGGCCTCAGGATATCTGGTTGCGTGGTCAATTACAACAAGAATACACCTGCTGCCAGAGGAGTTTGGAGAGTCAAGGGGATCAACAATATCAATCTCCACTCTCTGAAATGGTATACCCGCTACTGGGAGTGGTGCCAACAGAGCCTGCATTGTTGTGCCACTTTTACCAGAAATTTGGCAAGTAGCACAACTCCTGCAGTGACCTTGTACCTGGAACCCCATCTTCGGCCACTAGAAGTGCATGGACAACCTCTCCTTGGTCATCTTGATAGCAAGATGATTTGCAAGGGGGACCTCATGTGCCAACTGCAGGATGAAGGGTCTCACTTGAAGTGGAGCCACCAACCTCCTATGGTCTCCTTCAGTGGGCACTGTCGGCTCATTATATAGCAGCCCACCTTCCCAATACATTCTATGTTTCCCAGGAGGTTCACTCTCAAGCTGGGAACAGGTCTCCTAAAGACTTCCAAAGATGGGCACTCACGTTGGCCCTTACTGAAATCTTCCCTGCCAGGACCACCTTCTTCTAGTAAACTGTGCAACTCAAGATCGACATGGGGGTCAAATACTTAAGGCAGCTCCTCTTCCCCATCAAGTTCAGAAGCTTGGCCAACTGCCTCCACCTCAGTGGAAGGTGATTTGGGGGGAATATTCTCTGTCCCTCTCCTTTTTTGACTCCTTTAGCCTTGGGTTTCCCCTTTTGCTTTGGCTCAGCCTTGGACTTGGCCAGGGCAGTCTTTGTTTGAGACCTAGTGCAGGGCCTCTCTGCTGTATCTCCCACAAGACCTAAGTCTCTGAGATCATTTCCCAGCAGGACTCTTCCAGGGTCTTGCCTCTGAACACTTACAGCCATCCTGACTACTGAACCACTTACAGATAGATTTACAGGTATAACTGGAAACTTAAGAGAGAGACCATCGGCTAACTTAGTGGACATCAGAGGGACCCTGGCCTGCTCCTCTGAGTTTACCAAAGTGGAATCCACTACAGTTCTGCTGGCCCCAGTGTCCCTTATGGCAGAGGTTTCTACACCATCTACCAGGACACTATCCTTAAAGTAGTGCTTGGTATTGTCAAATCACACTACAAATAAAAATCAATTGGGATTATTAATGCTATTGTCTAATAATTCCTCTTAGACAAATCCTCATCAGGTGCTGAGGCAGACACTCCAAATGTCGGCAACAAATTCCTTCCTGTATCCTACATACAAAAAATATTCTCGCACTCAGTCTGGAAGCCTGTGCACCAGCGCTCACCTGCCAATCACGTGTTCTTTCGCCCATATCCAAAATGGGTGTGTCTGGAGAGGGGCCATGCATATGGAATTCAAATGGTGGCCATTTTTACACATGCAGGTGAGGTATCCTGATTCTCAAAAAAGGAGTACCCCACATTGGAAATGGCCCCAATCTTCAAGGACCTATGCAATTTTTACGAAAATATTTCTCTCAAAGTGTTTCATTTCTGCCACTGATGTGTGACATCTCTTGCAGATAACTATGCATATCTCTTTCATGTGGAAGCTCGCTACCATGGAGTTGCCCAGCGGGATTTTTTTTTTGTGTGAAGTAGGGTGCTATTGTGCGCTTTGTTCGCAGAAGCAGCAAAGTATGCACTGATTGCATGGATTCCTTGTGTTTTTGTGAATCGGGCTCAACATATAAAAGTACCTGTTTGCACTCAAGGGGGTGAGCAGATTCCCCAAAAGATGTGTTGTTTGGAAACATTGTTAAGTTTTCCTTTTTTTTTTTTATTACTCTCTCCCTCTTTGCTTTCCTCACTTTTGCACTCCAGGCTTGAACGAGCACTCAGTGCAATGTGTCTTTTTACTGGTGGTAGCAGCGTGGGGATTAATAACAGTTGGGACAGAGTGACTTCACTGCACGTGTCACACTGCATGTTGCCAATTCACTTAGGGGTTAATGAGAAGACCATCTGCATGTAACACATGCATCTTCTTGTTAACTTGTTTAATTCATTTTTTTGAAAAACATTTCAATTAACATTATGAAAGATTCCGGTGACTTAAACAAAGATCTCATCTTTATACAAAATCAGTGCCTCAAATTGCAGGGCATAGTTGGCCAGCAAACCTTTAATCATACAGTACTAGTACTTTACACCATAGAGCCCAACCTCAGTTTCTTTTAATGCGGAAGTGTCAGCCTTTTGTCTAAATAAAGTTGGTTTGGTGAGATAGTAAGTACCTGCCATGATTCTGCTCAGCCGGTCCATTTCAAAACATCACTACAATATCAACATGCTTCATAATAGTTCTGAAGTCGCCATTTTCACAGGGCAGGCCCTGTCCAGTTGTGGCAATGGGGCAACGTGAGTGGTGTGGGGAAGTGCCAAAGGCCATGCCTTAGGCACAGTGTTCACTGGCATGACTGGCCATGCACGAAGAACAGTGTACACTGGGCATGTTAGTGTAGCCCTATTAACCCCAGCGGTGAGCCATTCCCTCCTAATATTTGTATTTGTATTTATTATGTTTATATAGCGCTTTCATCCAAAGCGCTTTACATTATAACAACAGAATACATATAACAGAAGAAGCAATTTACAATGAATCGAACCAATAAAATCATTAAGTAGGGCAATTCATCTGTGAGGGGGAAAGGGAGGGGAGAGGAAAGGGAGGAGGGCGGGGGCACAGATATATTCCCTGCTGCTGTAGGCTCCTTGCCTAAATATGAGACACCCAGTTGTAGACTTCATGAGAACACTGCCCTGGGAAGGTCTTTACAGTTTGTAGTAGGTGCTTGCTCTTGTAAATCACAGAACCAGAAAATAACAAAATTCCAGCCTAGCATAAGCCACGGTAAGAGCTTTGTAGTTTCCGGCAAGCATGACGCAAGACTCTCTGGAACATCTTTTAGGTATGAAGTGAGCCACGAGTCTACTGGGCCCAGTGACTTTGTCATCAATGCGCATGCTGGATATTTCACTCATTCGGGAAGTGCACTATGATGCCCACTGCCACTCTACCCTCTACATGAGCAGGAACATTGGAAGGCATCAGGGAAATAAGGCAGATAGCTGGATTCTGACAGCCAGTGAAAGGCCACACTAGCTCTGCTTGATTTTCTTTGAAGGAACATTGGTGGGCTCTGGGGGATCCTGCCAGAGTCACCATTCGGGCACTTGCCGAGCTCCTACATGAGACTATCTGACCACAAATGAGACACATTCAAGGGTTCTGAGGACCCAGTTTGAGCCCAAACAAGGGAACTTTGGGCTCAAACAATAATTCATTTGGGGTCTGAGAAGAGGTATTGGTAGTTATTGTAGCCCACATGAGTACCATCTTAAGCTTTACTAAAATCAATTTCACAGTCCAAATCAGCACCAGTTTAGGTTCTATTAAGAACCTTTATTGGGCTTGATGATGGTATGTGGGTCTCTAAACACAAGGCTTTATGGTGGCCAAATAGGCATCCAGTGGCCCACAGGAAAGGCATTTGGGGATCTGACAAGTACATAGCAGAGCCTAACTGAGGGACATATGGACCTTTGATTCTGTTCAGTCTAAATGAATAGCATGTACGCACTTATAAGAGCCATTATGGAGACTAGCTAAGAGTAATGTACTCTCCTATTGCAATGATGGGTCTAAATGAGGGACTTGTGTTGCTCCCTCTAAGTGCCCTTCTTAAACAAAGAGCAGGCCAATCTTTAACGGGCCCGGTAATTCCCATTCTTGGGACCCTGACCCGGTACACCTCCATTTCCATTTGAGCCACCATAGGGCTCAATGGGAATGGGGAGGATGCTAACAACGGACCCGTTAATGACGGGTCTGTTGTTAGCATCCTGGTTTGCGAGCAGGTGGCGGTATGCATGTCTGGTCTCGACCAGACGTGCATTCCTCCACCCGCGAGGAAACCCGTAATGTGCCATCTTGGAATGAACGGTGCCGGTACCTTACCGGCACCATTCATTCCGCGGCCACCAGCCTCCTAATGAGGCCCATTAAAAGTAATTGTGGCCCTGAAAAATAATACATTTTGATTTTACTAAAACTAATTTTAACTGACAATAGTAATATTTTGAGGTATGTGCACAGTTCGTTTCTTTCTGAAACAAATAGCATAACAATGATTTGTTGGGAGCAGGAAAACAACCAGGAATGATCATCACAATACAATAACAGCAGTCCAAAAATACAGAAGTAATATCTGATAATAGATGGTCAGTGTAAGTTTGGGGTAAGCTAATTGGACACACTAAACTAATTAAATATTGGCTACCTTTCCCAAGATAGCCATTCCTGAACTTTGTCCGTGGTTCACGAAGGATGTACCAGTTTAAAAGAGTATAACGACCCCTGTGTGGTTTGATTCCAGAATCAGACTTGTGTAGGAAGAGGCAGTGGCAAGACGCTGCACAGCAGTTAAGGAATAGGCTTTAGTTAAGCAATAGGTAGAACGTTGTTGGGATTTAATTGAGCAAGAGGTAGAAGACTGATAGGTTTAGTTGAGGGAGAGGTGATCAATGTAAGTAGTATGTAGGTTAGGGAGCGGTGGAAAATGAAATTAGGATTTAATTGGGGGAAATGTAGAAATTTAAAATATAACAGTTAAGGCAGGTAGAAAATTGAACTAGAAATGTCTGTTTTTGTTAATACTATTTAACCCTCATGACATATATGCATGTTACGTTTTCAAATTGCTGGAAATAAGACCAAAAAACGATTGGGATGCAGGGGCAGGCAGGAGAGTGTATTCATTATATTCAGTGGCTGTAACTCATATGAAAAATGTTTGACGCCAGCCCAAATACTTGCGGCGTCCAAAGGTGCACATAAAAAGGTTTAGAATTATTTTTCAGCAAGGCAGCACATTGGTTGTATAGCACCAGCATGTTCTCAGGGGTCAGTTGGATGTAGGCTGTAACTCACTGTGCCAGAGTTGCGTGGTGAGACAAATACTTGTTGCTTGTGAAGTTCCAAAGAAAGAGTTAACCAATTATTTTTGTGAATGAATAGTATTAGGATTCTTTGCAGGCCAGAGAGTGCACTTAGTGTCTAACTGAGAGTGTTGTCTTTTTGGGTGGGACCAAACACTTTCTGCTTGCGTAGAAAAGTATTACAACTCTGTGGTGGATGCAGGAAGGTATTGTAGGCAGTGACTAGAACTAAGTGTATCCTTTTTTTGGAGTCAGACCCAATACTTGTGGCTTGCTTAGAACAGTCCTATAATTCTTTGGAGGGAGCAGAATATGACATTCAGTGGTAGTAACTCAGTTGCCATATCAGTACTAGGGAGGAGGGAATCAGTATTAGGGAGTAGAGGATACCAATGACCACCTTGGAAGGAATAAATACATATACCATTGCTTGAAATGATGAAGATAAGAACATTGAAATTATTTAGGGGCAGTTCCAGGCAGGACATTATATTCAGTGGCTGTAATTCAATGTGCCATCTTTTTGCAGTGAGAAATAGGTTGAGAAGTTGCAAATTAACATTATTTTTCTGAAGGGAAGATCTTACAATTCTTTCTTTTTGGGCAAGAGGCGCATTCAGGGTCTGAAATGGTGCATTGTCTTTGTGTGGTCCAGCCAAATACTTTCCAACTGTGAATTTGTGATTTCTTTATGCCACTAAATATAATGAATGTTTTTTAGGCAGCAGAGTTCTTTCATTGTAATGGTGGGCATTGTCTTTTATAGCCAGACAAAAATATATTTACTTGTGCAGAATGTAATTATAATTCTTTGGCTGAATGAGGGCATTTTATTCAGTGGCAGTATCTCAGTGCACCACCTTTTTGTTGGCAGACTAAATTATTGTTCTTTGAAAACTTGCCAATAAAAAGTCTTAGAAAGCTTTTTAAGCAGTAGAGTGCATTAAGTGGCTGTAACTGAGATTCTTATCTATTTCTGGCCAGGCCAAATACTTTCTGCTTGTGTAGAAAAGTCTTCTAATTATTTGGAGGGATGAGGAGGAAGGATAGCTCAGGGGCAACACGTTTGTCTTGGAAGCACGAAGGCACCCATACAAAGGCACATCGCCTGTCGTGAGCCTGAGCCCACAACAGTTCTGCTTGATCCTGAGGAGGAGCTGGAGTCCCCCCCCCACTACAGGAGTAGTGGCCAGAGGAGAGGTGCTCTGATGTGCACCCGTTTCATCGCTAGGCTGTATGCCTAATTTGCCAACCACTTCACGAAGCTGGACGCCCGCCGCCAACATCCGTTCTAATAACCAAGGCTGCAACATCTAATTGTCTGTCTGTACTTGAATGACCCTTTCAGCCCCCTCGCCTGCAAAACAGATCCGTTTTGCCAAAGATCTGTGGTAACAGCCATTTGCACCAACGAGGAGACTGTCACTCCAAAATGGCCGACCCGGAATTCAGAGTGCCTGCCTGCACTCCCCGGCTCTGAGGAGGAGGAACAATCGACCCCCTCGCCCTGCTCCATTGGCTCCCTGCCTCCTTTAAGCAGCCAATCGCTAGCCGGCAGGCTCAAGCCGGCTCCACACGAAGGCACCCATACAAAGGCACATCGCCTGTCATGAGCCTGTATGGGGCCGTATGGGCTCTGGGCACCCAGCGCTGCCACCCCAACACTGGTAAGTCATACTTGCCCTATTCTGCCTACCCTGCCCCCTCAACTGTTAATTCACACCTGCTCTGCTAAATATCACTGCCGCCACTTTCTGCACCTAATTGCACTAACCCACGGCATAACACACTGCCTTTACTGCCTAAGACTGTAGACTGCCCAAATCATGCATCTGGATCCCTGAGGCACCTTCACCCGACACTCTATCACTCTGTCATGGCATATGCTGCATCCACCAGGATCACAACCGTCTAATCATTACTGAAGCTACTGCCTACTTGAACTTTGTGAAACTGCTGCCTTTATCCCGTTTGTTACCAACTATTGTCCCACACTGATGAAACTAACAGTCCTCACTACTACTGTATGATTAACCTTCTCAGAGGACCACAACACCTAGCTGAACCATTACTGCTTTACTAGTCACATGCACTCGTAGCATCACTGTGTCCACCATACTTAGATGTACCCTCATTGTTTTAAATAACTTCATCCATTTGAATCCATTACTGTTACCAGGTTAAACTGACTAGCTTAGAAGTGCCCTGCGCCTAAAGTTGTACCTAGCCTATGTGTGTTTTTGGATTGCCTAGCCTTTATGTTCCCCACGCCTAAAATTGCATTCAGCCTATGTGTGTTGTTGCATTGACCAGCTTGATGTGCCTTGTGCCTAAAATCGCACTTAGCCTATGCGTGTTGTTGCATTGACCAGTTTGATGTGCCCTGTGCCTAAATGTAACTGTGCTGTACCCTATGGTCGCTCAGAGACCACCGTAAAATTGTGCTGTGCCCTATGGTCATTCACTGACCACTGTGCAATTGTGTTGTGCCCTATGGTCACTCACGGTCCACTGTGTAACTGTGTTGGGCCTTATGCTGTTGGGTCGCCTAGAGACCTCTGTGAAGCCGTGTGTGCCCTATGGTCGCCCAGAGACCATTGTGTTATTGCGTTGTGACCGTTGGTCACTCACGGACCACTGTACACTTGCATTGTGCCTAGCTGCCACCTTAACTAGCTCGTTGTTTGCTCCATTTACTAGTGACTTTGCCAGTTTACACATAATTCGAATCTAGCTACTGTACTCATGCCCTTCCATTGCCTTGAACTATGCCAGCCTGGCTCATCCTCATCATGTTCCCCTTCTGTGTCATGCCTAATCACACGCGTTATAGTAGAAGCAGCTACATCCCATTTAGTAATGGTCTAGCCAAGCTTGGCTGACCTAGACATCACCCTATTCCCTGCCCCACACCCTTCCTGCCCACCCTGCCTCTCTTCCCCTACAGTGCCCCTACAGACCATACTGCTAAAATCGGCGTCACTCTAGATCACCCTCCAGTTAACCTTGTTGACCTTGCCAAAGATGCCCACTGTGACACCAACCAAAACTCACTCAGAATAACAGAACATCGCCCCACAGCCTTCCCCAACATCACCACCCGCAACAACAGACTAGGCTGCAGACTTCGCACCTTACCGAGTAAAATACAAACTACTCCCACGACTAAAGACACCAATAAAAATACCCATGCAAACACTGGTTCACTAAAAGGAGCCTTACTTAACGTCAGATCCCTTGTTGCTCACCCTACTGAAATCGCCGACCTCATCCGCTCAGAAGATCTGGACTTCCTTGCCACCACAGAAACCTGGCTTCACGCAGCAGCAGGTCCCTATCTAACCCTTCCGATTCCTGACAACTACTCCATCCTTAGGGCCGACAGACCCAATGCTCGCGGAGGAGGTGTAGCTCTCATATTCAAATCCTCGCTTGATATTAGATCTGTTACCGCCCCTATACTAAATTCATGTGAACACCTCTCCATTAAAATACAAACTACCCCTAAGACCACTATCACTTTGGAACTAATATACAGGCCCTCTGGCCCAACAGGGACCTTTGAGGAAGATATAACCTCCCTCATAGTAGAGAAATCTAAACATCTCTCACAGAATATTATCCTAGGTGACTTTAACCTGGATTGCAATGATCCTCACGATACCCCTGCATCTTCCCTTGCCAATGCCCTATGCGAACACAACTACACTCAACTTATCACCTTACCCACGCATCAGAAGGGTAGAACCTTAGACTGGCTCGCTGCCCACAACTGCAACATCGCCTGTAAGGACCCCCAACCTCTTATATGGACTGACCATCTCCTACTTTCATTTGACATTAGCACCAACAACCCGAACCACATACAGTACCCCCCCGGCACCAGCATGTCTGACTAGAAATAAGCATAACATTACCGTAGAAACCCTCATTCCACTGGTTCTACACACCCTTAACACGATCCCTGACACATCGGACCTCAACCTACTTGTAGACACTTACAATGATGCCATGACCAAAGCTATTGACATCATTGCCCCCTTAAAATTTTGTAAAGGTAAACCTAGAGCCCATCTTAACTCTTGGTACACACCGGAACTGAAAATACTAAGAAATAAGAAAACTAAAATGGAAACCCTTTGGAAAATGAATCCATCTGAGGAACACAAAATCAATCTCACCAATGCACCCTCCCTCTATAAAAAAGAAATAATTTGCACCAAAAAGGAAGCTTACAATGTAAGAATAAACAATGCTAGCTCCAGTACTAAAGAATTATTTACTATCTTGAAGGAGCTAGAAAACCCCAATCCACCTATGGACATGTCTGTGAAGGACCAATTATGGTGCACTAGCATCCAAAATGCCCTCTCGAATAAAATCACCGTCCTGCAAACGAAAATTGAAAGCAAAAGATTACAACTCTCCAATAGTAACCTACCCACCCCCAGTTCACCCACTACATCCAATACCAACCGTGGCTTCACCTTCAAAAAGGTAACTGCACTAGAAGTGCAAAAAATTATAACTTCTCTCAAACCGTCAAACTGTAAAGGGGACAGCTGTCCCGCACAGATTATAAAAGATGCAGCAAGAGACCTCTCCCCATTTATTTCTAAACTTATAAACATTTCATTCTCTACTAACTCAGTACCTAACAATTTGAAACAGTCATGGGTCCTCCCTCTTCTAAAAAAACAGACCCTGGACCCAGCCATTCCTACTAATTATAGGCCTATCACCACAGTTCCCTTCATACTAAAAATCCTGGATAGAGTTGCTTGATTGCAAATCCAGAATTATTTAGAGTCCAACCAATTAGTGGGACTGCGTCAATCTGGCTTTCGACCTCAGCATGGAACAGAAACTGCCCTTGTTGATCTCAAAAGTCAGATAGACGACATTAAAGACAAGGGCAAGGCTGCTATCCTACTCCTCCTCGACCTCTCAGCAGCCTTCGACTTGGTGGACCATAAAATACTCTGTAACCACCTCTCTTCTGCCACCCATTTCTCCCCTTCTGCTGTCACGTGGATACAGTCCTTCCTGGCCAACAGAATGTCAAATGAAAGACATGAGGGTCTTTTCCCCTGTGGCAGCAGCAGACCCCACCCCCATTACTTGTGGTGTCCCACAAGGCTCATGCGTTCCCCCACCCTATATAATATATTTACAAAGTCTCTCTTTGATAAATTGGATCGTCTGGGTGTCACCCATACAAACTATGCGGATGACACCCAGATACTCCTCACCTTATCTGGCAATTACAATACTGATGTCACCAGGATCAATGACATTTTCTGCCACACATGGCCTCTGCCTGAATGACGAGAAGACCGAACTGAGGCCTAACTACTCCAAAATCATCATCGATGGCAACACCATCCCTGTCGCCATAAATGTGAAAACTCTTGATGCCAATATCAACCTCACTAAGCAAGTCAATTCAACCGCCTCCTCCACCGCCTACAAAGGAATACTAATTCGGGCTTGCAGACCTTTTCTCTCTACTAATAGTTGCCTTACACTAGCGAGAGCCCTCATACAGTCTAAGTTAGACTACTGCAACAGCCTCTACCTAGGTGCCAACCAAGCTATAATTAGTAAACTCCAAGTCATTCAAAACAATGCGCTACGAGTAGCACTAAACATTCCTAGACGAGAGCATATCTCTGACACTAGAATCACATGCAAATGGCTTACCATCCAACAAAAAATTGACCTAAAAACTCTCTGCCTCACATACAAAGCCCTCAACCACTTAGCCCCCCCCCCCCACCTTACCAATAAATTCACCTGGAAGCAGTCCATCAGAACTACTAGATCCTCCAACACCCTATGTCTCATGGTGCCCAGATTTATCTCTAAAAGAGCCGGAGGCTCTAGCTTCACTGTCCTCGCCTCGCAACGTTGGAACTCCTTGCCACTAAACATTAAGTCGGCCAATTCCTTCCAGTCCTTCAGGAAACTTGCCCTTGGGTGGCTATTGGCACAAAGTCAATTAGTATGTTAGACACAGCTACTATCTGTATATACTGTACATGTATCATTTATGTCTTTAACGGATGTCTTCATTGCCACTGCCTGTACTCTGTATATAACCCTTGCTAAAAAGTATCACTGTTAATTACCATGTATTGTGCTTTGTAACCTGTACCAGTGCCCATTTACTCCCGGGTCCGGAGCGCTATATAAATAAAATAAACAAACAAACAAACAATGCAGCGCAACACATGTATGAACCCCGATCCCGCACTTCGAAACCACTCGTTGGTATTAAGTGCGTTATAAAAGGACATTTATAATAATAATTATAAGGAGATCATATTCCATGGCTGTAACTCAGTGTCCATCTCAGTATGAGGGAGTAGAGAATCTCAGTAAACATCTCTTGTGATTTAGATCCATATGTCATTGCTTGTCAGTTGGAGCAGAAGATTGCCAGAGCATTGTTTGGATGGAGCACAGGCAGGAGAATGCATTTAGTGGCTATAACAATTGTGCCATTGTTTTGAGACCAGACCAAACTCTGGTTGTTTACATATAAAAGTCTCAGAATTATTTGCAGGCAGCAAGAGATTATGGCGTCGATTCATGGAATTAATGTGCGCCGAAAATTCCTGCGCAGAGGTGCCAAAACGTGTGATTTGCAGTAAAAGTGCGAAAATCGCAGTGCAAGTGCGAAAATCGCAGGGAAACCAGCGCACATCGATTCATGGAAGTCCGTGCGTGAGAAAAACATTGGATGTGCGCTAAAAATGTGCGCCGCGCACGCCGGCGCACAGGTCATCCAACAGCGTGCGCCACGGCCACTGCGAAATCGCACATAGCGCGGCGCACATCACAAAAGTAGGCGGAACACGGGGCGTAACACTCGGAATGGGAAACAACACGTGAAAATATGGGCGTCACGGGGGAAGTACAGGAGGCAAGTGCGCGGAACGCCCACACGCTCGCCTACAACCCATATTCATGGAATCGAATAGGGCAAACCAGCGCACGGTCAAAGACGCGCACAGGGCAAAACAAAAAGCACCCATATACAGCCATGATGAATGGTCCATACAGTGGCCCTCTAGGACAAATGAGGTGCAAAGGGGTACCGACAAACACAGACACCCGCTGTGTGAAAAATAGCGTGTGCGTGTGTTCCTGGGTGCGCGGGAAGTTCCACACGCGATTAGCCTGGGTACGTGTGTTTCGGGGTGCGCGGGAAGTTCCACACGCGATTGGCCTGGGTACGTGTACTAAAGGGTGCGTAGGAAGTTCCACATGCGATTAGACTGGCTATGTGTGTTTCGGGGTGCGAGGGACGTTCCACACGCGATAGGCCTGGGTACGTGTATTCCGAGGTGCGCGGGAAGATTGACACGCGATTTCAGCAGGGTACGTGTATTTCGGTGGTGATGGGGAATGCTACACGTGATTTGGCCGTGTGGGTCCTCCCAGGTGTTCCCTCTACACCCTCCATGGCCCCTGCAGGCAGCCCACACCACAGGGGACTACCCTGCACCCCTGCTCATGTCCCACAGGCAACCCATCCACCATGGCCATGCCCACCAGCCAACCCACATGTCACCTTGCACTACTGATCACCAACACATGTCTCCCAGCACCCCCACCCCCCAGCATCCAGGGGCACCCTCCACCAGGCCCCCAAACATGTCTACCACCACCCCCACCCCCCAGTAGTGCAGGGCACCCTCCACCAGGCCCCCACACATGTCTACCACCACCCCACCCCCCAGCATCCAGGGGCACCCTCCACCAGGCCCCCACTCATGTCTCCCTGCACCCCCACCCCCCTGCAGTGCAGGGGCAGCCTCCACCAGGCCCCCACTCATGTCTACCACCACCCCCACCCCCCAGCAGTGCAGAGGCACCCTCAACCAGGCCCCCACTCATGTCTCCCACCACCCCCACCCCCCAGCCACCAGGGGCACCCTCCACCAGGCCCCCACTCATGTCTCCCACCACCCCACCACCCAGCAGTGCAGGAGCAGCCTCCACCAGGCCCCCACTCATGTCTCCTATCACCCCCACCCCCCAGCAGTGCAGGGGCAGCCTCCACCAGGCCCCCACTCATGTCTACCACCACCCCCACCCCCCAGCATCCAGGGGCACCCTCCACCAGGCCCCCACTCATGTCTACCACCACCCCCATCCCCCGGCATCCAGGGGCACCCTCCACCAGGCCCCCACTCATGTCTCCTATCACCCCCACCCCCCAGCAGTGCAGGGGCACCCTCCACCAGGCCCCCACTCATGTCCCCTATCACCCCACCCCGCAGCAGTGCAGGGGCAGCCTCCACCAGGCCCCCACTCATGTCTACCACCACCCCCACCCCCCAGCAGTGCAGAGGCACCCTCCACCAGGCCCCCACTCATGTCTCCCACCACCCCCACCCCCCAGCCACCAGGGGCACCCTCCACCAGGCCCCCACTCATGTCTCCCATCACCCCCATCCCCCAGCAGTGCAGGGGCACCCTCCACCAGGCCCCCACTCATGTCTCCCACCACCCCACCACCCAGCAGTGCAGGAGCAGCCTCCACCAGGCCCCCACTCATGTCTCCTATCACCCCCACGCCCCAGCAGTGCAGGGGAGCCTCCACCAGGCCCCCACTCATGTCTACCACCACCCCCACCCCCCAGCATCCAGGGGCACCCTCCACCAGGCCCCCACTCATGTCTACCACCACCCCCATCCCCCGGCATCCAGGGGCACCCTCCACCAGGCCCCCACTCATGTCTCCTATCACCCCCACCCCCCAGCAGTGCAGGGGCACCCTCCACCAGGCCCCCACTCATGTCCCCTATCACCCCACCCCGCAGCAGTGCAGGGGCACCCTCCACCAGGCCCCCACCATGTCTCCCACCACCCCCACCCCCCAGCAGTGCAGGGGCACCCTCCACAAGGCACCCACTCATGTCCAACCATTGTCTCCCTGCACCCCCACCCCCCAGCAGTGCAGGGGCAGCCTCCACCAGGCCCCCACTCATGTCTCCCACCACCACCACCCCCAGCATCCAGGGGCACCCTCCACCAGGCCCCCACTCAAGTCCAACTCATGTCTCCCACCACCCCCACCCCCCAGCCACCAGGGGCACCCTCCACCAGGCCCCCACTCATGTCTCCCACCACCCCCACACACCCAGCCACCAGGGGCACCCTCCACCAGGCCCCCACTCATGTCTACCACCCCCCCCCCCACCCCCCAGCAGTGCAAGGGCACCCTCCACCAGGCCCCCACTCATGTCTCCCACCACCCCCACACACCCAGCCACCAGGGGCACCCTCCACCAGGCCCCCACTCATGTCTCCCACCACCCCCACCCCCCAGCAGTGCAGGAGCAGCCTCCACCAGGCCCCCACTCATGTCTCCCACCACCCCCACCCCCCAGCAGTGCAGGGGCACCCTCCACCAGGCCCCCACTCATGTCTACCATCACCCCCACCCCCCAGCAGTGCAGGGGCACCCTCCACCAGGCCCCCACTCATGTCTCTCACCACCCCCACCCCCACCCCCAGCCACCAGGGGCACCCTCCACCAGGCCCCCACTCAAGTCTACCACCACCCCCACCCCGCAGCAGTGCAGGGGCAGCCTCCACCAGGCCCCCACTCATGTCCTCCACCACCCCCACCCCTCAGCATCCAGGGGCACCCTCCACCAGGCCCCCACTCATGTCTCCCACCACCCCCACCCCCCAGCAGTGCAGGGGCACTCTCCACCAGGCCCCCACTCATGTCTACCATCACCCCCACCCCCCAGCAGTGCAGGGGCAGCCTCCACCAGGCCCCCACTAATGCCTCCCACCACCCCCATCCCCAGCAGTGCAGGGGCACCCTCCACCAGGCCCCCACTCATGTCTACCATCACCCCCACCCCCCAGCCACCAGGGGCACCCTCCACCAGGCCCCCACTCATGTCTCCCACCACCCCCACCCCCCAGCAGTGCAGGGGCACCCTCCACCAGGCCCCCACTCATGTCTACCATCATCCCCACCCCCCAGCAGTGCAGGGGCAGCCTCCACCAGGCCCCCACTCATGTCCCCTATCACCCCCACCCCCCAGCAGTGCAGGGGCAGCCTCCACCAGGCCCCCACTCATGTCTACCATCACCCCACCCCCCAGCAGTGCAGGGGCAGCCTCCACCAGGCCCCCACTCATGTCTACCATCACCCCACCCCCCAGCAGTGCAGGGGCAGCCTCCACCAGGCCCCACTCATGTCTCCCACTACCCCCACCCCCCAGCCACCAGGCGCACCCTCCACCAGGCCCCCACTCATGTCTCCCACCACCCCCACCCCCCAGCAGTGCAGGGGCACCCTCCACCAGGCCCCCACTCATGTCTACCATCATCCCCACCCCCCAGCAGTGCAGGGGCAGCCTCCACCAGGCCCCCACTCATGTCCCCTATCACCCCCACCCCCCAGCAGTGCAGGGGCAGCCTCCACCAGGCCCCCACTCATGTCTACCATCACCCCACCCCCCAGCAGTGCAGGGGCAGCCTCCACCAGGCCCCCACTCATGTCTACCATCACCCCACCCCCCAGCAGTGCAGGGGCAGCCTCCACCAGGCCCCCACTCATGTCTACCATCACCCCACCCCCCAGCAGTGCAGGGGCAGCCTCCACCAGGCCCCACTCATGTCTACCATCACCCCCACCCCCCAGCAACAGGGGGCACCCTCCACCATGCCCACACTCATGTCTCCCACCACCCCCACCCCCCAGCAGTGCAGGGGCAGCCTCCACCAGGCCCCCACTCATGTCTACCACCACCCCCACCCCCCAGCCACCAGGGCACCCTCCACCAGGCCCCCACTCATCTCTCCCACCACCCCCACCCCCCAGCAGTGCAGGGGCAGCCTCCACCAGGCCCCCACTCATGTCTACCATCACCCCCACCCCCAGCAATACAGGGGCAGCCTCCACCAGGCCCCCACTCATGTCTCCCACCACCCCCACCCCCCAGCATCCAGAGGCACCCTCCACCAGGCCCCCACTCATGTCTACCATCACCCCCACCCCCCAGCAGTGCAGGGGCAGCCTCCACCAGGCCCCCACTCATGTCTACCATCACCCCCACCCCCAGCAGTGCAGGGGCAGCCTCCACCAGGCCCCCACTCATGTCTCCCACCACCCCCACCCCCAGCATCCAGGGGCACCCTCCACCAGGCCCCCACTCATGTCTACCATCACCCCCACCCCCCAGCAGTGCAGGGGCAGCCTCCACCAGGCCCCCACTCATGTCTACCATCACCCCCACCCCCCAGCCACCAGGGGCACCCTCCACCAGGCCCCCACTCATGTCTCCCACCACCCCCACCCCCCAGCAGTGCAGGGGCACCCTCCGCCAGGCCCCCACTCATGTCTACCATCACCCCCACCCCCCAGCAGTGCAGGGGCACCCTCCACCAGGCCCCCACTCATGTCTACCATCACCCAACCCCCCAGCAGTGCAGGGGCAGCCTCCACCAGGCCCCCACTCATGTCTACCATCACCCCCACCCCCCAGCAGTGCAGGGGCAGCCTCCACCAGGCCCCCACTCATGTCTGCCACCACCCCCACCCCCCAGCAGTGCAGGGGCACCCTCCACCAGGCCCCCACCCATGTCTAACATCACCCCCACCCCCCAGCAAAAGGGGGGCACCCTACACCATGCCCACACTCATGTCTCCCACCACCCCCACCCCCCAGTAGTGCAGGGGCAGCCTCCACCAGGCCCCCACTCATGTCTACCACCACCCCCACCCCCCAGCCACCAGGGGCACCCTCCACCAGGCCCCCACTCATGTCTCCCACCACCCCCACCCCCAGCAGTGCAGGGGCAGCCTCCACCAGGCCCCCACTCATGTCTACCATCACCCCCACCCCCCAGCAATGCAGGGGCAGCCTCCACCAGGCCCCCACTCATGTCTCCCACCACCCCCACCCCCCAGCATCCAGAGGCACCCTCCACCAGGCCCCCACTCATGTGTACCATCACCCCCACCCCCCAGCAGTGCAGGGGCAGCCTCCACCAGGCCCCCACTCATGTCTACCATCACCCCCACCCCCCAGCAGTGCAGGGGCAGCCTCCACCAGGCCCCCACTCATGTCTCCCACCATCCCCACCCCCAGCATCCAGGGGCACCCTCCACCAGGCCCCCACTCATGTCTACCATCACCCCCACCCCCCAGCAGTGCAGGGGCAGCCTCCACCAGGCCCCCACTCATGTCTACCATCACCCCCACCCCCAAGCCACCAGGGGCACCCTCCACCAGGCCCCCACTCATGTCTCCCACCACCCCCACCCCCCAGCAGTGCAGGGGCACCCTCCACCAGGCCCCCACTCATGTCTACCATCACCCCCACAACCCCAGCAGTGCAGGGGCAGCCTCCACCAGGCCCCCACCCATGTCTACCATCACCCCCACCCCCCAGCAGTGCAGGGGCACCCTCCACCAGGCCCCCACTCATGTCTCCCACCACCCCCACCCCCAGCCACCAGGGGCACCCTCCACCAGGCCCCCACTCATGTCTACCATCACCCCCACCCCCCAGCAGTGCAGGGGCACCCTCCACCAGGCCCCCACTCATGTCTACCACCACCCCCACCCCCCAGCATCCAGGGGCACCCTCCACCAGGCCCCCACTCATGTCTACCACCACCCCCATCCCCCGGCATCCAGGGGCACCCTCCACCAGGCCCCCACTCATGTCTCCTATCACCCCCAACCCCCAGCAGTGCAGGGGCACACTCCACCAGGCCCCCACTCATGTCCCCTATCACCCCCACCCCCCAGCAGTGCAGGGGCACCCTCCACCAGGCCCCCACTCATGTCCAACTCATGTCTCCCTGCACCCCCACCCCCCAGCAGTGCAGGGGCAGCCTCCACCAGGCCCCCACTCATGTCTACCACCACCCCCTCCCCCCAGCATCCAGGGGCACCCTCCACCAGGCCCCCACTCATGTCTAACTCATGTCTCCCACCACCCCCACCCCCCAGCAGTGCAGGGGCAGCCTCCACCAGGCCCCCACTCATGTCTACCACCACCCCCACCCCCCAGCAGTGCAGGGGCACCCTCCACCAGGCCCCCACTCATGTCCAACTCATGTCTCCCACCACCCCCACCCCCAGCCACCAGGGGCACCCTCCACCAGGCCCCCACTCATGTCTACCATCACCCCCACTCCCCAGCAGTGCAGGGGCAGCTTCCACCAGGCCCCCACTCATGTCTCCCACCACCCCCAGCAGTGCAGGAGCAGCCTCCACCAGGCCCCCACTCATGTCTACCATCACCCCCACCCCCCAGCACCCAGGGGCACCCTCCACCAGGCCCCCACTCATGTCTCCCACCGCCCCCAGCAGTGCAGGAGCAGCCTCCGCCAGGCCCCCACTCATGTCTACCATCACCCCCACCCCCCAGCAGTGCAGGGGCGCCCTCCACCAGGCCCCCACTCATGTCTACCATCACCCCCACCCCCCAGCAGTGCAGGGGCACCCTCCACCAGGCCCCCACTCATGTCTCTCAACACCCCCACCACCCCAGCCACCAGGTGCACCCTCCACCAGGCCCACACTCATGTCTACCACCACCCCCACCCCGCAGCAGTGCAGGGGCAGCCTCCACCAGGCCCCCACTCATGTCTCCCACCACCCCCACCCCCAGCATCCAGGGGCACCCTCCACCAGGCCCCCACTCATGTCCCCACCACCCCCACCCCCCAGCAGTGCAGGGGCACCCTCCACCAGGCCCCCACTCATGTCTACCATGTCTACCATCACCCCCACCCCCAAGCAGTGCAGGGGCAGCCTCCACCAGGCCCCCACTAATGCCTCCCACCACCCCCACCCCCCACCAGTGCAGGGGCACCCTCCACCAGGCCCCCACTCATGTATACCATCACCCCCACCCCCCAGCCACCAGGGGCACCCTCCACCAGGCCCCCACTCATGTCCCCTACCACTCCCACCCCCCAGCAGTGCAGGGGCACCCTCCACCAGGCCCCCACTCATGTCTACCATCACCCCCACCCCCCAGCAGTGCAGGGGCAGCCTCCACCAGGCCCCCACTCATGTCCCCTATCACCCCAACCCCCCAGCAGTGCAGGGGCAGCCTCCACCAGGCCCCCACTCATGTCTACCATCACCCCCACCCCCCAGCAGTGCAGGGGCAGCCTCCACCAGGCCCCCACTCATGTCTCCCACTACCCCCACCCCCCAGCATCCAGGGGCACCCTCCACCAGGCCCCCACTCATGTCTACCATCACCCCCACCCCCCAGCAGTGCAGGGGCAGCCTCCACCAGGCCCCCACTCATGTCTACCATCACCCCCACCCCCCAGCAGTGCAGGGGCAGCCTCCACCAGGCCCCCACTCATGTCTCCCACCACCCCCACCCCCAGCATCCAGGGGCACCCTCCACCAGGCCCCCACTCATGTCTACCATCACCCCCACCCCCCAGCAGTGCAGGGGCAGCCTCCACCAGGCCCCCACTCATGTCTACCATCACCCCCACCCCCCAGCAGTGCAGGGGCAGCCTCCACCAGGCCCCCACTCATGTCTACCACCACCCCCACCCCCCAGCAGTGCAGGGGCACCCTCCACCAGGCCCCCACACATGTCTATCATCATGTCATGCCGCCGTCTTTTGGTGGTCGCTGGCGGTTATGGAAGGCTTGGCGTTGGCGTCGCCATTAGATTGTTCCGTGTTTTTTCCTTTCACTTCCTGGTTTGACGGTCTAGTCTTTTTCTCTTGTTTCTGTATTTAACCACGCCCTCCCTTGGGCTCTGTGCGTTGCAACTTTGTTTCCTTTTCCTGGTTGCCGTGCTACTTTGTTTCCCGTGCCTTTTCCTGTTGTCATTTTCCGCTGAGTATATCGCGGTTTCCCTTCACTCAGTTTCTCCCCCTTCCTTCCCTTTTTCTGCATTTCCGTTCCCTCGGCCCTCTTACCTTTCGGGGTTTCTCCTCTCCTTCCTTTCACCTGGATCTCCTTCCTGGTTCCTGGCGGTACTTCCATTCCGGTCCCTCGCACTGCTCCTAATTCAGTATCAGCATCTCCGGACTTTCCAGCCTACAGCCGCAGAAAGAGACTTACCTTGATTCGCCTGCCCCGGTATTTTCCTGCATTTTCGGGCTCTCCAGTCATCGCTTCCTGCACAGCATCCGGACCAACTACATCGTAGAGAGGTTTTTTTTAGCTGCTGCTTTTTTCCTCTCGCTTTGGTTTCTGCGGGACGGGGGCCGGTTGCTTCCCTGTTTATCAGGGAATCAGGGTGGCTTCTTCCCGCGGACGGCCGTACCTCTACTCAAAGAAGAAGCAGCCCAAGAACAAAGCCTCCAGACGAGAAACCGTGTTGAAGGAGACAGGTGAGGAGAAAGGGGAGGTGGACGTTGAATTATCAGATTTGGAAGATAATCCGCTGGTTCCCATCACTCGTGACACATCACCCCCACCCCCCAGCAACAAGGGGCACCCTCCACCAGGCCCCCACTCGTGTCTCCCACCACCCCCACCCCTAGCAGTGCAGGGGCAGCCTCCACCAGGCCCCCACTCATGTCTACCACCACCCCAACCCCCCAGCCACCAGGGGCACCCTCCACCAGGCCCCCACTCATGTCTCCCACCACCCCCACCCCCCAGCAGTGCAGGGGCAGCCTCCACCAGGCCCCCACTCATGTCTCCCACCACCCCCACCCCCCAGCATCCAGAGGCACCCTCCACCAGGCCCCCACTCATGTCTACCATCGCCCCCACCCCACAGCAGTGCAGGGGCAGCCTCCACCAGGCCCCCACTCATGTCTACCATCACCACCACCCCCCAGCAGTGCAGGGGCAGCCTCCACCAGGCCCCCACTCATGTCTCCCACCACCCCCACCCCAGCATCCAGGGGCACCCTCCACCAGGCCCCCACTCATGTCTACCATCACCCCCACCGCCCAGCAGTGCAGGGGCAGCCTCCACCAGGCCCCCACTCATGTCTACCATCACCCCCACCCCCGAGGAGTGCAGGGGCAGCCTCCACCAGGCCCCCACTCATGTCTACCACCACCCCCACCCCCAAGCCGTGCAGGGGCACCCTCCACCAGGCCCCCACTCATGTCTCCCACCACCCCCACCCCCCAGCCACCAGGGGCACCCTCCACCAGGCCCCCACTCGTGTCTACCATCACCCCCACCCTCCAGCAGTGCAGGGGCACCCTCCACCAGGCCCTCACTCATGTCTCCCACCACCCCCACCCCCCAGCATCCAGGGGCACCCTCCACCAGGCCCCCACTCATGTCCCCTATCACCCCCACCCCCCTGCAGTGCAGGAGCAGCCTCCACCAGGCCCCCCACTCATGTCCCCTATCACCCCCACCCCCCAGCAGTGCAGGGGCAGCCTCCACCAGGCCCCCACTCATGTCTCCCACCACCCCCACCCCCCAGCAGTGCAGGGGCACCCTCCACCAGGCCCCCACTCATGTCCCCCTGCACCCCCACCCCCCAGCCATGCGATTTGCCTGGGTACGTGTATCCCTGAGGTGCGCGGGTAGTCTCCCATGCGATACCATCAGGGTACGTGTGTTATGGGTCCGCTTGAACTTCCACACGCGATACCAGCAGGCTACGTGTTTTACGGGGTAGCGGGAAGTTCCACACGCGACTGGGCCTGTGAGAGTGGGGTACGTGTATTCCAGGGGTGGGCGGTAATATTCACTCTCGACTGGGCCTGGGAGAGCGTGTTACGTGTTTTCCAGGGGTGGGCGGGAGTATTCACACGTTAGCCTAAGAAGCGCCGAAAAATAAATGGTCCAATCCTGAAACACATACGCCAGCATGAATCAGGCGTACGTCGACCTGCGCAGCATAAAAGTGCGCGCAAACAACAAACAAGCTCAGACGCCAGGATGAATATACCGTTCCTAGCAGCAGTGGCCGTGGGTTACCAAAGGAGGAGGAGGAGGATAGTGAGGGCCCGAATTTTCACTCCCAGAACCAGCCTTTTTGGGATGCCTGATGACCAGGTGTATGGGAGGTACAGGTTTCCACCACACATAATACTAAAAATGGTCAGTGAGTGGGAGGATGACCTCACATCACCCACCCTGTGCTCCCAAGCACTCAGCCCCCTGGAGAAGGTCCTCAATGTACTGCACTTCTTGGCCACTGGATCATTTCAGCGGACAAGTGCCATAGTGGGTGGGGTGTCACAGGCCACGCAGTCACGCTGCCTACACCAGGTCTTGAACATCATCACTGCACGCCCATCAGTCCGTAGGCACATATACCTGCCCAGGACACCTGCAGAAAGGCAGGCTGCCGCCCTCGATTTCTATGGTGTGGCACAATTCCACAAAGTGCTAGGTGCCATTGACTGCACCCATGTGGCACTACGTCCCCCCAGGGCATCTGAGCACATCTATAGGAACCGCAAGCACTGGCATTCCATAAATGTGCAGGTAGTATGTAATGCCAAGGGAATCATCACCTCAGTATATGCCAACTATCCAGGGTCCACCCACGACAGCTTCATTTACCGAATGTCTACCCTAAGCCGGGACCCAGAAGCTGGGCGGCATGGCGATACATGGCTGCTTGGTGAGTATGAATGCCACTGCACATGCATGCATGTCAGATGCAGAGTTATGTCACTACCCCACTAATGATACCCATCACCTCCTCACCAGGGGACAGTGCCTACCCTCTGAGCACCCACATGATGACGCCAATTCGGAACCCCATCACACCTCCCGAGGTAAGATACAACACAGCCCATATTGCAACCCGGGGCATAGTGGAGCGCACATTCGGAGTGCTCAAGTCACGCTTTCGCTCCCTTGACCGTTCTGGCGGCCAGCTGTTATATGCGCCCTCAGTAGTGTGCAGGATCATAGTGGCAGCATGTGTCCTGCACAATAATGCAACACGCTGGGGCCAGGCTGTGGACATGGTGGTGCCCCCACATCCCCAACCACATGCACGCCTGCTGCGCATGGGAGCGGAGAGGGCACGGGGTGAGGCAGCCCGTACGCAGCTGGTGGCTAATTACTTCACATAGAAATCACACCCCTGTGGAGTGCACACAGCCCTGGCACATACCATCTGATAAGCAATGATGACTCGACCTGACAATTATGACCAACAAAGGGACAGTCAACTGTCAGAACCATAGCAGCCTGAGATTGTTCATGTGGAAGTGTCACAATGTGTGCATCCCTACCTACACAAACACCACCAATGCAGTGTCATCAAAAGACACACTTCCATGCTGCAGAAATGAATACCCACTTGCAAAATACTA
Source organism: Ambystoma mexicanum (assembly GCF_040938575.1). NCBI lineage: Eukaryota > Metazoa > Chordata > Amphibia > Caudata > Ambystomatidae > Ambystoma > Ambystoma mexicanum. The sequence continues at coordinate 724,589,497 of NC_090937.1, read as the reverse complement.
CATGAAAACAGTGCCATGTCACCCAACCCCTCCCTGGTACGGCCACACAACACACCATGGCATGTCATGCAATGTGAGAGCAAACAAATTAATCCCCACAACATGCCCCAAGTGTCACCAGCTACAGTGTCCCTAATGGAAACATGGCCACACATGAAATGCTCACAGTTATGCAGGACCTACAACCCACATTACCAAAGACTTACCAAGAATACCAATCACCTACACAACCTCCAACCTACCTTAAACATGACATTGCAGACTTAAAAATTTGCTAGCCTCACTACCTGATGATGCCAGCACTTCGAACACTTCCAAGTATACAGTGTTAGCACCACGCAAGAGTGTAGGTGCACTGCTTACAACATGGACTCCAGTTCCAAGGTGGACCGCCTTGTGTAGACATGAGAAATGGACCTGCAATTCGGAGGATGAGATGGATGCAGAGGCACATATCAATACACCATGCAGTGTACAATACAACAACAATATGCACTATGAATGTATACACAGTATTGACTACAGACTGCCCACACATCGAATGGGAGTCCAATGTCACCATGTACGTCAATGTCACTTGGGCACACCCTTTGCAAGCCCATGAAAACGGGAAGCAGGAGGGGTGTGTGTCACAAAAACCCAAGCATCTGAACCAAATTCATGATAAGCCTGCATGTGCCCATCCACAATGCAGCGTATGCCCACAGGAGCCACACAAGGCAACACACTGTCCCAAAAAAAAATCAAAAAAAAAAAATCAAAAATGGCCATTAATGGGCCCGGGGGGGGGGGAGGCCACCAAGGAGGTCCGAGGACAGGGTGCACACCAAAACCCACCTGTGTGGATCTTGCGGAAAAAAAAACACCTCCATGGTTCATGGAGGCTCATGGCCTACACGGCTACCCTATTGTGGGAGAATCACTGCTGTCGCTCTCCTCACCCTCTGCAGCTGCATCAGGAGGTGGTGGCACTATGGGAGGCAGCCCACGCAAAGCCCTAGTCTGTTCCTCCATGGCAGCAAGCATGCGGGTGTGGTAGGTCTCGTTCTGGAGTATAATTGTGCGGAGGTCCCCATGCAACAACTCACGGGATGCCCGGACATCTGCCCTAGTTGCCTGCATCTCAGCTGAGAGCGTACGTGTGAGACGCTCCAGCTGCTGTTCTTTCCTTCTGTTTGTTGAAGCCTCAAGCTCAACAAGAGTCGTCCTGAGGTGAAGGAGTTCCACGCTCAGGGCTTCCCTGTGGCCCTGGGACTCTATGGAAATGGCTTCCCGCAGAGTCGCCAGTGCCGCCCACCTGTCCCTGTCGGACGCCAACATGTCCTCCCTGTGTGACTGGCAGATGGAGTCTGTTGCCTGCTGTAGTCGCTCCATCAGCCTTTCGGGGGGGACAATGGAAGTGGCCCCCCTATCCATGGCCTGAGCCATCATCTCTGATGATGCTGCCTGTTGGGTTGCCATACCGTATATGGATTGCTCCCATGCGGTATTGCCAGGTGGCGGACGGCCACCACGTCGGCGGGCACCACACCTGTCTGGGGCAAGGCGAACTGCGCCTTGCTGTGCTGGCACTGCCTGAGGCTGCAGGACTGCATTCTCTCTCTGATCTGCTGGCCCAGGAACAGGATCAGATGTCGCGGAGTGTGAATCTGCATCCGTAACCACCAAAGGCGTACCTGCCAACACTGACATCCCCATTGAGGGTTCTAACCATGGTGCAGATGGGTCGGACAGAACAGAATCCCTCCCAGGAACACTCACCTGCGACGGCACATAGGTCTCATCATCTGAATCGACACCTGAATACAGCTCGGGGGAGGTGCAGCCAGAGACACCCCTTGAGAGCACGACCTGCAGTAGTTGTGGGTTCTCACCCACCATGACACCACGTCCCTCACTGGTGGTCAGTCGGCCCTCAGACCCCTCCTGGGTCTGCACCATCTCCACAACCCCAGCAGTATCAAGTGTGTCATCCCCTGCAAAGACATAAAAGAAAACAAATGGAAACAGGCATTAGCACTATGGCACACAATTAGGACTGAGAGGCTACAGAAACAGTACTTGATTGACACATGTCCCACATGACTAAAACCCTCCCATGCATGCACCGTCACTGTGTGTTAAGGGTAGGCAGATGGCACACATTGATGACACCAAGATGGAAGATGAACACATTTGCTGCATGCTGCCTAGCAGTGGCATCACACATTGGCCAGTGATTGGCAGGTCAAATACACATGCCATCACACAGATGGCATGTACCCTAGCCATAAAGTGAAGAGGGAGAGGAGGTCACCAATTGTTCATTCAGTCCAGTTTGCTCATGAAATTGATTTTTTCATTGAAATGGTTCAAATGTTTAACCTGGAGCTGCGAGTCCAAAATGGTCCTATAGCACAGGGACATGTTTAAACAAATCATGTCCAGGAAACAAAGCCAGTCCACTGTACCATGGCCATGTCAGACATGTGACAATAGGACTGAGAAATCCCGAGTAAAAGTGGTTGTATGCAAACAATCTGCCTGAATAAACAGAGGTAAATAAGCAACAATGTTGTGGCAAGATGACACTTCAAGGGCAACTGGCGTGGTGTTGGGCTGGATGTCTAATGTTGGCAGAAGGGATGCTGCTATACGCAAATGCTGGTGCGCAGAATGTATAGTTTGAGGCACATGGGTGACCCAAACCACTCAGGCACACACACCCTCACCTGGCATCCAAACAGAAGCCCTCCCACACACACCATGCAGATGGATGACACACACATGCATGTGCACTCACCAGACAATGCCTCGTAATCTGCCAATTCTCCCACGCCTTGGATCTGTTCCTCCATGACGTAGGTCCCAGCAACCTGCTCATGTGGAGTGAGTTCTATGTCCTCTGCTGGAGACCCACCTCCAGTCACTAGAGTTGCGGCATGACTTAAGGCCAGCTTATTCTTTGCCCTGCGCTTCAGGTCATTCCAGCGCTTTTAGCATTCAGTAGCTGTGCGCCTCATGATTCCAAGGGCACTTATGATGTCCACAATGGTCTGCCAGTGTGCCTGACATTGTGCAGGTGTGGTCTTGGATCCTGCAACAATCACCATTTCGCGGTCATGTGCTGACACATACTCTACAAGTGCATTCAGTTCGACCTCATTGAAGCTGGGCTTCCTTGATGGGCCAGACTGTGTAGCTGTGTCTGGGGCATCAGCCTCTACTGGACGAGCACTCTTCCTCTTCCGCTTGGAAGGTGGTGGGGATCCTGAGTGTCCTACGCCGCTCTGGACACTAGGGGCAGGAGCCCCGGTGGACTCTGTACTAGGAGTGTGGGATTGCACACTCAGCATGGGAGTTGGTGCAGGCATTAGCTCAAGTGTGATGGTGTCAGGGGGAATGTCAGCATGATGGAGTTGGACCGACACTGTCCTGGCTGGGTGTGTGAGAGGTGGGGTGGATGGAGCTGCAGCTACCCCTGCAGCCTCCCCAGCCTGCCTACGCGGGGCAGCAGATGACCTAGCTGCCCCTGATCCACGTGGCCTGATGACACCAACGTTCACCGGCGCACGTGGCCTAGACCTGCTGACCTGGAAGTCAGCCATGGAGTCACTGTGTGCCAGGTCTGGTTCCACAGTGGGCTGGTCCAACAAGGGCTGAGCATGGATGGTGTCAGCCACATTAACCTCAACCAGGGGGGGGCATGGGTGTCCCTGACTGCTCCTCCACACATGGGGGGCTAGGGGCACCCTGCAAGTCACGGCCACGTCCCCTACCAGATCCACCATGGCCACCACTTGGGGCTCGGCCACCTTTGCCACCCTTATGGCTTGTTCGCCTCCCAGCCATGGCACTGATGTTATTGTGTGTATGGGAGTCGATGTGAACTATTGTCCTGGGCAATTGGGGGTCAAAGGGGTTGAGTACCAGATGGTAATAGTACCCTAGTGCTCTAGCAAGGCTGTATGTCACCCCTGGGGAAAGATGACGGGTCACGCAACGCACAGGCACCCCAAAAAAGGGAAGTAAGGTGCACGCAACCTCTCCTAGACCACGTGCGTGGAAAAATAAACCTGCACTACGCTGTGGCACCCAGAAACACAAGAATGAACGTATGCGTGTCACAAGCAGCCTAGAATGACCTCTGAAGGGGTACGCGACACACGGGGCAAGCACAGATGTTAAATACGTGCGCGACTCACCGTCTGCCAGGAACAAAAGCGTGAAAAATATGCGCGTGTGCGTGTTGGCAACACCCCCGCCAAAAGAAGAATTGTACGCTGTCTGAGGAGACAGGACAACAGTAGAAGGGAACGCTGTTTGAGGAAACAGGCCCAGGAAAAAGAGGAAAAGAGAAAAAGCTGTCAGAGGTAACAGGGAGTACGAACTTGAAATGCCGTGAAGTAAATTGCGTGTGAACCGACAAGAAGTACAGATTTCACCCACTCGCTCTCCACGAAAAGCACGTTCAAGGAAATGGCGTTCTACACGTACCTTTTATACACACGTCACAGACGCGCATACGCGATGAGGCCATTTCCACCAATTACACGCTTTGACACTCAGACGTGTATCTTTTTTTTTACACGCGCCATTCTCTACGGCCATGCGCGTGACGTCATAGCTGCGCATGAGGGCCTTTGGGCCAATGAAATCACGTATGCGTGCAGACGCGCTTAGGCGCTAAGGGCCTTTCCTCGAATTACACGCAGACGTGCAGGACTTTTCACGTGCCAAATCACTCCGTATCAAGCTGGCCACGCGTAAGCACACGGAAGACCATGCTCCTTCCCAGAAAGCCGATTTACTGCCCCCCAGAGCCCCGAGCACGCTCCCACCTGCCATCTGCTGCTGCCTGACTGCCTGCTGCCCACGTGCCCTGCCATTTGCTGCCTGCACATCAGACAGGGGTGCTGTTGCTGTGACCACCCCTGCTGGAACCGAAGACTCCCGACTGGGATTCCATCGCTCCACAGCCCAGCCCAAGGACCCAGTTGCCCACCCACTCCTGCCTCTGGGGTTGTCATGTCGGGCACTGCAACATCTGGCCCCACTGACAACCCCCGGCCAGAGAGGCAGAGGGGCACCAGCTTCAGTGCCAGGGAAGTTGGTGTCCTGGTGGAGCAAGTCCAGGGCAGTATGATGCCCTCTACGGAAGGATGCACGCCGACAAGGAAGGGCGGACTCGGATCTGGACGGACATCGTGACTGCCATCAACGCGGAGGGGGTGGCAGTCCGCGACTTCCAACATGTCAAGAAGCGCTGGCAGGACTTCAGGTCCAGGACCCTGAACAAGGCCCGGCGCTTCTTGAAGGCAGCGGATGCTAAGGGGCGTCAGGGCCACTTGTCGGAAGATCAGATGAGGGTCCTGGAACGCATATCCCCAGCGCTCCACGTCCAGGTCCTTGAGAGGCAGACCCGTCTGGAGTCGAGCGGTAAGTGTACATGCATCATGATTGTAAGCTGTGCGTGTGGTAATGTGCCAGTAGTGTGCCGGTTGCACATCTGTTTGTATGGGGCCGAGTATGGGTGGGGGTGTACAGGTCCGTGAGGGTAACACATGCGAGCGCTGTCATGTGTGAGACATGGATGGTGCTTGTGTGTGTAGGCTTGCATGCCAAATGCAGTTGTGTGGGCACACATGTTTGGATGAATGTGTATGTAAGTAGGCATGTTCGTGATGTCAAGCATGTATGTTGTTTTCAGCTGCATGTATCAGCACTGTGTACATGTGCATGTGTGTGTATTTGACAAGGGTGCAACAGTGATGCAACATGGATGCATATGACAGCGGGATGTGGAAGCCTGATTGCCAGATGTGACATGGATGCCCATCGGAACACTGCGACAGTTGGCTGAGGTGTACACATGCATGCAATTGTGGTGGTGTGCGTGCATGTGTAGTGCACTCCCTGTGTTGCATGTGATGTCTGGCTCACCTTTGCCTGCTCATGCTGTTGTATGTGTATGGATGGTGCTGGCAGTTGCGATGTGGCTGTGGTATGGCTCATGTGTGCATGTAGAAATGACATGTGTGTTGCCAATTGTGATGCCATGTCTGAGGTTTGCCAATGCCACTCATGTGCAACTGTCATGTGTGTATGTGTCCATTGTACAGTGCCCTGATGCCTGTGTTTTATTTCTCCCTGTCTGCAGCGTCAACTGATGAAGAGGGCGGAGAAGGTGCTGTGGAGCCAGCGGTGGGGATCACACTGCCAGCTGGAGACGCAAGGCCCGGCTCCCCTCCCAGGTTGTGATCTCGTCGGGGAATGAGGAGTCTGGTGCCGCGTCCCAGGCCGCAGCTGCCGGGGGGAGGTCCAAGAGGCAGAGGTCGGAGTTGGACTCCTCGGCAGCAGAAGGGGCAGCTGGGACCCCACAGGGCCCAACGGGGGAAGATGGCACAGAGTCATCCAGGTTGATGGGGGGTTTGGTGGAAGAGGAGGCCGTGCAAGCAACACAGACGGGGTCTGGAGGTGGGGATTCCACTGATGCTAGTGGTGCAGTGCAGGACCAGGGACAGGAGGCAGCACAGGTCACCACGGAGGTGCCTGTGTGCAATCCTGTCCCTGATCCTGTCACTGCATCATCTTGCACCAGCAGGGATGCCTACGTCCAGACCCGTTTTCAGGCAGGGGATGAGCTCACGACAACTGGCCTTCCTCTGCCTGTGGACGTGGCTATCCGGGTTGAGCCTGTCCTGACTGGTGTGGCGTTGCGTCAATGGGCCATGCGAGGTGACCTGCAGTCTTTTCATGAGGAGACTGCACGTCATCTCGAATGGCTTGTTGATCACGTCGGCCTACTGGGACAGGTCACCCAGGTCAGATTCCTCCTTTTGATGGGGCTTGCTCAGACCCCCTCCTCAACTGAACCCCCTATGCGCCAGTCGCCCTCCGTGCCATCTTCCCACCCATCAGTCACCTGGGTGCCCTGTGGAGCTGCCTCTGACGGTGCGGCCAGGCTGGTGGAGGAGGCATCCCTGCCAGAGTTGGGAGTCGGACATCCAGCAGGGGTGGCCACATCAACGACTGCACCCCAGCCAGCGGAGGATGTGCAGGCAGCAGGAGCAACGTGGTGGGAGCCATGATGGCTCGGGGCCTTCGACATCGGAGGGGTAGGCATCGGCCGGAGGGCAGGAGGACCCAGGACAGGAAGTGTCTTCCGTGTGGCAACGGTTGGGCCACGCCATAGATGCGGAGCAGCAGCGGGCGGAAGAGGCACGGCTCACGATGGTCAGGGCGGAGAACTCCATGCGGAGGGCCCTGAGGCGTGCCGAGTGCCTCGAGGCAATCCGCAGGGAGTTTGGGGTGAACATGCGGACGGCACTGCGGACCCTCGGGGCCATGGAGGAGGAGCGCCTCCGGGACATTGAGCAGGAATTCGATGAAGCCCTGGCCCGGAACATCCCGAAGTGAGCCGTCGGACTAGCCCGCTGCCCTTGTAAATAGTTCTGTAGTCAGTGTTAGGTTTCCTTTGGTTTAGCATTTTTTTTGGACCTTTTGGACAATGGGCCACATTTTTGTATATAGTATTTTTTTTAAGTAGTGTTATTCAATAGGTTTAATTTCTTCGTTTGGGATCATGGACCCTGGATTGTTTATCTGTATATAGTTGACTTTTGGATTTTCATTTTTTTTTATGATTTCACCATGGAGCAATGGTTTTCGATTTTAATTTTCCATTGAAATTACTTTTGTGGACTGTGACTTTGGACACCTTTCGTTTGCATTATGATTTGTGGTTTTGCATTATTTCACGTACCTGCTGTTTTTTTTTTTTTTTAAAAAAACATTATTATTTGTTTATTTTTGATTCAATTTATGTTGCGTTTAATACATATTTTTTCTTCAAACTTCAATGTGTAGTATCATCTCATTGGTTTCATGCATGTCATGATATGAGTTTTGACATTCACTGACACCCATTGGGTGAATGTGAGGGACATGTGTTCATTTCCAAACTTGCAATTGGGGTTCTATCATGTTTTTGCCATTTCTAAGTGGGTGGATGCAATACTCAGGTGGGTGTTTGGCATTTGGAGGCTGACCATAAGGGCCAGGGATCTAGATTGTGGTGGCATGTTGGCTGGGGGACATGAGTGGGGGCCTGGTGGAGGCTGCCCCTGCACTGCTGGGGGTGGGGGTGGTGGGAGACATGAGTTGGGGCCTGGTGGAGGGTGCCCCTGCACTGCTGGGGGGTGGTGGTGATGGGGGACATGAGTGGAGGCCTGGTGGAGGGTGCCCCTGGTGGCTGGGGGGTGGGGGGTGGTGGGAGACATGAGTTGGACATGAGTGGGGGCCTGGTGGAGGCTGCCCCTGCACTGCGGGTGGGTGGGGGTGATGGCAGACATGAGTGGGTGCCTGGTGGAGGGTGCCCCTGCACTGCTGGGAGGTGGGGGTGATAGGGGACATGAGTGGGGGCCTGGTGGAGGGTGCCCCTGGATGCTGGGGGGTGGGGGTGGTGGGAGGCATGAGTGGGGACTGGTCGATGGTGCCCCTGGTGGCTGGGGGGTGGGGGTGATGGTAGACATGAGTTGGGGCCTGGTGGAGGGTGCCCCTGGTGGCTGGGGGGGTGGGGGTGGTGGTAGACATGAGTTGAACATGAGTGGGGGCCTGGTGGAGGGTGCCACTGCACTGCTGGGGGGTGGGGGTGATGGGAGACATGAGTGGGGGCCTGGTGGAGGCTGCCCCTGAACTGCTGGGGGGTGGGGGCGGTGGGAGACATGAGTGGGGGCCTGGTGGAGGGTGCCCCTGCACTGCTGGGGGGTGGGGGTGGTGGGAGACATGAGTGGGGGCCTGGTGGAGGCTGCCCCTGGTGGCTGGGGGGTGCGGGGTGGTGGGAGACATGAGTTGGACATGAGTGGGGGCCTGGTGGAGGCTGCCCCTGCACTGCGGGGGGTGGGGGGGTGGGAGACATGAGTGGGGGCCTGGTGGAGGCTGCCCCTGGTGGCTGTGGGGTGGGGGTGGTGGTAGACATGAGTGGGGGCCTGGTGGAGGCTGCCCCTGCACTGCTGGTGGGTGGGGGTGATGGCAGACATGAGTGGGTGCCTGGTGGAGGGTGCCCCTGCACTGCTGGGAGGTGGGGGTGATAGGCGACATGAGTGGGGGCCTGGTGGAGGGTGCCCCTGGATGCTGGGGGTGGTGGGAGGCATGAGTGGGGACTGGTCGATGGTGCCCCTGGTGGCTGGGGGGTGGGGGTGATGGTAGACATGAGTTGGGGCCTGGTGGAGGCTGCCCCTGCACTGCTGGTGGGTGGGGGTGATGGCAGACATGAGTGGGTGCCTGGTGGAGGGTGCCCCTGCACTGCTGGGAGGTGGGGGTGATAGGGGACATGAGTGGGGGCCTGGTGGAGGGTGCCCCTGGATGCTGGGGGGTGGGGGTGGTGGGAGGCATGAGTGGGGACTGGTCGATGGTGCCCCTGGTGGCTGGGGGGTGGGGGTGATGGTAGACATGAGTTGGGGCCTGGTGGAGGGTGCCCCTGGTAGCTGGGGGTGGTGGGAGGCATGAGTGGGGACTGGTCGATGGTGCCCCTGGTGGCTGGGGGGTGGGGGTGATGGTAGACATGAGTGGGGGCCTGGTGGAGGCTGCCCCTGCACTGCTGGTGGGTGGGGGTGATGGCAGACATGAGTGGGTGCCTGGTGGAGGGTGCCCCTGCACTGCTGGGAGGTGGGGGTGATAGGGGACATGAGTGGGGGCCTGGTGGAGGGTGCCCCTGGATGCTGGGGGGTGGGGGTGGTGGGAGGCATGAGTGGGGACTGGTCGATGGTGCCCCTGGTGGCTGGGGGGTGGGGGTGATGGTAGACATGAGTTGGGGCCTGGTGGAGGGTGCCCCTGGTAGCTGGGGGGTGGGGGTGATGGGAGACATGAGTGGGGGCCTGGTGGAGGCTGCCCCTGCACTGCTGGGGGGTGGGGGCGTTGGGAGACATGAGTGGGGGCCTGGTGGAGGGTGCCCCTGCACTGCTGGGGGGTGGGGGTGGTGGGAGACATGAGTGGGGGCCTGGTGGACAGTGCCCCTGGATGCTGGGGGTGGGGGTAGTGGGAGACATAAGTGGGGGCCTGGTGGAGGCTGTCCCTGCACGGCTGGGGGTGGGGGTGGTGGGAGACATCGGTGGGGGCCTGGTGGAGGGTGCCCCTGGATGCTGGAGGGTGGGGGTGGTGGGAGACATGAGTGGGGGCCTGGTGGAGGGTGCCCCTGGTGTCTGGGGGGTGGGGGTGATGGTATACATGATTGGGGGCCTGGTGGAGAGTGCCCATGGTGGCTGGGGAGTGGGGGTTGTGGTAGACATGAGTGGGGGCCTGGTGGAGGCTGCCCCTGCACTGCTGGGGGGTGGGGGTGATGGGAGACATGAGTGGGGGCCTGGTGGAGGCTGCCCCTGCACTGTTGGGGGGTGGGGGTATTGGTGGACATGAGTGGGGGCCTGGTGGAGGCTGCCCCTGCACTGCTGGGGGGTGGGGGTGGTGGGGGACATGAGTGGGGGCCTGGTGGAGGCTGCCCCTGCACTTCTGGGGGTGGGCTGATGGTAGACATGAGTGGGGGCCTGGTGGAGGGTGCCCCTGCACTGCTGGGGGGGTGGGGGTGATAGGGGACATGAGTGGGGGCCTAGGGGAGGCTGCTCCTGCACTGCTGGGGGGTGGGGGTGGTGGGAGACATGAGTGGGGGCCTGGTGAAGGCTGCCCCTGCACTGCTGGGGGGTGGGGGTGATAGGGGACATGAGTGGGGGCCTGGTGGAGGGTGCCCCTGGATGCTGGGGGGTGGGGGTGGTGGGAGACATGAGTGGGCGCCTGGTGGAGGGTGCCCCTGGTAGCTGGGGGTGCAGGGGGACATGCGTTGGTGGGCAGTAGTGCAAGGTGACATGTGGGTTGGCTGGGGGGCATGGCCATGGTGGATGGGGTGCCTGCAGGACATGTGCAGGGTAGGCCCCTGTGGTGTGGGCCACCTGCAGGGGCCGTGGAGGGTGTAGAAGGAACACCTGGGAGGACCCACACATGCAATTTACGTGTGGTGCTCCCCGCGCACCCCTGGAATACACGTACCCTGATGGAATCACGTGTGATACTTCCTGCGCACCCCTGAAATACACGTACCCTGCTGCTTTTGCGTGTGATACTTCCCGCGCACCCCTGCAATACACGTACCATGCTGCTTTTGCGTGTGATACTTCCCGCGCATCCCTGGAATACACGTACCCTGCTGCTTTTGCGTGTGTTAATTGTTACACATAAATAAAAAGACACTGCCCCTTTAAGGGCAGCCAAGGAGAAAGAGCGGGAGGAAAGACGGAAAGGGAGGGGCTGGAGGGAGGGGACGGCAGTTGGAGTTTGGAGGTGAATAAAGTTGGTTCACCGCGAATTTGGCTCCGTGTCATTTGTAGGCCTGAGTGCGTGCGTATGAGCGGGGTCCAACACTGGCGACGAAGCCGATACGACCCTTTGCGTGCCGGCAGCAGTTTGGAGGGCCTGTGAGCCCAGCAGTGTGAGGAGGGCCTGCGCGCCCAGCAGCGTTCAAGGAGGGCCCGTGTGCCCAGCAGCTAAGGAGGGCTTGTGAGCCCAGCAGACCCGGTGGGCCCGTGTGCCCTGCAGCGTATCAAGACTGGAGAGCCCGGCAGTGAGGAGCCCGACAGCGGAGGACTGCCAGCTACAGACCAGCCGACCAGAAGATCGAGAGGCCCATACGCCCACGACTGAAGAGCCCAGCAGCGTAGAGCCCAGCAGCGGAGGCCTACCAGCAGCTGACCAGCCGACCAGGTGATCGAGGGGCCCGTGCGCCCGAGACCGAAGTGCCCGGCGGCGGAAGCCCGCCGACAGCAGACCAGCCGACCGGGAGATCGTAGGGCCCGTGAGCCCAGGACCGCAGCGCCCAGCAGAGGAGGTCCCGCGCCCCCTCGGCAAGAAGAGGACCTCGGACGCCAACAACGAGAAGAGCCCGCGAGCCGGAAGAGGCCTACAAGAAGAAGGAGACCACGAGGGAATACAGCAGGCCCACACGTCACGGAAGAGGAGACCCGCAGGCTCGCGGCATCCACCCTTCAAGTAAGGTGTCGGAAAGGGGTAGCAAAAGGGGAACCCCGAGTCTCCCACCCACGTGACACATCAGCAATCACACCTAAAGGTGACATTTGCAAAGGGGAACCCCGAATCTCCCACCCACGTGACACATCAGTTAACACACCTAAAGGTGACATTTGCCAGAGTGCCGTTCTGCGCACAAGAAGCAGAAGGTGAACAGTGTGCCCCAACACACGAACCTACACCGCAGCAGAACAAGAGAGCCATTGTGCAAAAGCCTATTAGGGCACCCCGAGCATCTGCGACGCAGCACTCCACGCTGCACACCAAGAAAACCCACAACCACACCAAGAAAACCCACAACCAGGTGACAACACACGCACACCACCTCAGTGGACGTAGGACCACCAAGCGACACCACCATGTCATCTGCAGACGCAGCAGACCCTAATGCACCACCACCACCACCGGGAGCTCCCTCCTCTCATGCAAGCCTAATGAGGAGACCTGCCCCGTTCACGTTAAACCCACACCATGACCAGGGGCAAAGATGGGAAGAATGGATGGAGGAATTTGACGACTTCGTAGGTGCCATTGGCACGCAAGAACCTCCCAACATACTGAGCATATTTGCAAATGTCGCAGGGAGAGAGATCAAAAACATTATACGCACAATCCCTCCACAAGATCGCACCACAAATGCAAGACTCCTGCAAGCCATTAACGAAAAGCTGGTCATCTCACCTAACCGGGACTATGAAAGATACACTTTCAACCAATGTGGCCAGCTACCTCACGAATCAATAGGGGAGTTCGTAATACGTCTCCAAAGGAAAATATCCAAATGTGACTTTGCTAACTTTAATGACGAAGAAGCCATTAGATTACGCATTATAGAAGGGTGTGTATCCTCGATGTTCCGGAAGCACCTCCTCAAGAAACCCTTATCCCTAAAAGAAGTGCTAGACCTACCCAGGGTCTACGAAAGAGTGGACATTCAGGCAGCAGCCATTGAGAACCCAAAAAAGGGAGAAACTATAGCCGCAATACATCCCTATGCCCGCCAGCTAAACCCCCAACCAAGGACCAACCAGAGGTACCCGACACAACGAGCACAGGGTGACCGCCAATGCTATCGCTGTGGATTCGAATATCCACACAGAGGACCGTGCCCCGCCATCGGGCAACGGTGCATGAGATGCGGAATGGAGAACCACTTCCACGTGATGTGCAAGGAACTACTACCGGAAGGGGGATCAACACGGCCACGACCTGCCCCTCGCATGATGGACGCACATAAAGAACAGCATCACCAAGTGGATAGGAACTTACCTCTCGTGCCATCATATCAACGCCCAAACACAGTGAGAGCTCTGGAGGGACTTCAGATTGAACCGGACAGGAAAGACCACGAACTATATGATGCCTATCAGGATGACTTCATGCGGGAACTAGAACGCGAAGACAACCGCAAAGCGGAAGCACCAGACATCCGGGAGCACGACAGGGAGCCATACCCCTACGCCCCACCACATTATCCACCAGGTGGAAATGAACAGTCTCAATACCTGCAAGACGGCTACGACCGAGAGTATGTATGCCTTCTCAGTGTGGAGGAGGAGGACACTGCGGCTCCCAGAGTAACAATTCAAATGGGAAGAGCCCAAAACAGATTTATCGTTGACACAGGAGCGACGGTAAACGTCATGAATGAAGACATTTATCGTGAAATAGCTTCAGCATACCCCATCCAAGAGTCTAAGACACACATCTTCCAATGGGGAGCAGCCCAACCCATGACATCAAAAGGGAAATTCCAATGCGATCTACGGCACAGAGACATCACAGCAACCGCCACGATACATGTGATAAGAAGCCCAGCTATTGGCCGCTGCCTTCTCAGTTACAGGACAGCTAACGCACTTGCCCTGATTGACCTACATTATGACCAGTCGGAGGTCATTGAAGGACTACCACTACCATGCAAATCCGTCAGGGCACTGATAGACAGACCGGTGGCAAAAAGGGAACTCAAGAACACTTTCCCCAAACTGTTCGAAGGAGTAGGTATGTTAAAAGGGCCATGCATCAAACTACACATAGACAAAAATGTCAGGCCAGTTCCACAACACCCACGGAAAGTGGGTTTCCACCTCCAGAAATATTCCAAGAGACCATCAGGCGTCTCATAGCATCGAAGACGAATGCACTAAACTACAGTGATGACATCCTGATATTTGGGAAAGATCAAGACCAGCACGATAGGGCTCTCAGAAACATCTGCTCCATCCTACAAGATGCAGGGCTAACACTGAATGAGTGCAAGTCCGTCATTAACAGAACAAGTCTCACATTTTTCGGCCACACATTCTCAAACAACGGATTATCTGCAGACCCGGACAAAATAAAGGCCATCACTGATCTTCGAGCGCCGACGAACACAGCAGAGTTACGCTCGCTATTGGGAATGGCGGGATATTGTGCGCGATACCTTCCGAACTACGCCACAACGACTGACCCGCTCCGCAACCTCCTGAAGAAGAACCAACCGTTCATATGGGACGCACCCTGCCAGGAGGCATTCATAGCGATAAAAGAGGGACTTACCAACAACAAACAACTGGCATATTTTGATCCAAACTGGCACACCATCATCACAGTTGATGCGAGCCCGGTGGGACTGGGAGCCATCCTAGCACAAACTGACTCTGCAGACAACGGCCACCATGCAATAGTTGCCTCTGCCAGCCGAGCCCTGTCACACACGGAAAAAGCCTACTCTCAAGCAGAGAGAGAAAGCCTGGCCGCGGTATGGGCGTGTGAAAAGTACCACCACTTCATCATTGGCCGGAAATTTACCCTAGTGACAGACCACCAAGCCCTCCTATCTATCTTTGGGAACCCCAGGACGAAGATGCCACCCCGCATAGAGCGATGGGGGATAAGACTACAGGAATACGATTACACCATTATCCATAAACCAGGAGGAGATGCAAACCCAGCGGACTATTTATCCAGACACCCTCTACAGGACAAAGATGACACTTTGGCACATGAGGCCACTGAATATGTCTTGTACCTATCATCAAATGCCATGCCGCCCACCATATCGACCACGACGTTCGAGGAAAGGAGCAAAGCCGACCCAACGATCAGGGCCGCTATCACACTCACTCACTCCAACAAATGGAGAGAACGCCACTCAAGCAGAACTGAAGAAGGAGGTGTAGACCAGAAAGAATTGGACCGGCTAGCCAAAGTAAAAGATGAACTTATAGCAACTGACCAAGGGCTGCTACTACGAGGAAAGAGGTTAGTAGCACCAAGAGACCTAAGAAAGACACTAGCAACGCTGGCACACGAAGGACACAGGGGAATAGACAACACAAAAAGGTTCCTCAGGAACTATGTCTGGTTCCCATATATGGACATGATAGTGGAGTACATGCTCAGACACTGCAGACCCTGCCAACTGGCAGCCCAAGGACCAAACCCAAACCCCCTCCAACTCACCACGCTCCCAACGAGACCCTGGCAAAAGGTCGCAATGGACTTTTATGGACCCGTAGAAGAGGGAGGGTATCTATTAGTAATAATAGATGAATACTCAAGATTCCCGTTTGTTAAGCAAACACCCTCGACATCCTTCACTGACAATGCACCCATAGTGGATGAACTTTTCAGCGAATGGGGCATCCCCAATGTCGTGAAGACTGACAACGGGTCCCCTTTCCAGGGACGAGAATTCGCAAACTTTGCAAAGCACCTAGGCTTCTACCATCAAAAAATCACACCACTCTGGCCCCAAGCCAATGGGATGGTCGAACGGTTTATGGCCACGATCAAATTGACCCGACAAAAGGCAGTAGCGGAATAGACACCCCATCCGAAAGCCATCTGCAGCATGCTCCGAAGCTACCGGAACACTCAACATGACGCAACTGCAAAGCCACCCGCTGAACTCATGGTGAGATACCAACCCAGGACGCGTATCCCACGATGGGAGGACTACACACCGGAAGAAGACCTAGCCATCAGGGAACGCGACGCTGAGAAACGAAGGAAAGCCAAGCAATGGGCAGACACAAGAAGGAGAGCAAAGGAACAACAGCTGGAAGTTGGACAAACAGTACTGGTCCGACAAACACAGCACAAGAAAACGGATACTCGATACCATCCAGAGCCAAGAATCATCACAGCCATCAAAGGGCCCATGGTCACGGCAACTGGAGAACTAGGGGACATTACCCGTAACTCCTCATTCTTCAAGAAGCTATATCTGGAAGAACCTGAAACAGCAGAGATACCCGACGAGAGCTTCAATGAGGAAGAGGAAACGGAACCCCCAATAGAGTCAAGCGGCGAGAGCCGAGAATCACCAGGGAGACCCCCGAGGACGATAAAGAAACCGGTGAGGCTCATCGAACAGATGTAGCTGGACTGTCATGATAAGTACGGGGGAGGTGTTACACATGAATAAAAAGACACTGCCCCTTTAAGGGCAGCCAAGGAGAAAGAGCGGGAGGAAAGACGGAAAGGGAGGGGCTGGAGGGAGGGGACGGCAGTTGGAGTTTGGAGGTGAATAAAGTTGGTTCACCGCGAATTTGGCTCCGTGTCATTTGTAGGCCTGAGTGCGTGCGTATGAGCGGGGTCCAACATTACTTCCCACGCACCCCTGATGTACACGTACCCAGGACAATCGCGTGTGGAACTTCCCACGAACCACTGAAATACACGTTCCCCGCTTGGCGTTTGCTGTTAGCGCAGCCCTTTGCGATGATTTGGGGATTTTGAAGGCTTTTCCTTGCGCGAGGGCGTTCTTGGGGGCGTAACTGGCGCTGCTGCAGGGTCACTGCACCACTCTGCGCCACGGCTGGTTTCGGAGGCTGAAATCCATGAATACGCTGTGCGATGGGAAGGATTTTTTCGCACGCGGTTGGCACAGTGTATCGCACGGGGACACTGTGCGCCAGCCGCATGCACCATTTTTGTGCGAATTTCTATGAATTACCCTGTATATCGAGATTCTTAACTCAGTCTTTGTTTCCGTACTAAATACTTGTTGCTTGTGAGGTAGCAAATAAAAAATCTCTCTTTTTAGGCAAGAGTGTGCATTCAATGCCATTAACTGACTGTGGGCTTCATCACGAGGGGGTGGTATCCCAGCGGTAAATCCGCTACAACTCAGTCCGGCGCTTTTAGTGCCAGATCCCAAGTTGTGGTACAGAGGTAAGTCCCCATTTATATTGGGTCCATTGGACCCGAAGAGGCATTTTTTGCATAATTGCGCCGAAAATGGGTGGAAAGTCGGCAGATTTAGCCCCAGTTCAGAGCTGGAGGTGAATCCCCCAACTTTCCGCCCAACTTATAGTTGGCAGAGTGGTAATGCGGCGGCAATAACACTACTGCTGCATTTTTAGCGCTCCACCCAACTTGTGATGAGCCCCTGGGTCATCTATTTTTAAAAAATTCTTGTTGTTTGTGTAGAAGCGTCTTATAATAATTTGGAATATAATAATTTGGAAGCAGGAAGAACTTATATTTAGTTGCTGTAACTCTGTGTGCTGTGTATTTCTGCCCATACTTTGGACATGCCAGGAATGAAGCTTCAGAGGAAATCGTGTTGAGCAAAGAAAAACACCCATGGAGCTTGAAGGCTGTTAAGATATTTTAATGTTCGCAGATGTTGTAAATTACAGTGATCTGTATGAACGGTTATGGGATGTACTCCTCCTTGTATATGGTTTCTCCATTGTTCGAAAGCGCATAGGATTGCCAGTATCCCCTTCTCAATGACTGCATTGTTCAGCTCGCTGTGAGTAGCTTGCGTGAGTAGCATGTGATAGGATGGTGCCTATGGTCCTGTCTGAAGAATCTGCTTCAGTGAGGAAAGGCAGCGTGTCATCAAGGTGTTTAAATATTGATGCCTTCAAGAAGGACTTGACAAGTGTCTGAAAAGCTTCTTCTCCTCGCTCTTCTCGCTGAAATACTCGATTGGCCTATCAGAGACGGGTGATGTATATGGTCAGGCATTGAAAATCGGCAACAAAGTCTCGGTAATATCTGGCAAAGCCCAGAATCCCTTCTGTAGCTTTTACATTGTGCAGGGTTTGCCAGTCTACTGTGGCTTGCACCATAGAAGGGTCCATGTGGATGCCAGTGTCACTGTTGTTGTCTTGAAATGTGGTGTATAAGGGGCACATTCACTGTTTTGAAATGTTTTTTTTCTCCTGATGAAGGCCTTGACATCAAAATAAAGAGGAATATAGAGAGGTGACAGTTTCCTCTGTTGTGAAGCCAAAACACAATGTGTCGCGTCTGGAGTTGATATTATCAAATATTAAAAGATTGTCAACGGCAGCTTCACATCTAGTGATGTTGAAATCCAGTAACGGGAATGCACTAGGGTGATTCATGGAAATGTCAAGCAAAAACCGGCCTATTTCATTTTAGCACTTGTGTTAAATTAAGTCAAAGAACAGTAGTATATTCCTTGAAGAATGTTAATTGAATTTGCACTTTGGCGCACTGCACTTTACTAACCCCCTCTGTATTTTAATTGGATGTGTTTTAAATATTGTGTTTTTATATATTGATGAAGGTTTTTATATTTTTCATATATGTTATAATACGAATTGAGAAACATATTTTTTATATTTTAAATGATTACGTGGTTCCAGAGTGTTCTTTGAATTTGTTGAGTTGTTCCACATGGTGCTATTAGTTGGTTCAATGAGGAAAGGCAGCGTGTCATCAGGGTGTTTAAATATTGACACGTTCATGAAGGACTCGTTCAGTGTCTGAAAAGTTTCTTCTGCCTGCTCTTCCCACTGAACTCTTGATTGGCCTATCAGAGTTGGGTCATGTTCATGGTCAGGCGTACAAAATCGGCTTTGGTTCTCAGTAATAGTTTGCAAAGTCCAGAAATCGTTGTGTAGATTTTACTTTGAGTGGGCCTTGCCAGTCCATTATGGCTTGCACCATAGCAGGGTCCATCTGGACCAGTTTCACTGACTAAATATCCCAGGAAGCCGACTATGGTTTTGTGAAAAATGCATTTCTCGGCTTTGGCATATAAATGGTTCTGCTCCAGGCATGTTAAGGCCTCCCCTTCATGTTTCGGTGTTCTTCTAGGGAGTGAGAGAAGACAACCGTTTCATAAAGAGAGACCCAGACCGTTGGCCAATGAGAACAGAGAAAAGGTGGTCCATGAACCTCTGGAAGATGACTGGGGCATTGCATACACTGAAGGGTATTACCCAGTATTCACAATGATATGGTATTTATAACGTGCCTGTACACAAGTGTTTCTAGGTGCGAAAAATGAGCCAGTGGTGTTTTAAATGCTGTCTTCCATTCATCTCCTTGTTTGAGACGAATGAGGTGGCAGAATCCCGCGAATCAAGTTTAGTAAACAGTCTAGCGTATTTGAGGGATTCCATGATGACTCGTATTAAGGGTTACAGATAGAAATCCTGCTGTGTTATATCGTTCAATCCCCAATAGCCAATGCAGGGTGAAGCATGCCTTCCTACTGGTCGACGAGAAGGTGTGATTTATCCTTTATCTAGGCTGGCATCTAGATATCGTTGAAGCTCCACGCATTCCTGCAGAGAGAAAGAGTAAATCTGTCCGTAAGGAATGGCTTTGTCTCGTAATAGGTTGATTTTGCTATTACAGGGACGAAGTGGTGGCAGGGCAATGTCTTCTGCTTCTGCATATACTTTTCAAAATGGTGGTGTGATATTCCTCCTGTAATTCTCGCAATGGAGCACAGTTGTGTCTTTCTTGGGTGACATTTTCTGGTTACATCGCTGAACTGCAGGGCAAGTTCTGGCAACAAGGTGCAGTGCATTTATCAGAGCCAAAGACATAGGTCTGTATTGTCCAGTTTATGACAGGATTATGATACATCATCCAGGAAGACCCAACACAATTGGGTAGGTAGTGCTGAGAATGACATCGAATACCAAATGCTCGACATGCTGTTTTATGGTAATCTCAACAGGAATAGACTGGTAGCTAATAGAACCAGAAACTAAGGAGGTACCATTGATGGCCTTCACTTGTGTCTGTATGGCATTGTTTTCCAACGGTATCCCATGTTTTTGGATGAATATTTGATCTCTGTATTTTCTCAAAGCCCATGAATACAATAGGGCCATTGTAGTATAGCACAGCCGGCCAACTTCACAGTTCAACTGAACTTCCAGGACCAGGAGACAAGTTGCCGGCATAAGTGATGGTTTGACATTGGGACGCATGGCTACAGCAGGTGGGCATGTTGTTCTCTTCCCTTCCGACAATGAGCCCTATCAATTTCTCTGCAGCTTCGATGGGCGCAATGGGCATGAGCCCAAGAAGGTTTTCTGAACCACCTGCATGAAGTCGCAGTTGAAGAGTTTATTGTCTCTTCTTTTCCTCCTCAGACAAAGGTCCAGGGGTGATCACCCCAAGCTGCATTGGTTCTGCTGATGATTCCTACATCTGAGCAGTAGGGTTCAGGGGTAGCACCTTAGGAAAAGGCAAATGCATGATCTGCCACTTCTTATCACCCCATCATTTGGATAAGCGGTGGTATATCCTGATGACATGGTCAATCAGAGATTGGAGATCAGGGTGTTCAGGGAAGTGGACAAACTAATCCTTGTACTCTTATTTCCCACCGCGATGAAAGAAGGTTTCACTGTGCATTGGCTGCTACCTGGTGGGAATGGCTGATGTACAGAATCAGATATTGAGGCCCTTGTTTGATGTCAACAAATACATTTGAGCTTCAGAAACTCATTTTGGTGACTGGAAAACGTCCAACAAGGCGTTCTCAAATTCTGCAAACTTGTACAACATGGGACTGTTGGCTGAAACATACAGTGCCACCCAGACCAGCCTGCTTCCTGTGAGATTGCTCAAAATGTACCCTACTCTTGCCTTTCAGACAGTTTCCTAGGAACCCGGTCATACTTCAGGGAACAGGATTGGGCCACAGCATTTTCAGTTTCTGAGGCAGAACGTGGTGGGTCACTGCAGCTCTTAGCACTGTGTTTTCTTGTTTGAGAGTGGTTACCTCAAGTCTTAAAGTCTGTAGTTCTTTGCACAGTTTTTGGATGGGATTTGTGGCCGGGCCAGAGTTTAGCCGTTTGTTTGTTTGTTTGTTTGATTTATTTCTATAGTGCACCTGACCCTGAGGTATCTGGCGCAATTAGGTCACAATGGTAATGTACGTGGTGTGGAGACAGTGCAAATACTGGTCTGATTTGATGTTGATGTTGACAAGCAGCTGGTAACCTTGCTGGAGGTATGGTAGTATGAGGACGTCCAGGCACACTATATCTGGTCCCAGAGCCAAGTTGGACTGGTCAGGAGTACAATGGGAAGGGCAAGGTAGAGTCTGGTCAGGTGAGCAAAGAGAGAACCATCAGGAAGACGCAAGGCTGAGACAGGATAGGCAGGCTGAGGCAGGACAGACTGTCAAAGGCTGGGCAAACAGGCTGAGGCAGGACAGGCAGGCAAAGGCTGGGCATGCAGCAGGCTCAGGCAAGACAGGCAGGCGAAGGATGGGAAAGCAGGCTGAGGCAGGACAGGCAGGCGAAAGGCACAGGCAGAGCAAGGAAGACCAGGCAGTAAAAACTGTCTAGAACATGGCACAGGCACAGAGAGCATTGAGAAACACTCAGGAATGGGACAGCTGACTTTTAAAGAGCACCACGGTTGTAACGAGGCTGTCAGACTACAGCGTGTTTCCATGGCAACGTGGGCACACTAACCTGCCAACGTTAGTAGATCTCGTCGTAACCTGCACCTATGTGGTATAACATGGCAGTGTCCCAGGGTGCTGGACTGTATGGGCCATGTCTTTCCCTGGGAGCCCCCACCTGCCGACAGTCCAGAATGTATGCCCCTTCCCTGCTGTGTGGAGCACCTCCACAGAAGATACAGGTGCCAGCCTGCCGCAGACAACTGAGCATGCCTGGGGCATGTGATAATTATTTTGGAAGCCACTGATATTGAGGAGAAGGAAAACAGGGATAGACATGGATAGACACATACATCCACCTTTGAACAGGGTCTTGGAAACACAATCTGTAAGATCTGGAAGTGCATAACCTCAGTGTGTGGTAGTCAGATCAACAATCACACCACAACAACCACCTGCTCTACTATTACCTCCACAATCTGATATGCATTCTATGCCATGTCTTAGCCCTCCATGAAAGCTAAAATGGGAAATGTTTTCAATCAATGCAGAGATTTACAACATCTCTCCACCTGCACTCGTTTTCTGAGAGACACCTACGCCTAAATTGGAATGGGTAACTTGCAGTCACACATGATTCTGTTCCATGAACTGGAGAGGAATGAACACACAGAACATCAATTGCAGTGCTCAACCATAAGCTAATCACTATTCCACCCCTTGTCCCTACTATCACTCTAGAAAACATTGATGATGTGCCTGCAATGTTCTGGTACCGAGACGCAGCTCAGCTTCCCAGAGTAATACTATCCCTAGGCCCCAGATCAGTGTGATGGAGGTGTTTAGGCATGGACACAAGTATCAAAGTTCACATGATATTTGAAATTTGAAGTATTTATATTGTGCTTAAAACCTGGCAGAATGAACTGCATCTGGGCTCAGGTGACACAAAAGACTTCAGCTCTGTGACTCCGTCACCCGACTATGATCTAAAAATTGACTAACCTTTACTCAGAAGCTTAGTTAAACTGAAATGTTTTTAATGTTTTACAGAATTGTATTAACTCATATTTCTTAGTGCCCATGGCAAGGTGTTCCTTAGTCTAGGGCCATAAACTGCAAAACGCTGATCTCCTCGAGAGATGCACCGGGTGGGTGGGACTACCAGCAGCAACCTATCCGCTGGCTAGCTTGGTTGGTACCATTTGAGTTTCTCTGCCACCGGAAAACCTATCAGAGAATCTTGACATTGATTCTCTCATTCACTGGTAAGACATGACATAGTGCTCTGGCGCACGGCTGACCTGGTGGTAATATTATCTATTGACCCCTTGCCATATTATTTTGTTGAAATCCCTAGTCTCCATCAGGTTATTAGTAAATATACATAATCATTGGGTACTCAATGGTAATTTTCATATGCCTCTGTACTATAGTTATATGAAGTACTTTTTGCAGTGGGGCTGGAACAAGATTAGTAAGAGAACCAGAAAGTCAATTTCATCAGGGACTTGTGGAAGAGTGGTCAGAGCATTGAGTGCACGGGTGTGACCACACACTGGGTGACCTTCCCTACCTCTTCCAGCTGAGTAATCCTAGA